>NC_056471.1:24933489-25551568 GCF_008729295.1 Plectropomus leopardus
GTCATAGAAAAGAAAACGTTTCCCAGGCACTTTTAAGAAGAGGAAGGAGACAAGTGATATTGAAAGCTTTCATTGACTCGGGCTTATTAGATAAAAAGGTCGACTGGTTTCGACCTTAGATCTTCATCAGTGTGGAAAGAAAGACTGAGTGAGCGTTTGGCCTCTGGAGTTTTGGGAGTTTAACGTTTGTTTTGCAGGTTTTTCTTTCCAAACTTTGATGCTTCAGGAAAAAGTGAGGCATGAGTGAGATATCGGTGAGTTTTTGGCACATTGTTGTCTAACTTTGCATTACGATTCTTTCAAATAGTCAGACTCAGGGTTGATATTTGTCTGTATCCTGGGTCGTCAACAGTGGGAACTATGGGGTCCTCAGAGGTGGTCCGCCAAATTATTGTTCGATACTTTAAAAAAGAAAAGTTTTTCAAAAACTTTTCAAAAATAAATATATGTCCGAAAAATAGATATGAAGATGAATTCAAGGTGTTTTTTTCCTTTGCAACAACTTATCTTGGTGAAGGTGGAGTTTCCTCACCTGCCTAAAAAGTAATTAGGCTGATTGGGGCTTTTGCCTGATAACCTCAATCTACCCTCACCAACCAATCTAGTGTCTGAGTGACAGAGATAATTGTGTGATGTCACATGTTGAACTGGCCTTTGGACAGACCAACCTCAACCAGTTGCGACCAGCTGAGACTGAACAGATGAGTCATCCCAGATGCCTCTCATTAATGCATTTTGACTCATTATCAGACCTTGCCTTCACCTTGACCCTGTTATTACAATCTCCTCTTGAATCAGCAGCTTAAAGTAAGGCGCTTCCAGCCGTGACTCTGTTAATGAGACACGCAGCTTCACTGAGCCAAGGTGGCCCTTTGGGGTGAATTGGTTTTGCACATTACTGGAGCTGCCTATTGATTCCTGACAGATGATGTGAGCTGGATATGAGCATGATGAAATGAAACGCAAATATCTGACAGATCAAATAACGTCAAATAGATGCAGATGAGGTGTTTTAGAGATGACTGTTCTGCTGTCATATTAAATTATTTGTTGAAATGTATAGTTTAGATGCTGGCTTGTTTTCTCTGTTTGTATCAAGCTGCACATGCTTTTGGTGCTGTGTGTGTATATGCAATATCATATCTATATGTCCCTCTTATTGTTATTCATATCCTGTATTTTCCTCTTAGTAATATTTGTTCAGTTCATCTTCTCTTTCGTCTTTCTCAGCTGCAGACAGGCATGCCCCTAATCACATGATCACATTCTTTCACACGAATGAATTAAATGAAGGATGACTAGTTAAATATGTAATTATTTTGTACTGTAGCAGTGCCAATTCCACTGTAAAACCTGACAAGTTGATCTTAGTTGTTTTTTTGTTTTTTTTTTCAAATCTAGGAAACCAACTGCCTTGGAAAAATGTATGTAAATATAATTAGTCTTAATTTATGTTTATCTAATTATTAAGTTTACTTTTAGTAAATAATAATGTGAAGTTGTTGCTGTTGTTACTGTGCTATATATCTGTTATGTTGGTAGCAAAATAGTCATATTTGTATTTTCTTTCTTTTCGTAAACAAAACAGAACTCTCATATCGTCTAACTTCATCACTGGCAAAATCCTCTTGGTCATGATCAAGTTAAGTTTAGTTTAGTGAAGTTCCCATCACTTAGAAAGAGCAAGTTAATTTCATTTTTCATTTTTAAGATGCAACAACTTCACAAATTAAATAAATGCAGCTACATTTTAAGTAAAACAGATAAAAAGTAAACAAAAGTAAGTAAAACTTTCCTTTTTCAAGGCAACCATTTTCCAAGATTATTGGAAGTAAGATCAGCTTTTCAGATTTTACACTGCATGTTGATGGCTTGTTTGATTGCTAAAACAAACCAAAAGTGCATCGTCATCTTGCTTACACATTATTCATGAGTGAGGATGGTTGTCAGCTTTCTTTACAATCACTCAGGCGTACTGTAGGTGTTCCTGGCAACATTTGTTTGGCATTTGTTGCCATTATTGGCATGTGCATGTGGCAACTCAGCCAGCTCTCTGCAGCTTTTTGCTGACAATTGGTACAAACCTCGTAAAGATTGATTCATCACTTTTGATCTAATGAGTAACTGATGCTTTTCCTTACTTTGAATTCCAAAGTAGCAGCCCCCACAAACACACCACACTACGCTCTGACTAACTCTGAGCTGGCACACACTCTCGCTTGTTAAAAAAGACGTAAGAAAGTGGAGAGTGGGCCGATGGCAGAGGAAAGATAACAGCGTCACAGGGTGAGAAATAGTAGTCAGGGAGGTATTTCTGGGCACATTCCCAACTGGGACAATTTCTGACCTTTTTTACCATCCAAATCAGCGTTTTACTGCCAGCGGGACAGTAGGCAGTCTATTGTTAAACCCTGCATTAGTTTTCATGTAGACCCTTATCACTGTGTGTGTTGTAAACCTGCGTTAAAATGATCATGGATGTGTAGTAAACCTTTATTCTCCTCTCCTCCCACGGTATTATCTCTCCTCTGAGTGTACCGCCACACAGTCAGCAGGACAGCTAATAGGGTTGTAAGCAGTTAGGGCGCCTGTGAAGCTCCAGTCGGGAACATTAACATAGCAACACCACAAGAATGAATGTGTTATCAGGCCTCGCCATGGCAACATACAGACAACTTTTAATGAGTGGGTCGGAGCTGTTGTTGTGTTAGTGAAATTTTCTGAAGGATATTAATTAGTAGAATGAAAGGCAACGTAAAATACATAGGACGAGCACGCTGTTGCTGAGGGTTTCCTCTTTGTCAAAGCCTGTTTACAAAATGTAAAGCGAGCATCCCTTAAGCATTAATTAACGGATTAATAGTTGAAATGCCATAGTGACATAATATTTACAATCATGTGGAAAACATCTTGCTGTTTTGTTTGTATACGAAGGGTGTCTGCATGTCCAAAAAAAAAAAACTTAAAATGTCTTGAATTCAATTTTATAAATATAAGGTCTGAAAAGTAATTCATTATTATTTATGAGGCCTTAATTGCCACAAACATTTGATCTTTTTTTTCTGTAACATTTTAAACATTTTATTTAATTTTTTGCAAGAAGAGAGAGTCGAAACTACATCGCAAGGTTGATCCATAAAAGCACAAAATAAATAAGTAAATTATTACATGGAAAATAAGAAAAATATTTGATCAAGTGATTTCTTCCTTTACTTTTTTTCATTTTAATCAATTTTATTCAAGAAGCAATTTTATTTTGTACGTTGATCAGACTCGTACTCAGTGTCCCCAATTCAAATTTGTGGAGAGTTTTTAACTAACGTTTTTAACGGTATCTTCTGTTTCTACAGAAGAAGATGAGTCCTTCTGTTTCTGACGTTACAAAGCTTTAAACTTATCACTGAACCTAACACTTTTTACTTTATGCTGTTGGCAAAATGTAGATTAACCTAACTCACCCTTATGACTTTATCCTAAAACATACCTCCTCACGGGACTGCAAATATACCACTTACCATTAATGCTTGAATAAGACATACATGATTTCAAGAGTTCAGTCTCAAATTGACTTAAAAAATGATGTTGGAAATGTTTGGATTTAAGTGACTCCAGCATATTTTTAGAAAAGCAGCACAAGAAGCCTCTGAGTTTTGTTCTGTCAGTACAAGAGGGAAATTGCTTATCCGAGTGAGTTATGTACAAACAACAGCAAACATGAACAAGCTAGGGACCTCACACACTGTTAGTACAATTGAAGCAGGCGTTGGGAAAAACTTTTCTTGAGGTGTAAAATCCCAGTGCTGTTCAGTGCTGGTTTGTTTCACCACAGTTATACTAAGTGTTGGGGAAGAGGAGGACAGGCTGGTGGCTCTGCCAGCAGCAGCATGGTGCTCGGTAATTTACAGGTCTGCAAGCGAGAGCTCAACCAGCAAGAGTTGTAAGAGTACTTAAAGCTGTGAAATGAACTCCAGATCTGGAGAATGAGCCGCCGGTGGATGTACGATGTGTTCCTGTTGACTTTACTGCAGGGTTTTTATCTATGGGGATCTGAATATGTTTGCTTTTCTATGCAAGACTTAGGGCTTGGCAGAGAACCGTAAGCCGGAGGTTTTGTGTGGCAGCAGATATGCGCGTTTGTGTTGGTGGTTTGAGACTTTTTTGTGTTTTTATGCCTCAGAAAGAATGTGTGCATCTGTGCTTTGCTCTGAGGCGATGTTATATGTATACTGCTTTTGTGCAGTGTTATGCATCAAGTTTAACATTGGTCAGGTCTTGTATTTATCAAACTTCTGAGTAATGCAAAATAATAGGTCAACTCAGGAGTGAAAAAGTTGGTGAGTGAGAGGAATAAAACGCATTTATCAGGCAGCTTATTTTACTTAAACAGAAGTCTCTGTACAGAGTGTCTGTGTGTGTGTGTGTTACATTACAGGAGTATTGCTTTTCACTGATATGTAAACAGCATTTTGATGTTGTCAAAGTTAAAGTCATGGCAAAATAAAAAAAAGTTTTATATGAGTTTGTAAACAAAAAAAAAAAGACTTACTGGCCACCCAGCCAAATTTGAATGATTATATATATATATAGTATATATAGTATATAAAATTAGGTCCCGAAATTGTGAAATAATCAGCTGTACAAAAACAGTAAATGCAGCATCAAATGTGTAACAAAATGACAAGGCAGTTTTTTCTGTTTTTGGACTTTTATTTGTAAGAGGTTTTATTCTATGTTTATGTGAAGAGGTGAAATTTAGGGGGTTTTACTTATATATCTTAAATCTGCAAGAAGTCCCAAAATGTTTTGAAGCTGTTTGATAATTAGTTACTTCTTTTTAGTTGCAGTATTCTTGGGCCAGATGTTGTTCTAAACTCACTTTAAGACTCGATGAGGAAGATTGTTGGTGTCTTTGTGGAGTCTACACTTGTGTGAAAGCATTTTCAGTCAGCGGTAACCTTTTGAGCAGAGGTCAAAGGTCGTTGAGACAGGATGCGCCAAGAGACCACACTGTTGGACCTCTGCGCAGTACTTCCAAACAACTTCATGAAAAGGAATATATTGTGCATGACAGCGTTGTGAAAGTCAATATAAAGTCAGAGTGAAAGCCGGCTCACGGTGGCCTCTCGTCTCCTCTCTGCTGTGACAGAATTGGAATGAGGGCGGAGATCACAAAGCACTCGTGTCAATACGGCATAAGATTTTGTCATAAAAGAAAGCCAAAGATCTGACACCTTAAATCTAATTCTGGTTTCGACCCTGGACTTTCCTTTAACCTGTCTAAATCAATGCACATCTTTCTTTTCTTGAATCATGATCCAAAAAGGGAATTTTAAATCTCACTTTCTCTTTCCCCTTGTGTGTGTGTGTGTGTGTGTGTGTGTGTGTGTGTCTCTCTCTCTCTTTCCAGACGCGAACCGTAACCTGACAATGGCTTCTAACTCCATGACGATGCCCATGTCAGACCCCAGCGCCTGGGCAACAGCCATGAGCAACCTGGGGATGCCTCCGATAAGCATGACTGGACAGCAGCTCATGCCAGGTACCACAGAAACAGGTCACAGTGAAAACATATTGGTGTGGGAATTTCTGTCCCACAGCTCATAAAAAATGAATTTGTTAGATTTTTGTTGACACTTTTCATGGTTAGAAGATAAACTGTAGGTAAGGTATAGCTGCCTACATGTTTAGAGGTGGGAGAAACAGCCGCCTGAAAGTTACCTTGTTTGGTCGTAGCCGTGAATCCGCAGACTGACTGGGGAAAAAGTGTGTAGGAGGAACTATGAGTAACAGTGTTTCCTCCCCCTCCGCTGCCCTCAAAGTGCCCTTGAGCAAGTCGGTGAGCATCAGCACTGGAGCAGTTGTACTCATCGCACTGGGCAGCTCCCGATGCGTCAGTGTTTGAATGTCTGGAGCTTCCCCTCCTCTGCATCTACTCCCCCAGGCCATGATAATTAAGGATGTGCTGTTAACTCATTTTCCTGCTTAAGTAAAGGTTTTAAAATGCCAAATGTGTCCGGAGGATGACGACGTGTATGTGTTTTTATACCTGAGTGGGGCCCGTGGAGGCGGGAAGTCATCACTGTCTGACTGTACAAAGTCCAGCTGGAGCTCAGGATGTTTACAGTATATGTGATAACACCTTAAAGGAGTTCCCTTTGCTGTTCAAACTAGTCATCGAAGAGTTAGTAATCTTCATTCAGCCCCCACAGAGTTGATAAGTTTCATCAGGTTTTGCGGAGCAAGTAAGTTTTAGTTAAAGTGAAAGATTCATGCAGTGGTGCGTGGGGGCATATAGTCGCATGGCGCTAATTGTAGTTTTTAATGATTTTTCAATACATTTCTTGATGTCTGAATTGATATACGTCAGCTGTGAAGCTGAGGTAAGTTGCCACTTTAATTGTGGTATTCTGTGAGTAACTTGACGTCATATCTGTGTCAAGAAAACAAAGTGAAGTGAGAAATTTCCTGGCACATTAGCAAACTTTCTGTTGCTGCAGTTACACAGATTAGACCCAGCCTGCTGCGAACCCGTGCACTGCAGTTTATGTCAGCTGAATTCAAATCACTGCAGCTGCTACTGTGAATGCCATGATCAGAGCTTCAGTCTTGAGAGCTGTGAGGTTAACTGTTGAAGATAAGACCATTAAAACAGTCATTAATTGATTTACCACTTTGCTATGCAGTATATGATGCTGCTGAAGTATAAAGTCAGAAAGACTGACTGAAATGTGATGTGTGTTGTTTTTAGAAATGTCCCAAGACAAACAGTCTGTTAAAGTGTATAAATTATCTTTTTCTTATGGTCTTCAGTTAAAAAGTATATAAAAAAAAACATTAATTGTAAAATTGAATCCCAATACTTTACAATTGCAACACAGGTTCATGATAATACCACATATGGAGGTAAGCTTATCATCCCATCCCTAATAAAGACTGACAGCTGGGGGAAACAGCTAGCCTGGCTCCATCAATAGGTAACAAAATCTTCTTACTAGCATGTCTAAAACTCACTGCAAGAGCAAGTCCTGGCCATGTGAAGTGATTTAGAGACCAAAAGAATCACTTTTCCTACCAAAGAAATAGTCTTGCACCTAACCCCCTGTAAAACCATGGACAGATTATGAGACTGGTATCAATGTTCTCATCTAACTCTGCCAGAAAAAGAGTAATCGTACCTCCCCACATGTTGGATTGTTCCACCGAAAGAGACGTCAGCCTGTGTGCGTAGGGGTGTTTAGATTTATAGCTCGTGTTTGCTTTGGTCAGGCTTCATCGGGTCAGCAGCTGAAAATGCGCCAGCGTGTGTTGCCATATCAAATGTGCCAAGTTTACAACAGAGGGGTTTCGGAGGAGATAATGTTTCTGCATGCTGATCCCTTCTGCATAACCTAGCTCACTTAGAGTCAAGATATGTAAGCACGTCAACATCCCGATAATCCCTCTGAGGCCTGATTTTTTTAAACTACAGTTCACAACCCCAATTGAGGCACAAGCAGATTTCTTTTATTGAAAAGTGTGACTCAGCGGATACGCCTGTGCCCTAAAAACAGAAATGCACAGTTACATTGCAATAATACAAACACAATCAACAGTTAAATAAGTTATTTGTACAAAAACCATAAACTTCAGTACACAAGATGGTGGTTTATGTTCTTCTACGTAGACAGTTTTCCAAGAAGAGGCACACATAAACAGCTCACTTTATTGACGCAAGAATACAGCTCCCAGTTTTTTTAACATACTGTTATGTTGTGTTTGCTATTAAAAAAGTAATCAGCTTCATCTCCAAAATGATGTGTGCTCACAGGCGGTTTCAGACTAACGGCAGGCAACACACACAACTGAACTGGGTGTTGATTGGTACGCTACATTAAAAAAAAAGTGCTGAATTTCCTCTAATGAGGCTTTTTCGCAGTGTTTAATTTAGAGGATCTGGTGTTTTCTGTCAGTCAGGAATAGTATTTTATGAGAAAAATACTTGTTTGAGCGATTTCTCTCTCAAATTGCTTTCATAAATACTCTTTTAACTCATCTTCATTTATTTGCAAAGTGTCACAAGGAGTCTTGCATTTACTCTGAACGGTATTTAAAAGTAATAATTTAAAAGGAAAATCATTAAATCTGAATGATAACAGTCTTTAAATATACTAAAAGAGAGACTCCATGAATCTCAAGGTCTCATTACTGTTCTCTATTAACTTTATACAGTTGGCCATGTACAAAGAGTCAATAATTCCCACAGGGAGGTGTAGCAGGAGCAGTAAGCTCTTGGAGTTCACCCCGGAGGAGAGAGCTTTGAGCCCCAGGCTTAAACACAAAATGAACTTTTTGCATACAGACATCTGGGCATAAGTTTAGCTGCATCCATGACGTGTGCAAACTCCACATGTAATAAAACGACCCCTCATGTGCTGGCCCCCTTACAGAGATGGTTGGAGCCCTGAAAAGGTCCAGTGGCCCCCACCTAATCTGCTTTACTCATGTCAACACATTCTCTCTCTCTTTCTTACTTTAAGACTTTAAACATTGATTAGCATCAGTTTTTTTGTGCGTTCAGACACCATTTACAAGCTATTTAACCCTTTGAAACCTGCAGATTGGTTTGATTTCTTACACAAAACATGGGGGAAAGGGCAATAACCAACTTGGCAAGAAATGTCTAACAAATTGCAAAAAATGTAGGTGTGGGAATCACCAGAAGTCCCACAATACGATGTTATCACAATACTGAAGTTGTGATACAATATTACTTAGATTTTAAATGTTTTACAACAAGCTGAGTATTGTGAGAACATACAGTGTGATATATTTTGATGGATATTTTACACTTCAAATTATGTCCCCAAATGAAAATTTTTTCAACATTAGTTTTATCGAATGAGATGACATTCTCAATCTGCTCATGTCACTGCAATCATTTTTATATCTAAAAAAAATGCAGTTTCTTTTTCTAGTAGGCTACCAAATGATTAAGTTTTGTTTGCAATATTAATAATTTTAAAAAATCAATACTTGGTGTTCACCAGTCGTTATTGCAATACAATTATGTCAAAATCATTAGAAAATTGTCCAAAAACTAGGGAAAAAATGTCCAGAAGATTATTAGTTTGTTGTGTTTACTTTTACTTTGCTTATTTTTGGGTTTGATTTTTTTCTTATCATTTTTACCAATTTCTTGCTAATTTTTGGGCCACTGCTTATTTAGTTTCTCATTAACTCTCATAACCAACTTTCTCGGGTTTCAAGGGTCAGATCAGTAAATTTTTCAGGTCATTTGGTCAACTGGCCAGCAGTTTTTTTTTCCTGTGCAATGGTTGCATACAAAAAAAATAGAAAGGAAAGACTCATAACACTTTCAGGGGTGAGGTATTTCATTTTTAAAAAGGTTAAAGTTCATTGCTTGTATTTAGAATGAACATGATTTTGTTAGCCTCAATGGCCTCCCTGAAGCTTTCCCCTTTGTCCCCCCCATAAACAGTATCACGTCCACTGTCAGCCTTGGTGTCTGCAACCATTTTCATTTTGGATTTTGGTTCTCAGAAGCTTTACGAACACCCACACTAGAGGCTTTCTGTAAACACGCATTATATGACTATTAATCACCCTGCTAATATTTGGCCCTCCTCTGACGTGCTGGCTTCATCTATCTGTCAAAGTAATGGCATGTTGTCATCAGACAAAATGTGACTTTTACATTGATGCTCCTTAGTGCTCCATTCATATGTGACAGCAAATTCACTGAAAGAGATAGGGCTTGTGTGATATTTGGCACCTGGTGTGTGTGAGAGGAAGAGAGAGCAGCGATGAGTTCAAAATGTTTCAATAGCGAGGAAGCAGACTGTGTCTTGCTCTCTCATGGGCTGCATCACTAATGGATTTTAAAATGTATTTTGCCATTGAAGCTCTAATAAATTACCATCCTGAGCACAGGGGACGCTCACCCCCTGCTTCTCATAACGAATCCACTGATACATTTTTGTATCAACTCCGCCATTTATTGATATTAGAGAGTGAATTCTGCTGCCTGTTTGATAATATCTGACAGTGCACAGGGATTGAGTGACAGGACATTAAGTGGGGATTCTTGTTTAATTCCTTTTAGCTGACATGCTGTATGTTAAGAGTTTTGCTGGATATGCTTTTCATTTATTCATCCAAAAATTGGTCGGTTTAAAGTTGATTATCATGACTGTGGGTGTACCAGTGTTTTAAACCCTCTTTTGCTCCTGAAGCACCGCAGGGGGGGGGATTGTTTTTATGGTTTAATCTGAAGAATGACAAGAATCTCCTGAACTATTTCTCACCAGTTTATCAATTTAATTTAATGTTCTTTGTGAATAACAGATTAAGACTGCGTTGGTATTGTATGAAGTTTGAAATCGAACAATAGATTTGATGATAGAACCTAAATCCCGGCCCAGGTCTTGTGGGTTTGTGTTGGCAAATAAGATTGATCCGCTTGAGCTCTGGGAGAGGAAGTTATGGCTCCATGATGATGAAAGAAACCCTTTTTTAGGTGTCTTTTGTATGTATTTAAGATGACATCAAATACAACTTTCAACGTAGGTGATGTAGACTGATGATGGCTTTTAATATAAAGTATTTCAATATGGAGATGAATTTTGATAAAGAATCGGGATATAATGTTTTTATCACTTGGGAAAAGTTTAATGTTTTGTAATATGGCCTTGATATCACTGTTTTTCTTTCCCTGTGTACTTTTTCTTTGTCTTTTTTGTGTAATTTATTTAATTGTTGATTGTCACTTGTTTTTGTAGTGGTTCAGATGGTTAACCAAGCCTGCCACCACAGCTCTTGTCAGCCTACTGGTGTGCATTATGTGTAGGTGTGGGTTTATCTCTTCAAACATTTTGACCTGATGAAGATCCAAGCAGGATCGAAACGTTGTCTTAAAAGAACTCGTGTGGCATGGGGTAAGTGTGCAGGTGTTACCTGTTTCCTTATCTAAGAAACACTCACATGCAAACTAAGATGCATGAAGCGTCTCCACATCCTCCATCTGTACAAAAATAAAGCCAAAACATCACGAATACGTATGCTGCCATCTTGCATCTTGTTTCGGCCCGTGTCCTGTCCGCTGAGAAGCTGGGGACGGGGTTTGTGATCTGTACTGCAGCCGGTCACCAGAGGGCGATCAAGATGTTTTGGCTTCATTTTTGGTCTTTATTAAATTTAATAAAGTTAAACAAAAAAAAAGAAAAAGAAAAAATAGCTCCCTGAGGTTTTACAAAGTAAAAGTTCCTCCCATGCTGATACTTTCTTGGCATGTATTGCAACCTTTTTCATTAATGAATTTTCTTGATGATCATTAAAGTAAAACTTAGATACAGATAATTGGTAAAATGCCAGATATCAGCTCCAATAATTGTCCAGGCTGATAATCTGGCGATATCTAATCCATTTTGGCAGCTTCCTGTCAGAGTTGGACAGATTCTGCTACCATATTGCGGTTAATGAGGGTAAAGGTCATGAAAAATTCTGATAAAGTGTTTTAAACTTGTGGATTCAATATAAAACTGTCTCGCCTTCCTGCTGCTACATGAGCCTTTTACCCCACAACTCATGAGAACAATGAACAAATGTAACCAATCAAAGAGCTGTGTCATTGAAATGTCCTTAACAGTGCGCACACCATCTCATTCAGATAAATTGAGCCCGGCCGACACACAGACTTATAATACCATACTACCCGTACTTTAAGAACACTGGATAAATACTATTCTAGAGCCCAGAGCTTGAAGATTAATGAAGCACTGGTGCGTGAGCCCATCTGTTTATTATTTTCTAATGTCATTACAAACTCAGGCAGCACTTCATTTTTAAGTATTGAGAACATTGCATTCAGTCTTTCCAATTCAGCTTTCCATTTGTAACATAAGTATAGGCTCCACTGTTTTGCTCACCATCTATGATTAGTCTTCTCTCTCTCCTTGGTGTTTTTTTTTGTTTGTTTGTTTTTTTTGGCTTTTTGTGGTACTTGGCACCTGCTTTTCATTCGCATACATGCATATAATTATCTATATATACGATAAATGGGTTTGGAAGTTGCCACCTTTCATACCACGGTTCACCTACTGAATTTCTTTTGTGGTATTTACTGCTCTCGCTCTCACAAAAGCCTCTGCCAGCTCTCCTTTCAAGAGTATCATAAACATTACCGACAGAGTCGGGAGCTGTCCGTGATGGAGATGGAGGGAACCACTCCTCCCGCGTCGAGAGGGAGAGGTGTGTGGAGGCATTCGATCTGTGTGGCAAACAGTGGATAAGGCCTAAGTTGCGGTAATATATCTTCATTAAAGCCGTTTGCCGGAGCAGCTCCTGAAGGGTGGCGTAGAGAGGACTGAAGGGAGGAGAAAGAGACGGAGAGGGAGGAGGGTCGGGTGAAGAGGACAGCTGTGGCTCCCCGCATGGATCATCTGGAAAAGCAGCTGGTGCTTCCCTACCTTTGCCTCTTCCTTCCTGCTCTCTCACTCCCTCTTTACCCTCCCTCTCCCTCTCTCTCTCTTTCTCCCTCGTAGGCCCAAATTACCCAACATCTTCATTAATGTCTCATTACAGCTGAGTCAGCCGCTGTAACCCACAGCCACATTAGAGCGCACGCTGCTCACCCGGGTTTTGAGAGAGCTGAGAGCTTTCACAGTTTTAGCCTTTACTAGATCGCACTGAAAAACTCAAACAGCACGTGCAATAAAGTGGATTGTACTGCAAACTGAGTGTATATAAAGTCAATCTATTATCAGAATAAAACAACAGTACCTCACTTACTTTTAATCTTTTAAATTTAGGTCATTTATGGTAAGGACATGAGTTAAGCTCTTATTTAAATTATTTCACTGCTGCAGCAATGGCCTTTCCATAGGCTGTCTAAAGTAAAGCTAGTGTAGGAACATGCACATGCTTTTCAAATTGTTGCTGTATGACCAGAGAAAATGAAAAAAAGGATTGTGGCATTTGCTTTTTCTCAAGAGGTAGAAAACCTACAACTACCAGAATGCACTGCACCGTACCAGTCCAATAAGCACTTCTGCTGCAGCTGACATATGCAGACTTGTCCGTTTTACACAATGGTGGCTGGCGGTTAACAAATATCTTGTGTAAACAGTAAAACATGTTTCTGAAAACATTTGAGGTGAGAAATAAGCAACGCAGTAACAGAATCTTGCTTTGTTTTACTGTTCGAGTGTTTTCAGCCTCAATATTCAGTATGCTGGAAGCAGTATGGCGCCCACTTCCTCCTCACAAACTCTCTTTGAACACCGTCAGTTTGAACAGAACTATAATCTTTTGGAATTTCATCTTTTGTGAAATCAGTGACTTCTTTTAAATCACTTCTTAAAACCAATTTTTATATACTTGCTTTTATGTGATGTCTTTAAAAAAAAAAAATCTTTTTATTCATTTTACCTTTTCAATTTATGTTTTATCCATTTTATTTCCTTTTATTTTTGGTTTTATTGCTTTTATTGACTCTTGAATTTGTTTGGTTGATTATTTGGTTTTAACTTAACTTTATCTACCCTAGTTTCATCTTGCTTGTGTTCAATAGGGCTCTTTGGCTTTCCATTGTTGTATTGCCGTCTGTGTTTCCAATTTCATCTTTGCTTTGTTTGTCAAAGCACTTTATAAACACTGTTTTTAAAGGTGCTACATAGGTAAAGTTATTATTTTGTGCTATCATTCATTTTGTGAGAGAATTTTTAGATGATAAATATCTCTGTTCAGAACAGGACTCTATTTTATAATCTCATAAGGAAATCCACGAGGTGTTTCTGTCTCCGCAGAGCTCGGTATTATCCATCTGCAGACAGACACACGGACACTTTGTTAGACAGGATGAAATCATTCTGTTTGAAGTACTCCTCCCAGTTCTTCTTTCTCTTTCTCCCTTCCTGCCGTCTCTGTCTCTCTCCCTTTAACCATTTATGAAGTGGAAATCTCAGGTCAATCAAAGTAGGCTGTTAAGTGCAGTCTGAGTTATGACTGTGTGTCCACAATGCCTGTTCTGCCTGCACTTAAACAGGCAGCTGAAAGGAGCCCTCAGAGCAGCAAACCTGACCTCTGCCCAACTCCATCCATAATCCATAGGTTCAGTCGACTTTTGCGGGAGATGCACGGTCATTTTTCCAGTCTGTTAGCTCTGAACCCCCTGAACCTTTCCAGCCACTCTGAGCAGACTCGGCACACGCAAATGCATGCCCCTGAGCCTCCTCCACACAGACGCACAGAGAAGGCAGAGAGCAAAACTTGATGCAAGATATAAAAGATGCACTCACTCAGTCACATGTTGTTATGGTCTCAGAGCTAATCCAGATGGATTGATCGACTCTCCAAAAGAATTCTGCTCTGTTGTAGACGAAGCTTGCCAGGTCTCTGTCACTTTCCAGCTGAACAGTGTGCGTGTGATTTATGTAAAGGTTGTTTATGATATACCAACATTTGGCAAAAATAGGCCTGTTTGCCGTCATGTTTGGATTTAGGTGAGAAAATGAATATCTCTCAGTGCAGAGATGTTCCAGGACAAGTTTAGCTTAGCACTGCACACAGACTTGAAGCCAAATAGTTAAAAGGGGAGAAATACAGCTCCAGACTTGTCATGTTGACATCATGTTATATCCTGTTTCTCCTCCGTATCCTGTATCATTTCATCAAAGACTGTGGTCCTCATGGATCCATAATTTTGATCTGAAACCGGATATCTTAATGCATCAAATTTCTTTAAAAGAAAGAAAAAACTGATCCAAAAAAAAATAAGAAATGAACTGAGTAGCCCAAACCCCAAATGTGGTTGACCTAAACAAACTGAAACAGAGAGAGAACACCAACACCGGCAGTAATGTCATGCTTCATCAATGCTTTTCATCAGTCACTGTTAAAAAGAGCAGGAATACATCATCCAAGGAGTGTGACGCTGCTTATTCACACAAAGACCAGAAATCTGTGGCTATACAGCAGCATCCTACCTCACCCACTACATGTGATTTCAACAAAGAGCCACTCGGACTCATGGTTAGGCCAAGAGAGCCCATAAAGACCTCTAATCCAAGATACTCGCGTTTTGTTGAGAGAAGACAGAAATATAGCAACCAATATTGCTATATCACTTATATATCTGTATAGACGTACATGATGGCAGATAAGACACAAAAATTACAGTACAGAAATGCCAATCCTAGGTTTGAGGTCATTGAAATGCTGCCACTGTTTTATAATTTGTCCACCAAAGAGCACTGACTAGTTAATTTTGAAACTTCAAATGTCCTTCTTAGTATGTACTTTGGTCACATTGGTATCAAGATGGTTTGTTTCTTTTATGCATTTATGTAAAACTATAATACTTCTAGCCCATATATTGTTATCAGATGTTTTAAACTCGCATATTAACATAGCAGCCTTAAAAGATCCAGTATTAGTTGTGTTATAGCAGCCCAGTCACCAGAAGAAAGTGTTGCCGTCATAACAAGCTTTTCAAAATGACCTATAAGTTGAATTATTCATCGTGCAGTGGAGAAGACGGTGGATGGCATTGTCACCTAGCGAGGCGATTGCCAAATTGCAGAAGTTCCCTCTTTGATGCAACAATATTGTAGGAATGACTAGTGGTACTTGAAAAAT
This sequence comes from Plectropomus leopardus, assembly GCF_008729295.1. NCBI lineage: Eukaryota > Metazoa > Chordata > Actinopteri > Perciformes > Serranidae > Plectropomus > Plectropomus leopardus. Next base: position 24,949,123 of record NC_056471.1, read on the forward strand.
TATTGAAATAATTCAAAATTTTATCAATAATCATTAGTAATGAAGATATAATGACTAAGTGGGTAAAGGCAAGTATTAAAAAAGAAGACTGTAAAGCAACCTTTTCAATTAGGAAAAAACCCAGCTTTTTCCATATCATGTTATAACAATATCTAATAACCAAGATGATATATATGTAGTTTCATTTCTTGATACAATATAATATCTTGGCCAGCCCTAGATGCCAGCATTTTTTTCCAATGATTGGGATGTTTACAGTTAAGAGATATCAAAGAGTTTAAATACCCTGAACACCCACACGGGTGTTTTGGTTTAGTCTGGCTGATTAGACCTCTGCTCGAAGTGAACGTGGGAAGAGTTGGAATAATGTGAAGTCACCTGACACCAATTTGTCCCGCTAACATGAGAGGGAGAGAGGTGCCAATCAAGCAAAGTCTGTGCACACCCACACAGTCCTGAGAAAACCTCTGATCAGGCTCAATAATTAGCACCTGTGTGGGAGTACCAATGCTGTGCAGGGCCTTTATACCCAGAAACACAGACAGGACTTCGGATAAACTGCATGCTACCTGTGGGAGAAGTAAATACCTCCAATATTACACATCAGCTTACTGCTTTTTATGCCACAATGTGTCCTTTTGCTATATATGTAAGATAAACATGTACATATGCCATCTGGTTCTAGATCTGGCCAAACAAGTATTGACTTATCTGTACTGAGTGAACAGAGATAAAATTGATATCGATTAGCTAGTAAGGAAACAAACAAGTGTTTTTCCCAAAATGTCACAGTTCTCCGTTGATTTAAGAGTTCCCGCATTTTGTCCTCTGTAATTTAATCAGAGCTGTCCAGACAGCTGCACCAGCAGACTGTGAAGCACTTTGTCAATTCTGCTTTTAGATAAGTGCTATATAAATACAATTATAATTATTGTTATTAAAGTATCACGGGCTTGGACAGATACAGTATCATGACAGACTGAATAAAGAGTCCCGTCTGCAGAAGTGTCATCACTTTGTCATCACGAAAAAGTGCCTTAATTTGGTTTAATTCTACGTTATCTGTCCTTCTGCATGAGTCATTTGTCATTCTGTAACATAGCCATCTTATTTTTAGAATTAAGCAGTTTTCATTTCAGTGTGGCAGCAGGAGGCAGGACTGGGATCAGTCTGTGTCAGTTTGTTTGTTTGTTTGTCTGTCCGTTACGCCAGTCATCTGTATTTGATCAAAACTTTTTTGTCAGTGGCATTAAAACTAATGGTCAAAACAAAGCAACATATTTGTCACTCACTGGTGCAAAAAGGGACTGAATTTAATTTTTGTGCCTTTGTGTTTTACCTAATAATTAGTTTAGGTCGCTGACATCATCAGTAAATGCAAAAAAGGCTGTGGATTCGCGACAAAATTCAGACATAAATATCTAAGTATATGCATTCTTAACATCAGAATTATAAAACCATGTGTAAATCTCTCACAGTGGAACTGAGTGCATTTGCACAAACCTCTTTCCCACTTTTGCAGTTAGCCTTTAATAAATGTAGATATACCCTTAATCATCTGTTTTCCTAGTAGCACTTCAGCCCGCTCCACCCGTCTTTACACCTGTAAATGGAGAAAAAAGGACAAAGAAGAAGAGCAGTTTTAACAATAGTGCCACTAAGGCTAAGTTGTCCAACGATACCAGAGCAGATGACATTATGTAAGACCATTTCTATACAGCTGATATATCATAAACTTCTCAAACATACTGTAAACACCGGCAGTAATAGTTCAAATATCCTTATTAAATGTCAGGAAAATGCTCAGGGACTTTATCAAGGCAAACTTGACAAACTGCTACAAACTAAAGGATAAAAAAACTGACTTTTATTTCACAAAAAAACTTACTCATTACCTTTTATTAAATTCCTATTAAAGTCTTTAAAACATATATTATAAGAGTCTAAACAGACATGAATGTAAACATCAGCTTGACTGTTTGGCGGAGGCATACGACTGTGAGACAGTGTTTCTGGTTTTATTTAAATATCAGTTTATTTGTGTGGGATGGCAAATTTAGTTTCAACTTAATTTCTCATTTTATTTTTATAAAATTATTGCATTATAACTAAAAAATCTCTGAGCCAGCTATCTTTTTAACACATTTACCATGTTTCTGTCAGATATGTGATATTCTCTTCTTTGCTTTTCTTTTCTTTTCCTAATTAATAATAACACATATGTATAAAGTATGATTAAGTCAGAGGTGATGTGAGACAGAGTACAGGCACTTTTTTGTCAGCACAGATTACTGTTATTGAAAACAGTCTGGTAAAGTTGTATTCAGTTTGAGTTGTGCTGACTATAAAGATGAGAGGTCTATTGATCTCTAGATGATAGATAACTTTATGGTCAGGGTTGGTGAATGCGGGTTGTATATGTTTGCGCGGTGTTATTATTGGGATATTGAATGGAGGTTGTTATATCACTGAGTCATGCACCCACACTGGGATGACAGCAGAGAACCGTGGAATAGCCAGAATAATGGTTCTCCTCCATCTCTCCCCTCTCTGTCAAATATGATTATGTCTGTCTCTCTCTTTCTCCCTCTCTGACCTTACAACCTTACAAGCTACCACTTATTATCACAGACACACAGACACCCTCATCTCTAAATCTGGCAGGATTTATTCACTCTGGCAGCCATGTCTAAGACACTTTATCTCATGGGTATAATTTAGCTTTTTTCAAGAGTTTTCAAGAGACTTAAGGACTCATAACTCATATTGTCCTCTGAAGAAAGATTAAAGCAGTTTTTCTGTACTGATTACATCCACACATGCCTCTGTCCTCTGGTCAACCTTGCCAAAAATTTACTGTCTTAGCCAACAACAGTGCAGTGTACTTGCCATAAATATGACTTCTTCAGTTAAGTTGTCTAAAAGAATTATTTCTTTGGTCATTTGATATTGACAGCTACTTTTCAGATTTGTTTCAGTGGTGAAAAGGCCAAACTAAAGTCTGCTTCAGCTGCTTGTTCTCATACTGAGCTCCTCTCTTTACCTCTCTTCTACGATTTTGTGTAGAAAAGGTAGCCCTAACTTTATTTTTTGGTGGCTCATTATTTTTCTCCTGCAATACTTTTGGATACACCCCACTACAAATCAACAATGTTAACCTGCAAGTGGTGCTAGAGGTAAAGTTAGCACTAAATTCAGTAGTAGGTCCTGTAATTTAAATCACGTCCCAAAGTCTTTGTACTTTCAAATTCCCCTACAGATGCATTTTAAATATATATAAAGATATCCAAATGGCTTTCCCAATTAAAAAGTTAAAAAAAAACAAAAAAAAACGAACTCTGAAAAGGGGCTGGAAGCAGATACTCTCTCTCATTTACTAGGAAATTCCAGATTTGGCATACACCCACGACAGCCACTATAGTTTAATCGGTAAAAAGAGCATTGTGCATTGAGAAGGGTAGCATTAGCATTAAAGGAAACATCGGAGAAATTCTGTTATAGATGTTTGAGCCTCAGTCAGACCCAGACTCGTATGAGGAGTCTTTTGTGTGTAAGCAGCAACCTCAGTGGATGAAAAATGTAGCCAACGCAAAAGTTTCTTGAATGTCCACTTGAGGCTTGCTTTACAGGCCATTCAGTCACTAATGTTGAAACAGCAGAAACAAATAAAATGTTTTTGTGCCTAAGGCTGCTATAATTTCCCTTTTCATAACAACTGTGTGGGGGATGCATTTTTATATAACTCCCGCATCTACATTTTATTAAGACATAAGGGTACACATATTTAAAGAAAGCGCCACATGAATGACAGGCTGCAAGGTGTCACTACGGTCTATATTTCAGATCCACCCCGCGCTCCTCCACAGCACCACCCTCTCATCCAAATATGGTCACTTCTTGCTCCAAAAAACAATATGGCAATAGTGAGATAAATCAGGGTGGGAAGTGTAGTTAGCATCTTTTATTTGTTAAAGTCGTTGGTTAGCCTGTAACTGGCCGTGGCTGGTATAATGTTAATGGTTGTGAAACATAGAGAAATACCTGCCAAGATCTTTCAGTGTGTTTATATTGTCACTTTGCTATTGCGTTATTAGGTCTGATAAGTGTGCTGGAACATACATTCAATGCAGCGGGGATTTTTATATACCGTGAAAAGTGCACTCTGCGCTGGAGGTTTTCTGCTTTATGACCTCCCATGTTGTAAAGACAAGCTCACCAGTTCCATTTAAATGCAGGAAATCACTCCCTGCACTCCATTTGAATTTTGTGCTTTACATGATTACAAAAAAGCTTTATGGCAAAGGAAAAAGGTGCAGCCATGAGGAGAGCAAGAGCCTGTATAAGCAAATCAAATGGGTAATGGCAAAGTCATGCAGAATGTCTTTTATAGACGTGCAATTTGGTGATGGTTAAAATGTCCAGAACACTGAGTTGTTACAGAGGAGCACAGTGAATATGTTTAATGTTAATTTAATGTAAAACTAAAACTGCTGGAACTCTGCCAGCAGGGGTTGCTAGTAGCAACAGGACGTTAAACTGGCACTAACTGCCCTCGGCAGAACAGCGTGGTGTGAATGAATTAAACTGTCAACTAATTAGTGATTATTTACCCCGAATGTACATTTTTATTTTTTAAGAAAAGGGGGTATGTCAAACAATATTCTTGCTGCCAGCTTTAAACCTAAACCCAATTTGATTTCATGCCTCATAACACTTATTTTCTTGCTGTCTTTTGTTTGGTTTGTTTTGCGGCCCATTCAGAGGTATCACCACTGTAATTAGTTATGCTCTGTCAGTATTAGGCCAGTTTTACAGCCTTATTTATTCCATCTTTTAGCTTAAATTAAATTCCACAAAACATCAAGAAGGCCTTGCAATGTTTTTTTAAGTGGCTTTCTGAAGGTGGTAGAGATCCTTTTATAATGTGGTATTCACAATATCCCTGTTAACTTGTGGAGCAAGGCACTGTCTGTATTGACCAGAGCTGTGGCCTCAAATTTGGACTCAAGCTGCAAATTCGATAACTTAAGTCTAAACTGACCAAATCAAAAAAGGCTTGCAACTCAACTTGGACTTCAACATCAGTGACATGTCAATTCTTTGAATTTGAACTTGACATTGGACTTGAGTGCGAAGACTTGAGACTTACTTGTGACTTGCAAAACTTGGTCCCATCTCAGGTTTTGAATCCACATCTGACATTCGGTGCGTACTTGCTTTGCTACAGTGGGAGTCCAGAGGTCAGAGCCAGCTGCAGGGGATAAAGAGTTTTTCATGTTTAAATATGTGATGCGGCAACAATTTAACCACTAGCTGCCTTTCAGTAAACAACATAAATAGCCATCGTGTTAGTATTCACTGTGAAATGGCAATTCTGTTAACTTCAAGCACTCCAGGACATGAACAAGGGCATTTATGATGGGCTCTTCTCATAGAAATAGATGTTTCTATTACAAGCAATAATGGCATTGATTGGCTGGTTTGGACTCTGATTAGGAGTGTTATTGGATGGAGGCCACAAGGCAGCTGCTCATGAGACTAAGCAAAATATGTGGATTAATTTACTCTCTCCCTGTTTCTCACACACACACACACACACACATATACACTGCCCTCACACGCAAACACACACAATTCACTCAGCATTTAGTATTTTTCAAAGAACAAAAGGGCTCACAGGAGGAGAAGAGTCTCCCGCTGTTGTCTCTGCTGCGTTCGCTTGGCCCACACTAGTTATTCATGAACATATACACACACAAACACACTCATTCTCAAAGATTTGATCTACTGCAGCAACCAGCAAGAGATTGCTTTAACTGCGGCATGGGGAAAATGAATAGTGCAAAAATTAATGATGGAAATTGTGGTTCATAAAAATTTCACAGAGTTTAACAGGTGCAATCTACCCAGATCAAATGAGGAATTCCTTACGGTTAATAGGAATTGATGGGTTTCTGAGAGATAACCTGGCGAAGATTAGGAGCTAAATGGAGATGCAGATGGAGGGACAGTTGGCAGGGTGAGGAAAAGACCAAGTTCCAGGAGGCTCAGGCCTGTCTCCTCATCAGAAAATATTACCCATATTACCCAGCATGCCTCACAGTGGCAGTCCCCGTCCCCCCGACTGCCACCCATCGCTGACTCTGCAGAGAGGGGAACTTTAAGTGTGGAAATCACAGTTTGAGGAGGAAGATAGAGCAGGAGAGGTTATGTCATGGCAGAAAAGTACAGCATTGATAGCCAGGAGCTTATTGTAGTCAAATTTATATATTTTTCAATTTAATTTCATGTCTGTGCTCCTCCTACACAGGCAGACTAAAATACATTTACATTTAAACAAACCTTTAGGAAAGATTTTACGTTAAAGCACCTGTACTGTATTGCAAATGCTTTAGAGGAGCTGCATGTACAGTAATGAAGGAGCACACAGAGAAATGGATTTAGAAAAAAATAAAACAGAGTCAAACAGTGAGCATGAGAGAAAGAGATCAGAGATAAGCAGACAGAGACTGGAGGCCTTGTGTGGGAGGTCGGAGAACTAGAAGGTTTCTCTTGATGTTTTTGTTTAAGGGCTCTTTCATGATCCCTGGGTCTCGGAGGAGTTTCTCACTACAGACCCCCTTTTGCACTGAAACCACTCAAACACTGGGTCATCGCACCGTTAGTGATGAAACATAAAACATGGCTTCCGGGCTGAAGCGGCCATTGTTGCCATAGCGATGAGAGAGCAGGAGCAGCTGAAAATCCCCTGGAAGATGAGACAGTAAATAACATAACATCACACACGTCTCTGTGGCTGCACATGCACATGCTCTCACAGGACTTCTAAGCACACACTGTAGGTGTGTTTGTGTGTAGACCGATAGATGTAGAAAATAGAAATGTTGTAATGTGGTTTTTCCACGGCTATGGCTGGTAAGATTGACATTAGTTTGCACATCTTGGCTCATGAAACAAAGAACTGGAAATTTTTCTTTATACCTGATTATGGTGATAAATGGAAAGTTAAGGGATCACCAAAGGTACATCATCCAGAGGGGACTGTTTGTAGAGACAGTTTACTTCACATGCAAAATCATCATTTTTATATCACTGACTAACCCCAAGTTATGTTGAATTCATGACGGAAACTTTTCTTGCATTCCTCTATGGTGAACGAAAAATCCAATAACACACAAAATTCTAGATGAATTGAAGTAAAACGGGGCTGTGTTTAACAACAGCAAAACTATATCAAAACCTCCGTTCACAAACTTCCACACAACTCATGAGGACTAATCTAAGTCTCGTTTATCCAGCCGTCCGTGTGTGAGACTTTATGCAGATGTGCTTTAAATTGAGATGTTGAGGAGAAAATGCCTGTGTTTTGGAAGCACTGAGCGTACGACTGGATAAATGAAACTTAAATTATTCTGCACAAGTTGTGTGAGAGTTTGTAAACGGATGTTTTGATGTAGTTTTGTTGTTGAACGCAGACCCCTTTCACTTCAATTTATCAAAACTTTCTCAGTTTTTGGATTCTTTATTCAAGAGGCATGCAAGGAAAACATTCACTTCACCACCAAGAATATCTGCACTGACTTTTATGACAATCCATCAGATACTGGTTGAGATATTTCAGTCTGGACCAAAGTGGTGAATTTACCCACCAACCAACAGTGACATCCAAAAAGCAAAGATGTAACATAATAATGTAACATAACAATGGACTACTGTATGAATCAAAAAACTCAAAAGAGGAGGATATTGTTAAGAGGAAAACATGAAATGTTGTCTTTGTACAGTGGGTTTAAGGTGAATATGTGTTTCAGCAATAGAATTATGCAATCTTGACAGTTTATTTCCCATTGTTTCATGTTATTTTACAGTTGATTTGTTTGTAAACTTTGGCCCAAGCAGTTAAATCGTGGGATTTTGGTCTTGAAATTTAGAGGCTTAGAAATTCGATGCAACTTGTCTTTTGTTGGCCAAAGCTCTACATCAGCTGATGGTAGAGTTACCTCACAGTCTCAGTTTTAAGCTTTTGGCCGACAGCCTAATGGTCAGCTCAAAATTGAACAGTATAAAGATTCCCTTAAGAAAGTGAGACATTTTCTATTTGTGGAAAATACGACTGTCAAGCCTGAAATGTCTTAGGGCTGCTACATACTACCAAGACTACTGTGCCTGGAGAAATGTGTATTTCTTGTTATGGATTTTGATTGTGAAATTTGACATTGTAATTGCTGACTCTTGGTGCAAAAGAAAGAAGCCCCCAGAAGATGGATTTAGACTAAAGATGGCATTTAGCTGGATGGTCTGTATTGCTGAATCTTTATTTCTTTCTCTTAAATCCATAGATGCTCTGCTGTCACTGTGTTTGAGTTTCTCTGCAGTAACAAGGGGAAAAAAAACACCAAACACCAAAATATGACCAGAAATCCAATCTGCGTCACCACCAGACATAATTTAACGGTTTTAGATTGAATCCGGTGCAGTTTTACTGATAATACTTATGAATCTTATTTTAGTCTTGTTTATAATTATCACATTGGTGAACTTTTGTGTTGGATTGGGGGTTAAACAAATATGTGATGTTTTTCAAGATGTGCTTAAACAAATATTTAACACAAACACACATGGCTTTAATTAGAGGTGAGTCGGCCACGCTCCTAATCAGATTAGTTCTTAATCTAAATTCAAACTTAATTTGCCCTCAATCAACATTTAAGATGTGAACACAACTGAAGAAATATATAATAAATTTGCTGCTGTATTTTCGCTTATGTAGAGGAATATCAGCTTGGAGTCTGATAGGATTACTGTGGCAAAGCAAATGGAGCAAAACAGATAAACAAAGTAACAATGCAGAAATGTGCAGGCAGAGAAGAAAGCACATCCACACAGAGTAACTCAGCCCTGAGCAGTCAGATCGTGTCTGTTGAAAGTAGTGCGCTGACCTGAGTTCAGAGTGCCAGAAGCAGGTGAAGCCGCGATGTAACCCCGGAGATGACTTTTTGTCTGATCTCGATGTTTTCCAGGGTCAGACGGAGCCTTATTCAATCCTTTGTACATGGAGTACGAAAAGTAACAGAAAACCAGACCTGCTGACACAGACGGGATCACATTTTGACAGAAAAAAGACATTAATGATTATCATGTTTATGAATAAGTTACGCACAGAGACACGGCACACAGGTGAATAAGTGGATGTACATGACAGGAGTCATGCTCGGTTTATAAATGCTGCTCATATCTCATATTTTCAGACGACTGGTCGTATCCACTCAGGGTGTAACCCATATCCCTCACCAGTATGAACTGTCAGTGATAGTGAAAAGTCATGCGTGTTCAGAGTAACAATAACGTCCGTTTCCTCACCCACCGTTCTCCCACTTGGTTTCACTGTATTTCTGCGACAGAGGGTGCCTTTGAGCTTTGATTGAATGGATGTTTTTCTCTAGCCTTTTTTGTCTTCAGTGCAAAACTGCAATGGCTGACAGTTAGTAGAACAAAAATATCTGATTGATGAAGGAAGATCAACTTGTCACGGTAGTTAAATCTGAATGTGCAGACAGGTCTGATTATTAACACTTTTTCAGGAGCCAGATTGGAACAGTATACAGTATTCTTCTGTGAGTCGAAACAAGAAATCTCGATATCGTTGTCAAAAAAACACTGTTAAGGCTAATTTTTGCTCAACATTAAATAGGTATACTTACATGGACGGCGCCTATCCATCCATCCAGTTTCATCCACTTATCCGGGGCTGGGTTAAAGGGGCATCAGGCTGAGCAATGTACTCTAGACGTCCCACTCTTTGCAACACTTTCCAGCTCCTCCAGGGGCACCCTAAGGCAAACCCAGGCCATATGAGTTGTGTAATCCCTCTAGCATTTTCTAGCTCTGCCTCGGGCCTCCATAGTCTAATTTGCCATAGCTGAGCAGTATTAAGATATATACACTGTTGGGATTTTTTATAGCGTAGTGGTGGCAGAGAGGAGCAGCACTGAAAAGCGCATTAAAAGTGAATCTACACCGTTCATTCTGCTGGGCCTTAAAACTGTCTTTCACTTACAAAAATCAGCAAATATGTCCTCTCATCTATCCATCTGATCAGCTGTGAACGTATCAACAGATCAATTATCTGCCGCAAGAGTGGCATCCAGCTGCGAAGTAGATAGAAAGAACTCTGCCTGCTGCACTGCATTTAGGACCCACAAAAAGGTGAGATATTATAGTGAAACCACAGATTAGCCACCCGCAATCACCACCTATAATATCGCATCTGTCAAGTTTCATATTTTAGATCTCGCGTTTTAGGTTCTTCGACCATCATCTATCATGTGAAAACATCAGAGCATGTGTCCTGATCACAGTTCAGCCTCCTCTATGGCTGCTGACATCTCGGTGAGCTGAAGTGGCAAACACACTGGATGTCAATAGAGGAAACTGTGCCAGCATCTGTTTAGCCAACTTTGCTAACATTTGGCACCGAAGCTGAGAGCATCTGAGGAGCGAACAGAAACAGAAAGGCTGCATGCATCACACTGCTCAGCCCTCAGAGATGCTCCGCGTCACTCTCCCCATCTTTTCCATTACCCTTCTCTATTCTAATTAAAATGAGGTTAAGGCCGGGATTCTGGGAGTTTATAGCAGTGTGTGCAAGAGTGTAGCTTTTGTTTGAACATCTGAGGGGGAGACTTATGAAATGTTGGTTTGTGGGTCCTCCACCAGAAACTTTTCAGCATAAAAGACTTCATTTTCAGCATTCTGATGATTTTTATGCATAATTTTGTACATTTCATTGCAACAATTTATGGTGAAAATGTCTTTTTTGTTGAAAAAGTCAGCTACTTTCGTGTTTTTATTTTGGAGGACAAATGCACATGTTCTAATATTGAGAGTAAAGTGTCCTCTTTGTCTCACCCAAAGACTTTGTAAACAGCACTGCCCTCATATTTCCACGCTTCTTTTATGTCGTCAGAAATATAGCAAAAGATGGCACTAAAGGGGCAGAGTCAGAAGTTTCACACTGCAACAAACAAGGCAATGGTGGAGCAGGTTGTAATAAAAGTAACTTTTAATGGAGGCAGCGTTGTAGACGGCGGTGATCTGTGAGGCCGTTAAATACATCATGACATTTAAACACAGAATTCTTTTCACGACATCACAAATTCATTCTGCTCTGGCCTTTTTTAATGTCTTTTTCGTCCCTGACGGTCATATCTTGCTTGAAGAATGTTACACTGTCCCTATGATCGTATCTGTCAGCTTTCGGGAAACGCGCACAAATATGAATGAAACGAATGCAGAGCACAGGCAGTCAGCCCTGAGTGAGGGTGAAATGGAGTGTGAGATGGATTGGTGTGTTGTGTGGAGTGATGCAGGTGCTGCGCCGGAGTGTTGTGATGAAGAAGGAGGTGAGCTGGAAGGCAAAGCTCTCGATTTATCAGTCCGTCTACATCCAAACCTCCACCTATGGGCATACGCTTTGGGTAGTGACCGAAAAAATGGCATTGTGGGTTTCCTCCATGGAATAGCTGTGCTCAGCCTCAGAGTTTGGGTGAGGAGCTCAGACATCTGAAGGGAGCTCAGAGTTGCTGCTCCTCCAGTTGAGGTGGTTCGGGTGTCTGACCAGGATGCCTCTTCGGTGCCTCCTATTAGAGGAAATATGGGCCATAATAAAATGTAAACAGGTGACTTATAAGAAATCACCTCCAGTACAGTTGTCATTAATATTGAGATTAGAGACCAAACTATCTTTTGTACCAGGTAGTACATGTTTATTTCTGCTGTAAAGTTGGGCATTTTTATATGGGGTCTGTGGGGATGGCCAGCCTGATAAACTACAGTTTTTGGCACTTTCACATGGGCTTCATCTTTCAGCGTCAGAGGTTGTGGCTTGGTCAGACCACTTTGTGAATTAAATAAGAGAAAATTTGTACAGCATTTGTTTTCATTTAGTTTTTCTCAGTTGGACAAAAAATGCTAAGCCTGCTTGGTTTTAATGTTATTGTAAAATAGCATATTAGCAGAACATGTTAACCCTGACGTGCTGCGTGGTTGGGAAGTAGTGGCGCTTGTGCACAACATGCTGGCATTAATAAAAGGAACTGACAAGTGGAGGCATGTGATTCGAATGGATTTGGAACAGGTTCTCAACTGGAACCGATTCTCGTTTCTCATCCTTAATAAACTTTAACCTCCCCAGTAATAACCTGGTGTCTCACAGCCAACTGTGTTGATTTCGAATGAGGTGCAGGGCTTGTATTCTTTCAATTCTGAACATATTCCAACAGCAGTGTCTAGGTTAGGTTCAGTTTGAAAATCAACTTTATTGCGCTGTCAATTTTATATTAAAGTGCAGTATGGTAAATACATTATGTTTTCTTTCCTCCTTAATTACCTCACTGTTGCAGTGTAATGCGCAGACAAAAGTTGTAGTTATGGTTGGTCCTTGTTTTGAAAAAACACTCTGATTCTATGATATGAGAGGCTGCTGCCAAACAAAGTCAAACCCAGAAGACAGACAACAACAAAACATGTTGTGATATTGTGAAAAGGATACGTTGCATAACAATGCTGCCAAACAGCAGCCAGCTCTTGTTTTTGTATTTCAATAAATAGAGATAAGAATACAATTAGCGACATCTGCAACCACCCCAGACAGACACAGAGATACAGTTTTGATGGAAAACAGTACATCCTGGTGTGCCGTAATAATAATAATTGGATCAGATTTTATAGCTCTGTTTCCCTTTTACTGCTTCACTTATCTCTCTCCCTCTGAGCTATCCATCTTCCTCTCCTCCACCTCACCAGAAGAAGTCATTCATCGCTCTGCCATCCAAGCAGTGTTTCCATTATTACCTGCCTCCTGTGCCTCTGTCACCTGGCTAAAGACGGATGTCGGGGTCATCAACGGGAGACAGAGAAAGCAAGCCAAATATCACATCTCTTCATCTTTACGGTGTTTAGTGCATCAGCATTGTGTCACTGATAACTTTTTTCCATCTCACCCATTCCTCTGCTGCATAATCTAACTAGTTTTCTCTCACCGTCGACTCCAACAGGAGCAGAAAACCTTGCCGCCCGTCCTCTTGAGCGAGCGTTGCATCATTGTTTAGTTGCTTTGTCATTTCAGTTTTGTCTCAGTCAAGTTTTTTGTCACTCACGGGGATGGAGGCTTGGCATGCACGGCATTGCAGACACACACATGCATACAATGGCATCCTTTCTCTGCCGCTGTCTGCTGCAGGTGTGGCTGAGACTCATGGGAGAGGGCAGTGTATTTGCATATCAAAAAAAGATGGGAAAGTGTGTTTGTGTGTGCACAGGTGCAGTCTAAAATCAGTACCTGTGAATATAGCGTCTATTTTTCCTGATATTTCTTTGTGATGTTACAGGTCATCATTCACAGACTAAAGAGGAGGAGAAAGGGAGTTGAGAATGTTGTAGTGTACAAGTTTGTCTGTGTGTGTGTGTGTGTGTGTGTGTGTGTGTGTGTGTGTGTGTGTGTGTGTGTGTGTGTGTGTGTGTGTGTGAGGGAGAGATTTCAAGAAAGGAACAGACACCAGGAGAGAGAATGCAAAAAAGACAAGAGACTAAGTAAAAATAGTTTAAATATTCATGTCTCTCGTCAGATGATTTATTCATGAGAGCCTGATATATTCAGTTATTTATAAACTGCTTGTGTGTCACCACTGTTGACAGAAGTATTGCTCTGTGCTCATGGAGGAAGTACACAATGTAAAATGGGACATAAAACAGCCAGCATGTGCTCAAATGATGTCACAGTAAAGGTTAGCTGTGACTGACGAGCAGTTCAGAAACAAAAAGCTAATTCCTTAATATGTGTGTCACTGCCTCCCCACAGCAGCTGCTCCTGTGTTACTTTCTATGTATTCTCATCCATGTTTTTCTCCTGACTCCAGATTTTGACCCCAGTCTTGGGCTGATGACTGGCATTACCCCCATAAATCCCATGATGCCCGGCCTGAGCCTGGCGCCCCCTCCCCTCTCCCAGGATGCACCAGCTGTCAAGGAGATCATCCACTGCAAGAGCTGCACGCTGTTTCCTCCCAACCCCAGTAAGTCTCACAGTAAGTTATCACTGCTGTTGTAGTGGATATGATTGGTTTCTTAAAAAGTCTTAAACTGACTTAATTTAAAGTCTATAAATATTCGGCTTTAAAAGTTGTGAAATAGTCTCAAATTTTAGTCTTGATCTTGATAGCCAGAAACATTTAATTTTATTCATCCATGTTTCTGTCTTTTTGTCAATAAATTAAAGCTCCAGTTGCAGATTGCAATCGACCCAATAATTTACCCTGATCTACATAATTCAAACGCTGTACTTGCCCAGCACCTGCAAATATGTTGTCACCTTTTCTCCTCTCATAATTTGACATCCAGACGTGCAGGTTTTTACCGGGAGCAAAATTATCTTCTGTGGTGTCTTCTTCTATAAAATAAAAGAACCTGATGATTTAGACCAGGAAAATGCTGAATAAAGCAGCCCCTCCATCTCAGAGTTGCTGTCAGCTACTATGGTGGACACAAAAATGGCCCTAAAGGCAGTGTTTGGTTTGCCTGTTTGTGGCTGCTGTAGAAATATGGCAATGCAAGATGCAGATCTCTGTGGACAAGGACCCGCTCCCTATGTAAATATAATCCGCTCATTCTAAGGTAACGAAAACACGACAATTCTTATTCTCAGGTAAACACTGAAGAAAACATACTTATTTTATTATATTCCATTTCTGCAAGTATATTATTTCAAATTCTACAGACTGGACCTTTAACCTCTTAAAAGTCCTCATTTCTGATGTCACAAATATTTAAACCTACCACTGAACCTAAAAATATCTTTTTACTCTATACTTGCACTTACCTACAGTCACTCACCCACATTCCTACATAAAAACCTGTCTCTGCACAAGACCAAATATAAACTAACCTTTATACTTAATTGCAATGCTTGAATAAGAAACAGATGATTTGTCCAAAAGTTGGTTGAATTTAGTTCAAATTGAGCTTAAAATAGCATTAAATAAAAATTTCTAATACCCATAACGACCCTGTGTAAGCATAGCAGAAACAGTGTGAGCTGACCCGTCTTCAGGGAGCCTGTGTATGTTTTACTTATTGACGCAGTAGTGTGCATTATCCGTGACTTACCTCTGTCCTCACACTCGGGCACCTATGCACCAGTTAGATATTATGTGACACCAAAGAATCAGGCAGTATTCTTCCTTAACGTCACCTTTAATACCGCTTAGCACCTCTAGCCAGTAGAGCGTGGCTGATTTGCATTCACGTTTCATCAGGAGGGGAGGAAGACAGGGAGGGGTTAGAGGGATTAAAGGAGGTGTTAAGGTGTGTGTGTGTGTGTGTGTGTGTGTGTGTGTGTGTGTGTGTGTGTGTGTGTGTGTGTGTGTGTGTGTGTGTGTATGCATGCCGGTGTGTGCTTGTGTGATGTCTGTGAATGTATAATTGGAGGAGTGACCTCTGTGAGCACATAACACAGCGCTGCTGTCTTCAATATGCCAGGCCAGAGAGGTGATGGACTCTGTCCTCATCTTAGCTCAACTCACCCTTATCGCAGCATCTCGTCTTAATCTCTCTTCACCTGCTCGCTCCACTGTACCATAGAAACATATGTAGCTCTCCCTCTCTCGCTCTATCACATGCTGCATCTCGTCCTGTACTACCACGTGTTTAAGGGGTCAAATCCACCTAATTACTTGATCACCATTGAGTCTTCCAGCTACTACTTCCAGTTCAAAAGGTCTCTGTCTCTGTCTGACTGTTACATATGCATATGTACCAACACTCTTTTGTTCACAAATCCCTGGACAAACACACATATATAGACTTTTTTTTTTACTATGGAAGGTTTGTGCATTAGGAGCTGAAAAATGAATCCTTGATCCGTTACAAAATGCGGTGTGAAAATAAGGACAAAGGGGCAAAAAGTCTCTGCTCTCATAATTAAATTGTTAAATTGTCATTATTACTTATAGCTACAGTACCGTCCCCTGTGGGCCATTATAGGTGATTCATGGTAATTGGCTTAATCTTTCCACTGAGTGCTGAAGGAATAAGAGGAGAATTTTTCGTTCTCTGCCAGGAGAAAATGTTGGCAGCACGTGTTGACCGTACAAAATAGCAGGTCACCAAAAGTTAAAGAGCGAATATTATATAAACTGAGCAGCAGAGTAGTGCAGGAGAGACTGAACACTTTTCCTGTTCTCAGTGGTAGTTCTTAGATGGCTCCCACAAGGGCCATTGCCTCTGTGACAACAAGTCCAGTCCCCCTATATCCTTTTAGAAAATGCCCCTGCAATTTATGCCAATATGCAGCATAAATGCATTATTTCATATTTCAGTAGCAAAGCATCAGAATAGGATTAGATGATAAGACAATATATGCTGTGAGATGATTTCTCTGTACCATTTTATGCTGAGGTTCTATTGCCTGTTATATCTGGTTTTATGGGGCCATTGTGGGTAATGTTGCAAAGACGTTTGCAGCACTGCTTGATGACAACATGAAGCTTATAGGATTTTGCATTAATGCAGTGTCGTCCTTTGATTTGTCAAGTGTCTAATTTACATCCTTATATATTTTCTATCTATATAGAAACTTAATATCTCACAATATGGTATTAATGTGTGACAGATAAGCACTTTCATGTTTAAATTCAGTATGAAAGATCTTGTTTGTAATATCTCTTCTTATTGTAGAACTAATTCACACAATCAGGCCTCCCACCTCTCAAGAAGAGGTTAGTTTTAAATCACATCAGTGCAATCGCCAGAATAAAGGTTGGCAATGTATGTTTCTGCAATCCACAGATATGTTACATTTGCATATTTCATATATCAAATATGTTAAGACTTTAAATTTTCTACATTTCAATTTTCAATTTTTCAATTTTTTTTGCTGTGACAATGCTGTGGTTAGGTATAGGCACAAAAAGCACTCAGTTAGATTAAGGAAATCATAATGTTTTGATTTAAAGTACCTTGTTCGGTCACTACAAACATGTCTGGAAATGTTCCAACCTGGTGTTCAGAAAAATCTGCTTTTGTGACTAGAAACACAGTTTGACATGTCAATACTCTCATTTTGTCATTAAAAACTAGCTGTTTGTGTTGTTATAAACATGTCTGGAATTGTCCCTACCTGTTGTTAAAAAATACCCACTTTTGTTGATTCAGAAATGGCTAGACATGTGTTTAACTTGTTAAAAGATACCTGCTTTGGCTGTTAAAAAATGCCCTCTTTTCTCATTTAAAAACACCCACTTTTAGCTGTACAAACATGACTGGGCATGTTCCAAACTTTCGTTAAAAATACTCTTTTGTCATTTGAAAATACCAGTTTTTGTCACTACAAACACATCTGGAAATGCCCCTACCTGTTAAAAAAATACCCAGTGTGTACCCATTTACTATTATTACTCCAGACACGGATGGAAATGTCCCGACCGGATGTTAAGAAATATCCCTTTTCTCAATTACAAAGTACCGACTTTTGGCTCTACATAGGCCTGTTTTTGTGCTACAAACATGGCTGGAAATGGCCTGACCTTTTGTCGATTTTGTTGGCCTGCTGCTGTCTGCTGCTTGACAACCATTTCACAGAGATGTCACGCCATCCATTGTTGTCTCGTCCTCCTGATGAGATTCTGATTTACGTCATACATTTGAAACACACAAATGTAACATGTCTGTAGTTTGCGGAAACATACAATTCCAACATTTTATTCTGTGAACCGGGCTGATCAGATGTATCAGTCATGATTAATGAACTCTTTTTCTCATTTGGTTGAAATTACACTCTGCCCAAAGTCTCACAGAATATATTTTAAAAGGACATTCATCTGTGCTTTAAAATCCTGTGTATTACATTATTTAATGATTTCAGTAATTTATATGCCATCTGTTTGATATTAACTTGTGCAAATAAACAAAACTAAATGCTTTCTCAGTGAGTATTAGGTTACTACATCAAGATAAATTAATATCTCGCAGTAAACAGCAAAATAAAACATATCCTTCACTCTTCGTCTTGTAAATAATTAAATGTGATCCCAGTGTTGACTCCCTTCAGGAGGAACTTTCTCTCTTCCGTCAGAGAAAACTGTCTGTCTGGAGGCTTTTCAAGGCAGCCTCACACGTCAGATGGAGAACACATCAATTTCAACCCAGACTATCAGTGAGAGCTCCTCTCTACAACCAGCGTGGGAGTCTGCCTTTGATACCAAGTGTGTTTGAGTTCAGTGTTCACCCTGAGTATAAAGCATCACTCTCACGCTTTAATGCAGACAGAAAAATTTATCACACGCGGTAAATTAATTAATATTTCCCCTGCACCTTTAGGCCTTTACCCGAACTTTGTGATCAGAGATGAGCACATGGAAGAAACACAGTGTACCTTAGACAGAGTTCATTCTAATCCTGAGGGTGAATAAGGAGTCTGATTGTAAAATGCTCAACACAAAAACCTGCTGTAAACACTCACTGTATGACCCAAGGTTACATTCTTTCCCTGTGTGAGCACTTTCACATTTTCTTCCCCTTTTGTCTTCATCTTAGCACAGAATCGAAGTCCTTAAGAGCCCCGTTACTGAAAGACTTTCTTCCCTTCAAGCCTTCTCCTCACCCTCTAAGTCGTTTTATTGTGTGTTTTACAAAAGACAATAAACAGCCAAGAAGCTAAAGAGAGATTAAAAAGACGAAGAGGAATCCTTAACAGGGATTCATATGCAGCTCAGCGGGTACAGATGGCACGTACACTGCCGAGGTTAAGGACTCCATCCCCTATGGGTCTCTCTCACACAAAATTTAAGCACTCATGCTACTTGTAAAGCACTTTGGATAAAAGCATCCACCCAATGGCGTGTTAAGATATAACATGGGGCACCCATTAAGCTGCTTGAACAAAATCTCTTGCTTTAACCCCTCCCTCCGTCTTCTCCACAGCATCGTCTTCACACGTCTTTGAGACTCTGCAGTTTCATTCTCGCTCACCTTTTCTCTCAAACCATCTGTGTCCTTCTATTCATTTCCTTCCCTTTATGTCATCTTTGAGGCAAGAAGAGCGAGAGTGGGTCGAAAAGTTAGTCTTCAGAGGAAGCCAATTTACTCCCAACATGAAAGAGAAGCACTTTTTCCCCCCTTTCTTTGAAAGACGCTGCTGTTGCCTTCCACAATAGACCAAGAGGGTGTCAAAACTGTCCTTTGAAACCAATAAGAAGACATTCCTCAGTGGGAGACATTCTTTTAAGAAAAAGAAGGGAAAGTGTCATCTAAATAGCAGCATTGCTGAGAAGAATTTTAACACAGCAATTCATTTAAACAGATGGGAAGACGTTCACCCACAGCCGAGCCATTGACAAGGTTTCTCTGCTCACTTGTAGATTTTTGGCTGTAATTGAGGCCTCTTGGGTCCTTCTGAGGGGGCCACAGCATGATAGAGCACCACCACAAGGGACACCGCAGGGGTCACAATAGATAGCTGACATGTGCCTTTCTTTTATTTATTTATATTTTATAAAGCAGTATCAGAGGATGTTTATATAGGATGTGTGTGTTGGGAACAGAAATGGAAAACATGCACAGAAATGCTGCTTTCAGCTGTGTTTTTTTTCTCAGTGTGTGAAGTTGGAGCATGATTGTGAGTCAGTGCTCTATTTCCCAAGGTATTTGTTATGTGTCCAGCAGACGATAGCAGTGTGTGTGTGTGTGTGCGCACGCATGCGTGCGTGTGTGTGTGTGATGGGGATAGAGGGCAGCAGGTTGCATATGGTGGCTATCACAGGAAGCAGGACCCCCAGCTACTCCACTTTGGCCTTTACATGCAGCTTCCTCCTCATTGACCTTTAGCTGAACAGAACTGTGCCTCTCTCTCTACCAGGCTTTAGCCATGTGCGTGTCTTTATCTTTACGTTTCTCCTGTATTTTTTTTTTTTTTTTAATTTAGATGTGCATGATTACTTTTGTTTTTGAAACTTTCCTCGTTTAATTAGTAATTGCCTACCTTTAAAGGCCTATATATCAAGATTTAGATCCCTTTATGTTTATGGCTTTTAAAGATTGTGTCTAAGTGTTTGTGAAAGTCAGACTTGATGAGTGAAATTCTTGGGATTCCTCTTTGGTTACCCATCCATCCATCCATCCATCCATCCATCCATCCATCCATTATTCCATTCTATTTAATTTCATTCTGTTCAATTCCATTCCATTCTATCCACCATTCCATCATATTTCATTCTTTTCCGTTTCATTCTGTTCCATTCCATTCGATTCCACTCAAGTCCATCTATCATTCCATCACATTCCATCTATCATTCCATTCCATCCATTCGTCCATCATCCATTCCATCAATTCATCCATCCATCCATCCATCCATCCATCCATGTTTGTGTGTGTTATAAATTTGCTGTATAAATAATATAAGCTTTTTTAGTGTCAATAAAGACACAATAAACAACAATACATTAATACAAAATCATATGTCATCATATCCATCCTAAAAAAAGAATTCTATTTATCTGTCTTGCTGAATTCAAAATAATTTGTCTAGTAGTTCCTTAATACATTTCGATTTATCATTTGATGCATGTACAGGAACAACAACTCTGCAGCTTTCATTATACTAATCTTTTGCCTTGTCTTTCCCTCTCTCTGTCAGACTCAAATTTAACTATGCTTTGTTGGCATGTTGGTGTCACTGCAATTAGCGCCTTAAAGTGCAAGTGTGCCCATTTTTCACACGAGGGTCTGTTTGCATATCTTTATTCAAGTTATAAAAAGACTTTTGTGGCACCACAGAGAGCTGTGCAAAATCCAATGAATTGCCCCAATTGATGTCATTTAGAAAGTCAGAAAGAAGAGTTAGAAAGAAATTAGTCAACCGTGTAGCCCGCTTCTCATCTCTGCTTGAGACTTGCAGCTTGGGTAATGTAGGCAAAGGAAGTAAGAATACGAAATATGGAATCAAAAGAGATATCTCTGGTTTCAACTTTCTCTCTCTCTCTCGCTGCTTGTGTATGAGAGACAAAGCTATATTTTTATCTGAGGTGAGGGTTTGTATGTGAGGTCAATCAATAGTTCATCACTATTCTACTTGGTAGTTGAAGGCTAGTCTATTGTGCAATGGTTAGATGGTGCCTCATACATTCAAACATCAGATGTATATAATGCTGACTTGTAGATGAGCATTCAACCAGCGTTTGACCTGCTCTCTTTCTGTCTCTGGCTACCACAAATGAAGCCTACAGCCGAGTAACCGAGTAAGTTAGTTTTAAAACTCAGTAAAAACTTTTTATACACTTTCTTGTTCATTTTGTATTTTTGTTTTACCGTTGGCTTTGATTTTGACACTAATTAAAAGTAATTTTTCTCTCTCATCCCTGTATTTATTCTATTCACCTGTAGTGTGGGGTGATTTTGGGCAGGAGCTTTGAGGTAAGCCAGTCGTTGATACCCTAAAAAAATCCCCCTCTCTTTCACAGCCTAATGTTGGCAGATTTGCCCCTGCTTCCAAAAACTGTCATTTCTATACAACTGATTTGAAACATTGAAAATGTTTTGTTTAAATGTTTTTCATTTACCATTTAACTTAAATCACAATCTTTCCCTATTCCTAACCTTTACTGAAGTGCTTTTGCTGCCTAAACATAACCACAGACAAGTGTGAAAGCAAACTCTGTGGTGACACAGTCCTGCACTATACGCCTTCCTGCGAAGCCAGCGCGGTGCATAATTTTTTTGTTTCATTAACCCAAAGAAACATCGTCTCTTATTATAATCCAGGAAGCAACTATGTTTATACCACAATGTAATTATAGACATATAAAAAAATGTCTGCAAATGTAATCAGTAGGAGGCAGGGTTGCTGGTTCTGCTTGTATCAGTTTTGACTGTTTTTACTTTAAACAGTTTATTTTTAATAATCGGTTGAACTGTTAATCATTTTCGATTAATCATTTACACTATGAAATGTGATCTATCATCACTAATTCTTTGAGTCCACAGCAACATCCACAGATTGCTTGATGCATGTGACCAACGGTTGATAAAACAAGATGTAATATGTAAAAGCACATATAGCAGTAAGAAATCAGCAAATCGTATCACAATCAGTTGGTAATTATGACTTCAACAATTGAAGACTATCAAAATTGAACATTCTGTTTGAATACTTGATTATTCATAAAGAATTGTGCTCCATTAATGCACAATCGTTGATTTGTCTTGACAGTAATGACTGTTCATCTATGTATCATTGCAAAAAGCACATTCTGTCAAAAAGCACTGTCTCCAGAAGCCCCAGTTTTTGTATTCACACAGGGTTTGGACTTTTTCCTCTTCTCTAAACAAAGAAAAACTTAGGATTTGATTAAACTTTTTCTCTGTATTCTTCTTCATTTGTCCCGTATACCCAATCTCATCTCTGGCCCTGTAATGCTGAATTTCATTCGCTGCTTCAGGGAATTACTCTGTGAGTGTCTTTAATGGTCATCAGTTCCTCCGGCTCTTCTTTTTCCAACAGTTTTTCATCGATGTCAGACTTGTCTGTCTGTAATTACCCTCAAGTAAAAGACCAAAGATGCCCTTCAGAACCCCGCTGTCGACGTGCCTACATTTCTAAAAAGTCCCCACTATGGATTTCATCCTCCTTTCAAAGCCAATCATTTGGTAATGCAGTCACATCTCTGGTGTGTCTGGAAAAATGTTGTTTTTTAAAGGCGGGCTTTTATGAAGCAAGGATGTCAGCTAAATGTCACATTGTTACCTTGTTGTCCTTTTATATTGTCCTCCTCGCAAATTGTAATTTAATGCTGAATCGCGCAATGAAGCGCAGCATGTTTTAGCTGACTGCAAAGGGAAACGATCACCTTGGTGTTGTCCTAGAGCCTGTGTGTGTGTGTGTGTGTTTGTGTGTGTGTGTGTGTGTGTGTGTGTGTGTGTGTGTGTGTGTGTGTGTGTGTGTGTGTGTGTGTGTTTTCCAGCTTTGAGTGTGCAAGTGAGAGAGCTGCCGTGAGTATGTGCATGCTCCAGTTTTAATGCCATCATCATCGCCAAGGTCAGGGGACGAAGGCATTTGGGCCATGTGCCAGAGCAAGCTGTGACATGAGGAGGACAAAGCCATAAAGAACCTTTGATGTGTTTTACCATAACTTTGCTACAGGCTCTCCAGCACTAAAGCTACAGGACTTGATAATGGCTCCTCTTGGGCCCATAATTTAAAATTTCATGTCCAGCCCTTTGAGTACTGAATGAAAAATACACTGTATTTTTTTTTCTAATTTAGGAGATGATTGATGGGAAGTCGTATGATTTTAGGCCACAGCTTTGTAGCAATGGGAATGTGGTTTCAGCAGCTGAAAGTGTACAGGAGTCCTACATTTCAGCTTTGCTTGAGGTATTTTACACATAACCGCTCGGTCCAGTTTGTTCTGTGTGTCAGTCAGCAAATTTCACTGTACTTTTATGCTGGCTGCTGTATGAATAGGATGTTATTTTTATTGTCATATTTCAAGTGCATCACATGAGTACAAATCCTTAAAACATTTACACAACATTTTAACCTGTTGCTTTCACAGCTGTAGTTCAGTTTACTTCACAAGATGAATAACTCACTGACTGTAAGGGTCTGCTTGCAACCCGGTTTTGTTTTGTCCACCATACGCCATGATACCACACCGAGAGCATTTCAGAAGCAGAGCGCTTTGCCCTTCTAGTTTGGAGACTTGCAGATTTTGTTTAATTGGTTATTTTTCCTCAAAATGTGTGCTCCTACCTTAAACAGATTTATGGTTTGGGGATTTTTGGTGTCTCTTTTAATTGTGTTCATTGTTTTTTTCCTACCTTGTTGTGCTGTAGCATGCAGACAAATCTAAGAAGTGACATGGATCAAAGATTTGTGGCAGTGTTTTAGTCATTGAAAATGCATTGAAGCTCATAATCATACCATATCTATATTTCACATACAGCGCCTGTCAGCAGGAGAATTCGATGTGCTCTGTGCAGCGCCCCGTGGCTCCGTTAAAAATAGACGAGACATGTATTTTTATTTGTTCCTTGGAGGCTTTTGAGACACGCTGCTGCACGTTTGCTGGAATTACATTATAACTGTCCAGATTGCCACCTGGTGGAGATCTGAGCTTTACTTACTGCACTTTCTGGTTTTAAGTATCAAGCTCATATTACATCAATATCTGTAGTATTTTGTTTTCTGTTTTACAGAGAAATGCACTCAGTTGCCAGTTTATTGGAAGTTAAAACTAACACAGTCTAGTAGAACAACACTGCAATAAATTCCATCTTCATGAAGGTTATAATTGAAATTTTTTAGTAGAGATGTTGATTCAGCTTTATGGTGACTTTTGACATTTCAATTTGTGCTGCTATTAAATTGTATTGTTTTTTATATACTAAGATGTTTTTTGAATATTCTGTGCAGCACATTTTTATCAATGAGGGCACACTCAATATGCCAATCATAGTGACACCAAACTTGAGTTGAGCTTTCATCTTTTCTAGGTTAGATGACAGTGCACGCTAACATTAAAGCCCAGATGGCTTAGCATCAATCAATTTCCCTGGTTCCCCTGAGCAGACTTAACCAGTCACTCATATCATCCATGGAAAGCCTCATCTTTCTGGGATTACATCAGTCAACATTTATCTTTGTTCAGTCAGTAACGTCCTTCATGCTTCAAACGATCGACACAAAAGGATCAACCTCTCTCTGGACAGAAGGATTTGATTTTCATGCTAGGGATGGCGTGACGTGATTATCTCTGTAATGTAACAGTGAGTCAAGCATATTGTTTCATGTTATCACTCTCCATCATGGTATGGCCATAGAGGAATATTTCTCCTGCTGTGCATCTCATCATTACCCTTTAGAAAGTAGCCTTGCATCACTGAAACTCTGGCTGCTTATTAGAATGAGCAGGATTTGGTTGGAGTCACCATGACCTGCTAGAGGAAGACAGCCTTCACCCTACGGGAATAGACACCACTGTATTTTCTAAGAATATAAACAGGTGTTCATGTCAAGTTTGACATTAGAGACTCTGTGCTCAGAGGCTGCAGGTGATTAAAGAGCCTTCTCGGTTTGTAGTTAGGATTTGGAGTCCACTTGCTTGGTTAAGTTGTTCAGCCAGGGAAATCTTCACATCATAATAAAGCTGGTTATGACCAGTTTGCAAATTTGAGACTCTCCCCCACCAACCTACTCCTACTTCCTGTTTTAACCTAAATATGTGGGAAAAAAAATTCTCATCACAACCACTGGTAGAGATGAACTGTCTGAAAAAGCATCTGATGAAGGCTTAGAAAATAAAATATCTAAGGTAACCAGACATTGCATGCATAAGTTAACAAAATATTCTATTTGTAATCTAACTTTCAATATGCTTTTCTTTCTTTTTATTTCACCTCTCGGCAAAATTACACGCAGTCATGGAATAATTACCACTTATATGCTGCTGATACTCTGCCGTATGTGCCTGTACAGGATGATCCTTCCCAAACTATTAGATAAGGGCTTGCTTGTCTGCTGTGAAAAGCTGGATTGCATTTAATGTCCTGCTCCTAAATTCTAATAAAACTGAGAGGAAGCGAAAAAATCTTTATGTTACGTTAATTTAGTCTAACTCACTGGATACAGACTGTGGCTATAAACTTGCAACTGACCAGCATTCTTCCCCTATTTCTCTATCTGCTTGTTACTGCCTCCAAATCTCCTCCACAACAGGAAACAACAACAATAAACTGTGAGCTAACAACTTACATGCTGAAAATGACAATTTTGATAAAGATTTTGATCATGTTTTAAGGCATGCTTGCTTTGTTCTTTCAGTGAATTGGTGTAAAGATCTACAACAAATAAAACAACTTGTGAGTGCACCTCATAAAGGCCCAGACTTAATCTTGAAGAATCTCATGCCCAATGTTGATCTGTGTTTTTGACATGGCCACTTAAAGTTGATTTACTTGATCTTTTCATGCTGGCAATGAAATACACCAGCAACGTCTTCACCAATTTACATATCAATTCCACTAGACAAGAGCTTGTGGTATCGCCCTAACAATCTTCTGCAAGAGCCACGTACAGCGAGCAAATTGTAGTTTTTTGTGTCAAGTGGGCTCCTTTAGAGCTAAAGTATAGTCAGGGCACCAGTTATCAAATACAGTTTGTCTTTTTTTATTAGTAAAAGTTGAATCGCTCAGTTGAGCATTTTTTTTGTGGTGTTTTCTTTTGTGGAGCCATTAAATAACTGTGCTTGCCTCCCCACATCCTCCCACTCCCAGACACTATTTTGCAAGGGTACCGTCACTGCAACCTGGGCTTAGCCCAACCCAGCCAATTATCATTGGTTTAAAGAAATACAACCTGCAGCATTTTTCCCTTAGAGCAGAATAATATGTGCTTCTAGACCTTTCTCTAGCACTGACATGTACAGTGCTGTGGAGACTAGGCTTAATTCAAATCTTTTTGTTTTGATTACCACATTAAAGATATCACCATGATCGCCTTTTTTTTTTACCTACACATCATGGCTAAATGTCTGAATTTTTCGTCCATCTCTGAAGAGGAAACACAAATTCACATTTTTTATTTTACATTTAGACTTCATTATTTTAACAATCTGTTGTCAGAATTTTAGCTTAAACTGAAAAAAGACTGCATTATGCTACGTAGCTAGCTCCCAATCCATATCAGATCAAATTTTAAGGTGCTTCTTATGTTTAACAAATATGTGGCAAAAGTGGCTCCCATCCCATCTGTTTTAAGGCACTTGGAAGTTGCTTGATATCCATATTTTTGTATTGTATGTTTACAATTTCTCTATCTATACACTGATAGATATTTAATATTGTCATCTTTATTGTCCAGACTGTAATTTTAATATTTTTGTTTATTGTGTGCAGTCACATCAAATGTCTCCTGGTTTCTTACTCCTTTTACCCATTTGAGGAGGTGCTTTTTTTCTTCCTTATCTGAATCAAAAGTCTAAGGGCTGCTTTCTGTACAGATGGTAAAGCCCCTTGTGGCAAATTTGTGATTTGCGATATTGGGCTATGTAAATAAAATTGACTCTCTCGGGTAACCTTTAAAGTATGATTTTATTGGTTTCTCACAGCTGATTCGTCTGCCTCAAAGCATGTCATTACAAGGAGGGAAAAGATGTGGAAATAAATTAGCCCTATAAATGTCAAGAAGAAACACTTGCAACATCCAGCTTTCATTTTTATAATGTAGCATAAATATAGAGTCATTTAAAGCACCTAGCTTGATGGCATGTTAAAGTGTTATATATAATGGACTTGACTGAGGGAGAGAAGAGACATCATCATGGCTACCTCTGCTGTTTCAGCTTCATACTAAAACTTTTATATCTTTTTCATGAGGATTTGTTTCACTCTTGAATCCAACTATTTTAGGGTTTATATTGAACTAGTAAAGGCAATATTTTTCTGAAGAAAATTCATAAATGCTCACGGCATAAAATCCTGCTGTTGGTACAGTTAAATTTTCAGTTTGAGTGTAAGCACTGTTGGATTAAGTTGTGAATGAACAGTGGACGTTTTGGGATTTATTGAAGGTGAAGAAAGATTTATTTGTGCTTACCTGAAACCTGAAATTGATTGAAGTTTTTAAATGACCAGTGTTGGGAACGTTTCTCTCAAAATGCAATGAAATACATTTTGCTAGTTACTTTCATTAGAAAGCAGTAAGTTACTTAACAATTTTACTGCCTGTGTAGATAATGCATTATTGATTTCACTACCCTGCATTACTTTCATCAGAATACCCTTAGAGTAAGACTAAACATAATAACATAGAGGAGGGTCGTGTTGCTTAATTGCAATAATAAAAGTACAGAAGCTTGAGTTTATTGCACTTCAGTAATGTACAAATCCAGTGTTAGGAGAAAATGTACAGCCTAATGAAAGCTCTCCTCTGGTGTGAAGGTCCGGTGCATTCATGCATTAAAATATATAAAAATCACCTCATACATTAACAATAGCATGATGATATAAAACAGTTAAATAGCCTAAACCTTTTTAAATAAACTGATGGCCTTGGACAAAAGGACGAGCAAACAGACAGAGGATCAAAGTGTGATAAATTATGACATAGGGATCAATATTTGTTGGCCTATTATATGAAACACAATGGATCAATGTTGAGGTTAGCACAACGAGTAGGTCTGCATGGAAGTCAGTCACAGTCTGAGAAAGAGCTGTGTGACAGGGACAGTGTGTTGATGTTGCTGTAGTAGAATGTGAACAAAAACACATCCAGCATTGTAACGCATGTTTAACGGCATCATCCAGATATGTAGATCACTTGGACTGGGAAAAAATAAGTCACAGCCCATCTCCTTCTCCCCATGTATTTCACACAGCCGTTAAAAGCAAAAGCAGAATGTTGTTGACGATGTAGGTGTGTGGTGTGGTCAAACATGCAAACGCACATTCGATGGCTAAACGCAGATGTGGCGTGACAAGACACATAAACAAAACACATAACTCTGGGGAAATTTTTTTCTGGTGGTGCACTGGCAGACGATATGCCAGATGAATGAAGAATGAAATTAGTATTAATCATATTAATCAGTCCCTCTTGGATCATGAGGGCTGTTTCAAGGCAGCTTTTCTGAAGAAAATGCAAGTTGCTATAGTTTTTTGGGGTTTTTTTTTGCAATGAAATTGTTATTAAACCCACTAATTACTGTTGGGTAAGGTTAGCTGTGTGATGCTAGCAGTTAGCCCTGTCTCTGTGTGTGTTATGCTGTCTCAGATACAGAGCTCTGGTACTGCAGCAGTAGTCTCATGATAAAGTGACTGACTAAACAATACACTGCACACAGCTCTACAGTGAAGTGAGACTGTACACATTTTAAATAGTTATTTTTAAATAGTCCATTTTGTAGTGAAGTTGTGTTGACTGGACTCAATTGATTGGCTGAATTTGCATTTATTGTCACAATTGCAGCATCACCATACCCAGAGTGACTGGTAAATAAAATGTTATTACTGGAAATCCTACTAGTAATGTGTTATCTTACTTTGTTATTGTCAACATAATATATTAGAAACTCTGGACAATCCTATTGTTGATCTATTTAACAGCATGTTTTACTTTAAATCATGCATAAGGGGTTGTTACCTCTATTTCTTTCTGTGCTGAGTGCATTGAAAATGCCAAACTGGTTAAGATTGTGGTTGTTTGAATTAATGGAAAGCAAAATTGAGAGCATATCACAACCTACAGCAGATTTTGAAAGGCAGATTGTCGACCTCAGAAAATAATTGACTTTTTGGAAAGCAATGCAAATCAAGCCCAGCCAACTAAGCTGGACTGAAACTGGAAAGTAGACTGAATCCAGATGGCTTTGCTCAAAATAACCTTGAAATATTCTGATGTATTCTGAAATCTTTCATTATTAAAACTGAGTGCCAATCAACCAGTTGTAATATGTATGTTTTCAGTGGATTTCCTGGAGCTACATTTTTGCTGCATAGAAGGTTGTGCCTTCAATTGAAATAATTTTGTCTCTTTTCTCTACTTCTCCATGTTTGACAGACCTTCCGCCTCCGGCAACGAGGGAACGCCCTCCAGGGTGTAAGACGGTATTTGTCGGCGGTCTGCCTGAGAACGCCACAGAGCAGCTCATCGTGGAGGTCTTCGGACAGTGTGGGGATATCGCTGCCATCAGAAAGAGCAAAAAAAACTTCTGCCACATCCGATTTGCTGAGGAGTTCACTGTGGACAAGGCCCTCCTCCTCTCTGGTAAGATATATTCACTCTTAAACCACTGTGAACTCTTTTTTTCACCAGTTTCTAATTGCTCATCTTTGTCTTTTTATTAGAGCAGGGACAATTTATGTCCAGCAAACCTTCTTTCACACATATGGTTTGTTGTTTTCATGTCAAATCCTCACTGATGTGCAATGGAAACCCCAACAAGCCTTAACCTTGTTTCTAGATATGTGTTGGTTTACATTGGGCTTAAAGGTCAGAGGATAACAGCTTTCTTTCTCACTTGCCTGGACAATATTGAATCTGTAGAGACCGCTTGTATTGTCAGTCCACCGCTATCAGTGCCGCGGCACTCCTTCACCTCAGGTGGAGGAAGAATGATGAGCTGTTAACCTTTACTCTGATGGAAATGAAAGGGCTGATATCCATCATTCAGCGCTACAATTCTCCTGCCTCACACATTCACCCAGTACACCCTGACAGATGGATAAATGGATGGAGGGGATGGATGGACAGATAGATGGAAAGTTTGCTGCACTCCATACAAACAGTTTGGAAGTGAACAACACAGGACATGAAGCTTGAGCGTTGTGCAGGTCTGGAAGCCAGATTAAGACAAAATTAATGGACTCCTGCTACTATATCGGTGACAATCCTTTGTGAATATACTATACAATCATTTATTATTTGTGCATCTCTAACTTAGTTGTAAATGGCTAACTGGTGTAATTGAATTTGAATATATAGCCTATATTATTAGTCAATTGCAGATAATGTGTGTTTTTTGTCTTTTGTGGAATAATTTTTCAGTCAAAGGTGGAACAACACAGATATGATGGTTTGTATTGGGACTTGCCATGTGCCCCCCAATAACTTGAGCAGAAGCGGCATCAACACAAAATTTGAATGCTGCCGCTGACATAATTAACCATTCTGCTTCTTTAGTTTCCTTCGTTGAAGTATGTAAGTGGTGTAAATGTTAAAGAAGCACTGTGGCATCCATCAGATACATCTAGGAAGGTAAAAGAGAAGTGGAGTTCTGGATTTATTCTTGGCGTAAGATGTTAATGCCCGATGAATCTGTCGTGTCACACCCTTGCAACACTTGAAATTGTGTTTTCTTCCGTTAACTTTGTGAGACAAAGCGATGATGCTCTACGCACATATTTATAGATTTTATGTTACATGCAGGTAGCCTCAAATTGACCTTGTCTTATTATAGAACAGGAAGTACTTTTGCGTAATCACAATGATTACATTCTTTGATATCTGTGACTGAAGCGAATGTGATGAGCGAAAGGTTCCCAGCAGAGATAGCTTTGTTAGATGTTACTTTCTTAATGGTGTTTTTACTGTAAACAGTCTCCACAGGCATCAGAGACTTGAAAGAGGTGTTTGTGTGACAGTATATGTAGACTCGGCGCTCACCAGGCCTTTCTGTAACAAAACTTTGTTCCCCCTGTCTATCTATGTTCAGTAACTTGGGCTTTAATCATAACCTTCCATTTAAAGGGAAAACATCTACTAACAAAATGTATTCCAAATTTTCATGAAATTAATAAGCCAAACAATATCCTCAGTTTTCAATACCTAACCTCTCAATGTAATATTGATACACATTCTCTTTTCTTCTTCTTCATTTTTGAAAACTAATGTGGTTCCCTTGAGGTTAAATTTAAAAGACCTAGTCCTGTTTTGAGTTGGATACAGACTGCTCCGAGACAGATAGTGTCATCTATGATCAATTAAACTCACAGAAATATATGCCTCCATCAGGAGAGGAAAGGAAAGGTTGAAAGGTTTTGTGTTTTTGTTTGCGCATATGTCCCTTTGTGATCTTTCTTCATCCCTTCTCTGGATTCGGGGGCTTTTGCGCGGTAGATAACTGAGCGACAGACTATTTGATTATAACTTCCTTTCAATCACTTTTTGGTCAGATCGATCAATCAGATCTGATTGATGGATAAAAGGGGCAGCTCCTGCAGAGGCGAGTGAAAGGAGACTTTCCTTTTGCTAATGTTTATTTCTAAAGGTAACCACGTGCTTTTGTTGCACAAGGAAATAAAGGTAAATATGGCAATATACTCATTTTGTACATTTATTTTGAAAGACTGTTTGCATCTAACAAGCATGTTGATGTTGCAATAAAATGAAACTAATAAAAATAAGTCATTCTCAGCCAAGTTTGCCAGAATTTTATGCATAATTTCTACAGCATATACAATAGGCTTTCTTTCAAAGTGAACGAACCATCATATTGAATAATAACCGTTTCTTTGCTACATATGGAGGCCATGACATCATTAGGGCGTATATCCCATATGTGAATGCTGCTTGTGTTAGTCATGTTTTGTTAGCCTGTAAAACCTTGATGTCAATGTATATAACATAGCCAAGGCTATTGTTAGGCAGAGTCATAACTACCAAATCATCTTGCAATTTCTCTATTATTCAGGTATTGATTGAGCTCAGTACCTCCTGACTCATGATGTCATTTGCTTTTAGTATAAATATCAGTCACTCTTATAGGCTCGCACCACCAGACAAATTAATTTGCGCTCATTTAAAATCCTCATTTACAAAAGCAGAACCCCACCAATGGGGTTCTGCTTTAACTGCTTCTTGAGAGGAAGAAGTCTCTCTGTTCATCATGTGACACCAATTTAAGGTTTTTTACTTCTTTTTTTTTTATCTGCTTCCAGCAGCTTTTCCTGCACAGACGCCTAAATCTCTGGATGTGAATGGCTGGCCATATATTCTCTCTTCACAAAGCTCATTTAAAAGACCAGCTGCTGCAATAATACCCTCTGCATTATTTAATGTGTGTGTGAGTCTGTGTGTGATTTCATCTACCTCTTCCCTACAGTAAGACTGGAGCTATAAGTCCATATATTAGCCAGATGACAGACCTGTGTAGCTTTCTCATAAATACTACTTTCAGTAACACTCTGGTCTCCTCTCCCCTAAACACACTCTCTCTCTCTCACACACACACACACACACACACACACATGCACTCTGCTACAGCAGCCTTGGCACACTGAAGTCTCCCTTTATGAAAGATTGAAGTGAACCGAGAGCCTTCAGCAGGGAGAGGAGACTCGAGAAACAACCACAAACTCAGACTCATATCTTTCCACCGCTCGCATTGACATCCAACTTTATCTCCACTTTCCTCTGATGAGAGTGTGAGTTCATATGTATTTGGAGAAGACGCTGGCCCAGGGCTTTTTAAGGATACATCCACATTAATGCGTTTTCATTTTAAAACAGTGTGTTTAAACAAAAACATGTAAGTATGCGTGTCTCCTTGGGCTAATGACAAAGAATATACGTTAGGGCTCTGACACGACACTGATGGTCAGCCATTGGTGGATATCAGTGAGCATCTGGCAACCTTGATTTGGCAGTGTGTTCCACACCATTAGCACTAGTCAGCCCTTGTCTGCTGTTTTTCAGCCAAGTCAGCATGTTGAACCAGCACTGAAGACAGTGGAGCTCGTTGGTGAGAGAACTTTCTCTGATGAGCATTTCAGCTCCCTGCACGAGAAGAGAAATTGAAGTGAGAAAAGCAAATGATTTACTTGAGTCGAGAGGAAATGTGTAGGTGCAGGCGGTCTTCATACTCATGTGCAATTTCCTACGAAAAATAATGCACCCAAACTGGTGCACTGATGAGAGTGAACACTGCAAAAATGGCCTGTCAAATTTAAGGCCAAACACCCTAGATTTAAGCATACTTGCACTTAAAAGAAGCAAATTTGGCTGCCAGTGCAGTAAGCAAATTTTGCTTGTTAAGATGTCTTAAAACCAGTAAAACTGTGTGCACTAGAT
Organism: Plectropomus leopardus; assembly: GCF_008729295.1. Classification (NCBI taxonomy): domain Eukaryota; kingdom Metazoa; phylum Chordata; class Actinopteri; order Perciformes; family Serranidae; genus Plectropomus; species Plectropomus leopardus. The sequence continues at coordinate 24,982,740 of NC_056471.1, forward strand.
AATCCATTTATACTTAAAACAAGACTAACTAGATTTTTTAATCTAAATATAAGATTATTACACTTGGTTAGATCGGCAGTTTTTGCAGTGAACAGGGAAGCAGTCCCAAGCGGGCTTGCAAGGATGGAGGATGGGGTGGTGGATGGACAACAAAACCAGATTTTTCCATAAGACTTTCCCACAAAGACGGGTATTTGGATCCATGTCAGCTCTAAGTGAACTCATTTTAAAGTGAGGTCATTTTAAGGTATGTCCTCACTATGTTTCTTTTCCTAAACCTAACCTTCGTAACTTTACATTCATTATGTAACCGTATGTTAAGGAGGAAATGTCATTTGTTGGGCGCTAATTCGTAGGATATTATTGAATCTGTTCTTGAGGATACATTGTCAGGTAAAACTTTTATGGCAGAGACACAGGCTTTGATGTCAGTTTGGTGTGTTTGGGTCAGTGGGCTACATCCACACTAATATATTTTCATTTTATAATGCATAACTATTTATGTCTGGTTTTCATACTATATTTCTGAACTCCTAAAACGCAGACCTTTGCAAACATTGCTGAGCTGTTTTTAAATTGAAAACTCTAGGACTGCGTTTTGGTCAAGCAGCAACCTCTGAGACTTCAATCAAGTCAGTGCAGAAGTGCCACAAAACTGCAGTTCATCACGTGGCGGCTTTAGGCTGACTCCAAAAACAGATTAAATCCCCATAGACCCTCTCGTTGAAATCTCCACTTGACAGCAAAAATAAACATGTTTACAACTTGGTAAAACAAGCAAACAGGGGGAAAAAAACAGTTTTGGTCTGTATAGGTAATTTCAAGATTTGTGACATTTGTACAACAGGTGATTTTTTTTTGGTAACTCAACGGTTTAGATTTTATTATTTATTAAGTTACTCATATTAAAGGTCTGGACCACTTGAGTGACAGGCTGTCTGCAAAGCGTCATTGAAGTCTATGAGTCAGATCCACCCCCCGCTTCTCCACAGCTCCACCCTCTCGTCCAAAGATGGTCGACTCTGGCTCCAAAAAACAAGAAAGTAGTGGCTGAAATGCTGATATCTTCAGAAAGGCAGTTTACAAACCAGTGGGTGACATTAGCTACATCCAATATTTTATAGTCTGTGGTTTTTGAGTCTTGATGGGTTAAGACTTTGAAAATGATAACACAGATGTCCATGTTTGCTTCCTGATTGGGTTTTATTAGTCGAGATATGTCAATTAAAACATTATAGCTAAGTCTTTTAAGGATTTCATCCTTCATGTGCGGGTACTCCTTTGTCCTTGCCGTGGCCGTGTCTCTGGTGATGGATAATGCTCCCAGTAACACCCTGATATGTTGTGGTATTTGCTTTGCAACGACTCAAGAGCTTTTCCACTGACTTGAACACCTCGTGATCCTTTGAGTAACAGTTCTACATCTTTGTCAGTTTAAGAAAGGAGACCTCTGGTCTTGCTTTTGCCATCTGCATAATGTTTTCCGTAGCCAAGCAACCAGAAGCAGCGAAGAGAGTGTGCTTCCTGTTTACACCTGGCATGCGCATGCCCAATGTAAGGTAATGGTTTTGAGATTTCAGGCATGTTTAGTATGGATGGAGATTATTTCTTAAACTGTACTAAAGTGCTTGTGTGTACAGAGATTGTTAAAATGCTGTTTTAAAATGAAAAGGGATGAATGTGATGTAGCCGAAGCTTGTTTGCCAGTTTGGAGTTCACACCCTCCTGTAAACAGCCCAGCCTTACGGATCATTTAGACCAATCAATTAACAGAACGAGTGCGACTGCACTTCACGCCCACACAAAGCCAGTGGAATAAGCTTTGAGTGTCAGGTGAGAGGCAGCGGGGTGATCCAGGGCTATCACTGTAATTAGTGTCTCACTCCCATGTACGCACAGAATAAAAAGCTCAAGTGACTCACTCGGCTCGTGTCCATCTATGTATCGGTCTGCACACCTGGAGCGTATCTGCAATAACAGAACACATGGAGAGAACAAAGAGGATGTATATCAGTTTGTTCACACCTATCTGAAGGAAAATGAGGACAGGTTGATCAGTTTAACTTTGTCAGATACATCTGTGTGTGTGTGTGTGTGTGTGTGTGTGTGTGTGTGTGTGTGTGTGTGTGTTATCCCTTTTGTCTTTCTATCTACGTATATCTGCGTATTTGTGCTTGTTATTCTGTCTATTATCTCAGTCTATTTACTGTATATCTGAATCACAGCAGCCATTGATAGGAATAGATATTTCACACTGTTGCTACCCTCACCTAATCAATAAAATGTCTCAGCTGTCTTCCATTTCTCCTCTTTTCTCTCTATCTCTACGATGTATCTTTTCCCCAAATCTCACCTTCATCTTGATTCGCCTCATAACCTTTCAATCCTCTCCTTTCAGGTTATCGTATTCGTTTGGGCTCCAGCACAGACAAAAAAGACTCCGGCCGTCTCCACGTGGACTTTGCCCAGGCCAGAGACGACCTCTACGAGTGGGAGTGTCGGCAGCGCATGTTGGCCAGAGAGGAGAGGCACCGCCGCAAGATGGAGGAGGATCGCCTCCGGCCGCCCTCCCCTCCTCCCATCGTCCACTACTCAGAGCACGAGTGCAGCGAGCTGGGAGACAAGATCAAAGGTTGGTAGACAAATATCAAACTTGAAGACACAGTGAGTGTACCAACAGTGTGTAGCCACAGTCACTGGAAAAATTAAATTGCCTGCCCCAGCTTTTACGTCATAAACATGATACCTACACATTAGAATTAAGCCTCTTTTTTCAACTGTCAGTTTCATGCCACTCAAATGGAACCAGAGTGCTTCTATTTTAAACAATCCAGCAGTTTCTGATTCTGATTCTCGACACGATTTGTCGTTTTTCTCCTTTTTTATGAGAATAAATCCAATAATTGTGTATTGGTTGTATTGTGAGAGCTGATAAAGCACTCAATACTGCCTAAAATCTGTGGCGGCAGAGTGCAGACAGGGTTTGTCTTGTTGCTTGACGACTTAAACAATCAAACCATTATCGAAATTATTGCTGATTAATTTTCCATTGATTTACAATTCAAATAATCAGCTAATCCTTTCAGCTCTAATTAAATAACTTAAATATTTAGCAGTACAAAGTGTAAGCTGGTGCAGAGCATTCAAATATGGACTCCTGTGCAGGTATGAAAATCTGATTAAATTGATTCTAAATTTATTTAAAGCCAGAAGTGACAGTAATCTAAACACACTTGACATTTCATTAAGTATTCCTTAGTGTCTACAGACTTTTTCTCATTTGAGTGCCGTAAACTTCGGCTTCCTACTGAGAATTTTAAGTGACTTGACGCTTGTTAATCATATTCCTTGACTGCCAGGAGTTGTGCTATAATTTGGAATATTTAAATGCTGCGTGTGGTTGAGTATAGTTCCCATCAGTGTTCAGAGCACATATATAAGGAGAGGGTGGGCTGAATGGGCTGCTGGGATGTGAGAAAATCTTGTCGGGCCATTTAAATTCTTAATGCAATCAAACATCTGTGGTGAGAGATTCCTTGTTGATCCCCAGTGGCATCCCTGTCCTCACCCTCTTTACTGTCACCTTAGAGCAGGAAGGCACAAATATAGCTCAAGAGATCCACTACACGAGGAGTGTAGGTAATGTTTTGGTTTTGCCTTCCTTGCCTTTTTATTCATATCTGCTAATTGACCATTCAATGACCACCAATTGTTTCTATTTGTCAGATTTGTGGAGGAAAGTTTGATGTTTCTCATTTTCTTGCGATTGGACCAACTTTTATGTGATTTCTCAATTCATACACATTATGTTTGAATAAGAAAAGCACAGCAGAACAAAATTAATTGAGAAATGTCAGTGGATGACTTCCCAGGAAAATTACATTTTTGCAGCACCATTTACCGGGATGTTTTACAGGTTTAGTCTTTTTCTTACAGCCATTCACAGAGCTTCTTTTGGTTGTTCTGTTAACCAAACTAATAAATTCTTGTATTTTAATCTGTATATTTATGCCTCAGCTGAAGACCCATTAAATGACTTTCTGAATCCATCTGGCCTCTGGGCATTGTCAGTGATCGAATACCACTAATATTCCTCCAGATTGTCTATTAATAATGCCGCTGCAGGGAGCCATGTATTATGAGACCCGAGTCTGCCTATAAACAAACAGGAACACCTCAGGGATTCATGAGATAACACCTTGATTCAATATCTGTTGCTGTGATAGATCATCATTCATGCAAGTCGTGTGATGGACCCCACTGTGTGTGTGTGCATGCGTGTGTGTGTGTGTGTACATGCATTTGTGTGTGTGTTAGAGACAGACAGAGAGAAATTGAGAGCATCTGCAGAACCCGGTTTAAATAAATATAAACCTCCCCAGCTGCTCAATCTGTAAAGACGCTAAGTAATGTTTATGCGTGTGTGTGTGTACATGATGCATGTGCCCCACTCTGTGTGTGTGTTGTGGAGGTCTGAGGCAGTGTGTTGACGTCTGTGTGAGGGAGCGGATTCCCTCCCATGCTCCTCTGACTCGTAAGCAGCCCAGCAAAGCCGCAGAGGACAGGACAACCACAGCGGAATAACAACAGTAGAAATCAATAAAGTCTCTTGACATCATCTGATTATTCACCAGACAAAGCAGGATTACTGCTAAACAACCTGAGTTTTCTAAACAGCAGCTATATAATACCATGCTCACCTTTTCTGCAGACACTTGGCAAGGGTTGTTTACAAAAAATATTTATAGGAAAGACAGGAGCTGATTGATTTTACCACGACACTTTTCCTGTTATTTACCCTCCTGCTTTTTTATGTTCAGCGTATAGATGTGCTCATTTTTCTTCACGATCATTTCTAAAATCTTTTTTAAATCTTTTTTTAATTAGTTCTTGAAGTTATTTTCATCTCATCATCTCGATGTCCTCATTCTTTCATCCCAGACACTCGTGTGTGCGACTTGTAGACACTTCAGCATACACCTCCAATAGATGCTGCTAAGACAACTTGTACAAACAAAGTAATGCATAAACATTAATTAACTTTCAATTTTAGCAGTTCAGATTATTTTTGCCACTTGTCTTCTTTTGTGAAACACTTTTCTTGTGCATTGTGTGAAATATTTTCCTTATTTTGGTTGATGTTAAACTCTTTGCCTCCTGTGTGTCGCTGATCATCAAATGGTTCCAAAGTAAATCTGCAGAAGCAGCTTTTCTTTGCTTCTGATGACCCTAACTCTTTTCTTCTGTCCTCTTTTTGGCCAGAGGAAACTTCAGTTGGCAGAGGCTGCGCGGTTATTGTACTGCTGTGGTATTGATTTTGGCCACATTTCTTTCTTTTCTTTCCTCCCTTTTTACTTTCGACTTTTAGTCCATTTGCCAGCCTATAAAGTTCCATTGTGAACCCAGAAATGTTGAGTACCCCAAAGTTTTACTTTATAAATGCATAGTTTGGGTCCCGAACATTAGGAAACTGTTGGATGCTAACTTGCATATGTTGGCATATATTTGCATTATAGCATAATTATTGACAGTATTTCAGCCACAGCTTGGCCAATTTGGACATTATTTGGTGGTTTGGGTTTTTGATTTTCAAAATTCAAAATGTATGTTTTAAACCAGAAGTCTGCATATTTTAACTGCATTTGGGCTGATTTTGAATTAATATTATTCAATTTAGACATTTTACAGGACATTGAATTGAGTGGATTAGACAGGTAACTTACTTATTGATTATGCACATTTATACAAACCAGGTAAATCATGCAAAATGCCCAACATATGCAAGCTAGCATCCAGCTCCACGAATAACTCTGTTTGGTATCAGTGTTGTTTCTGTATTAAGAAAGGTGGTAAGCCATTCTGATAGACATTTGTTCATATTAGATGAACCTACACTATATTTTACTTAATTTTTGCAGGTGGAAGGCCATTCTGATAGACATTTGTATCTATCAGATTGACCTACTCTGCATTTTACTCTATTGATATAGGTGGTAGGCCACACTGATAGATATTTGTCCCGAACAAAATGTCCAAGAACAACCTTATAAATAAGAATATGCCAAAGTTAAAATCTATAAGTGGATAGGGCAAACAGTCCAACCTGTAACATGCAGAGATCAATGTATGTTAACAGTAAACACACTGAGGCAGTTTTGGTTTCATCTCACCATGCTCATATTGATTCAGACTCTCTCCATCTCGCCTCCTCCCTTCTTTCCTAGATGATAACAAGTTTCCCGGAGCAGTGCGTGTGCTCCTGACCTGGCTGGAACGAGGTGAAGTCAACCGCAGGAACGCCAACAACTTCTACTCCATGATTCAGTCGTCCAACAGCCACATCCGCCGGCTGCTGAGTGAGAAGAGTCAACACGAGAAGGAGGTGGAAGAGGCCAAAGACAAGTTCAAGACCGCGATGGCCACCATACTCGCTCAGTGTGAGTCCTCTCTGCACAGCCACACAGTGCATGTAGTATACGTAGTTTCAGGATGTCACAAAGTCAGTAGCACCATGTGAGTTTATCATACAGTTCACTTACCGTACTCGTATCATATACCCTTTTAGCCTTTTTTAAAGCTGATTTTTCAGTGCAGTTTACATGCATAGTGCAATGCGACCCATATTTACACTCCCTTTTGCCACTCTCACGCACATTTACCAGCAAACAATTCATGTCAGCAGCAACATTTACTAACAATACACAAGAAAAGTGAAAGTTTCTTTGCAAAAAGCATCATCTTAGCATAATAAGATAAAGACAGAGCGAAATAAAAATGCATTAGTGTTGATTTACCAATGGCATCATGAAGAGAGGTACACATATTTTAGAAATAATATAGATTCTATATATATAATAAAATACATAAACAATATAAATATACTTTAAAACACACTTTAACTTGGCCTTTGAATAAAGGGATTTTTAAGAAGATTTACTTAAAACGAACAGTGTGTAAGATTCAGGGGGGATTTGGCATCTCGGGATGAGGATTACAGATTGCAACAAGCTGAAACTTGTTGGTTCCTGGTGAGAATTTCTTCAGTGTTCTTTGTTCAGGAGGTTTCTAGCAGGAGCCAAATTATCTGTAGGGGTCTCCTCCTCTCCAAAACTTTTCAAATCAGTGCATCTCATGCTGTTTGGCATGTTGGAGATGGGTTGCTAGCAAGAAAGTACACTGCTAAAGTGTGCTCACCTTTTTTCTCTGATAACTCAAGAGCCAGATGTTCGGGGGGGTTCCAGGAGCTGAATTATCCGCAGAGGTCTCCTCCTTTCCAAAACAAACGGACCCAGGGATTTAACCCAGTAAAACCACTAAATGAAGCAGCTACACGTAAAAAAAATAAAATAAAATCAGTGTTTTCATTGTTTTTGCAATACTGATTGTTTTGCGAAGGGGCTGCAAACTACAGTAGATGACATTAAAACACAAGTGGCCCTATGCAGAGCCAGTGTTTTATTTGTCCGTTCTGGGCTACTGCAGAAAAATGGCGGAGTAACATTGTGATCTCTATGGACGAGGACCTTCTCCCTGTCTAGATATAAATGACTCATTCTAAGGTAACGAAAACACAACCTTTTATTTTTTTTCAGGTGATTACACACTGAAGAAAACATGCTTATGATATTAAATTCCATTTCTGCCAATAGATCCCTCTAAATCCAACACACTTAACCTTTAACTGAACCTTTTGCACATATTTTTATTAAAACAATATATCCAGTTATGAAGGTAAGAAAAAGTACCAAGTGACACCATTTTTTTTTTTAATTAGGTTGTTTCACAGTCTTTGTGTTTGTGACTATATTTATTGATCAGCAGGAGTCCATGACTGAGCCATGAGTACGGGGAGTTGCTGTGACTAAAATTTTGAAAAGCAAATACCATTTAACTATTTTAAGATTATCAAATCACAAAAATAACCACATATGTTTCCCTTAACTACGGATGCAATTATAACAGAACTGTAGTGCCATGACATTACACGACAGATCAAAATATAAAAGATCACAGTGAAATTACTGGTGACATACTTTACATTAATGAGCAAGCCTTTGAAATTTATTTGAGCAGGGCGAGTCATTTGGGGACCAAATTAAAGGAACTTTGATTTTAATAATGAAGTTGTTATCCACAGTTCATGCTTATGTAAAAGGAGAAACTCAGGAAAAGAGTCAATTATAGTTTTGATCATCATGTATGCCAAACTGTGACTCAAGTGTACTCAGAAATTTTCACATTGAATGTCTGGAAAATGCTTTATATGTGCCGTCAAATGTGAGAAATAACACTTTCTGGCTGTGAACACTTTAACACTTTGGTCTGTATTCAGAAATGTTGTTGCTTTTATTCCTATTTGACTCGTGATGAAGAACAAATTGTGCCACAACATGGAAAATTGGCCACCAGTCACAGAAACAGGATACTGCCATTGAGTTTACAGGTTAAGTAGCATGCAGAGCTCTTTGAGTGTGTCCCTCTCAATCACACATACATGCACTCACTAAACAATTTATTGTATGTCACAACCCCAGGAGAATAGCCCACCATCCTACAGAATTTACCATGCGGTTATTGCTATACTTGGGTAACAGGTGCAATCGACCACGCTGCGCCGCTATAATTCCCATGACACTCTGCAGTCTGCCGTTTTATCACAGGTCAGCGCTCTGTACACGGCCTATCAAATGCTCAAATACCCACAGAGTAATACCATGACATAAACACACTCTAACCCGCACATTTTCACACATACAAATACCACCATGCTCTCACTCACTCACTCACACACACACACACACACACACACACACACACACACACTCACTCACTCAGAAATAATACTTTACATTAATGATAAATGCAATCTTAAATAAAAGCATTTAAATGAATATATACATAGAGTAGTTTTATGCAGGACACACACAGTGTTCCGGGTTAAATCGAATGAGTAAAGGCTTACAGAGACAAAAAAAAATAGCAAAGTTTTTATCCTTTTGATGGCAGATGTAAAAATTGATTATTTTGTATAATCCAAATGTTTTGAAACATACAGGCAGGAATAAGTAGACTGTAATGACTTGAGCCACACCTTTATTTCCTCTGCTCTCTACTGCTGCCATCTTCAGCCGTGGCAAAGCTGGTTGCAGTGTGACCGTTTGGGGCATTTGTGCACCGTCAATTTTCATCCACTAGCGGTGCTTGTTTTTGCCACTGATGTTCCTAGATTGTTTTTCTATGAACATTACACATAACTAATTTCGGCAGACGTGCTGCAGAGCGTTTCAGAAACGTCCCAGAAGTTAATGAAAACATGTGTTTTGTATTATTGACAGAGCCACATCATATTGCACAGAGCAGATCAAGTTTTCCTGCTCATTGGCACTGAATGAACAAAACAAAGAAACTATTACCTACATAGCTTGCTTACTCATTTACTTACTTACAGTAGAATCAAATATCAAGGAAAAAGGACCCAATTACCACCATTAATCCTTAAAACTTATAGCAACATCACTTTCAGATTTCATATTTTGCTTTCAGGTGTCTTTCACAAGTATTTAAAGCTTTGAACCCTAAGTGAAGTGGTGCAATTTCTCTAAAAAACGTGGGAAAAAAAGGTAATGAGCCACTTCGTAATACATGTTTCATGAATTGCAAGAAGTTAATAGCCTTAGGAAATTATTTTTAAAAAGCAAGGGGGAAAAAAAAGTTTAGTTAAAAACTAAATTTAGGATGATCATAATTTCATAATTTATTCCAACAAACATTAATGTAATCAGGGATTTAGAGCACCTGTAAAGCAGAGTGATGCGTATAGCTGAAGTCAGTGACGTTATACTCAACATAAGCCCTTATTGAATGCATTTTGTCCAATCAGATTACTTGGTTGGGACTAATGGTGAAGTAAGGCTCTCATTATTATTCAGTGAGATACAGTATATAATAAAGTGTAAACTGTATAAATGAATCTTAGGGGATATATGTTAAGTTCTTCTCCCTTTCATGTTATGTGTTTTTTTCAGGTTGTTTATGCCACTCTGCCTTTCTGTCTCCTTGACACCATGTTCTTCTTTTTTCCATTTTGTCCGATGCATTACAATGCATTCAACATGTGTTACATGACAAAAGGCACAATAAACTAAGAATGTTAGCTGAATAGAAGAAAACAACAATAGTGAGGATCTGTCCCCCGCGATCCTTTCTGCATATTTATCAGCTTGCTTGTACTGATATCTACATAACATTGTGCTGGTTTCAAAAGGCCAGATTGAAGTTGGTTACAACCTCCAAGGACTTTCTCTTCCTTTGCCTCTGTCTCATTGCATGTCTCTTTTTCTATCTGCCAGTCACCATCACTCTCTTTCTCTCTGTGTTCCTCTCTCATTAAAGGCCATCCACATCCAACACAATAATCCATACAAACACTTATTTCTATTCATGAGTTTGTCTTTTCGCTCACCATAGTTCCAACACAGGCAAATGCCTTCGCAGAGATTGGTCTCCCATGAGGCAGTTTTACACACCTCACCTGTGAACAAAAGACACATACATATTTAACGGGCTCTGCTTTTGTCAGAGACTGTCATCGAAGGACACATTGTTATAGGCATTCTAACTTCTGTCACCTTGAAGAGAATTATCTTTATTAAAAAGCTCGACATTGTTCCTGTTTTAATTTGTTTTTAAGTTATCCAGTGTTTCCCACAGAATCACAATCATGAGCCCCTTTCAAACTGCCTGTTCAAGGTGGAAATATGGCACCATTATGCCGCCTTGCCGTGTTGCGTAAAAGGTACAATCATGGAATGAGGGGACAAAGATGTTGTGCCTTTGAGTCACAAACAGAGGTAGTAACAGCGCAGAACTGTGTCTGTGTAAAGAGGACAGCCAGCAGGACGGGTGGGATGTTTTGAAGACGTGTTATGCATGGGATCCACTGCAGAAGATTTAAGTAGCAGTCAGCAGCAGAGTGCTGATTTCCCATTTTGCACCTGTTTCTACTAACTGGTCTGGGAATACGAGAGCTTATGGTCGTGTCCCTGTTAGCAGGGAAAATGAAAAACCTGACCAGGAGTATTGCTACTACCGTAGGCTGCTTCGTGGCCTTAACCACAGCTAGTTTCTGACATGTCTTGCTAGGCTTGACTGCCTCCCATCAAAAACATAGGGGACGTCTCCAGGGCCTTCTCTCTCACCAGAGGGATTGTTTCACCACTCAGTGCTTCCAGAGAGGAGGAAAAAGCCCGCTTAAAGCTTCATCTTCCTCTGTTGTAGAGTCTGTTAAACTCGTCCCTCTTCCATGGAAGAAAAGGTGTTCTCCGTTGGGTTTGTCCTGTTTGCCTGCTCTCTAGCTGCAGCCAAGGCGTTACTCACCAGTAGGGTTTGGCTCTGACACTGAATTAACACACTGGTAATCTGCAGTTTGCTCATTTTGTTGCAGTTGGATTTTTGTCTTTTTCTGCCAATGTTTTGGCCACTCAGTTCTCAAAATAGATTGTTTTAATTGATCTTTCCTCCAGCTGACATGCTGTCTGTCCTCTTACGCTTAGCCAAGAGTCATACTGAATTAGATTTGTCAATTTTTATTAATAAAATGGACCATTGTCCTGAGCAAATCTTCCCTTAGTGTCATCATAATAACAACACAAGCACCTTGAGGGGAAATGACAGTCAATACACCCTGATCATTTTGTGTTTCTGGTGTAATTTTGTGTCTCTTTGGATGTTTTATGTATCTTTGTTGTCATTTTGTTTGTCTTTGTGGTAATTTTGTGTCTCTTTTAGTGCTTTTTGTCTCCACATAGTGATTTTGTGTCTTTTTGTAGTCTTTTTGTCCCCTTGAGTTCATTATGAGTAAACTTGTGCCCAGTAGGCCCATTCAGTAATCTCTCCATGCTGTAACTCAAAGCAATCATCAGTGAAAACCTTAGTAGCATATACTGGCCCCTAAACAGCATTTTACATTTAGCATCAGTGTGAATTTGCAGACTACAGTAACGCCTCCAAAGAACCATGATGGTCTCTCCAGAGAAGGAAAGAAGCTGCCAGTCAGCAAAAAGGATGAAAAAATAGAGAGCGAGTTTACCTTGGCATCTTATGAATGCTGAAGTATTTATGATTCTAAATTAATGCCTGCTAGCCTGGAGAGAAATCCCAAAAGTCATTTGCTACAGGTGAGTAGATTAAAGATTGATAACACAGTGACTCGACATCAGTTAGCTGCTAAATCTACAAAAAGAAAATGTTTTTTTCTTCTGCTTTTATTGCCTTCGTTTGTTGGACTTTTATGCTTAAAATGCAGTGTTTGCATTACAGATATGAGTACAATCTACATGATTGTATTAGATCTTTGAAATAAAAGGCATGGCTGAAATAATTTGAAAGGAATTTATTTATATTTTATTTAAATTTGCGTAGGTCTGCCACACTGCAAGGTTTCATTAGATAATCAGGCACCAGACACATACATATATACTTTTGTATAAAATGTCTGCTCACGTCTGTTGATGTGATTTGGCAGTCTGATTTGGGCTGCGTGTTCTTCTCCCTCTGCTCTGTAAGCTTCTCTGTAATGAACCAGATTTGACAAAAGTACATTTGACCAAACAACAATAGATGTGGTCCGTTTGTTTCATCACTGTATATTACAAACAAAACCAATTACAAACACTCAAAGGCATGTCTGCCTCTGTGAGTACTGTTACAGAGCGAGATGACTGAGACTTCAATTTAAAGTTTGTCTGGCAAACATTCTTAACATTATGTCCTATATCTCAAATGAGTCACAAAATTAGACCCAGATTTCTTATAAAGCCTTTTGCTTTGTGTCACAAAGAGGATGTTTCTTCTTTGGTTAAAAGTTTTCTCCTTTGCCTCAGGGAAGACAATAAACATGATGGAAGTGTTTTGTTGTTTTTTCATTTGCTTTTGAGTGAACCTACCATCTGCTAGTGCCAAAAAGTCTGTAAGCTTTCATGCAATTTGCACTTCAAGAACAACATCCTTTTTCCAATTTTAGTCCCTCTTCACACCATAGAACAGCAAATATAGATGGATTTAAAATGTAAAATGCAATTCAGGGGCCAGTAGATGCTGCCCATGTTTTCATTGAAGGTTTCATCATGTTACAGTACATAATATTTAGAAATTAATGTGAACATGGTTTGATAATGCCATGCCTAACATTTAAAACAATATCACAGATTATGGTTTATTATCCGCAACATTCTCCTCCAATAACAGTTTCAGTTTTCAGTTTCTCATGGGCTGTACTATTAGAGCCAATTTTATTAGAGCCGATTTTATGAGAAAACAACAATTTCTGAATCACCTATAATTGCACCATTTTACGATAAGTGTTGTGTAGAAATCTGTTGAACAGAGAATTAATTATTGGTGTGCGCAGGCCAATAGGTGAGGAAATTTACATATGGTACGAGACATAGAACTGCAACACAGTGAAACATTTGCTTCTCCTCTCCTTGCATTATTACCTCAGTGCGCTATAAATTATACAGTATCATTAAACTTTAAAGCAGAGAATCCTGCGCATGATTTCTTCTCAGTCAGAGTTTTTGATCCTATGCACCTGTCAAAAAGACTTTTTCAATGTGCAAACTTTGCGATAATAATATCATCAAAAGCACAAAGGCATAAACTGTTTCAGACAAGATGAGGAAAGATGTATATGTAGTGTGAAATCAACACGCTTACAACATGTAGTCTTTTTGTGATGCTGTCATATCAGTTTAAATTGCATGTGAGTGAGTTTCAGTGGGGCTTTCTGTACCATGCTGTGTGTCTGTATATGTGTAAATAATGAAAAGAAATGCTTATTTGTAATTTAAGTAAGTAAGCATTTTTTTATCTATATAGCACCTTTCAAAACCTATGTCACATGTCAAAGTGCTGTACAACAGGAAAGAGGTTAAAAGAACAAAGCATTTGTACAACAATAACATAACAACAGGAGAAAATATCACAAAGAAAAACAATAAGTACAGGTTGTCTACGTACTGTAGACAGTATTTTTCCCCAGCTGACTTATTTCTTTCTCTCCTGCCCTCCTTCCTCTTTGTCTTTCTTTCTGTCGCCTTTCCCTACATCTGTCCATTTCTTCCTCACCACAGTTGAACAGATTGTGTCGGTATTCCACGCTGCGTCCAAACAAAAAGCATGGGACCATTTTTCCAAAGCTCAGCGGAAGAACCTGGACATGTGGCGCACACAGGTTGAGGTTGGTACTTTAAGTTTTCTTCATTTATCTGTCACTGCTTCTAAAAGTTCAAAATAACAAGGTGCCAAAAAACCTGAGGAACTCCAAAGGGATGAAGTTCAATCTACCAGAAGCTTTTTTCCTGTGATCTGTTAAAATGTCATAGCTTAGAGTGTCAGCGTTGAAATTCACAAGATTTACTTTAATATTAGATAATTAGGTGTTCCAATGTGTGCATTATGTCCATTCAAATGTATCATATTTTCCTGATATACGTATATAAACAAGTTAAAATACCTACTTTTAAAAAAATGACCTGGAAATATACAGAATTTACTCTGTTTTTACAAAATAAAAAAAAAAAATCTGGAAAATTTGTTTTAATACAGAGCTCCTCAGATATTTACAACTTTTAAAAATATCACCCTTGGAGACTTTTGTGGCTTTGTATATTTCTAAAACAAAAAGGGACATTAGGCTGATGGATGACAGCTAAACAGAGCTATAAACACTCACTATTTTTACAATCACTGTATTCAAATATGATAGCAAATCTATAGCTGAAAGTCATTGCGGAGTTGATAAGTGCCTGTTTAGTATTTCCACTGCTGCATTATTTATGGTACCCCATTTTCATTTAACATGCAATCTGAATCTGACTAGGTAATATGCATGTTAATGAAAGATGTAAATGTAATCAAATTGCAGGGAAAATGCGAGATAGCGAGACTGTTCATTAAAACCCAGTGCAAACAGAAACCCCATGATCAGATGTCAAGATCCAGATAACATATCTTGATACAGTCACAGGTATAAAGGCTCTTGAAGTCACAAGCTTCTGGATGAGGATTTGGTCTTTTAAGGCTTAAATGCGCATTTGACTTATAGGTTGTTTTTCTGCTGCTCTGAACTGTAACCACCCGCTGCCTGCTGTCATTAACACACAGGAAAATAACTGCATTTTTGCATGTTTTGTTCGGGCCGGAAATTGAGGTTATCCATCTCATATTTTTTTCAGAAACTGACAGGCCTCTGCTTTTTTCATTATTCTTTGATGTCAGACAAATGCCACATTAATTACGGTGAAGACTTGAGTTTAATGGAGTCTGTGTTGTTTTTAAGAGAGAGTGCAGTATTAGATGCAGAGCTGATTGGTGACGTTTTGATCTGCTGCAAGTCTCTTAATGTCTGAGTGCAGACAGTGTTGAGTTAGGGGTGTAATCAACACACACACAATATCATGCACCCACAGTACACTGTGTATAATGTGTAATATCCACGCACAGAAAACGCACGTCATTGCAAATCAAGCTTTGTCACAGCTTGTTGCTGAAACATTTTCTCTGCTGAATGTCAATGAGGCCCTATTCTTTGTGAATATTCATGTACAGTATCAAAAGAGAATAGCGTTCATTCTGCTCCGTCCCCCTGCAGAACTATGAAAATGCTAATACGTTTCCAGAAATAGATCTATGACATTAACAAGCATTCAGAACCGCTGCTGGGAGCTGTCCACATTAGAGTGTTGATACATTAATCACACTTTACACTTTAACCCACGAATATTGATTTGCTGTTAGGCGGAGCACTATGCCTCTACACATTGTCTTCAGCTCCCCAGTGTAATGACAGTAGCCTTTGCATCAGAGTGTTGTTCAGATCCCGATGTTTGCTGCCACTGCTGTTGTCAAAAAGAGCCTCTTGTGTACAACATGAGTGTAAATCAGCTCCTGAATAATTCTAGGTGCTTCAGTCAGGCTGGGTGTTGTTTCCATCACTGTATCTGTAATAAGACAAACTGCCTCACCATCTGTACACCAGACAGACTGCAGCTATTACCCTCTCACAACACCATTTATACTTGATGGTTTTGTTTCCTAAATGAAGCAAATCAAAATCTAATAAGCCTCTCTTTTTTTCTCTTCTTTTCTTTCCTTTCTCTATTTATGTAAAAATTTCCATCTTGTAATGCATGCTGTTTCTCAAATTAAAAAGTACCTCTGTAGAGATAACTGTTTTTATTCTCCAAATCAAACATCAATGCTTCTTACATAATGGGAGAGATGCAAATAAGGTTTTTGAATGGATTGCATTTAAAGTTTTTGAAAGTAACTTTTATGATGCTCAATGACACTTTCAAATGATGGAAAACCATGCAAACAAGAGTATCTGTTAGAACTGAAACATTAGGAAAACAGCAATGGTGAAAGATTATTGTTCGAAGAATTTAGACAAGACTTAGACTACTTTTTTTCCCTTTTTGTCCCGACTGAAATATCTCAACAGCTATTGGATCAGTTTTAATGAAACTGGGTGTAAACTTGCATGGTCCCCAGAGGAGGCACTTCAGTAACTGCTATTCCAGCCCAGGGGCCAGAACAAATTTAACATTGTAAGTTATTTGCCTTGTTTATGACCAGTGACATGACAGTGACGTTCCCACATATCCACAGTTGTACTTGGTGTTTTGTGTGAAGCAGCACATGTTAGCTTGCTAATAAGCTAAATCGACTCTGTGAACATTATACTGGCTAAACATCAGCATATCAGTATGCAAATTTTAACATTTAGCCCAAAGCATCACTTTGCCTAAAGCTTTGTCCATGTGACAAGCAATAAAGCAACAGGATGGCCGGTATTGCTGAGTTGCCGTTGAAGTTTTGCTCAACAGCTCATTGACGTAGTTGTGTCGTCCTGGGCCTGTGTGGGTCTGCTGCTTGTCATGAAGCACCTTGACTAAACGTCATCTCATGTTTGTATTAGGTCAAAACAATATCTGTGCTTTTGATTAGTGTCTGAGCTCCATTTTAACATCAAATTTCACCCCTCCGTGTGCACTGCGGTTTACGTAAAGCTAGCATAGCGTCAGCTAACACGGCTAAATAACAAAGTACCATTGCCTAAAACAAAAACATGTGATACTGATACTTCACTGTACCATTGGTGTGCTGAAAAAAGTTGATCCCTGTTCAGCTTTGATGAGTACCACCTCAGCGACAGGTGTCAGGCGTCAGTTTGCTTCATGTAACCGGCTTTCACTGAAAATGACTTGAAGCCTGTTGCTGTGTCGCTCTGAGTGTGAAAACAGTATTACTGAAACGGTCCTTCCAACAAAAAACAGCATCAGCCAGCAAGTCACCAGAGACAACACATATTTAAGTTCAATATCAAATGACAATGCCTTTTAATGGCCGAAAAATTATGACTTTTTCATCAGAAGCAAAGGAGGAAGTAGTGTGAGGCCGTGATAGAGCCACAGATGGAGGACGTCAGGGTGGATGGTTGGCACAGCAAAATGTCGGATTAAATGAGGCAGATTGTTGTTTGCTTCTTGCCTCTTGCTTCTTGCTTCTTGTTGACAGTAAACATTAGCTTCTTTTATTCAGAAATGACAAAGTACTTTATGTTAACCTAAACAGTAATTCTTCATGTTATGGTTTTGTTACAAATATTTGAAGCGTTTTAAATGTCTGAGTATGCATACATTTTTGAATGGATGGTTTTATATTGAGAACATGTGAGTTTGGTGGAAGGCTTAATGTATTGAAACCACAGAGAATCAGTCTTACTATTATGTCAGTCTACAGGCTTGTTCTGCGGAGGAAATCATCTGTGCAGACAAAATGTCACGTCTCTTCTTGCACTCACGTAGGTGAAGCCTGTTTTGTCACTTAACAGACGCCCGTTTGTCGTCCCCATTGACATTGTGCAGGGAGTTGAAGTGGAGTGGACAAATTGAAAAGAGGGTGATTAAGGAAAACAAATGTAGAGATGAATAACATTTTGTTTTATGCGTTGTTATTCCATCCTTGAGTTGGATTAAAAATTGCCTGATTTGTAATGTTTAGCAGTAGTTGTATGTAGCAAACAGACATGAGAAAGGATGTTTTTTGTGATGTTTTTTATTCACAGCTGCTTTGAAACATTTGAGGATGGCATTTGAGGAGCTTCTTGGTGTTAATAGCTAGACGTCAGATTCATGAAGGATTATAGTGCTCTTTGATCTTTAGTTCTTTAACATGCTCAATAGCCTGTTTTAATCCCGTCTTTTATCTGTTCTATACTTTCACACTGCATTAACCAGGGAAGGAAGGCCTTGTGCCCTCCAACGTGATAATAGACCAGATGCACAATCATTTTCTGTGTGTGTGTGTGTGTGTGTGTGTGTGTGTGTTTACTAGGTAATAATAGTAAGGTAGGAGGTCGACAGGACAATATAATCTCTCTGCAGGTCAAACTGTACCAAGCTTACCGTGTCCAAAGTGAAGGTCAAAGAATTTTCAAATTATTCCAAATGATTTTATCGTGATCAACTGAATGAACACTGCAGGCGCTCATATTTTTCACTCCTCGGTAGCTCAAAGGTGAGTTTCAGGGGTTACGCATTACCCTGTTGCCACTTCACCTCTGACAAATGCAGCATCAGCGTATAGTCATGTTGGATTCATTTACTCCATGCAGTCCAGATGTTTGTGTATATTATAAGGCTACATGTTTGCATGTCCCGCCCCTGTTAACCTTGAGCTGAAACCCCGAAGACACTAAACAGATGGCTTTCTGTGTGTTTTTCTGCATTGGTTTGCACATTTTTTTCTGTGGTATGCAATTGTTTTATGACAGTATAGAAAGTATGCAGTATATCCAGAAGATGTTTATCTGCTTCTGTTTTTGTGCTTTGCAGAAGATTAGAAACATGCATAATGAGCAGTTGATGGGAATCAGGGGAGAAGAGGAGATGGAGATGTCCGACGATGACATGGAGGACGCCTCCGCCACCAACAGTAAAGACTCTGAGGACTCAGGTAAGAATATCTGGGCTGAATAAGGTGAATGCAAAGGATGCTGTCACATAATTACCTACCAAACAGTGAGCATAATCTAAAAAAAAAACAACAAAAAAGACCTAATTTACTTAGGCACTTTTACACATAGAGTGGTTTCAAAAATAAGCTTTTGTTGCAACCCCTGCAGCAGTGTATGTTGTGAGCTGGTTTGAGTGTTGGATAGGCTGGTCATGACATGGCTCTTGGGCCATGTCAAATATGGGAGACAAACCATTTTACAGTATAAGGCAAAGTCATTTTTAACAAAACAGAATTTGTTTGGCTTTAGTTTTTAATAAACTGGATCTCATACCACTGAATGAATCTGGATACATTGGCCAAACATTTAATGTAGTTGGATACATCTAAAAATAGGTATTGTTGAAGTGACAAATGAGTCCACCATTAAAGGGTGGAGGTCGATGTTTCTCTTGCAAGAACTCGTAGTTATATATATATATATATATATATATATATTACAACTGTTTGTCACAAAGGAGTTGATGGAAAAAACCGCAATTTAAAAAAAATGTTAAATCTCTCTCTCACTCACACACACACACACACGCACACACACACACACACACACACACACAAAGCATCTCTGCCTGCATCACTTCTGAAAAGAACCTGTAATCTGATATTAGAAACCAGCAACACAATAAGAGATAAATAAGCTGTGCAGAACAGGAAATAGAGCTAATCTTTTGAAATCTCCTCTCTGCAGGAAAGTTGCGCCCTTTAGGCTTCATATTGGGAGACGCTTTGTTATTATTACTGCAGTGAATCTGGAAAAAATGCACTCATAAATCTGATATGCGACCAAAAGACAAACCTGTGAAATTAAACAGGGAATTACGCTGGCATTGCTAAATCTCCTATATGTCATATCGGGGGCACGCTTTGTGGAATTTGATAAATTGTGTAGCTACAGTAGTAAATGTGCACACAGACATATTAGCACAAACACACTGAAGAAGAAATCTCCAGTTATGGCTGAGGATTTTCTGTCACATCAGTCAGATTAATGAGAGGCTAAACTGTTGTTCTTCTCCCGTTGGGTGCGTATGTGTGTGCAAGCCTACAGACCATGTGTTTGTTAGCACTGATAACATTCAGAGCAAACACAGGGGAAGCTGGATGTATCTGACCAAACTGTTGGCTTTCCGTGGGCAGCAAGTTAATAGGACTTTATAATCAATACTATCCTCACTTCATCCCTGCCTCGCCGAATACTACTGGGAGAAAACGCAAATTTGCACACAAGCTTCAGTCTCTGTATCCATTTTTATATTACCATATATGTATGTAATTTAATTTACACACGTAGCCTGCGAAAAATAAAAAAGAAATGTTACTCTCAGCCATGGAGGTAACACTGAGGGGAACTAAATCTGCCGGGGTTCTGGCGGCTGAGGTACTGACGTAATGTTACTTTTTCATGCATGTCCTGACTGCAGTGAAGTGTTATTATTAGTATGATGTCAAAACAACATATATTCCATCAACAACTGATGGAAATGCTAACAGATGCTAAGGGCTCATGTGTGCTCAACGTTAAACACATACACACACACACTACTCTGCGTTCATTTTGTCCCTAATTGTGCTCATTTGCTGAAAGCTTATTGATATGGAGGAAGTGGAGCAGTTTGGTTGGAGATTGTGGGGGCAGTGTAGCGTAGTTAAAGTAAGATATGACCATAGGAGATGATATTTTAAAAATGGCAAATAAGCTTTGGCAAAAGGCAGATCAGAACAAATCGGTAATAAAGTGAAAAGAATTCTCCGTCCACGTGTTGCAATGTAATTAATGGCATCAAAGACTAACAATATAATAATATGCTCAGCATGTGTTAGCTGTTCACTGGCTACTGCATGAAATGTATGCTAAATTATTAACATTTTGACAGTAATTTAGCTTAATATTGTCAGAAGATAGCCAATCATTAAATGATCATTTTTATAACACTTTACAAGAACTATCACATCTGACAGTGATATTACCTACAGTGAACTTATTATTCTAATTTCTCCCTTTTTAATACGTTTGAAACTAATAAAATAGAGAGACGGTACAGTGTTTTTGTACCCACAGCAGCAGAGCAACAACTTCTGCAGCAGTACAGGACAAAGCATGTGCAGAAGTGCAGTAATACTAGAACCAGTAGTAATATTTGCAGTTTGTTTGATTATTTCTGATTATGATTAAATTTGATGATGATTATTTCGTATGGCGGTGCTTGGTTGCTTGATGAAGGAACGTTTTTGAATTTAACGTTCAACGTTTTTTCAATTTATATTAAAATTACTGCCTCGTGTCAAATTATTTCGCAACAGACAAAAAACATATTCATGAGAGTATCAGACACTTTTATTTTAATGTGATTTACATGTTAATCATACAGGCCTCATTGAACACACTAGGATATTGTTACCATCTAATCATTGGATGTCTTTCTGATTTGACTGACAGTCATCACAACAGCAGGCTCACACTGAAAATAATTTAATTAATTTCAAAGAGTGTGAGTCCCCCTCTACACCTCATGAAGGAGTGAGCTGTGGATTTGCTGAAGATGTTTCCTGTAGTGAAATGCTGGAGAGAATGAACTTTATTCACACAACCTTTCTCAAATTATCTTTATGAAACATAAATCTGTTAATTAATTCAAACTGTACATCTTCACAGATTTTCTGTGTGTACTGCTGATTTAAGAAACTGTGTGAAAACAGAAACTGCGATTAAGTACAAAAATCTTAATATAAAACAAAGCATGTTAAAGATGTCACTGATGCTGCCAATGGCGTCAACTAGAAAAACATACTGTGCTATGGAAGAACAATAAGGCAGTTTGACAGAAAGTGAAGTTAAAAAAAAATCAGGACAAACTTAAAATAATTGCTTTTAATGTGCTGAAGGTGGACATCAGGGCACCGTCAAGCTCTCAGGCCACCTCATATGGATAAATAAATTATGGGAAAGACTGTGTTACCACAAGGCGGTTGATTTGATTCAAGCAGCAGATGGAAAGCTCAAACTGTAGCTGATGTAATAGTGTTGCTTCTGTAACTGTAGCTTTATAACAAAAGCTTTAAGGCACCAGTATCCATCAAAACTAATGGTCAGGCACTCAAACAGCTTCAAAAACGCCTATTATCCGCATGTTTAAGCAATATTTAAGCAATACGGGGACCCCTCTCTCTTTGATTGCCATTTTTCACCCAACCAATGACTGTGGCCATTAACATTGGGTATAAACCAAGTGGCATCCTCCGGGGCTGAAAAATGAGGCTGTTTGTCACAGTCTGCTCTGCCTCGCTCCTGCTGCTATGGGATTTTTTCATGGATGTATGGCATGAGGCAGAAAAAACTCTTTTTCAGGGTTTAGAAATGTGTAAAATACCCGGATCTACTGGCCCTTAGAACACGTGTAGTAGACAGAATGCAGCAGAGTGCGGCCGAGAGGGTAACTTCTGCCGGCAGAGCGACCGACTTCAGGATTAGCACCTCGGTTATCATGAATGCCGGTCTAAAAAATTAAACTCTTTTAGACTTTCCAAATGTTATCGTACCGGATGGTTTACATCTAGACAGGGATAGAAGACATTTCGCGGGGGTTTTGATGCTCATAAAAAAAATATTTACTGATTTACAGACATCTCTTTCCCAATGTTAGTCAATGGGGAAAAGTATTTCTGGGCCAGTGTCATCACGTGACCAACTCAAACGGTGTAACGCACGGCGCACTTCCTGGGGGCTTGGATTTTTTTTCACTTACTCCACCGCCACCTCTCTCTCTACCCGGCCACCCCCCCTTCATCAGCCTCATCACCTCCACCTGGTGTACCCAGCTGCTCTTCATCACCAATCAAGCCAGTATTTGAGCAGCCACTCAGCTCGCCTCTGACAACCTCTCCTCGTCTCTGCGCCGGTAAACCTAACAGCCTCCTGTCTCCAACCACGAGTTTTGCCTGTGTACTTCTTGGTTTTTGTCTGTCTGTGGCTGTGCAGTTTTCTATCGCTTTGACTCCGTCGAGAGAGATCATTATTCTAGTGATTCTAGCGAAACATTGCTTCTATGTGTGTGCCGCTGGTGTTTATTGTTCTGATGGTATATTGATTCACGCCTGTCCTCGTTGATCCCGCTGTCTGCTCCTACTGGATTTGTCTGCTCCGCTGCCTGCCTGCCCGACAGCACCTCTGCTTCCTTGACCACGGGCCCTGGCTGCCCCTCTCTTGAGTCTCCGCTTTTCCCACAAGCTCCCTGCTTCAAGTGTTTCTGCAACTTACCTGATACATTCACCTGCCAGTCTGCTCCATGCTCACAATTTCCCCACACGAGCTCTGAACTCTTACCTGTAAACGTGAGCTCATCCCAGTCTCTCTGCGAACTCTGCTCGACACATGAACTGTGCTCCAACCCAGAACTGAGTTGAACTGTTTTTTGCTCCAAAGCTTCTGCTTTTAATTAAATGTCCGCTATCCACTGACACTTTTACCGCAAATCTTAAGACATACACGTTTTCAGTGACCTTTGGTTGCTCTTAGCGGTTTTAGTTTTTTAGGATTTTGTAATCTTTTATGTATGCAATTAAAATTTCCAGTTTATTCTCTTTTTCTTTAAGTACAATGTTGCTTTTTAATTTCTCTTATTATCTATTGTTGTTGTTCAAATTTTAACCAACTATTTGTGCACCATTAACTTTAACTTTTACAGCTCTGTAGTCAATGCTGGTTTTTCTTAAACATGCTAAATAGATGCACTTGGTTTGATTTTGTTTTTGTGTGGGCCTCAGAAAGAGTAGCTGCTACCTAAGAAGCAGCTAGTGTGGAAAACACTTCCAACACCATAAGACAACACTAAAGCAAACCTGTTCTTTCTAAGCAAAATCTGTCCCTAATATCCACCATTTCTATGTGTATCCACCAGCACACAGATGCATGATGATCAGGAGTGTTTAAATAGAGAACTAAGACAATAGTCACTTAATTTCCATTTAGTCAGTGGTTCAGGTCATCAGTGCAACATGCGTCTTGAACTGGATACTAAAAGATTGCCTGAAGCTGTCCTGATTATTAATTGCAGTAGTCAGAAAGTTTTGGGGTTTAACTCTGACTGTTACATAAATGTCAACCAATATAATTTATATAACTTAATATAGTAATCTTAACCAATCAGATGTCCTGTACACATTGTGCGAGCCGACACTTTGCTTAATGTGAGCCATTGTTTCAGAATTTGAACCATATTAGACTTTCAAGCCTCCATTTGTGAGTGTTTCCCAGTTTGAGTATTTATTAATATATTAGAAGTGGTTTCAGATCAAAATCAATAAATCGGCTTTGTTCTGCTTTCAGTCGCTGAGGTCAGCATGAATTAAATTTCAGCAGGAAAGTTAATGGGAGAAGAAAAAAAAACAGGGAAAAGGGAGAATCCTATTGAAGTCAAAAGCCTATTTAGAGATAAAAGGCACTTTTACCATTTTTCAAAAGGGATTGTATTTTAGTGCCTGCATGGGAACATAATTTCTTAAACGCTCTCATACTCTGCATTTGGTTCACAAATGCAAAAGGAGGAGAATGATTCTTTGTCTAAAAGGCTCTAGGGGGTTCCTCTGCACTTTTCCTGTTATTGAGATTAAACAGAATTAATTTTGCAGCGGCGTTTTGAAAAAATTTCATGGGATTTTTAATGCCCCTGTATGAGGTAAAGAATAGAGACTTATGTAAATGTTATTTAAATTACAGTCAGTGGAGATGTGTGTATTATGTAAGGTTGAGAGGTGCTTCAAGTTGGCTGTTATCAGTGAAATATTTGTGAAAATAAATCTCACATTGGACAGAAGTCAGGTATGTTTTTTCAGCGGGGTTACTAGTATTTATGAATATATATAACTGGAGCCTGTAATTTCAAAAATCAGTCAGAAAAAAATGGAAATATGTTTGCAATTCTCTGAATTGGAGCCTACAGGGAGAGAACAATAGAGTTTGGCATTTCAAAACAAACTAGGCTGATCATATTATTTCTGATAGGTCTGCCAATTATGTCAATGGATGTTTCTTTACCTTATTAATCTGTAGGTGTTTCCCAAGCCGAAGTCTTAAAGGAGGAGAACGACTCCCTGCGCTGCCAGCTGGACGCCTACAGGAACGAGGTGGAGCTGCTCAAACAGGAACAGGGCAAAAACCAACCAATCAGCAGTGAGGAGGACAACACACACTCTCAGCAGCTCCGCTTCCTGCAGCAGGCTCTGCAAGGCATGCAGAAGGTAGTGTGTAGTATCAAGTTGTCATCTAAAGCTTGTTACATATCATTAGTGCAGTTCTCAACCCAAAATTGAAAAGGTAGCATATCTCAAGTCTTCAAGTCAAGAAGGTCAAGGTTGGCTCACATCACTAAAGATATATAAATATATTGGTGTGAGCCAAGTAGATATGAACATTTTGTCCTCCATAACTTGCAGACTTAAGATGCGCCACCTTTTCAGTTTTTTGGAATACAATATTGGAGTAAAAGTTGGTTGATAATGAGCCTAAAAGTTTTACGCAGAAAAGCTAATGCTAACAATTTTATGTAAGTGAATGGAAAATGCTAAAATGATGAGCACCATATTCCAGGAGTTCGTTATAGTGAAATAAATGCACAGAGTTGGGAGGGCTATCCTAGTTTGCTAGTTTGCCAGATTTTGGTGGATGCGTAAAAAGACTCATCTTTGATATTACCTGCATTTTTAAGATTTCAAGTCAGGTTTCTCGTGCCTATAAAGAACAGTGCCAAAGCCAATTATGTATGCTGTTAATTTTAGTTCTCAGAAAGATAGAAAATTGGAATTGGCCAAGAAATTTGCAGGTGCATCTCTCATCTTTTACATTGGGAAGGAAGTTATTAAAATACATTACAGAGTGCAAAAAACATTCAGATCATGCCACTCTAAAATATTTTAGGCTGCTAAGATAAAAGTGCATTTTTTCAAAGACGGACTCGATTGTAAAGGAAAACTTGTCTCTTTATTGCAGTATATCGTCACAGCAGATGTGTCCTGTAATCCAGGTTTAGGCCATTAGACAGATGACTTCAGTCAGTTTTTTGACACTTGCAATAAGTTTAAAATGAGCAGTATATTATTGGGTAATATGAGACCAAATAGAATAAATGCCAGTATCTAAAACAAAATCAATACATTCATAACCTCTACGCTGCAAAAAATATCCACCTGAGCAAACCATTTAGTATTGCCCTTGAGTCTTTTTTCCCTTTCTAAAATAACAGTAAATACCATTTGTCTCCTGTGTAGTGTTTCCCGCTTTCTTGTTCCCAAAATAATAAGAAATCACTTGACTATCACACTTGATTCCAAAACACTCTTGAAACAAACTGCTTTGCATTGAAAACAGGTGAAATTGTCCTGCCTCAATCATACTTGGAAATTTTTCATTTATCAGGAAAACAGGAAGCAAAGAAAATCACCATTTCAGTCACGCAGCAGGTACACTGACAGGGCATGAAAACAGACCTCAGACATCTTTTACAGTTTTAAATCAGCATGAGTTAAATGTTTATCGCTGTCAAAGCAGCTCCAGACAGGGCATTGCTGTATTGTTCATAATACTGTAAACTCACAGAAATTGGAGGGACCTTTTCAGTGTAAGTCATGATTGTTTTGGCTTATCACAGCTGATAATAATCAGGGTTTTAATCAAAGATCAGATTAGACTGTACCTCACGGCTCAGAGAAATTGCAGGTCATCTTAAGGGCGTTGATGTTGCAAAACTTTCTGAATGTTCAGAAGAAGCTGTGGCAGTAATTTCCAGAGAGTCAGTGTTTATCAGTGTTGTTACATTTGTCAGTGCACTGTTAAACTCATATTTAAAAAGTTCACTCTGACAATGAGTGACCTCTTTAAGCTTTCTGGACAGCAGTAGCAGAAATATACATTGTTACAAAAAAGTATCTTTTTACTGATAAAGATTAAATAAGATTCACATTTCATCTGCACACAAAGTGATGACACAAAGCTGGTTGAAAATTGGCAAAGTTTCCCTTTATTGACTTACATAATTCCATAGTTTCGAAGTTATGTTTGTCAAATTGGATATCAAAGATTTCAGGGGTCTGCTAACACTGTACCTGAAGCACACCTGCTTTGGCTTTTTCCAGGTGCATTTGAAGACTGCACACCTACACAGGTGTTTTCACTTATTCTTACTAATTAGACCTCTTTACATGATGTTGGGCTGAGATATGCTGTGAAATATGTCAGTTCACTAAATACTGTGTACCAGTTAGACGTTAATTGTCCCAACCTGTGCGATGCAACAGATGAAGAAGAGGGATGACAGTCTGTGCACACCCACACAGTCCTGAGAAGCTGAGCTCTGACCGGGTGGATGAAGTGAAAATACATGTGTGGGTGGAAAGTGACTGCATAGGCGCTTCAAGGCTGATTGTATTTTAATTCCAACAGTGTAGGATTTAGGATGATTTTAAACCCACATTGTCCAAACATGTTATTCAAGTTCTAAAACTAGATCGCCAAACATTTCTCTGCATTTTTCTCCATTGTGAGGATTTGCTGCTTTTATCCATTTTATATCAGAGTAAAGAGGTTTCACAATTGTAACCTTGCAAACTGTAAATTTTCTCTGTCATTAAGTATGTTAGTACATTGCAAGAAATATCTTTTCATTTTAAACTGTTATTTTGCCAAAATATGCCAAAATAAGACATCTGAGTGTTCTGCCTTAGGCTCTTAGAAATTATGATGGAAATTTCTCACAACGTTTTTTGAGACAAAGCAATTAATCAAGAAAATAACTATTAAGCATTCAGAGACATTTTTTGTTTCTTTATTGAAGTTGAATTGAGGAAAAGCACACATTGCACCTTGAAGGGATAAGTTTGGTATTTTTCTACCTGGACCCTATTTTTCCATGTTTTGTGTCTAAGTGACTAAAGGGAACAACAGTTTTTAAAACTGATCCAGTTTTGGGCGAGTGCACTGTCGGTGGCAGCCACAAAACAGGTTGCAATGTAACTACTTGGGACGTGTTCGCACTGTCAGTGTAGGTCCACTAAAAGTGTTTGTTTTTGCCACTGACAGGCTCAGATTGGTTCTCTGACACTTCATCGACCTTTTTGTTCAAGAGTAAGAACTGTTTTGTTTAAACAGAAACAGCTCTAAATGTGCTACCGGCAAACCCACCAGACTCCATTTAAATGAACCGTATTTTAACATGTATATAGCCGGCATATTTTCACATCTAACTTGGTTTATCAAGGTTTTATTTCAATTAAACCAGAGTTGGCGATTATTGAAACAGTAGAAAGACAAACCAAGACTGTTTTTCTGTGTTTTATTTTGTTTTTGCTGACTGTAAATGAAGTGTGTTTTACAATAAAATTATAGATTTTTCAAATGGAGTTTGGTGGGTTTGGCAATGGCAATTTTTGGGCAGTTTCTAGTTAGGCATAAAGGATCTTACTCTTTACTTTATCTCTTCCATATTGTTTTCAGTTACTTAAAAGATAACTTTGCTGTTTTTCAACATTAACTTTGCTCATCCAAATTTGGGGGAAAGAGTGACATAAAACAGCATGTTTTATACAGTGCTCTCTGTGTCTCGGGGTTGCATCAAAATCAGCTGTACTTCTATGAATTGGTGATGAGAGTGATACTTGGAAGAACTACAAGCTATTTCGTCTTGTATTTCTAGCCTCCACCTCTAGATATCCAGGGGGCGTGTCCCGCTCCAGGTGCTGGGCAGGTTTGGGGAGTATTTTGGGGTTGAGCGTCAGGAGCTCGGGCATGTTGGCACTTCAGTAATGGCTGTTCAGGAAGGAAAACTCATACTCAGTACCGCACATACTGAGGAATTTATTGCCCCAATTGACTGTATTTAGCATTAACACTAATTGGATATCTGCTTAGGATGCGGTGAATCTTTCCTTTAAAATAACAATCTGAGCCTCTCAGTGGCAAAAACAAGCACTTTTAGTGGATGTAAATTGACAGTGCAAACATGCAGCGATGGTTTACACCGCAGCCTGTTGTGCCAGTGTTACCTGCAGTGGTATCGCTCAATACTGGACCAGTTTCATAAATAGTTGATCCCATTAGTCACTTAGAAACAAAATCATAGAAAAGTAGGGTCCAGGTTGAAAAATACAGAACTAACCTTTTAATACCACATCTTTGCAGCCTTTGCTTACAGTAACGCTCATGTTACAAACACTTCTAACCTGATCCTGTGTTTGGTAGCTGCAGGCATGTGTTGGTGGAGGGGTCAGGATGTGATGATGTTGTTTGATTGAACAATAGATTTTGGCATTTAGAGAGAAATTACACCCTTTAAATGGCTAAAATGAAGGGAAAAAAAACAGTAAGTCTTTGTGTACTTTGGACCAGCATTTATAGCCACAGCTTTAGGCTATATTTAATAGAATATTACCCTCAGGAACATTTAGTAATCCACTTATAAGAAGAAAAACTCTTCCTCAGGCGGCAATCCACTTTTACTGATCACCTGCTGTGTTGTCAAATAGCCCCGTTCTGCAGTTACTCTTCCTTAAGCAAAAAGATGTCATAGAAAGTATTGTTTTTAAGGCAGACAGGCTTTTCTCCACTTCTATCTCATTTGACAAAGTGCATTGTAATCACCTTTATGAATGTGTTTCTGGCACATATATGAATACATCAGTCGATAATCTGAACTGCTTTTTTTCCCTCAGTCTGAAATTGAGTTGTTTTTTCCGGCCTTCAAAAGGCTGAAATGTTATCAGTAGATACGTTGATCCCGTAGGAGAGAGCTGATGTTCACCTTGAAGCCTAAAATAAATTTTGTCTGCTAGAGCCTTTTTCACACATGACAAAATATACACATCACTGGGGTTTACCACTGTACGCTGACGAGCTGAGGAAGGCTTACACACAGAACATATTCATATGATAAAAAGCATTTTGCTCTTAACCCCTTAAGCTGCAAAATATCATCACGAACCACATTTTTTCCTTCATCTAAATGAAGCTAAAAGCTCAAACGTTAACATTTTTCAGATTATATTTTTCTGTGAAAGGCTGACTGTTGTTTTTCCAATGCTTCACATTCCTACATACACATCAGGAAGCTGCACGGCAGCCACAATCTCCTGTTTATCATGTGAAGATGCCTCTGGTGCTTGCCAATAGTCTATTCAGCACAGAGTCTAAATTATAACAAATTATGCAGCAGTTCTGCACTCAGGGTTTTGAGTCAAGCCTCTAAATTAATGTTCTGCTTTTGGGCGTACATCTAATAATGTGTTAGGTAAGTAGCCTCTTCCGACTAGGTTCATTCCAGGCCTCAGTTTACACTGTTTAAATTCACTCTGTGTTATGTGCATCAAGGAAATGTTAATGATAAAATTTTTGTTTGCATTATGATCCACCCTCAGCGACTCACAGGCAGCAAGGTGTCACTGCAATTTATGCAAAGGATTGTCCTTATTGAGAAAATATCCTCCAATCCAAGGCCTCGGTTATGTCTGACACTAAAGATAGAATCTGTTTTAATCTGAATGTTATCTGGATTATGACTTTATATTCACATCAGGTAATTGTTAGGCGTTTGCCCGCATTCTGTCCGCATCATGATGGAAGATTGAAAAAGTATTTGGGGTTGATGACATAAGATGTCAGCTTCTGTTTCAGCTCACAAATACCTGCTGCACTGGTTATATTTACACCTATCTGAAATTCACGCAGCGCAGTCAACCAGATTTGGTTCAGTTATATTCAATTACAACACGGGCTGTTAAATTAACAGGCAAAGCATAATATGTTCCTTTAACAGAAAAGATTTCCAAACACAGAAGTTAACATCCGGCTTTGAAACTGCGAACATCTGGTCAATTTTAGATTTGCTTGGCAGCTCCGTTAGATGTGCATTTCATCTTTGGCGGGTTCTTTGTGAATTACATTTTTTTGTCTTGTTTGTGCAGTTTTAGTGGCAGCAGAAGCGGTGCTATCCTTTAATAAATTGGTCCATAAAAGTGTTTGCCAAATATTAAACAAGAAGCAGACAGACCACAGACCATAGTAACGCATAATGTAAAAAACATTACAGTGTAATTGGGTCATTCATTATCTAGACAGCATATGCAGACAACATATTTTTAATACTTGCTCTGAATGAGGTCTCATACATGCAGAGGAGCTCATTACGTGCAGGTCTCTGCCTGTCTCCAGACCAGTGCTTAGTTTTCACCTCACTTGACACACACGCTGCGCAGCACCACTGTAACTGATGAATTGTTCAGCATCACATTAAAAGAACGAGCTGATGAGGGAGTCCTTATTTTGAATTTCTCCCAACAGCATCGTTTGATTCTCCGGAGTTAAGGTTAAGACCTCGCATCAGATTAACTTCTTCTGCCTCTGGAAAAAAGACCAGTGCTGGTGAATGATTGCTAACATCAAGATTAATGGATAAACGCTCTTCTTCTTCTTCCTCTTTTTGTTTAGCAACTGCTGAGGATGAGGGACGAGTTGAAGGACCGAGAGGCAGAGCTCGAGAAGAGTATAGAAGACAAACAGCAGCTGGAGAACCAAATCCATGACCTTAAGTCAGGGCTGAACAACCTGCAGATAAACACATCACAGGTCAGAACACACACGCACACACGCACACACGCACGCACACACACACACATATGCACATGCTAAGTCAAGAAAAAATGTTTTGCTCATGTGTTTTTAAATGGTGATATTAAATCTTACAGAATCAGGCTTCATTTGTGGTCTAGTTAGAAAGAAATTACTTTGTAATGAGTTTCAGTGCTCGACGAATATTGCATATTGGGGAAAATTATTCAACACACCGCTGGCTTCATTTTAGTGAGGATTGTCGTGCATTTAAAGTGGTGTCTAATGATTTGTCCCAGCACAGTGGGTGAAAGATGGGAGTTTCCCCCAAAGGCCTTCATAATGAAGAAGTAATCAAGATCGTTGGTATTAACATGACTTTACAAACAGAAAATAGAAAAAGGCAGATCATCTGAAGAATGTAAAAATGAAAGGTTACTATAATTTAACCAGTAAATCAAGATTTAGGCTAAAAATGCAGAGTAGACGACGAAATTTAAATCTAGATAGGGTCAATGGTTGCAGTAGTAGTCAGAACATTAATATGAAAAGGAAATGTTTTAACAGTAACTTAATACAGCTGTGGGAGAAAGAAGAGAAAACTGTGATGCTAATATCAATGAGTGTGAAAAGGGGGTTACATTAGGCTTTCTCCAGTTAACTAACTTCTTAAATGTCATGTAAACAAATGCCCTCGCTACTGTAATCGATGTAGGGATTAGAGAAACCAGATTTTCTTAGCTAGATTTCTCGTGGGGAACACTTTGCTATACTTGTTACCGGGTTTGTAATCTGCTTTTTACAATTGTGCACATGTACAACAAAAGACTGCAGACAGGCTGTATGAAAGGAAAGATCATTAAACAGAGCATTGTGTCTTTGTATTTAAATACTTAAATCCAAAATATGAAGGAAACTAACTTAAAGTAGCCTGTACAAGTCTGAATAAATATCGGCGCATCTTCTACATTTAAAACAAGAAAGCCCTGCCTGCACAATAAGGTAAGGGTTTATATACGTATATATGTGTACATGTGTATATATGTATATGTATGTATGTCTGTATATATATATATATATATATATATATATATATAAATGAATAACTTTAACATGCAAAAATAGATATGTTCATTTCAAATGTTGTAAGCATCACTATCATCATACCCCCATGTGTCCTTTATTATAGATAGACGGTGGGGTATGTCATAATAATAATAATAAACCTTTTAACAGAGGCAGTGTTGCAGACGGCTTAAATATATCGTGACATGTGTACTTAGAATTATTTCTATTTATATTATTTTATCTGTTTCACCTGTATCTATAAGCTTTCCGGAAACATGTACAAATAGGGATGAAATGAACGCAGTTCATCTGTGTCTGTATTTGTATTTAACATTGAGCAAAAATTAGCCTTTAGAGCGTCCCTTACAGATGGTCACTATTTAACCAGGTTTATTTAATTGGTCAACACTTAATCTGCAATCTGTGAGTCGTGCTCTTAAATTGAAAGACCAAGCTCTCGTATAAAAATAGGAAAAAGCCCCATAGTTCTCAATTAGCCTGTTTTCCCTGAGTTAACCCGAGAAACCTCTGTCGTATCCCCCCATGTATATGCACTACATGAGATGCATTCAATAAAATTACAAACAGTGACCCTGGATTACATGGTGCATAATAGCCTGTGAATCCCTTGTGTGTGTGAAGGCAGTTTTAATCTTGTGTGAAGATGGCAGACCCTGACACTAACAATGAAAATTATTCTATACAGAGGTAATTAAAGCCTGGAAGTACATTAAATAGCTATTGCTGCAAAAAAATAAAAAATGGGGTCATGAAAATCTTAAGCATTATAAATTAAAACGAGTGAAACGTTAAAAGGGAATTACACTCAATTTAATAGGTCTTAATGTTTCTTAAGAGAAATTTCAACTGGTTTTATTTTGTACTTTGAGATTACTTTCCCAATTTTAGACTCAAATCACGATAGAGCCTGTGACTGTTCTCTGTGGCAGAAGGCATTTGAGGCCACATAAAATCCCTGAATGAACTTTTACACTCTAATGAGATTTATTTTACACTATGTAGCTCTGAAGCGGAAAATGTTTTTGCAAGTCTTGGGAAAATTACCTCGGGTGCATGCTTTTCCATCACTGCCATGTCTTCATTTTCATTCTTGTGACACTGAATGTTGATGTTACATCATTAAAAAAAAAGGAGATGGATTTTTTTTTTTTTTTTTTTTTTTTTTTTAAAGGACACCAGAAGGTAACTGAATGGGAAATAAAGAGTGTGTCATCTTCTGTGATTACATGAAGGTGCCCTTGAGTGAGGAACATAAGTAATGAACAACTGTAATGAGGCTGCTCACAGGAGAAAACTGCGATAATGCAGAGTAACTAAGATGTTCAGTTTTTGTGCCTATGAAGCAGTTTGTTGCTGTGAAGAGACCAAACTGACCTGAATTTTACAGTAATAGAAATACTAAAATTTTCTTCTTTTCTACTCCTCATTTTTTCAAAACACTACCAAGATATTGTTTTAAATCAGCTCATCTGTTGACATACAACAGAGATCTTAATAGCGTGCAGGTGTGCTCCACTAACTCTTCATTTCTGGCTGGCCTATTTTGGCTCGGCATGGTAACAGGGAAGAGGGCGGCCATGAGATCGAGCTTCAGGTTTAATCAGCTATGTAATTGGATAATGATAATAGTGAAATGGTACTGTCAAGTGGTGCTTGATGACTCTGGTGGCTTGCCGTCTGCTCTCGGGTCATCTTGTTGATCCGCAGAGCTGCTCGAGTTGGTTTGGTGCGAGCTGATGAAGGTCGCTCTGCTGCAGATATTTCAACTATTTGAACTAGTCTTTCTCTTCTCTATGTGTCCTGCCCTCTGACAGGCTTTACTGTCTGACTACTGGCGCACTGAGACGGATCTATGCACAATCAGGCGCCGCAATACCCAATGAAGGATTGGAAAACCTGCCGCTTGCCTCTCCACCTGCCACATCTCGATTTTGTTGTCTACACATTGTTGAGAACTGATGTGGCATCGTTCGATGAGAGGTTTCTTGTCTGTTAAGAACTGGAGGTTTTGTGGCTAATTACTTTCAACTGAGTGTTAGCCTATCTGTCATTATCATAGTTTGACAAACGCTTCCTACATACTACTTCATTCCCCTTCTTTTTCATTGCTTGAGCAATATTTTAGTTTATTTTATTTCCACTCCCTTCTCTTGTATTTTTTATTTCTTCAGGTTTCCTGGAAAGAACTACATATTTTATCCCCCCAAAAAGTCAGAAAAACATTAAAGAATCTGAAATATGATAATGTCTGGCTCACATGATGGTCTCATCACCATATAGGTGGGCCCATGACACTGACAAAGACCAGCAGTGGTTGTTGGCTTTTTTTAAAAAATGATTTAGGCACTATAATAAAGGCTTTTAATAAAATTCCTCCTCATTTCTCACATTTTTTGGAGTGCCGTCCTGTTTATCCTGTTGTTTCCCATTGTCCATGAGCACCCATCACAAGTTTTTGACCAACATTTGATTTTACAGAGCAACCAGTTATCTCTCCTTTTCTAAGGTCAACAATGAATCTTTTATTCTGAAGTTTTGATGCATGTTGGTTTTGTATTTATAAAACTTTTCTCAAAGTGAGAAAAACAATTTGAAAATCTGTGATGCCATCACAATGTTAAGTCTATGAGCTGAGCTCTGGGGCTTGGCCAGCAGGAGAAACATAGAAACGCATATTCAGTGGGACACAAACCACAGAAGTAAACAGAAACTAGAAAACTTTTTTGGTGTATGTGCCAGGTAGGCAACATCTTTGGTCCGCTGTCTAGGTATTATTAAAATCTATGAATAACACCCTCTGAAAATAGAAAATGAAGAGAGGTTCCTGACTGGGGTCTGGTGCTACCTGCTATAAATCCCCTTCCTCTCTCACTCATACATACACAAATCCTCCTTTCTGACTGTACTGACTGAACTTAAATGAGTACTTATTAACATACATGTTATTTACTTGCTTATAACCTGCATCTCTCTCTCTTATAGAAAGAGGTCATGATAATCCTAATCTTCAGAAAACCTTTCCAGGAGCTTATTCAGAAAGAATGGATCAGTAAAATAAAATACTGGCAATATTTCTATTACATGTTAGGGTATGTCAGTTACCATGTGGGTGTGACTCCTTGTGGGTTATACGTACAGAAGTAGTGAGGCCTTTCTGCAGGGACGATAGATTTTTGGTTTAGCTTCTCGAGTTGTTCCACTGTACTGCTGCTGAGGATTAATTTCCACTTCCTGCACATGCATCTCTTCCTGTTCTCTGGAGGATTATCTCTGTATATAAGCAAAGCTGTATAGTTGCAGAGACACTTCATCATCTGGACCTCAGTGAGGACATTGTTTCAGATGACGTTTAGGAGATTGCCTTATGTTCGACTATTTCTGGAGTATCTCATTAGACAATAGTACGACTAAACCAGCACCACCTCCTTCCCTCTGGACAGAAAATGCTTTCATATTAATGCAAACGGTAGCATTTGCGTGCAGCATGTTTTTTCCTACTATTCTGTGCTGACATCCAATGAGCTGGAACCTAAACACGGCAACCAGTGCTCATATTGATTAAATATTTCATGTTTGCCTGACCTTTGCTCACACTTCCAGAAACTGTAACAAAAACTGAAAAGTCAGTTCACCAGAAGCAGAGGATGGTAGATTATAAAAGTTGCATGTAGGCGGCAACAGAGTTATAGAGCTATAGATAATTTACTATAACTGATCTCCAGGTTTTAATGTTTAAATAATGCAGTCACATCTTCATGTACTATGATTTTATTTTATTATTTATTCCCATTCTTGTGTATTGAAGACAAATTCATTGAAGGTAGAAAAACCTGAGAGAGAGAAAGGGAGAGGTGTGTGTAGGAGATGTGAAAGTGTCTCAGCTGGCTGAGACAGCGAGATTTGGGAAAGACAGTAGTGTTTCAACTTTCCAAGAGCCCTTTGTCAGTGAGAGAGTGACAAGCAGCAACATGAGCAGTGTCGGTCAGCAGAGACGAGAGGAACACGTTGTGCTTCATCTGGAGCTTGTCGAG
Source organism: Plectropomus leopardus (assembly GCF_008729295.1). Lineage (NCBI taxonomy): Eukaryota > Metazoa > Chordata > Actinopteri > Perciformes > Serranidae > Plectropomus > Plectropomus leopardus. The sequence continues at coordinate 25,019,526 of NC_056471.1, forward strand.
TCACAGCTTCATCACGCTCTCCTACCTCCCGTTTCCCAGCGAGTAAGAACGTTGACTACATATGTAGAACACACACACACACACACACACACACACACACACACACACACACACACACACACACACACACACACACACACACACACACACACACTCTCTCTCTCTCTCTTAACTCTACAGCACTGCGTCAGCCTCCACCACAACACTTATACCCAGATCAGCCCCTATACACAGCACAAGCCCAGTATGGCCACAATAAGCACTCCTACTATCCCTGTACTATCTTCTTAAATGTGGCTCTAAAGCAGTAAAAGTGTTGCATTCTCCTGATCTCTCTCAGCCCTAAAAAGGATGCTGAATGTGAAGAAGTGTCCACTCTCAGCAAGACTCCACAACCCAATAGCCCGAAAAAATACTGGCATTGTACTTTTCTGCAAACCACAGATACATTACATTTTATGTTGTTATGTAGCAAATATATTACTTTATGTTTTAACAGAACAAAGTTCAAACACAAAAAAACACTTGGTCATCGTTTGGAAAAGATCATATTTTAGTTTTAAATACCCAGTTTTGCTGGCACAATGCTGGCTGGAAAAGCAGCGATGTCTCCGTAAAAAAACAGCTTTTTCTGCCAGTATCTCAGCAGGAAACGTAACGCTGGAAAGGAGCCACAAGTCACTAAAGAATACCCATTGGTGGCTAAAAAGCCAGAGGAGACAAAGTAAAGACTCTGCTAAAAAAAACAAAAAAAAACAAAAAAAAAAGCGCTGGTTTTGCTGGCGTCTCATCTTGACATCATGACTCTTACCATCCCCTCTACTTCCTGCTGACAAAGTCGGCTCATATGTGACGTACCTTTAGAAACATAGATATGATACATGTGTATGCATGGTTTGTAGAAACATACAATGCCTGCATTTTCTTCTGGTGACTGAACTGGATTCAATCAATCGTCTCTCCGTACATGTGTGGATTTCTTTAGTGGAACCGTCTGTTTATCTAGCTCTGTCCTCCGACTTTTTATTCAATGCTTCCTCTCCTTTTCTACAGAAGCCCTGAGAGGCAAATGAGACAAGAAAACTTGATTTATTTTCTAAGTCTGATCTTAATTGTTTTCTCTGCTGTGTTTGTATTTGAACAATTTTAAAATTGTTTTTGATTAATGTTAAGCAACTGTATGTATTGATTGGTAGTTTTGTAGGAACCCCACTTGTCAAGCCCCTCGAGCGTGTTTTGTCCTCAGATTTGACACGTTTACTTGGACTCAATGATTCAGTGATTAGAATTTGGTCGTCTAAGGTCAAGGCCACTGTGACCTCATAAAACATGTTTTTTAACTCAAGAATTCATACCCCAATTATGACAAAATTTAACACAAATGTCGAATAGGATAAAATGATGAAGTGGTGACATATTATACCCAAAAGGTCAAAAGGGCAACTGTTCTGCACCTCACTTTTCTGACCATTACTAAACGTAGTGAATGACACATTTATTCAATATCTAAGTTGGTGACAGTAATCTTGGGATTCCACCTTGAAACTGTGCTGTGTGTGTAGATCCTCTCTGCTGCGGGGGGGAAGATGTGTGTGAAACATCCAAGTTTTAGAATTTTAAGTTTCTTTGCAGCAACTTCCATATTTGAAACATCATCAGTTGTCATTGCTACATGTGAGTCTGGACAGACATGGACAGACATAGAAAAAATTATCATGGCAAAAAAACCTTTTTTCACCTGTTTTTAATGTCATAAAAACAGGAGAAAAAAATGATTTAGATCAGATTCAGAAAATGAATCACTGGGATTTTTTTCTCACTTGCCTCTCAGGGCTTTCCTATCTTGGCATGCATTCAGGGAAGAAATACATTAACATACAAACATATACTGAGACATACTGTACATTATACCAGCACATTGTACGAGGCATCAGCTCATCTCACACAACCAGACAGTTCAGTTCAGTGTTTACATTGGATGGTCGATTACATATTCATTCACTGTGTGTGTTCACACATTATTTCCTAATGCTGTATATGTGCTTAATAATGCAGTTATCATCTCTGTCCTATAGCCTCCTTTAATCCCCTTTAAAAATGTCATCTTTCATCATACACCTGTTGGCTCTGTTGTCATGTTATTACCGCCTTCAGCCATGAAAGAGACTTTAATCATTTAAACAGTGTGTCATCTGAAACGGCGTGTTTCGATTCAAATGTATTTAGCAGGCATTCTTAACTTTCATAAAATACACCAGCGACTTTCCAACCAGCACAACAAAGCAGAGGGCCAATTATTTTGTTTGCTATTTTTGGATGCCATTTACTCAACTATTTGACTTTCTTTATCTGACTTTGTCTCCAAAACTTGAAGAGGAAAGCTCTCTCTGACAGTCGGCCTTATTCATGCTGCTGCTGCCGCTCGTGTTTATGTGAATGTGTCAGTGTATGAGGGAGGGATGGAGAGTGAGTTTCGGTGTGTCTGATTGCATTAGTGGGTGACTTGTTTCTCATTGACGTTTCCTCTCATTTTTCTAATTGACTCTAGCTGGAGACGTTAAAGCAAGATGACAGAGGGAGCGAAGAGAGTGCTAATCAAGTCAGTGAAAGTGGGAGAGAAATCTCAGCTCTCAGTACTCCACTCTAAATATTTGTCTTCCCCTTTTATTTTTTACTTATTTCACCTCCTCCCCTCGCCTTTAACTCCTACACTGACATGACATATCAATACAGGCCAATCTTCGCAGGGACTGACTTAATCACCCGCACATAACTGGGTTAGAAAAAGAAGCACACAGAGCACATATAGCATGAAAGTGCACACTCAAACACATACTTTCACTCTCACATTAACCTGAAGACTGCGTCCTGATTAGATGAGACTCTGGAGAGGAAGCCACCTTTCATTGCCACGATCATTATTTTAGAAATTTCACTCATCATCAGTCTTTTCCTGACACACACACACACACACACACAGATCCAAATTTCCTCTTCTGTCCTCACTTCTGTGTATCTGGCTCACAGTAAACAACAGCTTGATCATTAGCATCGTTAGCACTTTCTCTCTCTTGTGTTGTTTTGCCCCCTTTGTCAGAGCTTCTGCTGCTGGCTTCATTTGTTTGCTCCTTCATCTTGTGCTCATTGTCTTGTCCTTCTTTTTTATGTAGATTATTTGGTGTTTATTTTCTATTTTTGCATTTTCCTTACAGTGCAAAACTCCTTGCGTTGCTTATTAAAACATTTCTGTGCCATTTGCATTGTGATATAAATGGATGTACACCCATAAATGCGAGACTGTTGCTACCCAGAGCCCTGTGTAGATTTTTCAGTAGCATCAGTGTTTAATTGTGGCTCTTTCAACAGTGTTTTGTGATCTCTGTCTTCCCCAGGATGTAACGGCATCATCGGTGGTGTCCTGCAGTCAGGACAGGGAAGGTCATCCAGACAAGAATCGTCTCGGTCCTGTTCACTCTGAGAGGGACGCCCTGCTAGTCGGTACGCTGTTTAAATGTCCATCTCCATGGCATCACTGCATTTACAATACAGCAATATACAATTTTCTCATCATAGAGGAAATTTGTATGTATGCACAAACATTTATCTTAACATTTTAAGCATGTAGCTGATGCATCTATCCAAGGTTTCTTTTATTCATTCAGTTTGAGCAAGCTTTGCTTTTTGTATTTTATTGTGTTCTGTATGATGTTGGCAATCTGATGTTATTAATTGTTCTTGTACATGTATTTGAATTAGGGTTGAAGATTGAGGCAAACATAAAATAAGTGTAACACCTGCTAATATAAAGAAATCAAACCACAATGCCAAAAATAGTTGCTTCAAAAATGATGGCCGCAGCAGAAATCATTATTATTATTAGTTTCATAAAAGGATTATGTTCCACTTAGCATTTGAATTGGATTGCATTATTTTATATGTTCCTCTTTTCTTAATGTTCATCCCTTTTATAACATTACCACAACATTCACTACCAATGCACCACTACTGCTGTTGGATTTTCCTGATTTGCCTCAGCCGCTTTGACGTAATAACTATGCATAATTACACAGCCATTAGAGCGAGCGCGGAGGAAGATATGAAGAGAGAAAAAGACCACTTTACTCATTAGATTACATAACGCAATGTGACTTTATGATAATGGGAACTATGGCCAACATCTATCTCCCTCGTGTGTAATAAACTACATTATTTATAGAAGTAAACAAAGCCTCGTCCTATTTTGCTGCTTGTTTTCCGGCACGCTGCATTTTCACATGTTAATTGTCAAGGACATCCGTTGGCTCAAAGCATGAAAGATAAAACTCGCTGCATCTTGTTGGTGAGTGAAAAGAAAATGCAAATTGTGCTTGAGTTTACCAGATAGTAGCACTGACTGCGTCAGTCCGTTTAGGTCCAGTACCATTCTTCCAATGCCAGGAATACCTACGTCTACTGTCTCATAGCAGCTAGTTAGGCAGTCAGTGGTGCTTGTCCTCTGTTCAGGCCCAGTGTGGCTGTTTGCTCAGGCAGAGGTGGGTCGCAGTTAAAGAACCTGGCACCTTCTTATGTCAGAATCACTCCTCTTGATGTCTTGTTTGATGCTGAGTTGAAATGAGCACCACGGGTAAAAAAAGGGACACTCGGCTCCTGAAGGAAAATGTTTCATCAGAAAAGACAGGGATGAATCTCTTTGCCTTTTCTCTCCCTCCACACAGTGAATGTAGATGAACACAGTTGTGTAATCTTTGAACTATTACCTTTGTTGAAATGGGAAGCAAAAACTATACAAGATAAAAGCATTTTTGTTTGCTGTTCAGCTGCAAATGGCCTCTCCAGGACAAATTGTGCTTTTCCATTAAAGAAAAACATTTATTGTGCTTCTGAAAACATCATTCAGATTTATATACAGTGTTAAAGTATAATTCTTTTTTATAATGACTTGGGTTTTATTTTTGTAGATTTGGCCATCATTTGTACACAATTACACAATTTTAGAAAAATAACAGGATCAAAGCTAGATCAAGAGTTAAAATTCTCCTAGCTGAACCCTGCCAAAACATTTTTGCCTGGGCACCAACCAAACTCTCTAAAATGTTGGCAATATAAATATATATATATATATATAAATCTAAATCTCTCTATATATATATAAATCTAAATCTCTCTCTCTCTATCTATCTCTGTCTATATTCTCTCTCTCTCTCTCTCTGTCTATATATATATATATATATATATATAGATAGATACATCATAACTGTTCAGTTACATTTGGATGTTCCTTTAACACCTTCTGTATACTGCCAGGTAGGAGATTTCCATTTCATTTTAATGTAACTTTTTTTTTGCCTGAAGACACACAACTTAAAGTCCACCTCCACTCAAAAAGTTTTTTCTTTTATGTCCCCTAAAATGTCTGACCTTGACTATACTGAGTTGCATCTGTGCAAAGTTTGTTCCTTGAGAGGTGTGTTTTTTCACATTTCTACTCTGAAGGGTTGATGTGTGCGCATTTCCCTGAAACCTGTGATTCAAACGTACTCCAGGCAAGCTAGATTAGTTACATCACTAATACAAAAGCCAAACACTGTCTAATACAGGAAACATACAGACGGGGGAACAGACTTTGACACCACAGTGGCAAAGAAACCTGAAACCTTCAGCACAGAGCAGACTTGTAAGGGAGCAATTCAGTGACTCTTTAAGATATTACAGGCTATTGTTGCAGTAATTGCATAGGTCTTGGTGCAGTCTTTGCTGCAATTTTCAATATCACTCTCTGAGACAACCCAACGACATAATATGATTTGTGACTGGCATAATGCAGGTCATGCCAAATAACCCATAACAGTCTTTTTTTGGTATGTTTTTCTTTTATATTCCTCTTTGTCGTTTTCAAGACAAACAGAGAGACACTTACAGCTGCCCTCAGGGTCAAAACATAACATTTCAGAAAACACAACCTTACAAAAAACAACATTGTAGAAAACACAACATTTCACAAAACACAATGATGTCGTGTGTTTTGTGAGCTGTGGTTATGTCTTGACCTTCAGGGCCACCGTATACACTTGAACCAAAACGTGCAAGATTTGTTCCCACATCTGATCAGTTATGTACAGTCATGAAAGTCTGAACTGTTTTGCCAGTGGAGTTGACAGAGATTCAGACATTGAGGTCAGATCATCTGGAGACCCTCTACCCAAATCTTAGCTGGTTTCTTAGAAGTTTTGGTGTCTTTATTGGGCTCGTGGAGCTCTAATGACAAGCAGAGGTGGGGGATTATCTCTCCTGGCCCTATCAGAGAGTCGAGAGCAGATGGTTTGGTTTGAGTTTGTGGAGACTTTCAGTAGCACATGGCTTTGATGAGCGATAACGGCATCAAAGCCGTCATCAAACACTCCCTCTAATCTGGAGCCATGATATACAAGAGGCTCTTAACAGTACTGGGAGTCTGACAAAAGCCACTTGATGCATTCTTGCTTGTTTATCAGTCAGTCAGGCAAGGGGAGGAAGAATTATGCAAACTGATTTCTTGAGTATTCAGCTGTGATTTGAAGCCCTGTTTGAGAGGCGCCAGAATCTGAAAGGCTGGAGCTCTGTGACACGGTATGCCTTTGCCTCTTGACATTTTAATTAACATGTCTACGTGACCTATTTGTTCTACCTTAGGGATCATTTCAACCTTCCTGCACGTCCACCCGTTTGGAGCCAGCATCGAGTACATCTGTTCCTACCTGCAGCGTTTGGACACCAAGGTAACGGACATACACACACACACACACACACACACACACAAACACACACACACACACACACACACACACACACACACACACACACACACACACACACACACACACACACACACTGTATCCTAGCTAGACATAGTGACACAGATTAAATTTCCCTGCAGGGCTGACATATGGGCCTGCTGTATGCCAGGGTCCTGCTGTGCCATTTTAGTCTCCTGGCACACAAACAAGCCTGAAGTGCAGGCGAGAGCCATCAGTTACTCTGAGATTTTTTAACCCTTTAGTTAGGAGCAAAGGCTGGTGAACAGACACATCACTTTGAAGCTGCACTGCTTCACTATCATATAACTGTAAGTACAATGCAAACAAAAAGGATTTAGGCTAGAAATACAGAGGTGTATTTAGGTTTAATTAGTAGTCTATCCTCAATTACCTTTAATTAGTTTTTAACAGATTAGTTGTGCAGTGCGTAATAAAGCTTGACTGATGTTCCACAAGTGTTATTTGTACCTAATGATCATGATGCAGACAAGAGACTGAGGTGCTGAGAGACTGTTTCAAAAATGCATGCAAATGGCTAAAGTGGCTTTTTGTCGGTAGCTTTCTCATTCTCATTCATTACAAATAAATTCCAAATACCCTTTTTTCGTCTGGACTTCCTCCCACTGCAGACACAATCTCCTTTTTAGAAACCCAGTCCCCAGAAAATTGTTTTTTGCAAACTATTTCAAACTCAACATGTTTTAGTAAGCAAAAAACATTTTATCATACAGACTTGTAAATAAACCCAGCTGCCAAAAAAAAATGTGAGCGTTGTAAGTTTCTGCACACCCAAATACATTACAATAGCACCTTCTTATGTAGCCAATACATTGAAACTTTGAAACGCTGTGGTTTACATGTGATAAGAATTAGGCACTAAAACTTTTATGGTTAGAGAATGATCATATTTTGGCTTAAAACACCCCATAGTGGGGGCACAGACAGCAAGTCTGTAAAAACAATGTCTTTTCGTGTCACTATCTCTGCTGGAAAAACAGAAATAGGTCAATAAAAAACACCCACATTTGGCGCTTAAAAGCTGCAAAAAATGTTGCGGTGACTCACTAAATCACACCTGGTTTTGTTGTTTGCTGATCTCGAACTGTGCAGCTTGGCAGGCGCCTCGCTTAGGTGACACACCATCCACCATCCCGTCTACCTCCAGTTTAGCGTGTATTCTCTGCCACTTTGAGAACACTGATATGCTACATTTGAAATATTCAAATCTGACAGCTTCATGGTTTGCAGACGCAATGTCAGCATTTTTTTGTGGCAAGTTTTTTATGGCTTATTTTTGTCAGTAGTATTCCTTTTTTTCATGGACACTAAGGACCAACATTTATCTGAGCCTATTCTGCATCCACCCATTTTTTTTCCACCAGAAAATTATGCAATATGGCCCAGTGCTATTCTGACTGTATTCTGTATTTTTTCACTTAATTCATTTTATTTCCTATATGGATTTACACCCAAAACATTAATAGTAAAACTTATTTTTTTTGCAGGGGAAATTGAAACACAAGTCATATTTTACAATTTTATTATTTTAGTTACAAATTACAAAATAATATATTATTTTGAGCTACATTTCGACATATGCATGGGGCAAAAGAAAAACAATTCAGGATAAAATAAAGGACCAGACAATTTCTAATTTCATGTAAAAATCACACCAGACTGTTGTCATTTCGTGAGTGTCCAAAACCATCATGATCTCATCTCAAGTCGTCACTCATTGCCCCTTTGTGAGACTGCTGCCATTAACAGCGAGATGTCAACACGAGCACATAGTTAAGATTAGGCAACAAAAACATGTGGTTATGTTTAGAAAAAAACTTAATGGTTTGGCTCTACATTCATATGGGAAGCAAATGCTGGGCTTCCAGGTGAAAGTCCTGGGTTTGTTGGACCCACCACTCCTCCCTCCAACCCGCCCTATTAGCACCCGTGTGCTCCTTATATTACGTCACTGCTGGCAGCGTTTCAACATGACGCCATCCAGCAGTGTAACATACTGCTGCGCCAGGTGCCATCCAGTGTCAAAACATGGTAAAAGGTTTTGTCCGGGCTTGTTACAAACTGACAATGCCTGGTGGCCTTCTGTGTTTTATGGTGGTATTTTACGGTGGTGTTTTATGCTGAAATCACTGACAAAGCTGTAGTATTTGATCATTTTGAAATGAGAACAGGCTGCCAAAACAGATGCTAGTACTTTGAGCAGCATTGTTTGAAGTGTAGAGCCACTGACCAAGCTGTCTTGTTTAGTGAATTGGGTCTGAGAACATGTGACCACATTTACTGCTGGTGCACTATGAAGTAGTTAAAAATACAGATAATTTGGTGACATAAACTGTCTCTTTGTGTTAGTTACACAGTTGTTCTGGGAGCTCTCTGATTCAACCACATCACTGAATGTGAGCAGCTGAGTAAACTCACAGTTGTTTATCTGGTTTATCCCTCCAGGTTTTTTCTCCGGATGCAGGACGAAGCACCTTTCTCGACCTTTTAGGGCTCAGCTGCTCCTGCCTCGTTAATAGCAAGAGCCTCAATGTATAGAAACTTTTTCTTCGCTCCACCAATGCCTCTCTCTTTCTGTCTGTTGCCATTATCACTTTCTAATTTTATCACACATCCCCAGTTGCACAACTTATTGATGAATATATTCATGTTCTGCGTCCGTCTGCTGCTGCCTGCCTCTGCCAGTTTAGACTGTTAGTCAGCCTGATTTCTGTGAACAAGGCAGCACGTTTGAGCTGATTCCTGGTTTATAACTGAGCGCAGCTTTGTCGTCACCATCCCTCCAAGTTCTTGATTTCTCAATGTGCTCTTATTATCTCCTGCTGCTCATTCTCGCTGCATCTGACCGGCACCTTCAAAATGACAACATCCAGTTGATATAATGCTGTTAAAGTGTTTTTATTTCTCTGATTTACCTCTAATAAAGATAATTGGTTTTTCACTAGGCATTCAACCAACGAAGCACAAGATTGAAAACAGTCAGCGTCATTCTGTTGGATCTGATTGGTCTCCTGCCTTCTCATAACTTATACAAACAAACTGATGTGATGTAAAACACATAGATTGATTACTTTTTCTCAGTCCGTAACAGAGTGTAGTAATCTGTCTATAACTTTTTGTTTAACTGATTAAAATGGAGTCTTTAGAATGTAACTTTTTTGTCGACCAACAGTCCAAAACATGAAGGTATTTTTATTACAATCATATAAAACAGATAGAACGCAGCAGATCCTCAGAGGTGAAAACTATGATTCAGTGGCTTCATTTCTCACTTTGCTGCAGTGATGTAGAGATGTACTCTAGGACATTCGGTACACTGTGACATCACTGTTGGGTGTGGTTAGAGGTGCAACACACTCGAAATTTGAAAAAGACAATGAAACCCTCATCTTTAGCCTATTGCTAGATTACTGTTTAATCAGTTATCAGCCGTTTTCAACTACTAATCATTTCAGCACTTCAGAAGATTTGTGTTTATATAAAAATGTTGGGGATTATTATCTGAGTTATAGGTCTTAAATGTATATAGTACATACTTAAAAAAGAGTGCAGCTAATTCTCCACCACATTAGGAGGAGCAGAACATGTAGGTCTTCAAGAATAGCTTAACATTTTGGAAATATGCTTATTGTTGAGAGACAGATGAGAAGATCAGTGCCACTCGAAAGGTAATTAGAGAGTTTAAAAGTTCTAGTAGGCAGATTGTTTTTGTTTTCTCCGGGCTGCATTTTTTAAACCCACTTTAGATTAAACTATGCCCACTATGCCTGTCTGCATGACAAATGTGGGCTGCCAACCTACTGCTGTGGTACACAGCAAGTGGGGCTCAGGCTTAAAGAAGCATTTTACGGTGCTCTGCAAAATGGCACTGCTCGAGTTCATCAGTGGCTTGGAACATCACCCTTTCCAAAACACACTAAGGAACTCTGTCCCCTCTCATCCCTCTCCTAAAATTGGATATACACTGTTTGATTTTGGGCTGTCTCAGATGAAAGATAACCATTGTGACAGAGAGGTGGCAATATCTTTGGTCGTGGCTCAATGAAGGTGGTCCTAGGTCGCACAGTGAGGATGGCTGTTGTCACAGCTGTGCGGCCAAAGACAGCCTGGAATAAAATTCTGACAGTGCGACTGCTGGTACGACCTGCGTCTACTAACCAACCAACAGAAATGCAACATAAAATGACGCACTGATCAGCGCCACTCTGCTAAATGCTAGTAGATGCTAATACTTCCTCCAAGCTCTCGTTGAAAAACTGGCGTACCAAGTTGGCCTCTTTTCCTCAGCCATGACCGCGTCCACATTCTCCTCCTCCTCTTCTTCTTCAAGCTTTTTCTGACACTCATAAATGCCACTGAGGCGAGGGCTCGATTTGTTTGTTTACATTTTGCTTTTACCACTACAGCGGTATAGATGGATGACACACGCTGAGGATGTTTTGATTTTGCAAGTTGACATTGATGGACATAAATTTTAGCCTGAGATTCAGTAGATGTCATCGCACATTCTGCATACATCCAACCTGATGTTGTAAGATCGATGTTGCAGAGAGTAAGCAAGTCTGCTGGAGGCTTCAGAGATAGAATATTGGGTTTTGATTCTCCTCTATCTCTTTTATGTCTTTATGTGACTTGTTTACATGTGTATGCCTCCCCTTTGTTTATCTGGTTTTACTAACAGTCGCTGGCAGATGATGATCAGCGTTTGGCTGCCTCAAGCACCTATAGCACCCCGCTCATCCGTTGGCAGAGGTCTGCTGTACTTTTGCCGGCGAATGCCGTGCTGCGTCGTCAGTACGTGGAGCTTCAAGCACGTCCGTTAGCAAAGACCAAAATCTTTTCATCTGCACACACAGAAATGCCACAGAGCTAGTTGAAAATCGGCAAAGTCTCCCTTCAGCTACCCATATCACTATATTCCAACCTCTTGTAGCTGTCAAATTTCACAGAGACAAACCTTCAGTGGCTGTAGCAACTCCATTTCAGCCAGAGTAAACCGTCCTGACTTTCTGCCAGAACAGCTCTCAAACCCTCCGGCTTTGTAGTCTCTGAGCGGCGCAAAAGGAGGAACAACGGGGAACATCCATGGGGTGCGAGCTGGTTAGCAGCTGTAAGTGTCAGGCAGTCTGCTGTAGTCTGTCTGAAAAACAATAGACGCAGCCAATCTAACTTTTCCAACTGTTTCCGACCTTTCTTCTGAGCTTAGCTGGCTCAAACTTCATATTTCTCTAACCTGTATTAGTGAAATCGATCTCTTCAGGTTATTTCCCAAAATGTCAAACTGCTTTCAGCATGTAACATGTATTAGTGGGTGTACATGTGTGTTTTGTGTATTTTTGGCATGATTCATACATGATAGTGTTGCGTGTTGGAGATTTTGGTGAAATCTGTTTACCTGTGTATCTGTTGTTTCAACACTGACTCTGCACATTAAGCAGTCCACAGAGTTTTGTCAATACGACTGGCCGGACAGTCCAACAACAGGCCCAATCCTCTCTGCTTATCTACAGGCTCCACACTCACACAGCTCCGTTGTCTGTAATGATACACCAGTGCTATCTTCATGATGGACCTTAATGCATCCTGACATCAGCACAGGGCTCCAACAACCTAGTTATTAATGCAAGACGCAGTGGGTTGTCCACAGCAGCTCGTAAAGTGGATTTCTGTCTCTCATCTTAACCTGTCTGATTCTGATTCTTCTTTTCGTCAGTGCTAGCTAGCATAAATCCTGTCATGTAGCTCATATCGTCTTCATGCTCACCCTATTAATGTGGTGTAAGTGACGGTGTGAGCAGTGAGTGTGAGCATGATGAAAATCAATAGCAGAGGTGGTAGTAGTGGAGGTGAATATGTGTGAGATTGTCTTTATTAATCTGTGTGTGAAGGTAGTATTGTGTGGCATCTAAAGGCCCTCAAAGCAGAAATATTGCACCGTTATGTCGCCTCGAAGTTCTGTACATAAGGTACGATGGCGTTATGAGGGCACAGCGTGGTCTTGCCTTTAAGGCTTTCTTATTGAGAAAAGACAAGATGGCGCCAACAGAAGGCGACATGCTACGAGCCCCTCTCTCCCTTTTTGCGGTTTTTACCCCCAGGTGGTCAGACTACTGAACAGAAGCACTTAATGACTGTAGATGCTGTGGATTTTTAATGTTTTATTATATACTGATACTGTTTTGTTTTTTTTAATCATATGCTTTTTTTAGGGTTGCATTGAGTGGACACTGTGCTTTTTAAAGCATGTGAAAAATAAACTTGAACTCGAACATTTATGTTATATGTCTCACAAGAGGCAGACGCTGTTGTGTTAGACATCATGCCTGTCATTATAATCACACACTGGAGTGGGATGACGTTGTTTGGTTCTGTGTAAAAAGGCAAAGGGGGCATAAAGAAGGGACTTATTAGCAGCTCTACAGTGTGACCTCTGTCTTAAAAAGGTTTAACCCTCTGCTCTTTGTTCTGTGTGTGTTTCTGCAGATTAACACCAGTGAGGTGGAGGCCCTTCTCTCTCGCCTGCCCTGCACCTTCAGACAGGAACTGACCGGTGTCGGAGCCAGTCTGGAGAAACGCTGGAGCTTCTGCGGCTTCCAGGGCATCAAGAGCACATAGGACTCTGCTAGGTGACGCTTCTTGGACGTGGAAGAGACAACAGGTAGCAGCTGCAACACAGGTACATGGAGGACACACAAGAAATGTTTGGTTGAACTCACAGCTGATGGAGACGCTGGATTCCAGTTGCAAAGACAAGAGTGCAAATGATTCACTGCAGATTTCAGATCAGGAAGGGTGTTCTGTGTAGGCGTCACAGAGATAAATATACAGTTTTTTTGTGATCACAAATTAATTGGCTGCATCTCTATGGTGACCAAGAGGTGGATGTATCTCTATGGTGACAGACTCGTCACCGCTCACTCTCCTTTTTTTTTTTACACATGGGATTCAGCCAAAAGTCCCAATCTCAGCGGAGTAATGAGGTTGGTTGTATTTTTCTACTCGAGCCCACAGTCGGCTCAGCGTACTGTCAGAACTGGACTAAAGGGCTACACAGGAAGGTCATCAGGGTCGACTTTTAACCTCAAAACCCTCTGGCTTCCTTTTTTGCCTCCTCTTGATTTTGTACAATCATGTGAAATAAATTCTTACATTTCCCTCGACTTTTCTGTGCAGGGTATTAAACGTGAATACACAAGATGGGTTTTTAGTCATTTACATGAGTCAGTTTCTGAACGGACTAAAAACAGTGCAGACAGTAATCAAGCCCAGAATGGGAACCAAAGATGCTGCGAAACGATGAGGGCAGACATGCTCTGATCAAACTAGTGATTTTCTTATCATTATAAATCCAGAAAAAGATCCATGTGGGCTATTCACACAGTGCCTTCCAGGACGGGTTCATTCAAAGACAGGCTTTTCTTTGAGCAATTTCACCCGAAATCATTGAATTTGAATTAGAACAAACTCTTTTCTCCTGCTATATTCACAATTATAGTTTCAGATGTTGTCTGTCTGTTCACCAATTCATTGTAACATAACGTGTAAAAGAGCTTCCTTTTGTTTGTGCGAGGCCTCAAACAAACAGTTGGGTGTTTTTCCCTCCAGGCAGTTATACAGACACATAGCACACTGAAAAAAACATTCATGATGGAGCATTTGGTGCAGTAATGGGGGAACAACAATTTTTGAGCACATCAAAGCCAGTAACAAGCATTTAAAATTAGAGCATCAGGTGAGGTTTTTTTGGTTTAAGATGCGGATTTACAGGAAGCAGCAGATGAAACTAAATAACGCAACAAAACATTGGTGTAGATTTTGGGAGGGGTGCAGGCAGTGGAGGATCTTCCTATGGGCAGAGGGGAAGCGGGAATGGTGGAGTGTAACTGGAGAGCATTTAGGTAAGAGAGAATGAAAAGCAACATACTGTATTGCACATATATTTCTTTTATTGTTTGTTATTTATAATTATTATTGTTAAATAACTTGTTTATCTGTGTTGATTTCTCATTAGCCATTGTTCTTGTTAGTGATACTTACAATAAATATTATAGATAATATAATAATGAATAATAATGAAATAATATAATGGTTGCCTGTGGGTGTCAAATATGTTAGGTGCTGCACTGGGTGTAGGGGACACATCAGCCTCAATATTTAGAAAATGTGCCAATAAAAGAATGACCATAGCAGATAACTTTTATTTGGACAAAATTAAATACACTTACACCATAACACGGATGCAGACAAGGCAAAAATTGGTGCATGGAAATCACCAAAATACAGGAAATTTAAATGTTTCAAGCTCAAAATTTCATATGTGTGTCTCCCAATATTAAAACAAGTCCAACGCCCTTGCAACAGAACATCCAAAAGCGGTCAGTTTTGAGATATCTATCCACATCATCTTCTCAGTTTATTATACCGGATGATATGTGTCTGCCTCATCTTTTTCTGTAAGAACTAGTGAGCACACGTCTATCATCACTCAAGTCTGAACTCAAACCAACCTGAAGATGAGCTTCTACTGCCATCTATTGGAGGGATTTAACAGTCATACAGCCCCCCTCAGCTCAGTGAGGATGTGCTGATGCTGTGTGTGATTGAGAAGCTGCTCTCCTCTTACCCACTGTATCAGTGACAGGTGGCACATGTTAAGTGCCTTTAATATCAAGGAGGGCCACTATAATAAAAAATGTCCATTCAGTTCCTTTAAAGGTCTTTAATTGTGTAACAACAGTTTGATTTAATCCAAACTTTACAATGCACAGTACAAATTAGCTTTATCCTAACATACTTTATCACATTATGCTTCTCTGCAGAATAAAAATAGCATTTTTTTTTAACATCTAAACAACTAGAACACCTTTCTTGTGACACCTGACTTCAGTATGACTGATTAATGTGAGGTGACAACTTCACTCTGCATATTTTCATCAGTGACAGATCTGCTCTCAACTTGTTAAATGATTGAGAAAAACCCTGAAATCCCCTCATCCACACTTTTAACACAAGCAGACCAAGCAGCTCTCTATCAAACGACAAGATGCCTAAATTAAGCGAAATTAAATATCACAAAAATGTCTGACATTTACTCAGTTCAGGGCAGATGTGTGTGAAAAAAGAAGTGAAACAGAATGAAGATGCAGGAATGTTAGATGTTAAATTATCAGCTATACTGATGGTAGATGTGTGATAAACAGTGAGAGTGAGGGGCAAAATTCGTCTGGTCACCGGACGCATCCAAATCCTGCAGTCCAAATGCATTTTGTTGAGTTATTAACACAATCATCAAGTTCTCAGTCTGTTTCCTTCCAGCTGGAGAAAGACAATCCTTTCATCACGTGTGCTCTTTTGCTCTACATGTGCTGGGCGTCCATGATGTCCAGGTACTTGGCATCAATTATTCTGGGAAGCAGGCTGGTCCTGAGATACAACACACAGAGAGGTACTGTACACTTACATGTGTCATCTGAAGATAGCATTTAAAGCAGGGATACTCAACTTTCCTTTCAGTTTTGCAAAATGAGAGGCCAGGGGCCAGTTGCAGCAGCCCGATACATGTTTCTATGATTTTAGCACATTTCTAGGATTTTATGACTTTTGAGGGGATTTTAGAGCATTTTACAGATTTTAGGACATTTCTTTCATTTTAGAATGTTTCTAGGATTTTAGCACATATCTCATATTTTGGTACTTTGTCAGATTTTAGCACATTTCTAGGATTTCTGGACATATCTTGTATTTTAGGGTGTTTCTATTTTAGTAAATTTAGCAGATTTCTAGGATTTTTATGATTTTATGGAAAATTCACAGTTCTCTTAGTTCTTTATCTACACTAAATAAGACCAGTAAACTCGTGTAAAATCAGTGGAGTTCCCCTTTACAATAGCTCGGCATGGCTCTTAATGTCGCCACCATACAGATGTTGTAGCATTGTGTCGGTTTCTGCGGTCCCACTCTGCCCCCTGTTGGCCTGGGTCGTCTTACCTGATAGGCACCAGCAGGATCATCAGAAGAGGGAAGACCATCTTCATGTAGGGCAGCGGATACATCCCAAATGCACACAGGATGATCAGCTGGATCATCTGAACCCCTGTGAAGTAGTGGACCTTCCTCTGAGGCACGCGGCGAATGTAGTGAGTGGGAGGATAAGAGGTCTAGACAGAGAGACAGTGATGTAAGTAAAATGTACAAGTAGATACACAAAAAATACACATTACAGTTATAAAGGAACTGGGCCTCATTCACCGAGCGTTCTTTTTTGGTTTCTACTAAGTCAAGAACAGAATCACAAGAAAGAGCAAACTTTTTGTGCTGTTTGGAGTCCGGTGCTCCATCCCTCTTCAGACCATGATTTGGGTGTTAATTCTCATAACCTTTCTTGATCTTTTTCAGTTTCTGTGGTTGCACACGGCCCTGCAGTCTTGTGCCTTTTTATGGGGATTTGCGGGGTGTTTACCTGTGCTAATCAGGATGAACTGACACTCACTTCAG
Source organism: Plectropomus leopardus (assembly GCF_008729295.1). Classification (NCBI taxonomy): domain Eukaryota; kingdom Metazoa; phylum Chordata; class Actinopteri; order Perciformes; family Serranidae; genus Plectropomus; species Plectropomus leopardus. The sequence continues at coordinate 25,036,832 of NC_056471.1, forward strand.
GGACAATAAGATTCATCATTATAAGAACAAAGGGGCAAACAATTCTGGGGTTAAAGAGCACATCATGAATCGGATGTAGACCTTCCTTTTGAACAACTTAAGGAAACAAAAATGGGAAGATACTGATGAATGAGGCCAGATATTTGTACCTGTTGCTACAGCATAGATGACAATCTCAGTGAAAAGCTGTGTGTCAAATTTCCTGCACGCATGTTAATTTTCCTTTTTCCTCAAACGATTTGTACGGCAGTACATTGCTGCCACTATGCTGTTGATGCTATGCTGATTATACAACATCATAAAAAAGACATTTTTTGTGTTAATATGGTATATTTTGTCATTCAAATTATTCTTGTGCTTATGAGAAATGTTTCTCGTTAACCCTCTGAAACCTAAGCAATTTGGCTTAAAAAAAAAAACAACTAAAGAAGAACTGACCCAAAACATTTCAAGAAATTTGTAAAAGTTACAAAAATAATTCCTGAAAATAAGTTTGAAAAAGGGGGAAAAAGAAAGAAAATGAAAAGAAAAGTTAAAATAATAATATAATAATGGTGATTATTGTGTATATTTTTACCTAAAAAAAATCTAAATATACAAAATCTTGCAATGTGTGGGACAGGTCTTGCCAAGTTGCTTTTTTCCCATGATTCCAAAGAAGAAATCACACCACTCTGCTCAGGGTCCAACAGTTTAAATAGGTGTCTGGATGCAGCACCAAAATAAAAATTAGGTCAGTCCCGCCTTTACATATCACCTTATCTTGTTTTATTATTAAACTTTGTTGTTATTTTGCTATCTGAATCTCTTTTGTTAAAACAAAAACAGTTCTTGTCAGACAGACTTGTAACCGAGTTCCCAGAAAATATGTTGGCGTTAAACATTTCTACAAACTATTGAAATATTACATTAGTATGTGGAAGAACACTGTGGTTAACATGTAGTTAGGTTTAGGCACAAAAAACACTTAGTTATAATTAAAACATTATGTTTTGGCTTAAAATACTTGGTTTGGGGGTACAATCCCTGCTGGAAAATTGATGATGTCTTGGCCAAAAATAACCACTTTTCAGATCTTTAAAGCTGCTGTAAGAAAAAGTGATGCATAAAAGCAGTCGGAAACACAGCAAAGACTCACTGATTGGGATGCACGATAATTCAGCATGTCGTCGATATCAGCATGAAATATCAGTATTGGACAACATGCTGATTACTGCCGATATCACACTTTTTGTTTATTGTCAAAGTGAACATGTACAAAACATCAACCCTAAGTCTGAGTAATTTTCTTATTTTGCACAATTAATGAATATTATGTACAATGAAAAGCGTTGTGTTTCATGTCTCCAGCTGCTGGTGGGCCATCATTATAAGAGTGTGAATAATATGTTAATTCCACCAAAGAAGAGACTCAGTGATCACTAAAATCAGGTGGGGAAAAAAGTGGGTATATTGATGTCGGATATTGGCAAAAAATCTAGTGTCATGCATCCCGACTCGCTAAAACACATCTGTTTTTGGATTTGTTGATTTGTCATTTGTCTGTGGTCTGCGCATTGGCAGGCTGGCAGTTTTGTGTATAGTTTGTTTCCTGTTTTATTCTGAAGGTCACGGCCCTCATGTGTCATGTCTTGTGTTACTTCCTACTTTTGTCTGTTTCCTGCCTGTTTTCTGACACACCTGCCTTGTATCAGTCTCGTTAGTCCTTCCCTGCACACCTGTTCCCCTCCTCCTGCCGGTGCCTGCCTGCCCCAGCTGCGTCGTGCTCCGGTGTAAGTTTTCTGAGTATATATACCTCTGTCTTTCTCTTTGTCGTGTCTCAGGTTGTCTGTGTTTATGGTGTCATTCTCTGGTTTGGTTTCCCTGCCTATCATAATTAAATATTTAAAGTTATGTTTCAATTTTAAGCACTTTTCAGGTAACTTACATGTTCTTTTTAAACTTTCTTTTCTTAGTATTATTTTTTTTTTATTATTTTTAGGTAATTTTCTTGTACTTATTTCTTGTACTAATTTCTTGCAAATTTTTGTCATTGTCTTCTTTCTGTGTTTTTTGTTTGTTTTTATTCAAGCCAGTTTGCTTAGGTTTCAAAGGCTTAAATCTCACGTCTTTTTTTGTTAAATCCTCCTGCTATACAGCATTCGGCTCCTCTTTTGAACTGAAAACTAACTGTTGGTGACATGCTGATGACAAAGTCAGCTTGTACATTATATCACTTTGCAAACGTTGATGTGAAAAATATCAAACATACAAGAGTAAAGTATTTGTGATTTGCAGAAACAAACAATGCCAACGTTTGCTTCTAGAGTCTGGGCTTTGTAGAAATAAGCTTTTTTCTTGTAAGAACCTGGTTGTTGGTATGTTGGGAACTGGCTTATTATTTGGAAGTATTTTGTTATAACGTGGCAACTCATCATATAACAAGAAGAATTTGTCTTTTGCTGTCTCACTTAAGACACTCAGCAGAGGTTTTTTTTAATCCTGGTAGCAGCAAAGTTTCTGTAACTTTTTAACTTTCTCCACTCACTGCATATCTGGATACACTTTTTTTTGTTTTACCACTTGGTGCTATTTGGCTGCCACTGTGTAAAGTTTAATGGATAAACAGGAAAGACAAACAGATCAACCAATCAAAGCACAGCGTCCTTCCTGCTCACCTGTTCCTTCAGCAGCAGGGCCATGCGGTCCACCATCTGGTTCCCATCAAGCGAAGTGGCTGCGATGTAGAGGAAGAGGCCGTAGAGGACGGGCTTGGGGATCCACTGCAGGGGAATGGGCAGCATGAACGCAGACAGGCCGATCAGGATGTTAGCTGCCAGCGAGGTCAGACGTGTCTCCTTCACACTGACAATTCTGTTTGACACACAGACCGAGAAAAGCACTTTAAATATCCTTAGAAACTCATTCATATATTTATCTTAATTTCTGCAGAGCAATGGTTTACAACCTTTTTGTGATCCCATAAAATGAAGCAATGACTATTTATAACCTCTTATCCCACATTATGGTCTAAATGTAAATATTATTGAGTGCCAAAAAGTGACTTGTCTTTCTTATACTGTTTTATTTGAATGATTTGTAGGTAAAAAGGTTCCAGTATTTCACAAGAGAAAAAAGGATGGAAAGTATCTTCGGACCCCATGGAGGTCATGACTTCAGGTAGGGAACCACTGCCATCGAGGAATTATTGACGAGGTTTATATTTAGTTAAATTGCAAAGATTTACCTCAAATCTTAAAGGAAAGTGACAATTTGAATTATAAACCAATTTAATGATTAATAACACAAAAATAATCATCAAAACAATTTTTAAAATTACATTGTTTTCAGAGTTAAAGCCCATTTAAAAGGATACTTTTCCAATTTTCGACTGGCTCTGTATCAGAACAATGTACGTGTCAATAAACTGGTGGACCTACCTTCATCTTAACAACGCCAAGATCTCCCTGACACTGAGTTTCAGTGGCCCTCGGGTTTGTTGCTTGAACTACAACTACCACTGATCAAATATAAACCAAGATAATGTTACTGCACTGCCTGTTTCTGACCTCAAATGTTTTTCAGAAACATAATAGCGAGAGTTTGTGAACAGGAAGTAGGCTCCATACTTTTCCTGCATAGTCTCTCTTTCTTAAACTCAGACAAAACTCCAATCAAACAATAAAACTAAGTGGCGCTGATCAAATGTTAACCAAAATTCTGGTACTGAGTTGCATATTTCTCGCCTAAAATGCTTTTAGAGACATATTTTAGCTTACTGTTTTTATGGTCATGCAGCACCAATTTCAGAAGCACTTGTATCTTCACACTGTATAGACATGCCAGTTTTATGAAAAGACTGTCTTTCCAGGAGTGAAATAATTCTTTAAATATTCTACAATTACTGTAGTTTTGAGATGAGTAAAACAAAAACATCAAAAACTTCTATATAGCTTTATATGTTTACTTCACTAAATAACTTTTAAGTTATTTTTGTCAGTGTATGAGCCAACAACGCCGTTTTAAATCCTACAGATGGTTAAAAGGCTTTAGACAAGCTGGTGTTCTCAGTCTGGATGTGTTTCAAAGCACCGCTTGGTTTCTGTCCTTGTTTTAACTTCACTCACGTCGTGTAGAGGTGTCCGTTCTCTACGTGCTGTTCCACTTTGGCCAGCTGACGGGCGTGCAGGGAGGAATGTGGGAAGGCAGCGTGCATCCATGGCAACCCCAGACAGGACATGAGGATGTTGATGAAGCCAGTCAGCATTAAGTCCCAGTGGAACGCTGTGCCTTTTAGCAACCTGGTACAGACGTTCACACACACACGCACACAAGTGTTAAGTGGTTTGTCAATGAGAGACTGCAGCACTACAATGTAACCTTTTTTATAGTGAAGAAAATACAGAAAAGATTAGACTTCTTTTCATGGCTCGGAAATTAAACACAAAATCAGGGTCTTACTTGTGTTCTGGTACGTGCGTGAGTGAGATGACGATGTTCTGGTCGATAAAGATGAGCAAAGCGAGGAGGAAACCCAGTCCGACTGCGCTCAGCGTGTTCAGTCCTGACAGCTTATCAAATGGAGGGAAGTTGAAGACAGGGCCATCGTGGACACTGAACACAGGAACTAATGAGAGCATAAGATGAACGTCTCAGCCAGAGTTTTAATACAATTGCCAATTAACAACGACAAAATTAAAGGGATAGTTAAGAGTTTTTGAAATTGGGTTGTATGGGGCTACTTATCCATAGACAGTATATAAATCTCTTTTCCACCAAAATTAGCAGCAGTATGCAAGTTTTTTAAACATGGGCAAACCTGCTATGTAAAACATACGGTAGACAGTTGGATATGGATAAGTACAACCCCACTATACAGTACCACTTCAAAAAAATCCAAAGTATCCCTTTAACAATAAAAGAAAAGCTTGAATTGTGAACTTTCCAGCGAGTTTTATAGCTTTAACGTTCCGCCCAGAGTCTTTGACCCCCACTGATTCAGAGCCCACACTGGGTTAAAAGCTTACTGAAAGCAAATATTTCCCTTTATTCCGCCTCCAACTTTGGATTTATGAACAGTGAAAGGTGTTCTCTGCCAAGGTTGTGACTTTAAGTCTCAGGGGTGCTCTTCTATCACTTCTTTTATTTGAGAGATCTGTACTCACGCTGTATGTCAAGGAAGAGGTAGGAGCCAATGAAGGAGAATATCACCACAGAGATCGGCAGAGCGCAGTCAGACACCACCTCTCTGATTTTGTCATTCAGATACGGGCTGTAAGGGGTGAAAGAAGCGCCGCATATTTTAACATTTTGCAACTCTGATGTAATAAATTCTACAAGGTTTACAGCTGTGTTTACAGTAGTTTCTTATGTAGCTTGAAAAATAAGCCTTACCAAGTCGTGAAAGTCTGACTGGGGAAAAAAATATAACATCCCAGGAGCCAGAAGTTGAAATACATACATTTATAAACCTCATGTGTTACATAATCACACCTGAAGGATAAAATACATTGATGATGATTTTTAACCTTCTGCCCAACTCCTAGTATGTAAAATGTTCCCTCTTTATTTTAGGTACAATATAAAATACTAAAAAGTATACCCCAGTACATGTGTATGTCCTGCATTCAAAATTGTGCCTAAATTCTATACTAGACTGTTATACTAGAATTATATTGATGAATGTTATACAACTGGATTATAATAACCGATACATCAACATGCAAGGAGCATTTAAAGGAATACTTTAAAGGAATACTAATTCTGTTGTTTTTACTAAAATACTTACATCCAGGACTCTCAGTTATAACAAGGTATTTATATATAGTGGTATGTAGGGTTTTCTTACTACTATCAGTATATAATTTGTCCAAATGTTCCAATGAGGTAACGTACCTCCTCTTGATGAGGTAGAGGGCGTAGCCCAGCCACAGAGTCCCCAGCATGAGCAGCAGACAGAGGATGGGTCTTTCCCTTGTGGTCACCACCAGAGACTCGGGCAGGAAGACTGACATGTGTTCCTCTGCGTGTCCCATCAGCGGCGCGGTCTCGTTATGATACTCGAGCATGTTTCCCGTCTGGTTGTTCGCCTTCTCTAGAATCTCTTTAATCTGCTGAAGCACCACCGTGCTGTTTGTGGTCGCCAGTATGGGCCCGTGGTAGAAGTGGTGAAAAACTAGGAAGTTTTGGGCAAAGAAGAAAGTTTCTTGTTATAAAGAGAGACTTTTTTTGTTTTAACAAGATCCTTCCCATGTATGGGCAATCTTTTTTATTTAAATTATACCTGTTGTTGCAGTGTAAATTATAAACTCAGTGGAGGAAAGTGTCGCAATTCCACCTGTGCGCATGTTATTTTGCTATTTAAGCAAATTCACAAATGAATCCTGATTTGTAGGTGCCAGGCTCTTACTGCCACTACTCTCTTGATTTTACTGGATCTTTTCCATGTTGTCAGTAATAATTCTTGTTTATTTTGTGGGATGGGGAGACATTTTTGTGATATGACAACATGAAGTGATATATCCTTTTGTTATAACAAGAATAGGGATGTCAGTTTCGGTTGATTTTGCCTTCAGTTGCCCAACGCCCATTAACCTGAAACAAACCCGTAAATTTTTGAGAGAAAATACAAGCTGCTCTGTTGACTCAGTGAGCTGTAGCGCCACATTTCAAAGAGCTATCTATTTAGAGGAGAGTAAATTTTAATGCCTAACAATTGTGATGTAATTGTCTTGACTTTTATTTTGTTATTTTTTGGCTTGATGCCAAAAATGTTTAATTTCCGCAACATGAAACTTCATGGCTGGGTGCAGCTCGGCTCACTTGCTGACATCCAGTTTAGCGCTTCTCTAACTTGAACAGGGATAAAATTCTTTAATCTCTCTTGTCGAACTGAATAGATCAAATTTTGATATTTATTCAAGTCTATGGGAAACAGCCATTTTGGGTCCAGTGGCATCACATGACGGAAATTTCAGCACCACAAGTTGGCCACTACAAAAATGCTTTGTTAGCCTCACTTGCTGTGTTGATACTGCTAACTGTGCAAACGGTGATAACAGGTCTAACAGTGCTAAAGGGGGTTTGTGGTTTACAATTTAGCCACACTACCAGAGAATTGACGATGTTTCCGCAGCAGTGCTGTTTGGTTGGGATGGCATTACTAAAGGAAATCACTGAATGAGCAGCGCCGCTAACTAGCTCCCACTAGACCCGTTTGGTGTGCAGTGCAGTAAAATGAGAGTTAACGAAATCGCCTGATAAATTGACGTGTAACCAATCACAATATTCTCAGTGGTTAACCAGTTAATGTTAAACCATTGGCATTCTTAAACAAGAAATGTTCCTTTAAAATATTTGTTTTTTTATTACGTGAAGAGGATCTTGCAAAACAATTAAAAAAGACTTGTTACAATAAGAAACTAAGCAGATATTTTTTGTCATGTGGCAACAACATGCTGCTGTACAAAGGGGAACAAAGTCCTAAAATAGAACAGTACAGATCACAGAAAGAAAAAAACTGATGTAGAGAATATGAAATAAAATGCACTTTACTGTAGACCCACATCCAACCCACATTAGGCCTACAGTGAGCATCCTCATAAATGTTGTACCACTTTATCAGTATGATTCCCATTTTATGGATTAACTATCAGTTTATTTTCAGGCTTTCAAGCACGATCCGGCAGTGTACTGTTTTTAAGCTTTTTGATGTAGTCTATAAAAGAAACTTGCCCGAGGCTTAAAGACAAAAGAAAAAAGCTCCAAAGAATCCATCATATGCTCATCCATTTATTTCCCATCCTGTGACAAACCGTTATGAAAAAGACAAACAGAAGCTGTGAAAGACTGCATTATATTTACATTATGGGTTGTCTGTTTTTCCACAGCACACAGGGGGCCTGTTTGATTTCATGCTTCCTTTTTCTCTAAAGACTGATGATGAATATGTATATTTGCTGAGCTACATTACCTACAACAAACGATATGAGGGACGTTTAGACATCTCCCTACAGAGTGGAGCGATAGCTCTGCTGCAGAAACATTCAAAACATGTTTAATGGAGTCTGACCTTGGCTTGACTTACTTTTGATGGTGCCTTTCACTGCATCCCCGACAAACGCTATGGAGATGAACAGCGCAATAACTTCTTCTGTCGAGCTGGGAGATAAAGATGCAAAAAAGCACGGCATGATCATTCATGTTTTATCAAAACAGTGCTTTTTATAAAGACACAGACATGGCAGTCCGTTCAAGGCCAAATGATGGCCCAGACAGTGAGAGTGCACAAAATTAATAATTATGGCTGAAAAGAGGAAGCCATAACAGAAACGTCCTCTCTTATCAGTGCCCTCACCTCAGTGCATGGCCACACCGTTAGTTACGTATATTACAAGTACCAGTACGGGTCTTCTGTCTGCGATGTGTCATAGTAACAAGTGTGGTGTATTCACCGTTTGAAGAGCTTCATAAACAGGCTGACATTGAATAAGCCTCCGAGGATGAGGAACAGACTGTTCCATAAACCAATGCAGGCATAGAAAGCGTCAAAGTCAAGGTCGTAGTCGTCGCAGATTCCCCTGATCACTAAAAATACAAGCAAGGATAGAAACATACATTTTATTGCATAATAATTTATGACATTTTCACAGCAATTTTTCTTTTTAAGATCATTTTTAAATGAATTATGCTATTAAACACCTTGTTGTTTAAAGGGACAGTTGAACTCCCATCAAAAATATTTTTTTTCCTCTTACCTTTGGTGCTTTTTGTCTGTCAAGATTGTTTTAGTGTGAGTTGCCAAATGTTGGAGATACCGGCTTTAGAAATGTAGGGTTTACATATACTTACAAATGTAATGCACCAGAATCCAAATGTAACCCACATAATCATGAAGTATGCAATAATGTGATGAATATGCTTACAGGGAGTAAAGAAGGAAGCAGTATAAAGAGCATACGTTCATATTAAGAGGCAGTTTGGGCTGTTGGATGGGTCAAACAAACACAGGACTTTACCTTAGGAAACCACTGTTTGTGTCATGTGCAAAAACAGGTACACTTTCAGTTATTTTAAGGAACATGGTCACATTATGTTAAGTGTGTAACTTAATATTAGGCGTGTGACATGACAACTCCTAGCCCTAATTTTTTTTTCTAAATCTAACCCATGTAACTCATTTAGTACTCATTTAGGTGACAGTGAACAGCCAACTATGAATCTTTTGCTAAAGGTAACCTAGCTGTTAAGGGGCCGTAATTTGCAAGATATTGGGATAAGGAGCTGAACTACATTCGCCAAATGAAGAAACATGCATTTACTCATCTATAAGAGGCTCGTGAAAGCCTCAGATGTAAACATTAACAGCATCCCCCTTGGCTAAGCTTTACATGTAGCTAGCTAAGTGGTGCTAGGTAAGCTAGTAGTAGATGCACGCTTCCTTCTGGGCTGTGATACGTTTGGCAGGTATAGAAGGTAAAAAGAAAATGGTTCCTGCTCACTGAACTGCTCACAACAAAGTGTGTAGATTGTCTTGAGTCCATTATAGTCAAGTGAAGGCAGACATCTCTACAGCTCCATCACTCACACCAAAACAATCTAGACTGATAAACAGCAGCACAAGTAAGATGAAAAAAATATGTATTTTTTATTTTAGGGTGAACAGTCCCTTTAAAGTGTCTCAGCTCTGTCTCCTGTATACAGACAGTATCCATTTAGTGGCAAAGAGGTTTACTAAGCCAGTTTTAAAAGTCCCATAAAGGTTATAAGAAGAGTATTTAGCATCAGAAAATCCAAAGACTGTGGACTGTAGAAGTATAAAAATAGAGTTTACATCCAGTAATCTGACTGCCAATTTGGTTGTTTGAACCTGCATTATGTCCAGCATCAAGCTTGAAGTAATATGCATTTGCTGCATGTAATATACTGAGAAGTTGTTGCCTCCAATCTCCTTGTTTAATCAGTTGCAAACAATACACACCACTTATGAAGATAGCCAGAGGTGCAGTGGTCAGTGGAATGACGAGTGGTGAGCCGGCAAACAAAGAATAGATCACTCCTCCAATGCTTTGACCGACAATGGTCTTCTGAACATCTGTCAAAAAAAACAAAAAACAAACTTAAGCATTTTTACTTCTTTGGATTAAATAGTTAATAATACCTTAGGATGCTGCAGATCGAGACAACAAAAACAAAAGTCCGTACCTATCTCTCCTCTCGTGCTTTCATCATTCAGTGAGCCAAAGGCGATGGCAGGCAGCAGAATGGCGATGTAGAGGAAAATGGCAGTGGTAGTGTACTTCAGTAGACAGCGGTCCTTTCCAGTTATACCTGATGGATTATTTAAAGGCTTACTAAAGTTATAACAGTGAAACCTGGAGTTATCTTTAAAACGAAAGACTTACAAAATTATATTTCATGATTTTGTCATGATTTTGATGATTGAGTGTGTGTGCAACATTAAGAGCATATTAAAGCAGCAAACCACTATTTGTTATGTAAAGTTTAAGTAATGGAGAAATGGCGTCCTGAGTAGAGAATTAAGTCATGCTCCCTTTGTGTATTGGTGTAATGTAAGCTTCTCTGTGGCTAGTTGTGATCCGAGCTTCTTTGTGGTTTGTTGTGATATAAGCTTCTCTGTGGTTTGTTGTGATCTGAGCTTCTCTGTGATTAGTTGTGATCCGAGCTTCTTTGTGGTTTGTTGTGATCTGAGCTTCTCTGTGGTTAGTTGTGATCCGAGCTTCTTTGTGGTTTGTTGTGATCTGAGCTTCTCTGTGGTTTGTTGTGATCTGAGCTTCTCTGTGGTTAGTTGTGATCTGAGCTTCTCTGTGGTCTGTTGTGATCTGAGCTTTTCTGTGGTTTGTTGTAATCCAAGCTTCTCTGTGGTTTGTTGTAATCTCAGCTTCTCTGTGGTTTGTTGTGATAAGATGGTCCAGCCTGTGCATGTTAGTACATGTGTGTATTCCACTGGCTAGCTCATTATTGTCACTTTGCAATTTGTTCATACAACAGTTACCACTGATATCAGGATAGCATTGTCACCAAATGTAGTACCCTTCCTCTGGTTCCCCCTGGCTGTTATCATTGTTTAGCATTGTTTATAGAATTAGCTGATAGCTGATAGCTGCCAGCAGAGCCACCGCAATGTTTGCAACTCATATGGCCTTAAATTGTCATACCAGTTAAATGGATATTTCCCCACTAGGTAGCAGTGTTAAAATAAATTGTTATTACCATCTGTGAAGTCTGAGGGGTAGAGGGGGAGTCTGCGACGCAGATCATCATAAATGCCTTTACCAACTTTAAAGAAATCTTTGCACTGTGAAGAAAAAGACAGAATAAATAATTTAGACACTTCAGCCAATGTGAAGACCTATACTCAGATGAGGAAACAATTATACATTATACATTCTGGTCAGTTTTTTGTCCCAGTTTTCATACACAATTAAAATATTTTGGTGGTAAAAATATCACACATCATATTTTAAGACTCAGACCGACTGAGTTGGCACTAAGTTGGGAAATTTTGTTCCTTTTACCTCACTACATTTATCTGACAGCCAGAGTAACTAGTTACTTTACAAAGTAAGATTAAGGCACTGCAGGAACGTCCACCAGAGCTGTTGACCATGAACTGAATTTTCATCTCACCACCATAAGACCACTTCAGTGTAGTTCTTTTAATTTGACAGTACATCCAACATATAGGTTCAATATATCTGCTATATATGAAACAAATCTAACATCTGTAAATGGCAGTATTTATTCTGGTGACCGGGTTGTTGTAGAACTGATTAAAACGTTGGTTTGGCAGCAGCAAACTTGATTTAAATGTTGTTTTGAGACTGTTGAGGACATCAGGTGAAGCCACAACCTGTTGTTAACGTTGGTCTTTTACAACACAGCTACATGCTTTCTCTCTAGGCAGTATTTGGGTGTTCCCCTTTCTCCACCCTCCTGCTGGGCGCACACATTTCCTCTTAATTTAAACACTGGACATAATGAAGTACTTTATCATTACATGGAGCTGCACACATTCTGCTGCCAGAGCCATGGCAGACTTGGCAGCTTTCTCGGTTTGTTGCCCAGCTGCTTCTTGTTCCTCCGGTCTGGCCGATACAGTGTGGAAACAGGATAATCACATAATCTGGCTCAACTACTTTACTTTACTGCTTCACATCTTTATATGCCTGGATGGAGCAGGAAAACACAAGGTGGTCTCCACATGTGGAGAGACCCAGCAGTCACTAGAGAATATAAATGTTGGTTTTACATAGTACAGTTCCTTGTTAATAGTGTTTCATGTTTCATGTTTTAGTTTTTAGGGATGGTGCTTTTTTGGCATTATGTTTCTAGTTTTTCAACATAACTTAACTTATGTCAGTCATATCACCATTTCTTGTCATTTTAGTTATTTCTTTCTGCACTGAGCACAGAGCCAGTATGTCAGTGCCAGTCTGACATCTCCTGCTTTGCTTGATTTTCTCACCTTGAGTGGTTTCCCTTTACGTGGATCTGACTCCTCCACTTCCTCTAAGACTGGCTTCTCAGTGATTACAGAGAGCTGCTGTCGCTGGTACACCAGCTCCTGTTTAAACTCCTCCTGAGTTTTGGCCTCCAGAAGCTTCTGTCTGAAGGAAATGTCAGAGAACATCGTGGCAAATGTTCTGCCAAGCTCGATGGCTGTCTTGGTGCTTTTCTGAAATGGACAATAAGAAAATTGAACTGATTCTGTCAATTTAAATGGATTTTTTTTAAAGGAGTTTAAACCCTAAATATCTTGACATTCGTTTTTTAACTTTAACATCACAGAAATGCTGGCTAGGGGCTTTTTTAAATGTAACCCCTAATGACATGTTACATGTTTCTGTGACTTTAGCATGTAGTTACTTGTAGCATTGTAGGTTATGTAATGTAGACACTTGCATGACTATATAAATAGATGTCTCTAGAAAAACACAAAAACAAAACAAAAAAAACAGTTGGAAACAGAGTATTAAGCATGAAGCCTGGAAGGTTTTTTATCACAGGGATTTATTTTTACACACGTTTACCTCATTTTAAACTTTGGCCACATTATCATGGTATATATGACAGAAAATAAGGATAGGTCCCCTTTAACACTTAGTGGCATTTCTTTTTAGTTTGACATAAAAAATACGGTAACATAAAAGTAAGCAGCAACGTCCAGACTTAAAACCAAGATGATGCAGCTTTTTTAAATGTACCTGGTTGGAGCTTTAAAAGTAATGTTTATTTTGATACTGATTACTCTTCATATTATTTTTTCAATTAATGTATTGGTTAATAAAATGTGAGAAAATGCTGGAAAATGTCTGTTTCCCAAAGCCCAAGGGGGCATCTTTAAATTGCTTTTTTTGTCTATGAACTGTCCAAAATCCAAAGATCATCTGTTTTGGTTTCATGGACAGTTGGGAAGACTGGAAAAGATTCATATTTAAGAGATTAAAAGGGGTGACATTTTGGCGTTTTTCCTTAAAAATGACTAATTGATCATCAAATTGTTATTATAAGACACCAGATTGCTCACCGTTCGAGGGGGGGCCAGGATGAGGATGACATAGCGGGCCTCGCAGCAGTTGACTCCCCAGTTCTGTGGCCTCTCCAGACGGGCGATGCAGACATGACGTCTCTGCAGGCTCTTCACACTGGAGCTGAATTGATAGAAAAATAATTTTGGATCAGTGGTGCATGAATGATTGATTGTGCAGCATTCTGTATTGACAGGTGTAAATTAGAGTCCCCTACTAAAGCCAAAACAAAACGACTTCCAATGAAGGGATTGTTTTGTTGTGTTGTCCCTGTACACTCGAATGAACTCAACAACTAGCCACAGCATACTGAGCTGAAGGCTGGAAGAATTAGTCAAAACAGCAGCAGGTCATATAAATATTATTGTAGATGAACTCACAGAATACAGAGCCAGGACTGCTGGTAACGAATGCCAGTGGAAGTGGCCGTCACACCCTGAATGGTCTCTGACAGAAGGTGAACTGTGGGGGTGTAAAATGTGAACGCTGATAAATTGAACAGCAAACACTTCAACTCAAAGTGCTCCTAATATGTTCTGCTCACCATTAAACTCCTTCCCTCCTGCGTCTGTGAACATCGAGTTCATGACCTTGTCAGGATCGCAGCTCTCGTGGCCTTCATCCACTACATGAATTAGCATTCGCTTCAGGACCTCGTCCAGTGTGGCAGCTTTCTCATCCAAAAGGATGCTCGCCTGGGCCAGGAAGCCGTCCAGGTCTCTGTGGGCACGTACTTCCTCCTGGAAGTTCATCGGCTTCACATACTAGTGAGAGCCAAAAACGGGAAATTTGAATGATGGTGAAATAATGTCATAGTGCAAACAGATGAACAATTCATTTTCCGTGTATATATCGCCCAACAGAAATTTAAATCCACACATTTCCTCCCAGCGTCCCCACTGCTTTCAGATTAAATTCACTTCTCAGTTTAAAACAACCCAGTCACCAGAATAAAATGTTGGCACTGTACATTTATGCACAGATATGATACATTTGTATGCTTCACATCATATGTTTCATTTCATCAACAGTTTGAAGCAACGCAGTTCAGATTACATAAATAAAAGACAGCTGCTTCGACAAGGGAAATTTTCAGTCATGTTTATGGTGACAGAACTGTGCATTTTAAACCAAAACATGATCTTTTCCTAAATAGGTTTGTGCTTAGACCCGAGGACACATTAACCACAGTGTTATCATAACATAAAATTAAACATTGATAAGTAATGTTTCAAAAATATTGGAACTATTACATGCTGCTTTTCTATAGTAATTGTGCAGTAATGATTATAACAGAGAAGGTGGGTGGACAAGCAAATCTTACTTTTCTTGTTGTGTTCAGAAGCCCAAACCCTGGAGATTCAGGATCTGCAAATAGAAACCACATATAAATGTAAGTGATATACACCATCGACACTGTCTCTGCAGTGCGAATGGTTCTTTCATATTTCTAAAGCTATTCTTATAAATAACTAAAACATCTCTCAAGTATAGATAGTCAATGCAATACTTCATCCCCCAAATGACATTTGTATATCATTTTTCTCACATGCCTCCATGATGAACAAAGAATCCAAAAACTGAGAAAATTCTTGATAAATTGAAGATATCAGGGTCCACGTTTAATGGCAAAACTAAATCAAAACATCAGTTTACAAACTCTCAGACAACTTGAGCAGAATAATTTAAGTCTCATTTGTCCAGTTGTATGCTCAGTACTTTCCATGTATTTTCGCCAAAACCTTAGCCTATGTGTGGGCCACGCTGCCAGCATGAACAAAACGTGTGTTGCAGAACCTATTTTTTTTGTTTTTTTTAAATTGTGTCCATGTTGTTAGTGCAGCCACACTGCCTATGTGAGTAGCGTGACTCGGCCGCTGCTTAGCTTTGGAAAATTTAAAGATTTTGTGTCTCACCTATTTTTTTTTCATGTTGCACGTGCAGATTTCAGCAAAAATTAAACTGAAAATGATCTTTTCATACTCATATTGACATCGTAACACCTTTCACTGCAGTTACAATGTCCATGTCTGTCACAGATGTGAAAATATGATATAAATATTTATATTTAACTCCATACTTCTTGAATCGGTTTCATATTAAAAGCCCTTTAGCATTGCTATGGATCATTTATTAACACAGGACTTTATTGTAAAATATTGAAGGCCATTAAAAAAGGTTAACTGCATGCAAAAGTAAAGGCTGGCAGCAGCAGCGCTGCAGCAGCAACCTGTCTGTGTGAACCCCTCACATGTGCGAGCAGCACGCAGGCAGAATAGCCCAGACGCTACTATTTAAAACACTTTCACATCCGAGTAATGTGCCTGAGCAAGCACCTGGTGTAGTCAATTAAGCGGAGTTCAAACGCACGTGCATGTCCCGGCAGCTACTTGTCTGTGTGTGAGGCTTAATGCGCAAGTGTTTGAAACAGTGAGGTTTTAGCCAAAATACAATTGTTGGTGAAGAACTGAGCATGCTAAACAAGTTGTGTGAGACTTCGGAAACGGGTATTTTGAAATAGTTTCGCTGTTGTTAAAAGTGGACCCCTATGACTTCAATTCATTAGGAATTTTCTCAGTTTTTCAATTTTCTGCAATAAAAATACAATTTTCTTCATGAATTCAATATCCCACAACCTGAGACATTGACTCACAAATGACAATTTTGCAGGTGGAGTGTTCCTTTAATAGGGAGCACTCACTGCCAGTTCGTGTCCATGAACTTTGTCTCAGTTATTATGACTCGGGGAATCCGAGCTGGCACACATGATTTCCTAATTGCAGAGGCTGCAAGTTATTCTCAGCCACAAGAGAAGGATACAGTGTGATAACAACGTGATGAAGGCATTTGTTCTCTCTTGTTTATATTCTTAGAACAAATCAAACCAGAGACAAAACATGTTATAGTTGACCTGATTAACCCTTTGAAACCTGAGCAAATCAGCTTGATTACTTTCAAAAACATGGATATAAGGCAATGAATGACTTCAAATTAGCAAGAAACTAGTGAAAAATTATGACAAATAAAAAGAATAGTAAAAGAACAAAAACTAAAAAATAAAATAATACATATAAATAATGAATAATCAATAAATATATATTTTCTGTAACCTAATTTTAAATATATATAATAATTCTAAGTATAGTTTTATTGCTATTTTTTTCCTAGGTATTTGATAGTTTTCTAGTAATTCTCTTTTTTCATTTTCCTGTAACCTAATTTGTTTTTTAAATATGCAGGATTTTATGCCAAGGTGCTGTTTGCCTTTGTTCCCATGTTTTCAAAAAACAAACAAAAAATCAGACCAATTTGCCAAAGTTTCAAAGATGTAAATGCCTGTAAAGGGCCTCTGAACACAGCACAAGAAAACTGATGTCGATCAAGGTTTCAAAGGACTAAACATACACACCTGAAACACTGATCTGGATCTGGTTGTCATAGATGTGATCCTTGGTGGGTGAGTCCTGTTCACAGTTCTCCTGTTCCCCGTCCTTCAGCTCTGTGGATAAAACATAAATAGTCACATTTGGGTGTCAGCCAGGTCTCCGTTGTTACAAACTCAGCTATAGCCTCAACTCAGTAGAAGTTTCGGTGTCATTATTACTGTTTTTTGCTGCAGAATTTTGTTAAAAATTCACTTAACAATTGAATCACAGTGAAGGCCATTTCACAGATGAGCCTAACAGTGAGATAAAACTGTCCTTTGTATCAAGGTTAAGATGCAGTGCCAGCCACATTAACAGTGTCTCCAGTAAGGGACAATTTATTTTTCCCTCCCACCACTCTGCCATCTGTTGACAAGCACACAGCAAGAGGGAGCGAGAGAGCCAATAAAAACTCCCCCTGAAACCAGACATGCAGCAATATAACAATAGCAGCCCCTCGTAAATTCCTTAATTGTATAGAAGATAAATATGGCATCTCGATTGCATGTTTTTATGAGGGGAGGAAGAAACAGCCGCAGAATTAGAGAATTAACCTTAATCCTTAAAGAGCAGAGCTTTGAGCTATGATTATTCCCGCTTCCCGTCATTGACTCGGAAATCATCTGCCTCGTTATTTACCCATTAATTAACCTCTCAACACACCAGCGAGGGGACTGGCTGTGCTCACCGGCATGTGAAATGGGTCATCAGTCAGCAGCAAGAGGCATTGGCATTAGCATGAATAACTGTTGCAATCAAAAAAAAATTTTAAACTGTATTTTCCCTCATATCCTGAAGGAAAAAGCCCGAATAATGTTCTCTGTGTTTGCAAAGCAGATCATAACAGAGCAGAAGTCATGCTGAGAAAGTAATCAGAGCTGTAATATGTGTTACTGCAGCTACGCACCCATCTCTTGGAAAACATATCCATTCTTGGACCTCCCGGTGGACGGAGCGTCTGCAGGAAAACACAAATATGTTATTTACACCAGAGCTTCCCAAACAATTTGAAATAATGTTGATTGTTTTTCATCTCGGTACCTCCTGTCAAGAGCAAAATGTTTTTGTAGAAACACACAGTGAACAAACATAAATGTGCTTGCGTTTGTTACACCAACAGTTAATCATTGCTTTGTAAACAGGAATATTGAATTGACAATGTGGTTTATTTAACTTACATTTACATGTTTTATAGGACTTTTTACAGTATAATTATTCCAGTCATGCATGACGGATATTTTTTTTAATTAACATTTAAATTACATCTTATATACCCCATGAGATACTCTGAAGTACCCCTACAAATACATGTACTCACATATGAGAAACTGATTTACAGGACATTTAACTTAATGCTTCAGTTTTTTTAAATAATGCTTCAGTTTTTTTTAAATAACTATTTTAATTTTATAATTTTTCTTTCTTCATTTTTGTATTGAGTATCAATTTTCAACCACATTACGTAAAAGTTAGAGTCACATGAAATCTATAATGTTGATATATTATCGACTTATCTCATCAAACATTTGCTTATTTACACATTGAGAAAATTTGATGCAACATAATAACTTATTTGAAGACATGTTCTCCTTTTAGCTCTGTTCTGATCTCCACTAACTCCTTTGGAAAATACCCACCGTTGTTAAATGCGCCACCATATTCACCAGTTAGTCTCTAACCTGGTACTGGGCAGGTAGTATACAGAGGGTTAATCAGAGCTTTTTAGCCCCAAAAAGCTGTCTGTTGGTCAGTGAAAACAGTGACAGTGAACCAAAACAGTAGAGTTTCAGGCTGCAAAACCAAAACAATGAGCTGAATAGAGCTGAGGAAAACTCATCACAGTGAGCCATCCCTCTCACATTTACCCTATATTTAAAATAAAGCTGAAGCCAGGGGAGGATCTGACTCTTTTTATATAACCATTTAAATTAGTTATATAAAAAATCATAACTCCAAAGTTGCCATGAATGTGGAAATTTACTTTAGAGACCTAAAACCAATTTTTTGTACCAGGCTGTAAAACAATAGCAATAATCAACACAAATCCAGCCGGTCCTGTGGAATTCTGCACAGCCTTGTAGAATTTACAAAAAAATTGACAATATAAATTGACAATAAAATCTTTTTATTGTAGAGCTGTGTGCAGCATATTAATTCACTCAGCGCCTCTCTTTCTCTCTCTCGGTTTATCGTGGCACTGCTGCTGCAGGAGTGTGAGCTCTCTGCTCTGGAACAGAGTCACACACAGTAACAGGACTGTTAGCATCACACAGCTAATATTACCCAACCGTTATGAAAATGTTAACCGACAGAGTCGAGTAGTTTCTGTGTCACTGTGTGATTGTTAAGAGCTGAACTTTTAAACAGCTTAGTGTTGAACGTTAGCCACTGCTGCTGTGTTAGCTCGTGCTAACCGGGCAGAGAGAGCAGGAGGAGAGCGGTTCACAGAGACGGTCCTTTTTTCTGCTCATCTGTTAGCAACGAACACTAACACTAGTCTACCAATCCAAGTCAACATTGCAACTACATTTGCAATTTTCACATACAACTGCAAAAAAAAAAAAAAAAAAAAAAAAAAACATGAGGTAAAAACATTGAAACATGCTTTGCAACTTTTTAGAAAAACTACCATAAAATCAGGCATTTTCAGGCATCAACAATCCCAAATGAGCTTGCAAAAATCTTGGAGAGACTGGAAAGACTGGACATGCAATGTAACAAAAGTCAGCCAGACTCAAACCATTATATTTGAATGTTGGGTGTCATCATCTTAAACCAACGGCCAACATCCTGCCATCTCGTTATTGCACACCTAACATGTTTTCATGAAAATGTTTGATACCGATAAATGATACTAATTATACACAAAGACACAAAGACTGACCAGTACTCTGTGAGAACGCTATGTGAGACTGGACTCCACATTGACTGACACAGTGTGACGCTGTTGTGTCTGACCTGCAGCAGCAGCTCTCACTTCACAAGTGACAAAAACAGTCTGCGTTCAAACAGCAGGCTTCAGCCTTTTCATCTTCTCCCACACTGACAGATTTTGTAGACAGAAATTAAAACATCTGAGCTTGTTGAATCATTATTACCATTGTGACACGCAGTCAGTCTGACCTTACAGACCTTTAAAATGGCGTGACACATTTCATGGTAAAAAAACTATTGAGACAGAAAGTGGATGTCAGTTATGCAGTTATGGCAGTGAAATTCGACACATGCTGAGAGACTGAAAAAAGACCTGTTTGCTCTCAAAAAAAAATCTGACACCAGCTGTGTCTGATGTTTGTGTAGGCGGTCATGTATCTGCACGCACCGCTGTAGTCGCATAGATGAGCTTTTCTTTGCCTGAGGCTGAGATTGGCTCCGGGGGGCTCCCGAGCAAGGCTATATCTCAAAGCAGATTAGACCGAACATTCCCAGGCCCCCTCCACTTCTCAGGAGTCTGCACAGTCAGCGGGGCGCCCCGCAGCTTATGCAACGAGCTGCTTGTGTGGAGGATGATTTAGATGGCCTGATTGAGACCTTTACTGTCTTGTCTCATAAAAATAAAGGTCAAGTTTATTGTAAATGCTCTCCACTATAGCTTATCAGCATTATCAACAGCAGACACTGACTACCACTGAACACAAGCGCATTTTATCATCAGATGCATTTATGCTTCGACAGAAAGACCTGACAGGACAGCTGGAGCGGGAAATGCCACCTGTGCTGTTCAGTCAGTTCAGACTACTTCAGAGAAAGTTTATAAGAGAAGATATTTTGCAATGTTTCTGCAGGCCTGTGGGTTTCCTGTTGACTGACTTCCTCACACTGACTGCAGTGACACTGACAGATGTGTAAGTCAAGCCCTTGACATTGACACTATTACTAATAATAGTCTGCTGACACCGTTTATGAACTGTTGCCAATTATTGTTTTGGTGATTATTTCATTGTCTTGTTTAATTTTTTGGACATACAGAGAAATAAGTATTAATCCTGTGTCACTGTGTTTATCAGTATCTCCTGGTTTATGCCAAATATTTATTTAAAAAACATCTTTTCTAGCTCGTGTTTGTATGCGTGCCCCAGTCACTCACATTGCAGTTTACGTCCATGTCATTTCAAACTCATATATGTTGTGAAGACTTTGAAGGGATTTAGTAAAAGGTATTACAAGTATTTTGTTGGCAAAATGACAGTCGTCATCATGTTGACATGTATGATTCTAGCGAGTAACTTTCAGTGAGAAACATGCTGTCTTCACTTAGAGGGTGTTCTTGCAGAGGAGTACGGAGGACTGATAAAAAGCATCGTCACATGGTGCAGTGACAATCTGCTGAAGCCCAATATCATCAAAACCAGTGGCTTTGTGGTGGACGAGCAGACGAACAGGAAGTTGTAGTGATTACAGTCGAAAATGCTTCATATGCACATACTCTAAGATGCTTCACAGGCATCTTCCCCATGGCCGAAAATCTACATAATCTCCAGTTTAAGATTAGAGTCACTAATTCACCATTTGAACAAATGTTTGCCCCTCTGTTCCTGAAATATGATTTTGACTAATGGCCATAAAAACTTATGCTGTCATATTAAAGTTGACTTAAGTTGTATTTTGTGAGGTCACCATGGCCTTTGACCTTTGACCTCCAATATCTAAACAACACTGTGCACCTCCAAAACATGACAACATAGGTTGGTTTTAAGGCTCATGATGCTCAATGTTAAACATGTACAGACGCAGACTGAGCCTTCAGTCCACACTGCTCATTATCTGAAAGCTTATGGATACCTGCAAAACAGCAGAATCAAAGACAATCGCAGGGGCAGTGCAGCAAAGTTCAACTGAGACACCACCGTTGAGCACAACAAAGACATTTTAAAAATAGCTGAATGAATCTGTAATGTGAAAACAATTCTCCGTCCACAAACCACTGCCGTCTACGACGCTGCCTCCTTTAAATGGTACTTTATTAAGACCTTCTCCACGGACGCCTGGTTTGTTGTCAGAGACTTTTGCCATCTATTGGCTGTAACTATGCCAACATTAAGGATGCATGGAAGCATGAGGACAGTGATGATCACAAATGATGATTTTTGTCATTAAGTGCGTCAGAATGAGCAAAAATTGTGACATATTCTCCTTCTGTGTAGGCAGCGACCTCTAGTGGCTGTAGTAATTATTATAGAAGCAAAATGAGAAGTCAGGACGGAGTATAAAAAGTGACAAAGTCTGTTTAAGGTGAGAGGAGGGGGAGGTGGGTGGTTTGAACGAACACAGTGATTTTATTCAGGAGAGTGGAGTTCACGTCCCTGTGCGAAACCAAAAGTCTACTTTGAGGTATTTTAACTACTTAATGTAGCATGTCAAGTAAAATATGTATTTCACTCTACATTACTTTGGTAACAAGCATAATTATTTTAAGCCAAACCATAATCTTTGTTCTAAACCTAACCATGTAGTTTTGGTGTAACTTAACCATGTGTCACATATGATCTACTCTGTGCATAGACTGTAAAAATAATGGACACAGCCACCATGATGTCACCCACTTGTTTGTGGACTCCCGTTTTGAGGTCACTATCTTGTCTGTCATTTTGTCTTTTGGAGCTAGAAGTGACCATATTTGCACTACGCTATAAACCATGGATGTATTAAGAAGATCTGGATACAGCACGGAGGCGGGGCCCCGTTCATTCCAATCAGAGCCACTCAGTAGCGCATGAAGCCCACGAGGCTTGTGCACGAGAGACTTACGGTGGCCGAGCACGGCTGAGTGCGCCTGAGCGGGTAATTTTCACCTTTGGAGCAACTGACTTCCCCTTTAGCGCTTCGCTAGCTTGAATGGCGGTCTAAAAAAATAATCTTGCTGCTCTTTTAGACTTTCTAAAATTTGTCAAACTGGACTGATTAGATCTTGATACTGGAATGAGTCTTTTGATACACACATGATGAACCCAGACTTTTGGCCACTATGTAAAATTTGACTCAGGACCTGGCACACTGGCATTTTGGGTCTATGGGAATGGACTCGCTGGAGTAGCCTCAAGTGGCTGTAAGAGGAACTGCAGTTTTTTGCACTTCAGTGTTGGCTCCATTTTTCAGGTTTCCATTTGATTCTATTGTGATGGACTTATTCAGTAAAACGCTCCCGTGAGTCCTGTTAGAGGTTAGGAACATAAAAGCCAATGTGGTCATTTGAGTTAGAGGACTTTTTGACTTAATCAGTTCATGTCGATTGGACGTTGGTGCCAGATGTAATGAATTTCCCTCCAGATATCTCACAGTAACTCAGACAAACCAAACCACGGCTCTGTTAATGCTGGAGATTTGATGCAATGTAATGTTTTGTAATTTCTCACTGGAATCTCAATGGACAAACAAGGCTGATGTAAAGTCTCAGACATGTTTTATTATTCCCTGCCACCCTGCTATCAGTGTGCAGAGGATGTCCTTGAGCAATAGGAAACAGAAGAATCCTTGTTGGATCTCTGGAAACAAGAGCTGAGAGCTGAACTATACGAGGTCAAACCACCAAGGCAGAAGAAACACGTACTTGTAAATTCACTACGCTGGTGCAGCTTTTATTTTAAAATAAGTTTTTTTCAGTTATGTGCTTTGTATTACTCTGTACTGTTATAAACTCTGCTGTTAATCATCCTTATCAGCACCGCAGTTGTTGACGGCAGCTGAACCATAAATAGTGTGTACTCTGTAGGTCACAATGTACACATCCATATATTGAAATAAAGCAAATAACAGGAAGGAGGAACTACAGCTCATTCCACTTCAACACCTCACTTTCCGACAATAAGGACTACCTGATGTTTGGTTATCCATCACAGTGGAAATGACCACTGGACCAACAGTAATCACAGTTTCACCAGTTACTTCACTTTTTCTAAAGAACACATGTGAAGGATGTTTTCTTCTCACTTAGACGTCAAAGGCGTTTGTGTGACATTAATCCTCTGTGAGACTTTAGTGTTTTAAATAGCCGATTATTTCTAATGACATTCAGTTTCTGGTGGATGACGGTCGTCATCCAACCTGAAGATAATAGTTGCAAAGGATGTGGATGCTGCAGGTTTGATAAAACTTCTGTAATAATCCCAATTGTGTCGAATTATCGTCAACTTCAACCAGAGAATGCTTTAAATACAAGTGGAAAGGCCAGATTAGAATATTAGACATTTTTCTGCAAGATAATCTTCTTAATCCTCAACCGCAGAAAATTCAAGTAGGACTTTTTAACCCATTAATGACACTGAATACCTAATACATGTGTCCTGTTGTGTTTGCACATGTTGACTATTTTTATATTTATTTTATTCCTGTTAACTATTTTATTCTATTTTATTGTGTAAATAAGGGAGGTTTTGTTGCTTTTATACAATGA
Organism: Plectropomus leopardus; assembly: GCF_008729295.1. NCBI lineage: Eukaryota > Metazoa > Chordata > Actinopteri > Perciformes > Serranidae > Plectropomus > Plectropomus leopardus. The sequence goes on from NC_056471.1 coordinate 25,061,176, forward strand.
CAAAAAACAACTATTTATACTACTTTATATTTATACATTTATTTTATTTGTGATGATAACTATTTATTACATTTTAAATTCAGCAGTCCAAAACAAAATAGTCAAAAAGGCCCTTGAAATCCACACTAAGTAGATGTATAATAATAAAAATAATAATGATAATAACATTTTATGTGTAACTTTTGGTTCACATTTTTTAAAATATATTTTTCTTGGTAGCTATTTTATTTTATCCACTATTTTAATACAGTGGCATTAAAGAAACTAACTTGAACCTGGGGCTGTAAAGACTACTGCAGTTATTGATTAATGTGCCAGTTGTCTTCCTTATTTAATTGGTAATTACAAAAATCAAAAGTATCATGAAATAGAGACAAATTCCTAACATGGTCATATCCCCAAACCACAGTGTTGTCCAGTCAGCAGCCCCAAACTCAAACATTTTTCATTTTTGATCACATACGACAAAGAAAAGCAGCAAAGTTGAACCCACTCATGTTTTGAAAAAAATACTATTTAATACTATTAAGCGATTGTCAAAATCCAATGAATTGTTTGTCGAATACTTGTTTTAAAGCTCCAGTGTGTTAGATCCTGAGAGTCAGAGTTTTATTTTGCAAGAGTCACGATAAAAGAAGTGCTGTGACTTAACACAACAACAAAAAGTCAGGCCAAATTTGAGTGTAAAAACAAATGCTAAACCTTATTCGCAGGTCTGCTGTAAAAACCTTCCATGACAGACAAGTGCGCCTTTTATTGCCATATTGTAAACATTGACCCACATCCTTTTCACTGTCTGGCTCGCCTGACAATAAAAGCATCTCGCTCATATTTTGCAATTTTAATATCGAGAATATAAAGAATTTAAATAGCAGAGAAGCAGGCGAAAAAAAGATAATAGAAGTGTTATGACATTATTATATTTAAAAAGATGAGCACAGCAGTATGTTTGCTTAAAACTTTTTACGTTGTTCTCTAAATACACACAAACTCTCTCTCTCTCACACACACATGTTCTGCAGAGGGTTTCTCCACGTGTTTGACACACTTGGCTCAGGTTGCACCATGAGAGACCTTCTCACCCCACTCCACCCCTGTAAAACTTACCAGATGGCACAAAATGGAGAACCTTTTTGTCTTCCATGTTCTCCAGAGGTTTTTTTCAGGTTAGCCGCTTTGCAAAGGTCAACCCATCATCCTCCTCTCTGCTCCCAAAACTCCCTGCATTCACCGGTGATCTCCTCTCAATATCCTTCACACACACACCCATACACACACATGCTGAGGTGAAGCCGCCTCCCGCCCCTCCTCCAGCAGCACATGGGTTTGAAGGAGGAAGTGGGAGGGCAGTAAGAGAGAGCAGGAAGGGGGAGAGGAGACGAGTGCTGTTGTTTTTCTGCTGGGTCCCTTTGTCTATGAACTGGAGTTTATGTAGCTTAAAACAAATAAATAAGTAAATAGGGTGTGATGTTTTCATATCAAAGATCTCTAGCTTTTATTCTCTTATAAAACAAGACACTTTTTTTCACAGTTTTAATCCTGCATCCCTGTTAATTGATGTCTCCTGGTATTTGCTAAATTTCTGTTGGAAAACTAGAATTACCAGATAACCGGGAGACCCCAGGGCACAGATATGCAAGGGGCCCCACCAGCTCTTCTTACGAGGAGGACCCAAGAGACTTTGTGGTGTTTTGCAGGTCATGATACACTTTATTTTGTGGTTTTGTGTTTCTTTGATATCATTTTATATCTATTTGAGGAAATTTTATGTCTCTTTAAGATAATTTTGTCATTATTGTGGTAAATGTTTGTCTCTTTGGAGTAAGTTTTATGTTCTTTAAATAATTTTGTGTCTCTTTGATGTCATTTTGTTTATTATGAGGTGTTTGTGTATTATTGGGGTGATTGTGTGTCTGATATAATTTTGTGATTCTCACTGAGGAAACTTTGTTTTTGGGATAAGTATTTTGTGTGTCTTTCAGGTCATTTTACGTCTTATTTAGGTAAATTGTGTCTCTTTGGGTTGGGGTTTGGGGTTATTTTGTGTCTTGTGGTAGTTGGGGGGAGTTCTCTGTTTGTGTTATTTTGTGTCTCGAGGTATTTTTGTGTCTTTTTGTAGTTGTTTGGGTGTCTTTGACTTAATTTTGTGTCAGAGGTAATTTTTAAAAAATCTTTTTTAGGTTTGTGTAGCTTTTTAGTCATTTGTTGTTTGTTCTGTTTTGTTATTTTGTGTCTATTTGCACTTTCTTTGCATCTCTGTGGTCTTTTTGTGTCTATGTGGCCATTTTGAGTCTTTTCCTTTTCAGTACATGTTAATCTGAGTGACATTTTACAGGCCAGGGTCAGGTGGGCCCCTGACACTTTAGGTCCCCGGGCTTGTACCTTGCTTTCGAAGCTCAATCACGTCATCTTCTGACTCTGTTCGTATTCTCTTTGTGTTGCCAACATTCTTGTAATGTAACGTTACTTAGATTAGCTGCCGACAGAGGAAAGCATGAAGGCAAGACGTAGGTGGGTAGAGGTAAATGTCACAGAGTGCCCCCTGGGTAATGCAGTGTATTTTGGGCCATTATGAATCTCATAGAGAAACTGATTGAGAGGGGCAGAAAAGAGAAACAGCAGCTTGTGAGAACTGTCTGTGTGCAAGAAAAAAGTCACGGTACACCAGAAAGTAAAATGTAGAAGTACCAGTACTGCACCCCGCTGTGTACTGTTCGTCTCTGAGCAGCGGTCTTTCATGATCTTATGATATTTAGTTGTCAGTTATATTTGTTGACACAAAAATAAACACACAAATATTGAGGAAGTAAGATTTTGTACTTCATTTAACAAGAGGCAAAATAAAAAGTTATATACACATAATAAAGAATTGGTAACTAAAGTAAAATGATCTCATCTGCTGATCTGAATTATTTAGTAATTGTTCAGTAAGCAGGTAAACATTACCGTTATCATAACACTAAGCAGTCTGTTGTGTCTTATAATTATCTACTATATAATTATGACTCAGAGTTACTTGGAAACGTCTTAGATATTCATTTACTGGCACTTACTTCCCGAATTGCTCTTTGGTGATTCAGTCACATCAACTCATGAAGTGTTTTTCAAGTGAGAGGCGTAAAATATTTTATTTAAATCTTATACTCTTTAGCTGGAGTAACAGCAGACTGAATGATTGTCCTTAAAAAAAAATTATATCAGAAGATTTGACTGAATAAATCTCAACTGATGGAGGCGATGTGACAAGACGATCACTTGTTTACGCAGGCTGTGATGTTTTTTGACTCCATGAGCAACACTCAGCATCGCCTGAAGGAACAAACTCTGCTTTTTCCTTTTGACCGGGGCGCGTGCACGAGGAATAGTAATGCTGTGTTTTTATCTGACAATTTGGGAGACAAATTTAGTTGCCGGGCTTGAATCTTAATATCAGCGACAAACTAGGAAAAAGAAGAAATGACCTCTGCAAGAGTTTCTTGCAGCGAGGTTTTGCATTCAAAAGAAAAAGTCTATGTCTGAGCTGATGACTTTCTCCTTGTGGATTCTTTCCATTGAATTCCTAATTGCATGATGTAATTACTCACATTATACCTGCTTGTTAGTTTTCTAAAAGTTACAAGCCTCCTAAAACTTTACAGGCTCTTTTTAATCACATCAAAGGCAGTTACAGAGCACACCTTGGGTGCTCAGTAAATTTTCTTTCATACAGGGCAGCTTGAATTTTGATGGCTGAATGCAAAAAGAATAAAAGTGACCAGATAGAAAAGACTCTGACATGTTGATTATAGGAAGAGAATTCGGACACAGTGTTAGCGGGTAACTTTCAAGACAATCACTACTTGGTTGGAGGCAAAAAAGGAAAAAAAGTGCAGGCGTGACTTTCCCCCTGATGGCCATGAGATGGCAGCAAAGTCTATCATTCAAAAACAGCATGAACAGCCAGAATCTGACTCGACTGAGGATTTAATAAGAAGAAACTCAGTGTTTCTGTGTTCCCTTTGAAGGTCACATAGCTCAGAGTCTCAGCCAGAAGTAAGAGGCTTTTCTAGGTGGAAGAGCAGTGACAGTGAAACTGACCAGAAGTGAAATAGTCCTCACTTTAAAGAGCAGCTGTTTTGTAGCAAAGTTTCCAATTGTATCTCCCGGATGATTGCTTTAGAGCTGATGGAGACATGCAATCATGAAGGTGGTTGTTATTTTCAGGTTTCTTTAATATAAAATAGTGTTGTAAGGACTGCGCAGGACAATGAGTTCATGTCTCTGTATATTCATGGTGTGTGGGATTTTCAGCCTGTTACAAACTAATCGGCCAGTTGTGTATGAAATTTTAAACTTTTGTTGCGGTTTGGCCTTTTGTTCACACGACAACAGTGTTTTGGGGGCCTGAAGGGTGTCATTTTTTTAAAACGCCACCCCTTCTGTCGCCATGTAAACGGGCAATGTGCGGATCCTGTGAGAATGGTGACGTCATGGCCACACTTTGCGCATGCGCATTACATTTCAGACAAATAGTCATGCGTGAGTAGGAGGATAACAGCAACAACAATGGTGGACTACTGAGCTGTGTTTGTGCTGCTGACTTTACTGAGTTTATAAATAATGTCGGTTCTCGTGTGTGTTTGCCATTATCTTCTTGGTTGTTTATACTCACCGCTCTGTAGAAAAACGCCTTCATGCGCTGGCGCGTGGTGTTCTTTTAGGGTGTGTCATTACAATGTTACACCACCTACTGGCTTTTCATGCATACTACAGTGTTTTCAGTTGTTTTTGCGGATCCGTTTACACAAGGGTCATTTTCACAATATTATCATATTACATGGATATTTTAACAATGCAAAAGAAAAGACTGTTCCGTTTTTAGTTGACCTGTTCTCATCTAGACATGGCCTAGTTTTAAATGTATATTGTGGCATACTGGCATATTGAAATAGTCTGCCAGCATATTAAAAGAATACTTCAGTACCAGTTGTATATCAATTACTATTGAATTAGCTATTATTACATGTTACCTTGAATTTGTTAAAAGAACTTTGTTTTTCTCATATGCCTCCACAGTGAACCAAGAATCAAAAAAGGCTTTCTTTCTTTCTCTCTCAGCATCCCAATCACTCCTTTTTTGAGAGAGATATGACAGTGTAGCAGTATAAGCATTCACACCCATCGCTTAATCACCACTTATGATTATAAGTAAAAGGCACGCTGACATCAGCCTGAACTGTTGCACACATTACCTGCAGAACTCCCCGTCCCACTCATGCATGAAAACGTGTACATTTAGTCTGTATGTGGACTTTCATCGCCGCTTTAACTTAAAGTCAAACAGTGACCACAGCATCACTAACAAAGAGGCCAGGAACGCCAGGAAATGCTGCATTAATAAAGAAATGGTCTGTGGTCAAGGGGTTCATTGCAGGTGGGCAGTGAGTCTCGCTTAGTCTACTGTGAAACATTAATCAAACTCCAGGAACACCTGAGGGGCAACACACACATGCACTTACACACACACACACAAACACACACGCTTTATCAGAGAAACATAACACACAAGTATGACATTATGTTGCTGGATATAAAAGCAGCAAAACACAATGCCAATGAGTAAAAATTCAATTAAAATGTGCAGAAAGGCCTATAATCAAAATAGGCCCAACAATTCAGTAATCAGCGCCATATAAGAGCTACTGAATGACAATGTTTTACTGGCTTAGAGCTATAAATGTGTAACTGGCAGAGCTTACAGTGATCATTTTTGCAGTCAAACATTAAATATGTGCACATGTGCAAACAGACTTTGCAGTGAGATTATTATTCATACAGCGGAGCCAGGAGAAATTTACCATCGACCAACTCTGCAATAACTATCCGAGTTCATTCTTTCTCAAAAAACATTAGATGTGGCTTCAAAGTGTTTATGTTTAAGCCAAATCAACAACTGTGAAAATATAGTTATGATCACTCAGTTTGACATGACTTTAAGTCCAACATGAACTCATCTCTGAATTAATTTAAACTGGTCCGCTGCTCATCACGTTCACACTGTGACCTTTGGCCATGAAGGTCACCACATCTAAAACCAACTTGTTTATCATCCAATTTGTTTATCGTTCAAAACCACCATAATGAAAAATGCATGCATATAGATACACATTGTAGTTTACAGACACATTATTTCATTACCAGACAAAATCAGATTTTCTTTTCAGTTTTCATTGGTGATCAAGAATGAAAATCTTGCGTAGGGAGTTTTTTCTTATCAGCCGTGAGGGTCCAAGGACAGAGGGTGTCGTATGATATAAAACCCTCTGAGGCATATTGTGATATGTGATATTGGGCTTTATAATTAAAATTGAATTGAAGTGACTTGAATTCATGCTTGTAAAATGCTTATGCTTGTGACAGATAATATTCTCAAAAAGATAAAAATCAAATCTGAAGAAAATCTGTGTGGGCATGTTCATGAAGCATGCATCACTTTTCTAACACCAGTAATAATATTCAAAACAAATAATAATTTGCATAAAAATTCACAACATTTAAAGTGAATATTTCATTTTGAGTATAAGATTATAGACCAGTGCACGATCACAAGGCAGTACAATACTTGTGTTTGTGTAAAATTCTTCTTTCAGTTGAAGCAAGTTTTAAATTTCTTTTAAGTTTTTACAACAAATAAAAGCTTAACTTTATATTACCACGTCAGATTTTCATTCTGATTCTGTTAAATTTATTTGGGAATCAAGCCAAACTTTTTCTGGAATAGCACAATCCATCTGGTGCTCAACACACAAAGCACAAAACCAACACTAACAGATCCTGTTCAGCTTTTTGACTCTTACCTTCAGAAAAACGATTCACAGTGACTCCGGGCATCTCCTCTGCCTCCTTTTTGGTCTTCATCACCCTGTAATTCTTGCAGTGCAGCCAAAAATCTGCGGTGTTTTGAATACGGCGATGAAAACTATACAGATCGGAAAATGTGTTTCCTGTGTGAGAGTTGCAGCATGAGTGGTTTTGCGGGCAGGTAGATGAAATTGGTCACAACCAATGAATAACACCTTAATGTCCTCCCTGCCAATCACAGCCGAGCTAACTTTATTTGCAAAAGGTAATGTGGAAGGTGAAGGTGGGCTCTGGGGGAAGAGGACACAAAGAGATGGGGGAGGGAGGTGTGAGGAAACCACTTTTAACCCCTGCTGGGACTCTTTGATAGTTAATGTAAGTGTCTTTAGAAACATTTACCACAGAGCTGTTATGCTAAACCATGAATCTAACCGCAGTGTTTACTTGTATGATTCGTTGCAGTATTCATGCTATTCCAAATTCTCAATCTAAATAACTATGTAGCTCTATTTAAAGGCAGCTATGACTGTGAGTCCTCGTCACTGAAATGTTTTTTGCACATGAGCAGTATGCATACATTGATAAAGAATTCTGTTGTGCCGCATGTTGCACAAGCAGTCCTCGTGAGGTCATTCAAGCAGGAGAAGAATGTGTTGTGCTTGCAAAGAGCTCGTTTCTGTGATGTGTTGTCTGACTTTATACAGAAGTCAGAAGTATTTATAGCTTTTCAGAGAGGCCACACTCGGGTCAGAGTTAAAAGATGTAGATCACAAAACAGGACAAGATTCCCTCGATCTGCCTGGTCTCATATTATCTGTGATTTCAGCTTCAGACTTTTACCTCTTTCCCACCGAAATAAGTGTGTGCGTGCAAGTTTTTCAAACGTGTAAAACCGCTAAATACAGGCAATAGGCTTCATTCCAACTGTCAGCAAACAAACCGCTGTAGCACACTAGTCAGATTTTCTGCCAGCTTTTGTATGTATGTGTGTGGGTTGTTTTGTTGATGTGTCCTTGCAGTGTCACAGACAGGCGGGAGAACAGGTAAACAGTAGGCAGCAGCAGTAGGAACAGAGGTCTGTGGAAACTTCTTAGTGGTTTCGTCTCTTTATATATCTCTTACTTATTCAGTCTCTCTCTTTCAAACTCAGTGCAGATGTATTTGGATCGGTGTTTAAGCGCTCCTTAGGAGGAGATTGGCAGTAATTTGTGATGGCATGTCATTGCATCTCGCCAGTTCAGGGTCTGAAATTACCACATTCACCTAGTTGTTGTATTCCCATCAATGGCGATCGGGGTCAAAGTCATTTGGTGTGAATGCCGATCGTATGCATTCTCATTGCATTAAAAAGCCACATGTTAGCGGGTGTTAGTGGGTTTTTTGTGCAATGGAAATGAGGTTATAGACACCAAAAGCTTCCATTCAGTTTGCTGCACTGGGGGAAGGGTGTAAGTTTATAATACAGCCAGGGGGGACCTATTGCAACAGAGTGGTATGCTGCCAACAAACCAAGAACCCAACAGCCCCTGTAAGCATTTAGAGCACATAACTGGTTACTCATAGTGATGCCAGTGGTATGTCCAGATTTTTTTGCTGGGGTGGCCCAAGTCAGGCGTTGACTTATGCAGGACTAGCATGAAGTACAAGCTCTGTTGTGGGCATACACGTCAGTATTTTATGTCTCCACTTCTCTTATCTACTTTAATTACTAGCATCCCAGTGTCTTACATACCTGTTTATAATTTAGTTCAAAACATTAATAGACCAACCAATCACTACACAACAGAGTCACATCACACAAATGCCAAAAAGCTTCCATACTTAATTAAAGAAACTGTTCCTCCCTAAGAAAATAGTACAATAGCAAGTATAAACTACCAACAAAACTTAAGTGCCAACATAGTGTTCCCACTGATCCTCAAAAAGTCTTAAAAGGCACCGAATTCAGAAATCTAAAACTAAGGCCTCAATTGGTATTAAAATGTATTAAAACAATATTTCAAACATCAGAAAAAAAATGCCAAGACATGGGTAGTAGAATTTAAATTTTTTTGCAATGTTGTAATGTATATTCTCAAAATAATTGGTAATTTTAACATTACGGTTTAAGCAAAATGTTTCCCAACCCGAGGTTATTCATGTCAGTTCATGTTCTTTAACTGTGGATATTATTTATTGGCGTTGAGTTAAATTTTGACTGGCATTAAAGTGAAACTATGCAAAAAAATGAGACAGGATCGACTGGCACATTACTGTCTCTCAGATTTAAGACTGAATTGCACCTAGAAACAAAACTTTAGTTGGTCAAACAGTTTAGAGTGACTGGGCAGACAGCCAATCATACGGGGGTGGGTTGGCCCATGCCACCCCAGGCCATTTACTAGACACGCCCCTGAGGGATGCATCATAATAAGATGCAGCCTTACTAACAGCATTTTAAAGAATGAATCATGTGTAATGTATTCATTGAAAAATGTGTTAATATCACAGCGGGTGGTGACAGGCCACTTAAATTTCACTCATGAATGTGTGCACAAGATAGAATTAGCTCAACTAAACACCACTTTTCTATAATGTGGGTTAACGTCTGTCCATATTTATAATAGAGCTGCAGTAGATGACAAACATCACGTCACACAGTTCTCTTTTCAGTGTTCGCAGGGATTTACAGAAATCATTCACATAACCTGTAATCTGTCACTTATTGTGTCACTTTCCTCAGTTTCGTCACAGTGAATGTATTCCCATTGCACAATATTCCTGCGCCACTGAACTGAGATCCCGCTGCCGGAGGAGCGTGTGTAAAAAGCAGATGCAGATGCAGATCTGTTCCAATTATCATCTTTTTTTTAAACCTGCTTCGCACTTTTGTAGCCTGATAGTTTTTCTTTCTTACCTCGCGGTGTGGCAGCAGAATTAACTAACACTTAAAATTAAAGTCTCTGTTGTGATTGCTTGAGCTTATTTCTTAAAAAAAGGGCTAGCACAATGAGTCTGTCAGGTATCTTATTGCTCTCCTGCTGTTTGTATCTCAGTCCATATTACAAATTATAATATTTCTGTTGAATGCAAACATTTTCATTTTTGCCTAACACTTCTTTGTGTAGGTTCTAAAATCCTAGAAATATCTTAAAATCCACACAACCATGTATGTAACTGTGTCCTGAGATTTTCAGCAGCAACGACTCTCGTACTTGTTTTACATTTGACAATAAACAACTTTGAACTTTGATTTATAGTCCAATAATATAAGAGCAATGCTGAAAACACCGGCTATACATTGAGATTAATCAATCATTTATTTGTCACACGAAATCATACAAGGTACAACGTCAGTGAAATCTGATCCTGTCAGCAGTCAGTGTACTGCCCCACCGTTACTGTGATACACCACCAATATATGAAGTACTAAAAGCAGTTTTTTTCTCAGTTGCATTGATATTATTTGTGTCAAACTCTCTTTCAAAGACTGCTTTATTCTTATTGCATGTTTGTAGGGCATCTTGATACACAATGTACTGTAAGTGAAATTTCATTTATTTCCACTTTTACATTTCGGACGTCACAGCGAACAAACTGGACTTCATGTCCAGGTGTTAAGACTCCTCCATTACCTGTAGCAATTACTAGAAGCTTTTACTCAATAACCACTCACAGTTGCCAAACTAACCAGTTTGCATATCTGTATCAGCAAGAGTACTATTATATCTATCTTTTGCTCATCATGTTTTGTCCTTTTATGTCCCATCTTGTCTGTATTCCTGTGTCCATACCCCAACTCATGCATTGATTCATGCACTGTCGCTACCTTGATTTTTTGCACTCATTAAAAAAAAGAAGTCTTTTGACATGGTGTTGAGGGAAACTGAAAAAACCCCACACACACTGGATTTCTCTCAGTGGAATAATATTTAGTGGATTCAAAAATTATATCAAAATAATGTTTATTTTGACAGTTATTTAATACCAACTACAAATTTTGTTGTTCTGTTAAATCATCCAGTATTGTTGTTGCCACTTTTTAAAGACAAGACAGCTCTTAAACTGTTATGTGATATGTTAAAGTTCTTTTGAGATTGCATGATAGATAGATAGATAGATAGATAAATAGATAGATAGATAGATAGATAGATAGATGTACTTTATTGATACCAAGCTGGAAAATTCTTTCTTTACAACATGAGCTTATAAAGGCATTGAACTGGAGCAGTAAAAACACAGTGATACATATATACATTGAATAATCTGTAAGAATAACATTTATACCTATAGAATATATTTATAAATACAAAATATAAAGAATTTACAACGGTTTAACAATAAAATATTTAAATATACTATAAAAAAAAGTGTGCAAATTGTTTTTTGTTGTATTTCGATGTATTGTTTTGTGGCCTGTTTTTACATTTGACTTGAATGTGCCCTGTTTTTTTGTTTTTTTTTAATGTTGTTGCCGTTTATCCTCCGTCCACTGGGGGCAGCACCGGTGACAGTGGTGAGAATTTGAGATTGACGCAGGTTGTATTGAGTTTTTTGAGAATCCACCTGCGCACAGCTGACAGAAACAAAAGTTTCAGTAGCTTTAGACACGGTCTCATGACATGGACGAGGATTATTTTGGGCAGTTTTAGAGGCTTTTAACAGCCCTCCGGCTGGTTCGTACTAGCAACAATGTTCCGAAAAGCTACCTTCATTATCACCGGATGGATGTTTTGGGAGTTTTATTTCGATACTAATCCAGAGCCGTGGTCGGTAGTATGATGTCCATGGGGATAGATGGGTTTAAAACTGCGTTGGGATTTATTTTTCAACACTTTTGTTAAGTTTATCTCTTCTGAAGACAGCAGCAAGTCACCATTAGCTCACCTGCTAACTTACGTTGTTGTTAGCGGCGGAAGATGCCCGCAAACCGGAGGTTGAACATGACCCGGAGTGACAAAAGGACTGACTACGCTGACAGAGACGGTGGAAAAATTGAAGAAAACAATCAATTTATCTGTTTTAGACCAGCGACAACATGTTCCTCCAGTTTGGATATTCATTTAGAGAAGTTAGCCGCAGCTGTTGCCTGTAAACTGTCGTCAACGAGGCTGTTTTACCGACGGATTATGTGAGTGACATTTTCAAGCAAGAACTCTCTTTGGCCTTAAAGGAGGACCTGGAAACCAGTTAACTTTCAAGGACTAAGTTGCTGTGTTTGCACACAAAATCCAGAAGATGCTCGGCTCAAAGTAAGACCCATATTCCTTTAAATGTGTGCAGTGTGGTGGAGCTGTTTGCTCATGGTGGCGTGCTGTTTGTTGGTCCTGCAGATCGTGGTGCTTGTGAACATCTTCTCTCAGACTGAGAGATCATCTCTGTGTTACCTTATTTCCTCATGAACTGCGCTTTAACACTGTCTTATCTCGTTCAGTGCTTTATATGCTGCTATCTGACTATCTGATACCTGTAGGGACTGTTTTTTTTTTTATCAGAGGAAAAGGGTAGCAGGGGCATTTTTTTTTACTGAAGTTAAAGTACTGTGCTAAAATCTTAGGCCACCAAGAGGACATAATATATACATTTAATGCTTATTCTCTTTGTGAAGATACAAAGAATACAGAGAACACCTACAATGTTTTAAAACAGCAAAAAAGTCTAAACTAAATGGCTTCTTCTGACTGAAGTCAATATTTAGTGTGAAACATGGAGTCATACAGCCATAATAAAAGGTAGCTCAAACACTCAGTGTTGAGCTTTGGACATGTCTTGAATGCTACCTGGTGTAAGTACACCATATTAGTATTGTAAACATCATATTGCCTGCCTAAGATAGTTCAAGACATTTTAAGTGGAAAGGGAGGTCACGCTAAATATTTGCAGCTTAAGCCTGATGAGATTGTTTTATTCTGAAATATTTGCTTTTTTAATACTGTATACTGGTTGTGTTTTAGTGAAGAGACTACAGAGAAATAAATATGTATGGTCATTGTAACCTTGCTAAAATAATAAAGTTTAAAGTGGCCGAAGACTTTTGCACAGTACTGTATATTAATGTTTTTCCTTGAGCTTCCCTGAGTCACTTGAGGATGCATGACCCCCCCTCCACGTAAATTTTAGACTTTAAAACTCAGGCTCTTTAAAGTGTGTGTTAAATTTCAAAGACCAAATCCTGAAGTTGACCAGAGCCTTGTTTATCCACTCTTGTTGTTCATGCTTGTTTATTTAAATGGTTTATTTGGGGCAAAATTTTAAATGAGATGGTGAAAAGAGGGATTCTGATGAAACATTTTAATCTTAGATTTGGTTTTGTTTTTTTCTTACATGCATTTGTCCCACATATTGTGTCTAATAATTGTAGGAAATTGGTAAAATACATCACTAAAATATCATTTTGCAGTTTCTGGCTATGATAAATAATGTAATTTTTGCAATTTAGAAAAAAAGAAAGAAAACATGCCATGTTTTTTCTAATATTGGTGGTAAGGTAAATACAAAGTACAGCCATTTAAAGTTGTGTGCCCCTCCCCTAATCCAAAATAAAGAACACGAGTCTCTCCCTAGTGCTTAAAACATTTTTTGACATGCCTCCCTCTCACAAATAACGAAGAGTCCCTAATGTCATTAAATACACCTGTGCTTTTCCTACCATGACATGTCAAATAACTGTTTACACTGGCTTTTGCACAGTAAACCTATGGTGTAAAAACCATAGTACTTCAGTAGTACATTCACCAAGTATACATGTGGTTTAACTATAATAATGTTTACCGGTTTTGTCAGTAAATCAGTGGTAAATATTGTGGTAGATTATTATTTGTATGAATATCTGAGTCTGTGGTGTCGAGGAGGTTGAAAGGAATTATTAGAGATGGTCAGCTCAGTTACACCTGACTGAGCTGAAAGTCAGCGTGCTGTTCACAGCTGCTAAATGGCATGCTGAGACCTTTAGGGCCTATTTTCTGGTGAATCTCCTCACTGACGAGGCGAATGAAGTGGCTGGTAAATGTGCGTGTATTAGAGGAGATGCACGGTTGTCCAGCAGTTAGCAGTGGCAGGAGGAGGCGAAGATAGATAATTATATGCTGAAGATAACTGTAGCTGACTGTAGCTTCTCCTTTTACACTTTTTACTAATTAATTTTAATTTGAGAGGGAGTATTATTTAATTCCTCGAAACCTGCATTTACAACATTTTCTTGTGATTTGTTGGATGCTTTTCACAAGCTATTTGAGCCTTTGAAATCTGAGTACATTGTTTTGTTTTGTTTTGTTTTGTTTTGTTTTGTTTTGTTTCGTTTTGTTTTGTTTTGTTTTCCTAAAAAAACGTTGGGAAAAAAGGCAATTTGGTCATTGCCTTTTTTCCCAACGTTTTTTTAGGAAAACAAAACAAAACAAAACTCAAAAAATAGGGAAAATGTCCCCAAAACTATACTTATTACATATTTTTAATTAATAATTATGTAAAAATAAATAAATAAATACTTTAAAAAATGTCATCACTTTTTTCATTTCACCTTCTTGTTATTTATTTTTATTTATTATTATTTTTTAATTTTTACACTTTATTTTTGAATTCATTTATTTATATTTTTTGCTTTATTTTGAGGTAATGTTCTTTCAACTTTTACTAATTTCTTGCAAATGTTTGGGCCATGTCTTTACAAGTTGCTTGTTGCCTTCTCGCCATGTTTTTAGAGGAAATCAAGCCCACTCAGATTTTTAAAGCAACAGGGCCTATATCTGTGCCCAACACATGCTTGTGAAGCCACGGTGGGCAGACTGAGTACAAACTGTGCACATCTGCACGAAACATAACACGATCTTTGGACTTCTTGAGTTGATTTGTGCCATTAAAGTAACTTACTGCAGCCTTAAATGTGACTACTGTATGTGGAGGTAATGAAAGTGCAGTCATGTCATTGTAAAAGCTTCCTCTGAAGGAGGAAAAACATTTGGTGCAGGATGACCTTATTTTCCTTTTTCACAGCTACAGCTGAGGTGTTAGTTGTGAAGATCAAATCGCACCTCGGTGAAAATCTGAGTCCATGTCCCAGAGTGAATCCAGAGGCAGCGCTTGCATCAGGCTGATCTTTTGTTTGTTTTGTCCCGTGACAATGTGATATCACAAACAGTTTATACTCTTGGCAGCAACTGTCAGCTGTGATCCAAAGTTGTGCAGATATTTTTGATAGTGTCAGTCTGTGGAGACACTGCAATAGAGAAAAGTTGTGTGGGGAAAAAAAGAGGACAGGACGTCATGCGGAGAAGCCAGAACTGTGGAGACTGAACTCAGTCAGGTGCTAATCTGTCTTTAAAGCTGGGGTGGGCAGAGGTCTGGAAAAGGCAAAACAATGGCAGAATTGGAAAATACACCCTCTCTGTCCTAAAACCCTCCCACCAGATGACCACAGACATGTGCACATGTGTAACCCAGGTCACAAAATGCAAATATATATGTAAAACAGTAATTGTTCATTTGAATGTGACCTCAAATAGGAATTAAATGAATTGCGCTACACATGCCTCATACAGTGACCTAATGTTTCCAATACAATGATTTTAAACATATTTCATCGTCCCAAACAAAAACAGCATCACAGCTCACCAGAGTGAACGTATTCACATGCTGAGAGTATGGTGATGAGTTGATGATTTTTTGCGCTGGCCTCTTGTTAAGTTAGTTGTCAACATTGTACATTATTATCTCAATTAAATTTACTGAAACATATGTATATGCAAAACAAAAAAGGCAATTTATTATTTTGGCCGTTTAAAAAAATATGCATGGCAAGTGGATTTTTAAAAAAAATCTGCCAGCCACCTTGGCGAGACGGACCTTCTGTCGGCAGCTGCAGCAGCTCGGATTCGGCCAGAGCAAACCTTTCAAGCTCTGAGAGTCGCAGGCAGCCAGCAGGGGGGCTGGGTTTTTACTCAGTGATGCCAAAATAAAACTGCCTACCCGCACTTTAAGAATTAGAGCCTTGAAATTATCTATAATGTACCGCATGTTTCTGTTTTATTTCAACATTTTGGAATTATGTCGAGGGGACTGTTTCACCACTAAGGTCTTTTATTGGCTTGTATTATTTCTTCTTTTCACCTTGTCGCTTGTAAAATTGCATTCATGCTTTATGTGTATTTCATGACACCTTTTTTCACTTTACGTATCTCCCTGCCAGTACCTCACGAGCTGCAGTTTATTAGTCTGTTTTTGCCTTGTCCATGAGTGTTTGTGGTTATATTCAGATCAGTGTCGATGGAGACTCACTTTGCACCGAGAATCCTGCGGGTTGGTTGTTAAAACGACGTGCTCACGATCCTCAAATCAATTTGATGACTTAAAAAAACAAACACTTCCAAAAGAGCTGAAATTGAAATCTAAGAGAAAAAACATATTCTATTCTCTATTATTTTGACAGACGCTTGTACGTAATAACGGATCACATGATCAGAGAGCATCAGCAGGGGGTTAAAATGTGTTGCCTCAGCTTTAAATTTCAAGCAGAAATGCATTTTGTTTGTCGTTTGGTTCATGTTGGATGTGTTTCTGATAAGGACGGGTGTTATGACGAGGTCAACAGAGCTTTGGAGTTAATGAGCAACAATTAGGTAATCAGTGACCCTGGATTCAGTTGACCCCGTCAGCGCTCTGTCTCCAGAAGTCTAGTTTGAACGGGATAATAAGACCACGGCGAGACTGAGAGCTGAACTGTTAGCTTCACAAAAATAGGAACATAATGACACAGATAGGTGACATATTTTCCAGTTGAGCGGGCCTGAGGCAGCGAGGCAGCACTAATAAGGTGACAGGGAGAACTTGGATCAAGGTAGTTTGGCTGTGCAGCTGACTTTTTTGTGGCTCAGAAAGGTGGAGGAGAAGTTTCTGCCAATTTTCGTAACATTGAGGTCTTTTGTCTACAACATACAAAGGAAAATAGATGATCTTTTCTCGACATATCGAGGTCTTTGTTGGCTTCCCATCAGAATGATTTCGCAGTAAATGATAAAGCTTTCAAGGAAAAGAAAAATACTGAATTATGTAAAAGAGAGTCAATAAATGCACCTGATTAAATCATTTTTATTGTTGTTAAATTAATTCGGTTTGATTAAGTTTTTAAAACTTAAGAAATGATAAAGACATACCTGTCACATTGCCAAAATCCAAGGATATATTATCAAATTGATTATTTTTTTTTACTTTTTCTAAAATTAATTGGCCTTTCATAAAAAGATTATATATTGTCCCAGAAATAAAATATTATTTTCATCAGAATTGATGCCACTGATATAATGATATGATAGCATAATAATGCAAGTACACCCTTTCAAAGAGCAATGAACTCAAACAGAAATTACACCAAAATGTGTCTTAGCAGAATTTCTTTTGTTCATTTGACATAGATTTTTTTTAAATTTAGATTTATTTTGAACATACAAAATAAAATAATAAATAAATAAAAATTAAAATGTAAGTAAGAAAACCACACCAGCATACCCAGCAGACATATTCAATAAAAACATAAGTATTTTATATATCAGAAAATAAAAATATTGCACCCAAGTCTTATAGTTATAGGGACAATCTTGCTGTTAATTCACGTTGAATAAAAGATTGGTGACATGATGTAATGATGTCAACAGACATGTATTGTAAGATATATGAACATGACCTTAATTATTTTTGCTGACATTTATAAGTCCATCATAATTATCATGATTACACGTCTGTGTTTGTAAAAGCATTTAAATTTCCATTTAACATTTTCTAGTGTTTGTCGCAGAAGCTTAAAATAGACATAATTTTTTAAAAAAACAACAGCAATAAAACAATATTTTTTTACTTCTTCACTCATTGCATGCAAGTATAACACTGCAGGATGCCACTGAGCTGTTGCCGTTGGCATCCTCTCAACATATTTTTAGCTTTTCATTTTATTGTTTGCAGTCTAACAAAGGCTAAAAATGTTTAAGGATAAATGACATTTGCATTTGCCATTTTCTTGTGGCATTCCTCATCGGTCTGTATGAAACTTGACATTTCTGTATAAGTATATCTGAGCACCTGTGTGGACTCTCAGTACGTGTCCCCGAAGGTTGCCATGACTGCAGAGAGCCTCGGTTTCTGCAGGTTGCTTTAAAAGCCTTGAATATATCAGACACATCATGCCAGTGCAAAAAACAGATTAGATAACTCTCAGTGTACTAAGAGCAATCGTTTCAGTGACAGCAACACTATTGTGGCTGTGTTGTAAACAGCTTTTGTATGAGTGGGTCTAAATGTTTTGTATTCAGTCAAAGTGCTGTACTGCTCTTCAAAAACATTAGGGGGCAGTATAACCCCAGTTCACAGTCTACCAAACTGCCTGCTTCTCCAAAGAGCTGCACAAGTTAGAAATGCCTCTTTTGTTCCTTTTCTTCACTTTTCATGATGGCAGAATGGGTGCAAATAAGACTGAGGCCTTCATGCTGATAAATAGTTGTGGCTCGAAGTGGCACTGAATGTTGTGCTAAGCACATAATGACCAGTAAGTGTGTTTGATTGTGTCAGGTCCTCTACTGGTTGCCATGTTTTGTATTTTGATTGCTAATTGCTCCCCTGACACTGGTTTTCATGTTTTAACACAACTCCAACTGAGTTGGCTTTTGCTATGGTCCTTGTTTAAATGTTTTGTTTTTTTTAAATCCCTTGTTTCATCCTCTCAAATACAAGGAGTTGTTGCTTTTCTTTATCTGAACATTTTCTGGAAAAAATAGACAAACTAAGACTGGAAAATATGGATTAAATAAAAAATGCATTAGTTGCAGCCTTAGACTGTGAAAATAATGGATGTAACCACTGTGACGTCACCCATGTGTTTGTGGACTTGCGTTTTGAAACTGAAGTTGAAATGCTGAGGACACCATTGGCAGACAGCATTTGAAAATGTTGGACAAATGGGACAAAAATTGGGTTCCTTGAAAAGTAGGGTTGCGACAGTACGAAATGTTTACGTTACAATAACCATCTCAGAAAATATGGCGGCCTCACAGTATCAAGATGTTACAGACTTTTAATCATTAGCAGTCAGAATGAGCCTTAAAATAATTAATACAGAAGGCTTATTTTTGGCTGAACAAACATTTTATTAATATAATTGAAACCTTTTTTTTATGGAGGTATGTGTAAAACGTCTCCCTTTTAGGAATAACTAACGTTAAGGACAGATTCTCTATCCAGTTGCATTTTCTTTCAGTATCACAAATAAGCAAATTTGCACAGTATGATAATTATAATATTATATTATAATGATCATTTTCATACTGTGGAAAACCTTGAAACTGTTATACTGCTGCAATGTACCTCGGCACCACTGGAAATGAGGGTTCACCCTCAATGTGTTTTTGACACCTCCTTGTTTGCTTTTAGCCTCGGAGGTTGCTGCTTGGTTGCAATCATAATGTTGATATCTCATCGTATTTACTGCGTTTTTACACATTTAAATGTAACAGTATGAGGAAAATTAGAGATGCACAATATTGGATTTTTTGCTGATATCTGATATGCCAATATGTACAAGGTACAAGGCTGATTTATTAGTCATTTTTAAGCGAAGTTTAAAAAATGAAATAAAATTTGTCCTCGAACCTGCTACATATAACAACAATATACATATAACAACTCATTTGGCTGATACCGATATCAATATATGTTCACTTAGTGTATGTAATATTCATTTATTATGCAATATAAGAAAAATACTTTAATTTATGGTTTATTTTTGTCATAAAAAATAAAATATCACATCACATCATGCATGTTGGCTGATTCCAATATTTCATTTTAAGGCCAGTATCGGCTGATACTGATGTGCCAATATTATTGTGCATCCCTAAGGAAAATACTCAAAAAAGAAAGAACCAGCATCTTCAACATTGTGTACATGAAAGTCTGTGGTCATATTCACTCCTTGTGATATTTTGGGCAAACACGAAGAACGCAAAGGTGGTTTTGTCAAGGCTGACTGAATAAGGTGATATGCTACCAATGGGCAGGTGTTGGCTCGACTTACATCTGGAACTAAAGCTGTGTAAAGTTGTTCAGCAGTTGGTGGATGTCTGCAGGAGAGGGAGAGACGGAAAGAGAACATGCCAACCTCTAGCCCATATCTTTGCCCATGCAGAGACTTCTCTTCGGGGCAAATTGCTGTTTGCTGTAGTCTGAACGGCTTCAGTCCAATGATAGTGACTGAGTGAGGGCATGGCTGGTATCAGAGGTGGATATGAACTGACATCCCCATACACTCAACCCACCAGCCTGTTGCCTTCAGAATGTCTCATTTAGCAGCAGAGCAGAAACCAGACAGAAATGCTCTGAAAGATTACCGTCAGCAAATCTGTGCAAGGTCAAGGCTATTATTTGAATGCTTGTGTATATGCAGCTGTAGATTAATGCATCGTGTATAATCATAGAGCAGCATGGTGTTTTATCAAGTCTGTGATGTCTAACAATGCAATGGATGATTAATCACATCCCAGACCCTTTGTATAAACTTTAAAAGAGCTTTAATTGGTGTTAGTCCGGGATCTGGCTTTGAGAGTAATTTTGCCACATTGTCCCGTTTTTTTCTACTTCTTCAAACCACCAGGTCATCCAGTTAATTGCACCAGGGTCTGTGCTTCTGTTGCTTCTGTTTTCTTTCAAACTGAATACACGGTACCCTCCAATTAAATCCCACAGGAATATAAATAACCATGGGAGAAGAGTTTCATTCAATTATTGCTCTTCAGCTTGATGCGGGTTTTCTATTTAAAGGACCTTTTGCACACGTTTTTCTATTGCAGTTAAAAAGAATGAAAAATGTGAACACACCTGTCAAATGTACACTGAGCTGTCTGTGAATATATTAAGCTCTAACAAGAAGCGCAATTGCGTTGCCTGCTTTGATTTTCTTTGACTTAATTGGAAGGTTAATATTAAAAGGATAGGACTGCTCATCCTGGAAAGGATGTTAACTTACTGAACATGTGAGTCCAAGTATTTTGAAGCAATTATACACCAGTGCACGGGTTATTCCACTGAGCAGGGCCAAGTGAAAGCTGTTATTCCTGGTTGATTAAATACAATAAAGGGATAGCCAATTTTCAGCCAGCTTTGTAGCATATAAATTTGGGCAGCAGGCTATGCGTAAATGAATTATGTTAAACTTACCTCCATCTTTCCATTGCTCACATTTCCCAGCTTCAATTTGCAAGATAACGTGATCCATGTGATGTTGATTGTATTATATTAGAACTCAAAGGCATTAGGGGCAAAATTATATTAAAGCACTGCATAATATTCTGCAACTTTTTTGCTGCTTGATACAAAAGGAAAACTTGTACAGCTCTAATTTTCCACGACTAATATTACCAACCAAGATATCCACTTTAAGAGAGCCCACCTGTGTATGTGATGTAGTGTGGCGGCATTTGTAAAGGGAAGTAAGACTCTTCTGTGTGTGTGTGTGTGTATGCGTGTGTGCAAAGAAAGTGCCAGCATGGGAGGAGCTTTTAGTTTTTCAAAATCTGAGGGAGTGATTTTTATTATTTATATTTAATTTAAATTTTCACAAGGCCTTTTTTTTTAAGTTGCTAGGAACTTCCTGTATATAACATTGAACATTTCAGTTTTGATTAAGCATTTCTTAAAGGCATTTAAACAAAGTAAATGCATATTGGTTCCAAATATCTGTTATAGGTCTCATAATCTGCTAATAATCAGTATCAGTATCATCCCTGGAAAAAAAGAAATGGTCGACCCCTAGAAAGCTACGGGGTAAGATAAAGTCATTTTCCAGTGTTACGGCTGTAAAAAGGCCAGTGTTTTCTGTTTTCTACATAGAGGAAATAATGCAGCCGTTTAATGCAACCTTATGAGTTATGAGCCAAGTTAAAGCTAATTTAGTTAGTCTAAAAAAACCAGAAGTCTTCCAACTACAGTTTGGAGCCATAAGGCTGGAACGGTGGAAACAAGGAGGAAGTGTGTGACGTCATTTGAGACCGTGACTCGTCCTTCCTCCACCCTCCGTGATGTTAATCAGTTAGTGGTCGCCATACTGTTTCCTGTATTGTGTAAACACAGGCTGAAAAAAACTGGTATCAGACAAACCAGTGCTGATCAAAATACAACATGATTCTGTTGCTGTGTTGCCTGCTTCTCACCCTAAATGTTTTCAGAAACATATTTTAGCTTCCTGTATAACTGTAATTCAGAATTGTTTGTTACAAGCCTGTTGCCATATTGTTTCCAGACAGGAAACAAATGGCGAATGGGCAATGCCACAACCCATTTTCTCTGTTTTCTCTAGTTATATAACGTTGTTCTACTGCAGACAGCCTAATTTTATGAAAAGATCATCGTTCCAGCAGTGAAATACCTTTTTTAGTCCACTTTAATCACAAAAGGGAAAGAAGATGTGGCAGAAGTAGAATACATATAAAAAACATTTTTTTTGTCAGTGTAACTGAGGCATGGGATGAGTATTGTATGGTGTAACTCAGCAGAAGGTCGATGAGTTTCTGATATTTTGTACTCTGAATTGCTGTACTTGAGGTCACCAGCTGCACACTGTGCTATACTAACTCACTGTAAGTCATGTGGGTTAAAGCAGAAGCAGTTTAATGACTTAAATGTAAAATATAAGCCTCAAAATTTCCATTTATCAAAACACCTGACTTTGTGATGCGCACATATATATATATATATATTTACTTTGCATTTTTTTTAATAGTGTGTGTGTATTTAAACAAAAACAGACTAAAGTGGCATTATATTCAATCTTCACATTTTTTAAAAAAAATTCCATATCTCAACAATGATTCCTTTATTTAAAACAGCTGTCCCGTAGAGATTATTGGGCTGCAGTGACTTCATGGTGGTGGGACATGGTTTAAGCCAAGGGATGATTGGGGATGGCATTTTTGAAATGTCAAAAGGGGTGAGAAGTGCAGAGCTGCCAGCTGGCTTATCTGTAGTTTGTCCCTGTACTGTAGTATCACACTATCAGGGGTATAGATTTCATTTCATGAGGGAGATGGGGGGTGAGCGCTTCCTGCTGCTGCTTTTGGGGAAACAATAGCGAATATCAGAGAGAAACCGTGCCTTTTGTTTGAGCTGTAACTGCACATTCTGATAAAAAAAGAGCTATATTTTATTCGGTGTACGGGAGAATAAATGAAGAGGCCGAACTTGAGGTGATGTTAGGTCAGTGTGAATCCAACTAGCTGATATTTTGAGGTGCTAGTCTACAGTACAGTTATATGCCTGCAGCATACATGTTATTATGTTTCATCAAATTTTTATTGACAGCCTGCCACTCTCCCCATGTTAGTTTCAGGCTGTTATCAAGAAGGACAGAATCTCAAATCTTCACATCATTGATTTAAGGAAATAACATTGGATACTTTATTTTCCAAGCACAATCACAATAGTAACATTTCTGCAAGACCTTGATGTTCAGTGATGTCGTTTTTTAATGTCAAAGCCAACTTGGGAAAAAAAAGGTTATTTTACAAATCTGTTATGACAACAAAAGCATTATTTCAAGCTCCTCACATATTTTTAATATACAGTTAGGACTGGGAAAAATATTTCTCATATTGATATTGTGATATGACACTAGATATTGTTATACGTTTTGGGGAAAACTGAATTTTCAGTCTACACAATATATTTTACTACAATTAAAAATGATGCATGTTGACAATGTTTTCTTTTTGAGAGATAATATTAAGTTGAAAAAAATTAAATTGCAATATATGTAATCAGAATAGGTTAAACGATAGACGGTTATCCAACACTTCTTCCAACTTGTCCTAAAATGGGAAAGTTATAAAACACTAACACGTTGTCACCAAAACAACCTCAAAGTCCAGCATTGATGATGTAGACCTTGTTGGACCCATCAGGACACATTAGTCTTTACTCTACAAAATATATGTCTGTTCCAGACCGACTTTGCAATTGGTTCGAGTGACTGGATCAAAAAGTGTCATGGTGGTTATTAACTCATGTTGTCCACTTGTGATCAGATCGCCTGAGGTGTAAACAGGCTCAAAGTGTCACTGAGCTCACTGTGAAACACTGTGGCAGTAGTTGTGACAGTGCCTCTGGGGGAGGGGCCTGAAAACGGCCTCCAAAGGGAGAAACTCAAGTACCGAGTAATGTCGTAAGCTCCCATGAGGCCTCAGTTGGAGTCCATAGGGTGTAAAGGCTGGCGAAGGATTGGTGATAGTGGGCAGTCATTACTGTCCAGCTGCTCCCCCTCTGACGCTGTCCTGCTCAGGGACATTAAGGCGTCTCATACAGTACAGCTGCCGGCAACTGTAACAAGAATTTATCCAGCGTGAGACCTAAATCTGGATGCTCGCATGCACATGTTCACCTGTAAACTCCAAACACATGCACATGTTTATCACTGTAGGTACACCGAGTCTTCTTCCTGTCACAAAACAAACGGTACAATGAGGGGGAAGAAAAAAAATTACCTTTACAAGACAAATTAGTGCCTGTGCGCTCTCGCAAACACACACAAAGACACAGATATGCATGGACACACACAGATTACAGACACAAAAACAGATGTCTGCAGACATACGCCTACATGCTTCACACACATACGCATGAACACACAGAACTGCTTACAAACACAGATGTGAGCAGACAAACGTGAACGTACTCGTACATCTGGAGGAGTATGTCTGCAGCAAAATATGCAGCGCTGTTTTCAACTCATGGAGACACTTGTCAGAGATTAAAAAAGGCACACAGTTTTGTTCTGCAATATGCGCTGCTGCACTTGTACAAATAGAAAAATCCATTAATGAAGCAAAGGGAAAAAGGCGAGGAGGTTTAATGACAATATCAAAGACGACAAAATCTCCAGACAGAACTGAACAAGAGAAGTCTACTTTATGGAAAGCACACAAACCTCATAGTTAAAACCAAGATGTCTTTTTTCAGTAGATAGGATTATAAATGTCACACTGTAGTGTAATAATGGCTTAGTTTGCATTAGATCTGCCTCTCTGTGAGTTCTGGACAGCAGCGGGATCTGACAGGGGAACCACAGTGATGCCCTTCAGACAGATTATTAATACTGAGTTACACTGATTAAAAACCATACCGAGTAAACAAGCTCCTTTCTGGGGATTACAGCCTCAAAGACAGAGCCATAATATCCAGATGCAATTTTGAGTCATTTCACCCTTTTTTTTAAAATGTTTTTATGCCTATGCGCTGGCGATATCTGAGGCTGGAGACGTTATGTTTTCGGGTTGTCCTTCCATCAGTCAGTCTGTGCGTTCAGTTGTCCATTCATCCATCTCATTCTTGTGAACACGATATCTCAATAACGCCTTGAAGGAACGTCTTAGATTTTGGTGTTCAAAGGTCAAGATCACTGTGACCTTGCATCCATTTTATTCTCTTGAACAGGATATCTCAAGAACGCCTTGAGGGAATATTCTCAAATTTGACAAAAAAACCCTGTTGGAAGGTTAAAGGTCAGAGGTCAAGGTCACTGTGACCTCACCAATCATTTTTCGCTATAATTCAAGAATTCATGTGCCAGTTATGACAGAATTTAATAGGGGGCGACAGATTGGACGATTATTGGGACTGATATTTGGCATTTTGATGATTATCTGTATCAGTATTTTATTATAATGATTGGCAATAAAAATTAATTAAAAAGTGCAAAGAAAGTGTCAGCATGGGCAGAACTTTTACTTCGTAAAACCTGAGGGAGCTATTTTTATTTATTCATTTTTTATTTCAATTTTCACTAGACTTCATTTTTTTTAAAAATTACTGGGAACTTCCTGTATATGATTTTGAACATTTCAGTTTGATTAAACATTTGCTAAAGGCATTTAAACAAAATTTTGTGCAGGAGTTTGTAATATTCCAAATTCCAAATATTGACGTTAAGATTATCATTTTTATTGCGAATGCAGATTGGTTTCAAATATCAGGTAGTGGTCTCACTAACTACTAATCATCAGTATCAGTCAAAAGCCAATTTAAGAAGAATTTCACATCGCTTTCAGTCTGGGAGAAAAATGTATATCCCAAGCCCTTAAAAGTTCTTGCTGATACATGAACTTTATAATTGACATTTGTGTTGTTACCCAGGCTGTGACACATTCCTCAGCAGCTTACCCCTGTCTCATTTTAACTACCATACAGTGATGTATAAAAATAAATCCACACGATCCCCAAAGTTGAGAAACAAAAAGGGGTAAAGTCAAATGCCTTCCCTCCCCACAGCAACACTAATGTCCACCAGGCCCCTACGGCCCCGAAAAAACCAATGTCAGTCGACCACTAGAATTGAACGCAAATTTTTAAGAGGATATAATGATACAGTATGTTTTATATCCAAATGTCAACTTCATTGTGACAGCAAAATATTTAGCAAAAACACTTTTCTGGTTGTTACGTCATAACTCGTGAACAGAAGGGGGGACATTTGGTTGGATACTTAATGGATGACACTAATCTTGGGTGTCCACCTTGAAACTGTGCTGATTGTATAGCTCACCTGTGCTGACGGGGGTGAGAAGTGTGTGATGCATACACATTTTCACAGACGTAGGTGTAAGCTGTAACTGCAGCTAGACTGTTACGTGGAGGCGTACGAGCAGGTGATAATTCTAATTAACAGTTAGAACTTTCTGCTTGTTTCTTTTGTTTTTCAAATTAATTTTGTCCTCTTTGCATAGGCCTGAGTAGGCTGAGCCTATTCCAGTTGTTGGTGCCATTGTTTATGCATGTGCTGAAGTAGATATGGGTCTCAAAACATAAATTCAGTCATGCTGTGTTTTATGTTTTACAGAAAATGTCACGATCCTCTACATAAAAATGACTAAAATTGACATTCTAGCAAGAGATCTCCCAACAACATCAGTTTGTTTTGCTTCAGCAGAAAACTCAGAGTGAACAGTTCAAATCTGCCTGTCGCCGTGCTATTTAATAATCATCATAACTCATTTCCCAAGTACATTTCTGATTTACAGCTCATACAGTATTCCAAGAGTGAACGCCAAATAGGTTTTGTTTGTGATTGCAGTGAGTTTTAATCACACTTTTCATTGCAAGTGAAATCCCGTCGCAGCTTTTAACAAGTCATTATGTTGGAGAGGAAAGCAGTGAGACAATTAAGTTGACATATGTCACGAGCCCTGCCTGTACTGTGTTGAAGTGTTTACAGCAATTAGTGAGAGGAATCAATTTCAGTTCTCCCTTGCAAATACGAGAGATGGAAAAAAGACACAGGAACTGCAAGGAAAATAGGAGTGGTGGATGTCTGTTGATATGTTGCAGGTAAAATGATCCAGTGAAAATGGCAAGAGGTTTCAACACCCTTAAGCAACATTTGATTGTTGCTATTGATCTTTGTTGGATTCAAAGCCATCACTGGGTAGAAACTGTGGTGAATGGCAGGGCAAGGGCAACAGGGGTGAATGCATCTAAACCGTAGTCACTACCTCATGAAGGTTACAGAAAAATACAGGGCATATAAGAAGGGAATGAAGCAAAGAAAGAAGTGTGGACAGCATATTTCCTTTTTGTGTGTGTCAGGACATTTTAACTTCCCAATTCATAAGCCAGCTCCTCCATCCAGTGCTGATAACCCAAATAAGCAGCGAGCCGTCTGTGCTTCAAAGCTACATCAGTTGTTTTACCTCAAACAAGGTCACGGACAAACCTAAACACTAAACCATATTAAATGTGAAACAGAGCTCTGAAAAGCCTGTCGTACGTATTTGAAATGTTACACCTTACAACAACAGTCCATACTCTCATAATATCATAAAATACTCAGTAAGAGGTTGAGATTACAAATATTCATACAGTGGATTAAAACAGGATGCTTTCGTCACAGACAGTGTGGTGTCAACTTTCTAGTGATGCATTTATGTTTGTAACGTACCTTAGAAGCATGCTGTCTGATATAGCATGACACCTGTGTTTGAAAAGGTGACAAATAATTCATTATCAATTGCACGTTAGTATTATTAATGTTCAGAATACATTCAGCTGTTTCCTAAATGTATTTTGTATGTGTTAATATCACTGTCATAACCTGATGCACCTGAAATAGCATTCTTAGTTTTACACAGTTGTGTTGGAAAAGACTAAATCATCTCAATTATGAATGTCGACAATCGGCATTTCAGATACCCCTTCCCACCAAAATTAGTTTGTGCAGGTGGGTTTTTTAAACATAGGTAAATTTGCTTAAAAAGCCTATAGACTGCTCTCACATTGCTAGTAGAGCAGAGCTTTGTGCACGGTTCTGCAGCAGACGAGTCTGCATTTGCGTGTTTGTGGGTATTTTTTATTTTTTTTTGGTGTGTCATGTTCGACATCATGGACAGGCCGGGGGACAGGTAAACAGTAGAAAGCAGCTTGGACAGAGGTCTGTGAATACTTAACGGTGGTTACTTCTCTTTTAAATATCTCTTAATTATTCAGTCTCTCGTTCAAACTTGCTGCAGACTAATTTGGATCGATGTTTGAGTGCTGCTTGAGTGGAGACGGACGGTAATTAGTGGCAGCATGTCATTGCATCTCGCTGGTCGAGGGCCGGAAAGTAGTGAGTGTTTACATACCATACCATACCATACCATACCAATCATACCAGGAGGCAATAAATACCTGTGACAACTGCAGAGTCATTTGACATGAGTGTGAATGTCGAAAATGTACGCTTTCCCATGTATTAAAAAGCCAGATGTTTTTTTTTTTTTGTTTTTGTTTTTTTTTGCAGTGGTAATGAAGCTTAATACTACATCTTTAAAGACTGCTCTCATTTGTACTTTAAATGTTGAAAAGTCAGATTTCTTCTCAACAGTAAGAGTGATCAGAAATTGGTAATTTTCATTTCTGTTCTTTTTGGTTTCTCAGGTTATGGGCTTTTTCTTCTGAAACATGCATTTGATTAGCAAGTAGTTTAGTCATAACTTAAAGAGCTCCTGCTCAGGCCATGGATACACACTAGTTTATTGCTCGAACACACACATAGTATAAAGTTTACTCAACAATTTGGAATTCCAAAAAAAAGAACAAACCAAAAAAGAAAAACCAGTTGTTTTTCCTTTTCATGTTTGTTTGTCTGAAACCCTGTCTCCTAGAAATTAATTTTATGTATCACTAAACTGCATTCTTTACTATACAGTGGTGACAACATACAAAGTGCAGGGACTGTGACACCAGAAACCCGTTTCCTGGTCCCAATTCCTGTAAGTGGTTTAGGTCACAAAATCACTTTGGTTAAAGAGCAACTTAACCCCCCCCTCCAGTATTTTTGTTTGTTTGTTGTCGACAGATTCAGGTCCAAATCTTGAATTTGAGTGCAAAGTAGTTGAATTCTGCATGCTGTGTGATAAATATGCTTAGAAATTGCCTTGCACTGATTATTGCAACTGAATTTTGGTATTGGTTGATCTGATGCCAAGTGATGTAAATGGCGGCAGCTTTCGTCAAAATGACAATTGGCACATTTATAAAACTGATTTAAAATTACTTATGAGTGATGAACTTAATCATTGTTTTTATTTAAATATGAGCCATCATCTCCCTGTTAATAGTCATCTCAAATTAGTCTGAATCTCGGCTGAATTGTCGAGCACTGAAGTGAAGTCAGTTTCAACATGAGTGAATCACTGATCATCCTTCAGATATTTAGGGATTTAGGGAATTAATAAGATTTTATTACTACCAATGTCATTATCGATTCTGCTTACTGGTCCAATTCTCTATCGATTCCCTCTTTGATTCTTTATCAGTTTTCTGTGTTTGGAAAAAAACACAGTCTACTCATTAATGTTGTTATAACAGGATATTTGGCCCTTGGTAACAAATGTGTTGAAATTATTATATTATAGACATTACAAGCAGCACTGTTGTCATCTTTCTTTGGAAAATGAAGCCACACTTTAGGGCATTTCTTCCTCTTCAGCTCCTTTTGGTTGCAAGTTTCCAGCAGCACAAACTGATTATTTTAATGTTATTGTTTAGCAATGCATTGCCATCATAAAACAATGTTGGCACTGATAAAAGAAATCGATAAGCTTGGAGGCATATGAGTTTAATGGATTGGACAATTTGGAACCGGTTCTCGATTCCCATCTCCAGGAACATTTAATAATAATGATGATTAAGATTTAACCGTTATGATAGTTCACTGACAGGTCTGATGAGGGGTGGAGCGGGCACAAGTATCGACATGAAATGCCTCTTTCAGTGCATTTCTACATATATGTATGGCAACTTGTGGGAGTGAAAATGATGCTTGTGAGTGTGTCCAGCTCCACAGTCATTTAGATTTATCAACTCTGTGTTTGTGTCAGGAGCACCAAACCGTCACTCTTAATTAACATTCTCATCCATTTTAAATATGAATTAAGTTTTTTAGTTTTTTCTTCATTCATGCTTCCCCATTTGTCTCATTTGCGGTTATCATTCATAATTTTTAACTCTATTTGCATTAGATTACATAATAAAATATAGTTAAATAAATGCAAATAATACTTTAATTGACAAGATGTCCTGTTTTGGTGATTCAGGGTTTCATCAACACTAATCACTGCCAACAAGCTGTATGTACTTGGAAAGGCATTGTTAGCACAGATGAGATGTGACAAATGCAGGACAGCTGGACATGGTGTTATGCAATGAATGAGGTTATGAAGTTGACATTCATCAAACACGAATGTTTAAATAAAATTCCTTCTTGACTGCATATTTTATGATCTCCATGAAGTTTTCTTTGGGGGATTTTTTTAATCTTCATGCATACTGTGGTTATAATTGGAGTGACAAGATTTGAGGGGAGTGGAGCTGCAGTTTGACAAATTGTTTCATGGGTCATCAGAGATAAGAGATGATACTAAACTATGTTTGTTTTTTCCACAACACTGCACACTGAAAATGAAAATGCATCACTCATGGAGTGATGAGTCGGGGATAAATCAGCTGAGCAGATCATATTCTCAGCATTCAGATTCATCACAGCAATCTGTTTCTTATCTATACTTGTAGGATAATGAGCAGAGTTCCTCCCTGCGGAGCTCTTATTTTGGAAGTTACTGCTCCGACTGATTTCAGTGTCAGTGCCCTTGGAGTAATATCACCAGGATGCAAACAAAGTGTTGCTTTTGACATAGTTTTGATAGAGAGCTTTGTAGACCTATTTCCCTCTTTTTCCCAAATGCTGAATAAGGACGTTCTTTTGGAGTCATAACTCTGAGCCTCAGACATCTTGGATTCACACGGCTGATTCTTCTCCCTGAGCAGATCTGGATAACTTTTCACAGTCATCTCTGGAGTTTCATTCACGGCTTTACTGAAGAGTGCAGTAACCTTTAATGACATTAGCATTTTTAGATTAAATAAACAATATAAACCCACAAATTGTCAAGAAAGGAATATTCTTACATATATTTTCCTCCTTAAACAATATAACTGCACATCTTTTGAATTAAAGTTTCTCTCCCCAAAAAATCCCCTAATTCACGGAGTGAAAGTGGCAAAATGCTGGCAGGCTGTTTGCAGTCCTTTAATGTTATCCACACCATTCGCAGCTACTGTGTTTCTCAGCTCAGCTGCCTGTTTCACCACTACAAACTGACTTCTGGTGGCATGTTATTTGCACTACATTCAGAACATCCTCAATACAGCGTCTCCATATGAGTTTAATAGAAAGAGAAGCGTCTGTCTTTTTGACTGTATTGCAAATCACACCTTCGGGATGTCTAAATACCCTGGTATACTGTAATACTGTGATATCATCCAAGCTTAATTCCTATGTATGAATTAAAAGAAAAAAATAATCGGAAATGAATAGACAAAATGTTCACTGGCATAGAGGGATTGAGACTGTGAAGTGAATTACTGATTCACTTAGAAACACTGCTGCAGAGTGGCCTTCACATACAAGCAATTAGTTGATTAGTAAATTGACAGAAAAATAATCTGCAATGAATTTAGAAATTAATTGACAGTTTCAATTGTTTAATCAAAGCAAAAAGTCAATCATTTTGTAGTTCAAGATATGTTAGTGGTGCTTGTCTGTGTTTTATAATTTTAAATGGAATATTGTTTGATTTTGGGCTGTTGTTCGGCGACAAAACAAGTGATTTCAGAAGTGCTCTCAGAACTTATGATAGGCATTATTTACAACTGTGTGCATTTTGCATAGACTAAATGATTGATTTATAAATCAGTAATAAAAAATAATCAGTAATTGCAGTTCTTGCTGCTTTAAAGAAATGGGTGGCAATCAGCACATTGGTCTGAGTTTCAAAACACGTAACAAAATAGAGAATTGTATTAACCCAAATTGTGGGCATATTGGTTTGATAGCTGAAAAAGTATTTAATGCGCCAAGGA
Organism: Plectropomus leopardus; assembly: GCF_008729295.1. Taxonomy (NCBI): domain Eukaryota; kingdom Metazoa; phylum Chordata; class Actinopteri; order Perciformes; family Serranidae; genus Plectropomus; species Plectropomus leopardus. The sequence goes on from NC_056471.1 coordinate 25,093,414, forward strand.
GAACACACAAATTAAGACAAAATATGGCAAAAACGGACAAACTGCTTTACATCACCAAAAAGGGACATTGACCAAATGCTGAAAATGACCAACAGGCTTCTGTCAGACACATACAGTTATAAATGTTATGAATGATAAAAGCTGCCATAATGACATGTCTGTGTGTATAAGGTAATATGATCAGCCTTTGTAGCAGTGTTTGCAAAAACTCTTTGATCACGTGCGTGGCTCTATGCCACTGTCCGTTTGCCTACCACATCCAGACTCAAAATAGCGGTTTGTCCAATATGTTGATTTATGATGACATGACTGCATGTTAAACAACATACTTGCTAAACAGTGGTATTTCCACACTGTCATTGTGTTGTTGCCTATAATAATTTCACAATTAAACAATAATAATTGTAAGAATGATGATCAGCTTAAAGAATAACTTGAGTTTTTTCTAATTTCATCATATTTTCTTACATTTGGTTACAACATGAGAAAATGTTTGATCACGACCAAAAATAAAGCATTGTTACGGCTTAAAATTATTCCTGCGAACCAACAGCATATGGTATGAAGTATTCCAATGGTATTATTTGAAGAAACAAAAACAACTAGAAATTAACAGCAAACATCACCATTTGTGTGAAACATACTGAAAGGCTTTGTTTTATGTACATTTAATCAAAACACATTGCCATTGCCCTTTTAAGCACACAGTATGGTGCACATGTTACGTTTTTGTATTTGGTTTGTATTTAAATTTGCCATTATTTGTTTTTTTCATTGGATCAACTTGCAGTATTTTTCTCTTCCCACTTGGTGCACAGTCATGATCCTTGACAGCTTGGTTTATTTCCACCTCACATTTAACAACACTAACAAGAAGATAATTAGATCATCCTGCGTTACAATCAGGGTTTAATTATGCAGACTGTTGTGACTCGAGCGCAGGTAATTGTCTGTTTCCAGCAAACTAAAGGCAAAGTGTAAACACTAACCTCTTAAACACAGCCTGCTCAAGGCAGGAATAGCACACCATTATGCTGCCTGGCCTGTCTAAGTGAGATGATGCAAGGGGGCGACAGATTTGTCTTGCCTTTAAGCTGGCAACTGAGGTAGTAACAACATCAAATTAAGGTCTTTGTAAAAGACAAACCCTGCAGGATAAGAGTGACATTTTGACAGCCTGCAACCATACCGCTTGAAATTTAAAAAGCTGCCAGTAGCGGTTAGTCGCTAACTTTAAGAAGAAGAGCAGCCGTAAATGACTGCAAATTGATTAAACAATGAGATTCAGGGGCTCTTTACCCTCCAAGCAGAGGACAAGATCAGCTGCCATATATAGAGATGATAAATGATTATTATTGACACTATGCCATTTTTATCGTTTGTTATTGTTATACTGTGTCAAACTAGAGGCTGACACTGTTGTGTTAAATGTCACGTCTGTCACACCTCTTTTATTTCCGTGATGCCAGCATGCCATCTTAAATCACATACTGAGGCAGCATGAAGAATGGAGCTTCGTAGCGGCTCTGTGGAGCGATCTCTGTTTAAAAGAGCTGCTGAAACAGTGGAGGGTTACAAGAGGCAGAAATCAGCCTCTTAAAGTCATCACTTTTCCTTCTGAGTATAAACAGAAACGAGTAAAACAGACAGCTCTTTCTTGCCCACTCATAGTGCTTCTTCTGGCCTCTGATTTTTGTATTCCCTTGTCTCTGTCTTTGGCAGCTCTTGCCACTGCCTGTCTGTATGTGCTTCAGAGTAAAGTAGTGCCAAAAATGGTTTAAATTGTCAGAAAAGGGATACTTTGAAAACTGAGTTTGCCGAAAGGCCGAAGGGTTGGAAATTGTTTATATTGGACATTTATTTGAGTTCCAGAAAACAAGATATAAATTGAGTAGCTCAGAAATGAAGCAGCTGATGAGTTCAGTTCGAGAGAATATTTTCCATCACAAATGGCTGTAAATCCTGCTGTATTCTCACTTCAAATAATACACTCCAGAGTGAAGTTGTGATTTAGTTTAGGTAAACATGTATCATTGTGTTGCTTCTGTCTCCCCAGACAACATACTACAACACCAAACAAAGCATTCTTCATAAATAAAGAAACAGTTGAATGATGCAAATGTGTAAACAGAATGATCCGAGAACTTTTATTTGCAGCACCTCTGGTCCTGTTCAGAATTCACCGGCACAATCCCAGAACACAAAATGCGGAATCATTCATAACTGATCTCAAACAGACTCTGCACTGGCGTTGGCGACGCTCAATAAGTCAAACCATTCACTTGCCTCTCTGGCACAAGCACTCAGAGCCCTGTATAGCAATGTTCACGGACACAATGAGAAATAAAAGGCTCACAAACACGTAGTACAGCAGCTACAGGTAAAGACTTAACTGCTTTTCTCATTACTTCCATTCAAGTCCAAGAGCTTGTCTTCGCTGATAGAGACACATTTCTAAGACCAGCTGCTGTAGCTTTAGCAATAACAGAAATTGATGTGATAGAAGTCTTTATAGAGAGGATGATTATTATGTCAGGGTTTATCTTCTGTACTCTGGTTTGCCGCATGTTTATTAGATAGAGCTGCTGGACATGAAATAATCATGGTTGGATGTCTGAACAAAACAGAGCTCCGTTGTCTCTTTGTCTCTCCACTATTCCAGTATTGATTAGAAATAATGGTTCTCTTTCAGTCACTTGAGGAGAGTGGTATTAAAGCCCCATATGCCCCAGCAGCTTTCCAATCACTTTGTTTACTAAGAGCAGAGCAGACACAAAGTTCACTGGCTCACACCAACCATTTTCCCGTGTAATACTTCAAATAAGAGCTTCTGTTGGTAATACAAATCTTCACAGGTACTGACATAATGTCTGTATTATACATATCTGCAGTATATTTTCATAGTAACTCTTGAGAATGGATACAGTTGGATAGTTGAGAGCTGCGTTGGTCCACAAAAGCGGTACTGTGACTTCATTTCGGCTTGATTTGATCGCAACAACAATGTACAAATGTACAGACTGGCTTCGGTCTGCAGAGGTCTCCCACAGTCTGATTGAGAACGCCGGCAGGTGGAACTGGACCACTTAGACACAAAAATAGAAAAACAGAATTGCTGTACATATTTAGAGGGAGGAGTAACGCCACACGGTCCATTTTCCTCTGAACTGCGCTGGTCCTCCCATCTGGTTGGTACTGGGAGGGTCCTCGGCTTGCTCCCCTGCAGTCTTTAGTGTCCATTGTTGAGCAGATGAAGGAGCAACAACAGAAGGCTGAAGGCAGCTTGAAGCATTAAGCTGGGAGGTGAAGCGGAGTTTGGGAGGCTGTTGGACGGCAGCGTGGACTGGCCCACCAGTAGTTCATTTCCCAGAGCCTGTGAGGAGACAGAGAGATCAGTTTATTGCCACTATATACTGTGTGTGTGTGTGTGTGTGTGTGTGTGTGTCTTTATATATATGTATATGTGATCTTCAAAATGCCATGGATAAACCTTACTGTTCCCATGAAGATTTACATATGTAATTTTCCATTTTTATGAATAATAGTGAAACATGAGACCATTAATCGTCAGTCAGCATTGAGGGTGGGCTTTCTGTTTTTCCTTCCCAGTCTTCCTATTTTGTAGTCTTCCCATCCCAGCCTTCCCATATAAAGAGGGTAGGCGGGAATAGGTGTGCAGCATACATATGTGGACACAGGGTAATGTTGAACCCACTGGCATGAATAATTTGGAATAATGCTTCTGACCTGAGGGTTACAGGTTTCCTGAAATGGAATAAAACATCATCCCTCATTTTATTTGCCATGCTGTTGCATGGAAAACGCTACATGATCCAATGTGCTCCAGCATCTTGGAACACATTGTGGGAATTGTCAAACTAGGCAAGAGAAAGCAAAGGATTCAGACATGCTAAACTTTCTGTTAGGATGTTATGAGGCTTCCCTATTCAGTGCTTTTTAAAAAAAAAATTCTCTACATGTCGGGTCAGGCTGTCAACTGATCTCAGGACTGCTTATATCACAATTGTATTAAGTCACCATGTCAAAATCTAAGATAAAGAAGCATCCCAAGTAAGTTACTGATAACTCATGAAAACATTGTGGGCAATAGTCCACCTTCTCCTCTTTCCTTGTGTCCCTCCTTGTGTCACAGTCTAACCAGATGAGCTTCTATAATGCAAACAGCTATAAAGTTGTTTTGGTTAATCCTTCAACATCGATGTTGCTGTCCATCGTGATTTTTACGGTGGACATCGTCATGTGCCAGCTCGGTAGACATTTAGCAAATCTTTTTACAATGACTCAGATGGAAAAGCAGAATAATTAAGCTACTATGTATACAATTTGAAAATGTCAGCCCCTGAAAGTTTTATGCAAAACGACAGACAAAAGTTCATGGCACTGTTCGTACTCCATAGATTCATTAAGGAAAGCAAAGAATGAATGGCAGTTGCAAGAAAACATAGAAAACACAGCTTTACATCGGGATTGTCTCTTTCTTCTAGAAACATAAGTCATCAAAATAATTTGAAAAGGAAAAAAAAAACTATAATAATTGCATAAAAAGCCACACAGCAGCTTTGATATTTACAGTGATGATAAAATGGCATACCTGTGTTGGTATTATTGTATCCAAAATGTTCCTCATAGTTTCAATGGTTTCTGGTTGAGAAGTGGTGCTCCTGTTGTCTCTGCTGCTGTGGCTGGGACTGGGTGTACTGGACTGGCTGGCAGTTGGCTGCTGGTCGGATTCACTTCCAAACGTCATGAGTGCATTTCCTGGGAAAAAAAAAAAAAAAAACAGCTATCAGACTTCAGCAACATCAAATTGATGTTTGAGTTTCACTCATGTCTCATCACATCAGATGCTTTTTGGTTTTGAACCGTAACTTTTTCATGAGAGGTTTTGCTGGGCCAGAGCTAGTTTGGATTTGTCCAGCAGAGGCGAGGGAGAGAGAAAAAAAAGAAAACACAAAATGCTCAGTATTCTCTTCAAGTATCCAAACTGCACCTGCCTCTCCACATCGACCTCATTAACTCATAGACCGTTTGCTCCGGCCAAACAACTCTGAGACCTCTCTCTGTATCTTTCTAGGCCGGGGGCCCGAAGAAAGACTGGCCAAAGATTCACCTCGCCGCACACACCGAGCAAAGATACTCATGTCTGTACAAGTTCAATGATAGATAAATATATACCCGCCGAGGTCAATAATAGGGGCCATTAATTATTCCAGAGCAGAGATCACAAGAGAACAGACAGAAGGTGTTAGGGTGAAAATAAACATCAGGACAGAAGACACAATAAACTACAACACCCATGTAGGACATCTGGATTAAGGCTGATGTGCTGAATTAATGTCATTGCTTCCATTATTTCCATCAACAACTGCTATTTCTTTTATTCCTAAAATGGTGAGCCCACCCTCAGAGGTGTTGCACATATATATTTAATTGTCCTAAATATTCCTATTTTATGTTAATAAGTTAATTTCAGAAGTGTCAAATTTTACAGCATCTCATTTTTGCAGCTGTCTCCGTCATTGAGGTTTCTAAACTTTTCCTTAGCGGCTCTAACAGCTGAATATTTGGATATGTTTGATTGTCAAGCATTGCACTTAACCCTTAAATGCAAAACTTGGATCTTTACATAGCTGGGAACATGTTACACCCTGTTTAAAACCAGGGCTGTCGCGGTGAGGGAATTCCCCCTGTTGTGATTTAAGGTGGCTCAATAGCTCAATGTGCTGTTTTACCACCAGTTTTTGTTTGCAAATTACTTCACTTATCCTGATTTTGGTGCTCTGTAAACAGTACTGTTTGATTATGCATTGTGATGTTGATAATATTATTGACTGTAGAATTATTACGAATAGAAACAGAGTACTTTACAACTGCTGTCATTAAAAATGTATTAACTCGTGTCGCAAATATCGATGAAATTGCAATTTTGATCAATATTATTTGTGAGAGCATTAATGCATGAACAGAATGACAGATTATTAGGTCAGTGTTTTCTTTTTATTTGTTTTTTTTTGTTAGGCCTGTTATTCATTTTGGAATATATATTTAGATCTCGGGCTATGCACATTTGGGCCTGAAGCCTCAGATACCCAAGCCGAACAGCGATACTTCAGGAGGGCAACAAGGCACAATAATGGGCACAGCACTTTTCAGCAGAGATGCTCTGTTTGTGTCTGGTTGCTATGGTACAGAATATTGCAGAAGTAAAACTGTCAGCACAAGGTAGAGTACCTGTTCTGGATGGAGGGGAGAGGTGTAGATGAGGGGTAGAAGATGTAGGGAAAGAGGAAGGGCCCACCAGTCTGTGTGGGTTTTGTAATAATTTCTCCTCCGTTATTGTTGTTCAGCAACGTGAAAGTGGACAAGTTGAGTATTTTATAACCTTGGGCAACCAGAAAATAAATGGCAAACATGCAGTGCAAAGCTCAGAATACACGCTTAGCGCCTCATCAGGATACCTTTTGTGGTATAATACAAATACGCAGTGCTCCCATGACAGGAAAAAAAAGAAGCATGAGCAAAGCAGTTATGGCAGTTGCTTGCCATCCCCTGCGGTTGCCCAGCCTTTTAAAAAGGTTCACTGCATTCACTTCAAAATAATCAACAGTTTTCTTAAGAAAGTTTTTATGAGTCAGCTCTAACTTTTTCCAATATTTGTAAAAAAAAAATGGAAGAAGTACATCAGGTGTTTGGAGGAGATTCAATAAATATAACTAACAATCAAAGAGGCGGCTTATTTATAATTCACTAAGAAGTGACTGTCTGAACACCTAGGTGGAATTACCAAGGAAACAGCATGAAGGAGATGATTAATAACAAGAGAAGAAACACACCAGAGAGAGAGAGAGAGAGAGCACACTGTTAAAGCGACAAAAAGCACTGGATCTAATTTAAATACATCGCACTCTGCTGCTGTTTGAGCATGCTGGGAAACATCTGTCTCACTGAATCCCAGCGGCCCCGTCCTGTCGCTTTTTTCTATCACAGAACCTATTTACTTTGCTTTTCATAACAAGTCTGTTTTAACGTCCCCTGTTGCAGGTTATCAGTGCAAATTATTTTGATTAGGGAACGCAGTTTTTTATTTTGTATCATAATGAAATTACTCCGGCTCTACCTGCAGCAAAGGGAAATTATATGAGACCACAAATACAAATAAGCAGCTGAGATATTTGCGGTACAGTATTTGTTTTAGGTCTACAGTGATGGGATTTTCTTTATAAACCTGTTTATTGTAGTCCAATGTCCTGCTGTGTTCTCACAGACAACGAAAGTGTCCATGTGCTTACTTTTTAATCTCAGGTGACAAAGGTCTGTGGCTTCGCTGCAGCATTACACAGAAAGCTGATTGATTTTCCAACCTATGTAACATCTATAATGGCAACATAACCTATATTACATTTAGGTTTTTAAAGGATTGAACATATGTACATTTGTACATTATGATCTGCAGTCACATGCTTATGATTCGGAAAAGATTATGTTTTAGCTTAAACACCCACATTTGGTGGCACAAAAGCTGCTCAAAAAGCAGGGATGTTTTGGTGAAAAACCCCCTGGTTTGGTGCAACAAACACTGGTGGAAACACCGCAAAAGTAGCCAAAAAACAACCAGTTTTGATGTTTACGGGTATCGAACAGTGGTCTGCAGCTTAGCAGGTGTCTCATACAGTTGACACACCATCCACCATCCCTTTGTGATCATTCTTTGTCCCCTCTCTGAATTTGGAGGATTTACGCGTCCGTGAGTGCAAAACTCACTTTTGATGAGTTTTTCTCAAACTGTTTGACCATCACACTCAAGTCTTCCTCTGAATCAGTTTGTGGTCGCATCGATCAGAGCTGACCAGACTGATGGATTGGAGGAGCAGCGGCTGCAGAGGCGAATGAAAGCAAACTTTTCCATGGGAATGCAGCCAGTTTCGTGTAGTTAGGAAAAATGATAGACATTGCTAAAACTATATGAATTAACAAACAGTTAAGTTTCACTTTCAGTGCACTTGGCGCTCAGCGTTACTGCACAGAGTATACTCTGCCACAGGAGAGAGAAACACGGCTCCAAATTTTCTAAATTTGGCGGCAAATGCTGATATTGTGGCAGTGCGCCACAATTAAATGAATGTGTGGGAAACCCTGGTATTAAACATGCAAATTTAACATATTGGTAGTTTGCAGAAAGATACAATGCCAACATATTTTTCTGGCGACTGGACTGCGTGTTAATTAGTGAGCTTAAGGGGTGCTGGTAAACTGATTTTGTTACTTTTGGACAGAGCCAGGTCTGGTTTCCCCATTTCCTGTCTTTATGCTAAGCTCGTCGATGATGGCAGTATGTTTCAGGGATGATAACTTACATGTGTTTTACAGGAAGATAATTTTAACAAATAAACACCAGTTCTATGATTTTTGAAGCCTAAATGCCAAAATGAAAAAGCTCATGTTAGGCTATAAACAAACTAAATGACAGTCGCGTTACTTCAACATCGCCACCATAACAAAGCTGTAAAGCAGTGTTCAGCCTGGTGATGTTCTGTAGTCTCATTAGGCCTCTTGTCAGAAACCGCTTTTTTAAGACACGAAAGCTTGAAAACTCACAAAAGGGGTTATTTTCTGATAGGTTTCATGTCATAGAACAAAATGTGTATGTCTCTTTAGCTTGTATTAACCACAGACCTTATTTCAAACTTCTAACCAAAAACACATTCAAAAAACCTGTTGACTTTGATACAAGGAAACCGGGAGTGGTGAAATGCTAATTAATTTATAGTTTTAGGATTCATTTTCTGGGGCACTCTATTAGAATCGATTCTCTCATCTGAATCGCAACAAGAAAGCAAATGCATTTTGTATTGCTTTAAGGATGTATAACACACATGCAAGAGGTATTTGAATGCTGAAATCAAAAAATGTAACTGAGTGTGACAAACAGTTATGATCTGAGAGGACTGTCAAATAATAAATTGGTGCAATTCTGAGCTTAGACAAACTGTTTATCATTGCCGTCTGATGATGCAGTTGAGTGGATGAATAGAGACTGTATTTTACAGTACACTTCGAAACATTCGGTATCTCACTGCTGTTGTTGGCCTAGTTTTCCTGTCTAGAGACTGTTTTGAATTGTCAGTGACTGAGTCATAACTAGAAACAGAACTAAATGTATTGTGAAAAACGCCTCATAAACATGCCTGGAAGAGAACAGCTAACCACTCTTTCTCTCAAACTGCTCAACACCGGTTACACAGGACACCAGAGCAGCAGTCAAATGTGTTATCCCTCCAGTTACCCCTACCCCAAAACCCTGTGTTGGTACATTCCAGTCTTCAGCGGTACCATGGTATACCAGGGTATTTAGAAATCACAAAGGTATGTTTTTCACTACCGTCGTAAATACAGGTGCTCCTCTTTCTATTAAACTCTTTGTTTGTGCAATAACTACTTTGATGTGCAATAATCCAGTGCAATAAGTACATCCATGTGTAATATTCTATATTCAAATGTTGTTAATCTGTTGTTTTATTTATAACACGGTAGAAACAAGAACAAATGTACATTTATATTATACTTTAGTGTTTAGATATATTTATTTTACATTAGTACTTATGTTTAAATTTTAATGATATATTCCACACTTTCCTACTTCTTTTAAGACTTTAGAATGGGAGCATCTGTAACTAAAGGCAATTTCCCCTCGGGGATCAATAAAATATTTCTGATTCTGATTCTGTATGTAGTGCACAGCACGCACCACCAGAGCTCAGTCTCTGCTCTCTACTGGCGAAATAGGCAACTAAGCTGACTTCTAGTTGTGGAGGGATAAGTTACAGGACTGTAAGCAGCCGGTGGCGTGCAACGGCAAAGAGAAACTGTAGGATATCACGGCATGGTTTTTAACATCTAACTTGGTGAATTAGGGATTTATTTGGACTAAACTGAAGCTGATGATCGTTAAAACTGTGGATTTACTAACGAGATTACCAGCAAGAGTAACCAAGACAGTTGTGGTGAGTTTTATTTTTTTTCTGTTGAGTTTGAATGAAGTGTGTTTTATGATGATTATTACTTTTCTTAACATTTTGTGGGTTTCTAAAGTGTATTTATTAGTCTGAAAAGCTAAAGGTAAGTAGGGCACTTGTTGGATGTGCTTTATATGACGGTATATGTATAGCGTCATAAACCGTACATCTGGGTGAAATTTCAGTCAGGTATGAAGGTATGAAACATTACATACAAGCCTAGTACATTTTGATACACTGAGGACAGAGTGACACTCACGGAGACAGATGTTGTCGGTGAAGTATCCCAGGAAATGGTCACAGTCTTCTCTTCGGCTCCCACTGGCCGAGCAGGAGCACCACGGAGCCACACTGGACGTGGAGTTGTCAACATAGTTGGGAGTTATTGTGCTTCCTGCAGAGAGCCAGGACCAGGCCGACATCAATATTAAATATTCATTCTCCTTTTGAGTTGTTACACTGTATTCATTGTGCTTTGTTATCTGAAGCAGTAATGGACACTACATCTGGTATACTCTGAGCTGATGCACAGAGCTGATTATATTCTTGTATTGTTGTTTAGACTGGCTGTGCACTAACTCATATGATATAATAGAGAGATTTTGACGGAAGCTCCAATTTTCTCTTTTTTAGGTCATACAAGTCTGTGGCATTGAGATTTTTTCTTTCTGTGATTTTTTTTCCAACATAGTGGAGGTGCAATTTCAAATGCTTTAATAAATACAAGACAGGAATGAAAATGCCAAGTGTGTGTTTGTGCTGTGGGGCACCATTTTAAGGTTCTTGAAATGCATTAGGTTAGCTCCTCTCTTCGATGTGTGTGGAAAAGAAGTGGCTGTTCTTTTTTTTTGCGGACTGTTATAAAACAAATTAAACACACCTCGCATTGTGTGGAGAGCCTCTGTTTTTCTGTAATGAGAGATTTTTATGCCTCTGTATCTTAAAACATGTTGAACTTTGGTCTTTCGGTTCAGAATTAGAAGTTTTATTCTCCCACTCACTCTTAACCTGTTTCGGTATTTATTAAATATCCCTCTAGCTAGCTCTCACTCATCGTTATTGCTGCACTTTCTTCCCTTTCCTTCTCTTACAGCATATGGTACATATCTCCCCTCACGTCTCTCTCCTCCTCCACCTGCTCATTTCATTTTTCCCTTTCCTTTGTATGTTTCCTCTCTGTGTATTTCCTCTTAGGTGCGCACCTACCTATGAGCCCTGTGTAGGCGAGCAGACAGGCTCCATAGTTCCCTTGCTTGCAGCCGTTGGCAGCTGTTTCGGAGGGTTCGCAGTCGTACTGGAACTGAGCCAGGCGAGACCTAGAGAAGCAGCGAGCACTGGTTAGCGAGCACATGATAGCTCCCTGCGTTGTTTTATGTTTTGAAAAAAGTTTGCTAGGTCTTTTTTTTTTTTTTAACATAATCTTTCTACTATAATTTTCATTTAATTAAGAGTTTGCCCCTGTGACATAAAGAAATATTGTCGGATGTGGTGAAGACGGAAAGCATTGGACTGTTATGTGAAAGTGATAGAAAGAGTAATATATTTCATCCCCCAGACCCGGGATCATTAGCAAAGCCCTCTGAGTGTAATGGGGCTGTGAAAAATAATGGCCATGACCAGAGATAGCAATGAGCGATAACTCTGATCCATCTGGCTCTTTATCTGTGCTAAATATTTAATGTGTTATTCCAATGGGCTCTCTGGGGTGTTCTAACCAATGGTGGTAGAAAGCTTTAGGGTAAAACAGCGGGCCATTTTGTTGATTGAATGGCTGTTTATTTGGTTGCAAAGAGCTGTGATACTGTGCAGCGCCGGCCCAAATATGTATGGTGAGTATATTTAAAATCTATATCCAAGGAGCACTTGAATGAACTGGAAATGATGAAACATTGAGAGAAAAGAGTTGGCTCATTAAGCGAAGCAAAACTGGGGATTATGATCATATTATGGCAATACGTTATGGTATCCATACGAGACCAAGTGAGATATAACTTTAATATCTGTTACAGACGTGACATCAAAATAAATGGAAGCCAATTAAAAGCCTCCATTAGGTCTAACCTGCACACATAGTCGGCATTGCAGATCCTCATCTGTGTAATGCAGTTTGGTTTTTCCATGCTTTCATAAGAGCAGCTGGGCACGATGGTCTGCCGTCGGCGCTCTGCACACGCCGTGTCCGTACAGGGGCAGAAGAGCAGTTCGTGTGTGTAGTCGGCGGGGACGCGGTCAAAGAACCTGCGCAGAGCTTTATTGCATTTAGGCCTGTTGCAGAGACCCGACTTGGCAGTGGGTTTGATGCAAGCTGAGACATATTCCGTGCGGAGCTTCTGGCACAAGTCGTCCACGTTGCAAGCCTTGGCCGCATCCAGGCAGCGATTCACAGTTGTCATGCCAACATCAGAGTCTGTGGATAGAAGTAAGGTCAAATACAAGCAGATATCAGAGGAGAAACAATACCAACAGAGCAAAAAGGTTTTGTGTTTACGTGAACAAGAGTGTGTGTGACCTGTGGCATGCACTCAGTTTATTTATTTAACACGCTGAGATGTAATCTTCTGTTGTTGGAGGTTCAGAAGTCGAGATGGGTTGTTTGAAATTAAAGATCATTTTCAAGGTGGAAGGGACTGTGAATAAACAATTGAGGCTCATTTCCTTAGGACCAGAATAACAAAGTGAGTATTTGAAGAGGAGTCCTGTTTCTTTTCTTATGTTGTGAAAAGGGAACAGTTTCATTCTTGAAAATAGGGACAGAAGTAGAACTCAGTGGGCTTCTCTGTAGGGATGTGAATCGCAAGTTTCATCACAATATGTTTTCATATTGATTCCTAGGACAGCTATATTATTGCTTGGCAATATTTTATTGATACACGTATGCCGAATATCATTTTTTTAAATAATAGAAATGATTAATAAGGCAAATACAATTTATATCTTTGGTGGTAATAATAAAATAAATTGTTTTTTCAGCCTACTAGATACATTGTGCTGCAATAAAAATGATAGACGTGAGATTAAGAGACTGAAAACTTTATATTATTAGATAAAACAGATCTTGTTGAAATTTTTCTTTGGGGACATTAATTGTGTTGAAAAAGCAGTCAAATAAATCACAAAATATTGCAAAATGTTATTGCAAAACTTTAAAATTGTCATAATATTGTATCATGACTTGAGTGTAGTGATCATATTGTATCGTGAGGCCTGTGTTGAATCAATGAAACATATAATGGCTGCCAGTGTTAAATTTTCCAGTGTTGTTAAGTTTTTCAGTGTTGTTAACTGGCCTCTGGAGCCAGCCTCAAGCGGCTGTTGAAAGAATTGCAGTCTTTTCACACTTTCATGTTGGTTCCATTTTTCATCTCCACTTGATTAGAGCAATTAAAAATGTTCTTGTAGGAACCCAAAATATGTGCATAAGTATGAATCTGAAATGAGCATAATAGGTCCCCTTTAACCTAAATTGATGCTGCTTTATTTGCTTCAAAGTAATCTAAAGTACACCTTTCACCTGATAAACATTCAAACTTTTTTATACTTTACATTGTTGTTGTTGTCATTAAAACTGGGTTTTTAATTTTTATATCCCCGAGTTTTAATCTGCTTTTCAGAGTCTTGTTTTTTGTCTCTGAGTTTGCATGTTGTATAAGCCTGAGGCTATAAGAGAAAATGCAAGATTTGGTATATTATTTTATCACAAGTTGGTTGTAAAGAAAAATGCATGCATTAGTATTCATTGACAGACATGCAAATGAATAAGGATGCCATCCAACAACCTGAAGACGATATCATTTTGGATGCTGGAGTCGTGTTCAGATGAATGGTAACACTTGTGTTAAAAACAGAAGGGACCTCTGTTCGCCTTGGGCATGCTTCCAGGGGAAATTCAGTCGAGTCATGTATTCGTGTTGGAACAAAACATCTCCAAAGGTTAAAATTGTATAAAATAAGGTGAAACTTAATGAAGGTCAGTGAACTTGCCAGCTGTAATAGAGGCCAAGCGGACGTAGTCGTAATCTCTCTGCACCGTCTCGTAGGGGTAACTCTCCACCAGGTTGAGTCCTGAAATAATAATAACAAGACACAGGAATGAACATTGGCTTAAATGTTGTACTATCACAATTCAATTAAACTGTATCATTTGTAAGTAATTTTCTTGTTATCACTGACCGTGTATGATGGACTGATGGAGGCTCCAGTAGATGCTTAGGCAGTTCTTTTCCTTCTTCATGCCCCGTTTACATTGGCAACCATGTAAGGGGCTGGACAGCAGGGCGGACACTGCGTTGGCACACTGGCTCCTGGCACCGGGGCCCAGCTTCACGCTGCCATTGCCCGCCACACACTGACGCAAAGTCCTCAAGCGTGGACTGCAAGTCTCATCACTCGAGCACGAGTCTCCAGCCATCAAGCAGTCTCTGCCTGCCAGTATCACCTCTAAGAGAGCTGCGAGAGAGAAAATCAGAGCACAACAGAGAGCGGAGAGATGAGGGGATTTGAGACGGCAGTTAAGGCGTAGGGTTATGAGGTGAGGCAGACAATAAAGAATAAAAGAGGAGCTGAAGTCAGACACAAATGTCAGGAGTAAGAGAGGAAGTGAGCAGTAAAGGAAAGACCATATTGAGGGGGGAAAATATGTGGACACTTGTAAGATATTGAGCAGTAAAAAGATACTTTGCCAATTTTTTAAACAGCTTTGTATCATAACAATGTGGGTGGTATGTGTAAAGGAACTGTGGTAGACTTTACTCCACCTTACAATGACCCATGCAAACCACAGCAATCGTCAGAGTGTTGCTGGCTCTTGGGCTTCACTGCCGCATTTTTCGTTTTGCCCGCCACCCATGCTGCCACCACGGACACAAAGAGTACAGTATCAAGAGACAGACCTGCCTGTCAAAAGGCACCTTTTACGTACACATGAAACACTGCCGGACGGCATCAGGTAAAAACATGGCTGGACAGAACCGGTAACGTTGTTATTGTACACCAGCAGAAGGACGGCACCTGTTGTATCCACACAATATGCCCACGGGCAGCATCGCGAAAGAATGCAGCTGGACGGATCCTGTCACGTGTGCAGGGTGACGTCAGGTTGCAACGCTGCCATTAACATTATCATATATGTTTTTTTTCTACACCTGTCCATGTGCCTCTTTGCCCTAAACCTAAACATCAGTGACTTTATCGCCTCATCCCAACCATCCGTGCCAGCATGTGTGTTTGTTGACGCCCCGGCGTTGGTTGCTATGTGCTTTTGTTGTGTAAACCTAAACCACATGCATCGTCATCCCCATGTGCATTTGTTGACATCGCGTTAGCATTATACTGGAGCATAAAGAGCAAATGCTGAAGGATACCTACAACACAATATATGGACGTGGAGGCCCACTGCATAGCAACAGTATGTGACGACTTGGGATGAGAATGTGTTTCTCTGTCTCGCAAACTCAGACCAAACTGTGATGCAACATAAAAACTATAAAGCGCTGATCATGAAGACGTGCACACGTGTATACCAAGATTCTGTGTTGCCTATTTCTTGCCTAAAATGATTTCAGAAACATGTTTTAGTTTACCAACCAGCTGCCATTGTGTCAAATGGACGAGTCTGCATTCTGTTTAGCTAAATTAGCTCGCTTAACTATTTGATGATTATTTGTAAATAGTTTAATGTATAAAGTGTTTTATCCAAAGTGCGTTACAATTTGCCTCTCTTTGAACTTTTCTCAAACACACACACACACACACACACACACACACACACACACACACACACACACAGATGATTGTGAGCTACCACACAATGTGCCAGCCGGACCATCAGGAGCAAAGTGGGGTTCAGTGTCTTGTCAAGAGTAGTTTAACATGTGGACAGGAGGAGCAAGGGATCGAAACTCCAACCCTGTGTGATTGGCAGACAACCCGGTCTGCGCCTACCTTCTGAGCCACAGTGGCTCCAGATATCAGCTAGTAAAGTAGACATAAAAGCTCTCAAAACCCAGGTGAAATTCATACCAGACATTTTAAAACTGAAGGAGAAGAAAGTGATTGTTAATAGTTGAAAGCCTTTTGATTGAATGAATACAGTCCTCTCTCTTTGCATCCAAAAACAAGACTTTTATAAAGCAGATCAGCTCTTTCGTATGTGATATATTACTTTTTTTCCACTCACTTTTAGCATTTCTCTTCTCTTATCAAGATTTTTAAAAAAAAGAAACTCAAACTTTATGAAAAGAGTTTTTGTATGAGCTCTCATAACTATTGTCGGTATCCTCTCCCATGACCTCTGTTAAATTGAAAATAAAGTTGCCTGAATCCATCATAATGGATCACATACTGTGTGTCCATAATCTTACCACTTTGCCAGCAGGCTGAATTACTTAAAACTATTTGTACCAACTCTTTAGAGTTTAAGTTATGAAACCTTGCATTTAATACATGCTGATTATGTGTATGATACGCAGTTACAGTGTGAAAGATCTTGAGTGGCAGACTTATACAAATGCTAAACCGTGCTTTCATTGATTCACTTACCTTGTCCTCAGTAGCTTTGCCTCAGTCCTGCTGCATGAGTCAAGTCTATTCAGCGAGCCAGAGATCTTGAATAATAGGTGTGTGTCATGTACAGAATATACAGAGAACATTAACAAGTGAAAGAAACATACATATTCATCTGTTGCTCTACTGAAAAGCCTGTGCAGTACATGTCCATTTATTGAACTCTGTCTAAGTGAGCCAACAGAACAGCTGCTGAGACAGGAGCTCTGGGTTTTCTTTTGCATCACTTGGCTCGAATGGCAGTAAAGATGCTTTAGGTAAACATATGGGATGAAGAGAAAAAGTCAAATTTATTTGAAGTTGTGTCTTGCAGTACTGGTTGTTGTAGTGTTATTGTTGGTAAAGTCATGAGGTAAGACAAATGGAAATGCGTTAGGTTTGTGTTATATGGTGTCGTTGCTCTTTGTTCATATAACTTGTAAACAGCTGACACTTGGAGGCACACCAATATTGAAATTGAATGTAATTGACTTCTGTGACTTTTATATCCTGCGTAAATTGACAGCAAAACTGATGCAGGTGGATATGTAGCACATCATATTTTGACCTGATGGGGCACTTACTAAGTGTCATTTTTTGACAAATTTGGGAGCTCTTGGAGAGACAAGGGAGCATAAATCTTGCACAAACTTGTTGGAGCTTACAGAGAACCTATGTCACTAGGTTTGAAAAGATTTGGTTTCAGTTTAATGTTCATAAGCATCTTCTGTATCGTGATTCCAGCTACTGCTGTTTTTTTTTTATATATATATATATTACACCAGACCATGAATAAGTCTAATGGATGAATAAAAAGAGTCTATAACAACCAGCTGGGAACCAGGCCTTTTACAGTATGCGCAGTAATGTGAAGCAATAGGAGCTCTTACAAAAAACATAATATGCATCAAGATGTTGACCCCGGGTGTAAAAATATAGACAGTTGGCAGCAGTGTAACATTTTCATGGGAGAAATTTGTGTGATGGAGCTCATAAAATACAGACCTTTGTTGGAATTAATTGCGGTGGAGGTGGAGACATTTTTAAAAGGAGCTGCCACTCTTCTTTTGAGTCTTTCTTCTCTTGTACTCTGCAGTTTTTGAAATTACACTTTTACTCAAAAAAGTACAATAACTTGTGAAAAGAAAGGTCCTTTGCCCTCCTCTCTAGAAGTGTTTTTCTCCTTTTACGTGTGTGTCAAACTAAGTCAGAAAACTATATGTTGCTATTGCTACATGTGTGTTTGTTTTTTTAGATTTGTGTTTTCAGGTTATTCTGAAAATATATTCCAAAGCATGGGCCACAATAAGCCATAAGAATCCCACTATCCAAACACTGTAAAGTCATGCCATCTTTGTTTTCTCTTGTAATGTCTCTTACCCCATCTGCCTTGATCAAAAAATATTCAATTTCATGCTGCTTTCATCTGCTCACACTTTTTGTCTCAGCAACTGTTTTGATCACCAAAACACACACAGACACAGTCAAGAAGAAAGAAAGTAATAAACCATCATATTTTCCATTTTTTTCAACACTGTTCAATCAATTACATGCACTTTTAAAGCTGGATCTTTCCTCACACCCCACAGGTGGATTGAGTCTCACTCACATCAGGATTTATTGAAGCTCTCATCCCTCTATTCAGCACATGTCAGGTAAGAACGTCGCATACAGACACGTGTGAATGCTGGGGGAAAAAAAAAATCAACCTATGCCAATGTCCAACCAAGGCCAGATGGTCAGTTGCAAATTCAAGGCAGAGATCCCAGGCTCTCCCTGCTATGTGTGGCAGTTTGTGCTGCCTGGGCAGAAGCTGGAATAGACGCCATACATCATGAATGCAAATGAGCCGCTTGATTTGACATTTCCAATAAGCCCGTCTCAATGTACCAGTGGGTTTAGCCAATTAACCATGTCAGTAATCAATGTGTTCTGAGGCTCAGTTAAGTCCTCAGTTTCCCTGCCACATAAATCACAGGCAGATTAGCTGATCAGTTACCCTTGCGCACCGGCTTAATGGTCCACTTCAGGAGAGATAAAATGGAAAATGAAACTTAATGAAGTCAGCTGGAATGTAACCCTAACTCCTATATACCCACAAAGCAGTGAGGCTGTGGACGACAATGATAATGTATTGCTGCACTTAATGAGCATCACCTTTGTTTCTGTGCTAAGAGGTGTTAATTATCTTGGTAGTTGGATTAAAGATAGCAGTCGAGCAGCCTTCACCATTGATGGCCGCCCCATGTTTTTTTGGCAGTTAATTCTGCCTACTTTTAGCTAGAAATGAAATTAAATAATTCAATATTCGGATAATTTAAGACATCATTGCAATAACTTTTCTTATGAAAAAGAAGCAGTGCATAGTAGGCTTGGGTGATGGCTTGGTCACGGTATTACAGTATGCCAGGGTATTTAGAATTCCTGATGGTATGTTTTTCAATACTGTTATGAATACAGACAAACCTCTTTCTATTAAACTAGGGCTGTCAAATGACTTTTTTTTTTTAATTGCGAATAATCGCAGAATTATAATGATTAATCACGATTAATCATATTTTTTGATCACATGCTTTCAATTCCATTATTTTGGATTTCAAAACACACTTGAAGTTCATATTGACAAGGTACAGCAAAGCACCAGAGCTCAGTTTCTGGTTTCAATGATACCTAGTAGTGAAGGGAAAAGTTATAGGATTATAAACAGCCGGCAGCAGAGAGAGACCGTATGGAATAACGGCATGTTTTTTACATCTTGGTGAATTAAGATTTTATTTCGACCAAATTGGAGCCGGTGATTGTTGTAACAGTGGATTTAGTAACAAGGCATTTTGTCAAAAATTGGTTAAATAATAAAATTGTAAATAATAAATTGGTTCAGGACCATATCAGTGGACATGTCGTATTTTACAGGTTGTAAAGAGAGGATGGATAAAGCAGTTGAGAAATTGTCAGCAAAAAACCTGCTTTGGTCTCATTGTTAGTTGGTCCATGCTTGTTTTACTCTGGCTGCAGTATGTCACATAGTGCGCACGTTTTTATATTACATAGCCCACAATGCTACACATAGCTACATACTAACATCAGGAAAACATGCAATCTTGGTTATTGATATTGCAAGTTTCTTCCCAGTTTCTGAAAATATGGGAAATATTTTGTTTTAAATGGTTTGTTTTTTTAATGTATGGAAACTAACATAATTTGTTTTCTGTGCAGAGCGGGCAAAACAGCCTGGCTGAAATTTGCTTGTTTAAGTTTGGGTAGAGCTAATTCAGTGATTTCTTTCTAAACACATTATACATGTTAGAAAATACTTGTTGAAGACATGAGAAAAGACAATGAACTCTGTGGTGCTGTGTGTGAGTGGCGACTTTGCTACATCCTACAAGCTCTCTTGCCTGTCTTTATCAAATAAAAACTTGATTAAACATCTTTGTTGAATACTACAGTTCTGTAAACAAAAGCAGAATATCGCCGTCATGATTGTACTTGTCAGTCTTGGCGAATCTGCCAGCTCGCTGGCAGTTACTGCTCACTGCTGTGGGTGTGTGCTTTGTACTAATGTTAGCTGCAATAAGGAGTATGGCCTTGAAGCGACTATGCTTCACTGGTTCAGGGTTTGTATGCGCTGCTGGATTAGGTGTTGATTAGAGTCTGTCGCTGCACAGTATTTCGAGCTTCATTTTGGGGGCTCATGCATGTGACTGTGATAATGGGTTAATGATAGCTGCTTAGGAGAGTCCCATGGTGGACACCAGAAGGAGGATACTTCAACTCTCAACTTTCTTTAAAAACTGCATTTCTAGTTAATGTGCATTCTTTTGAAATATTAAGTTGAGTCAACAGGGCTGGGTTTTATGGTTTTAGAATGATATCACGATATTTTTAGATATAGGGATGCACGGTGTATATATTTCTCGATATTTGGAAATGTCCCCTTAACTACTGTAAACTACTAAAATAAGTGAACCACAGTTACAAATAAAGTAGCTACTGCCCTAAAATACAGTTACATAAACTACTGTTCTAAACTACTATCATTAAGTGCAATAAAATATTGTTATGGTGTTAAATAACGTAAATTATAAAGTTAAAGTACTGTTATAGTTACATAAATTAAAGTATTGGGGAGCCCAAGGTGCCTTTATTTTGAAGGACCCGCCTCGTCGTGGGTTGGAAGTGTTGATGTTTTTGCTGTGGACTTGAAGCTCAAAGGAGGAGTAAGACATTCTGGCTCTCAACTTTCTTTAATAATTATATTTCTAGGTAATGTGCATTCTTTTGAAATATTAATTTAAGCCAAAAGATTTTTTGAGAGGAAAAGACATTTAGGCTTTTAAATGTGCTTCAGTATTTAATTCACTCATCAAAAGTCATATGAATGTTAAATGTGAAATAAAGTGACACACTTTAATAAAAGTCCAAGTGAATATCAAATTTTCTCTTATTCCTTATTGATCTCCTGCTGGAAACATTATGCTCATTAAATTCGACACTTTGCCTTGAGAGAAAAGTAGAGTTCAGTAGAGTTCATCGTATTGTAAAAGTAATGTAGGTCCTTATGTGTCCCATTTACATTGTTTGCTCCATCACTGAGCCTCTCAGTCTCAGGGCGGCAAAATATGCTGCTTAGGCAGTGTTCCCATCATCAGTGTAACGACACCAGGGACACCCTTTAGCGTCTGCACTAACTCCTACCCATCATTATAATAATGCCAGGGGCTTATGCCCAAGTGCCAAAATATAATGTGTAAGAATGAGATCGCATTCAGCATTAAAGTTACTGTCCTATGTGAATATGAGTTCTTCTTCAAGTGTATGTATCATCTTTGTAGAGCAGTAGCCTGTATTTTTCTGTGATGAATTGTTGCTGCCTGATTAGACAACATAATGTGCTGTTATGGGACAAAATTTGCAATTTCAGACATCAAAGCAGAGTAGATTAAATTTGGCAAAATGAGACTACAAAATATCCATCTGCATTCAAAATAAAGCAATGTCAGCTCCGCTCATACTTGGATCTGTTAGACATCAAACAAATAGTGCACCAAGACTGAGAAAAGCGTAGTAATTTAACTTCAAAGTATTGAAAAGAGAAGCATTCACATTTTTACCAATGTTGGGCTACTTAAATGTGGTACACATAACATTTTTTTAGTTTCTTAAAAAATCATCCATACATGATCCTTTTTCAGCAGTGGCTATTTTCAACTTTAACTGAGAGAAAATGACATATTTTCCATATGAATGACTCAAAACTCAGAGGACAAACACAGTTGTTACAGTAGCAAACATCAGGGAACAGCAACTCAGTCACAGATGGGTACGTAAATTGTGTTGGCAGTAAATGGATATAAAGCTGTTTTCTATCAGAAAAGATTGCGATCATTACACACACATATAATTTAAGTATGCAATATACAGCAACCAAGGCACACGAAATATCATCAAAAGCAGGTAGTAAGAAACTGGAACAGTGGGTACTCTGGTGATGGAGGGACAACCAATAGCAAATAGGCATTAACAACTCATTAAGGCCACCACCACCTGGGATCCCAACCCCTGATAGCTTCAGCTAATGATAGAGAGACCCCGAAGCTTCAGCGTCAGGTGAGGGAGAGCCTGGTGTGCCTCCGACTGTTCGATAGGGGCTGTGACACTTTGTAGGCCTTGTTTGTAAAGTTTAAAAACAACAACAGCAACCATCTGTGTCAGGTGTTCTAAATTAGTTTGTGAAATTTTGTTGTGCGTCTGAAGTGATAACTGTCTTCACTATGGAAGATATTAATTCACCTGCTTTGTGCTGTAGGAAATGGCTACACTTGGAACGAGCTTTGGGGAGGCTCACTTGTTTGTGTTTTGGTGCTGCTTACAATGACACAGAAAAAGCTTGACTCAGTCAATAAACCCATTGATAACTGTTGGGTAAAATTATCATTCCTGTCACTGTTTGTGTGATAGGCGCAGCTGCAGTATCATGATAAACATGGAGACAGAGTGGGGCCGAGCAGACCGTTATGTTGTGGGCAGTGGTACAATGAAATGAGTCAAAGTTGCGGTGATTTGAAAAAATTGCAAGGCAGTGCAGAATTCACGGGGATTACCTGATTTTACACCATTGTTGCATTGTGAAATCCTGGATGAGACTGATTACAGTCATTGCAAACTACTGAGGCGTTGGGCTCACTGACCTTTCTGTGCACTTTTAGTGACACTACACAGGTTGTGACCATTTTATTGTCATGGAAAACTTATCATTGACCCATAATCTACTCATGATAACCTGACAAAGCCCTGCAAAACAGAAGCAGAGTATACTAACTTCAACAAATCTAAGATTTAAGATGTATTTATTTCTTTATTTTTCACAAACACTGATATGATTTGCCCTCTGCAAAAAACAAGCAAACAAAAAGAATATCCAAATCCCTTTATTGAAAAACTGAATACCTACTCAATTAATAAATACTAGAGTATATGGGTGCATTTTCTGTTTCAGACCAGAGGACACTACAATAGAATAAAACTCATTCAGTTGTAAAAAAAGAAAATAAAAAAATAAAAAACACTCTTCTGGTCCACAAAATCACACATGCTTTTTTTTGTCTATGGAGCAACTTTAAACTTTTATACTTACTTCTCTTGTTTCTGGCTTTGACAGAGAGTAGCTCATGTTCACAAATATTGATTAAACTTCCCTTATTCATGGAAATAACATATGGGATTTCTTAATTTGAGTGGTGTTCTCCTTTAAAGGTAAGAATGTATACAGACACCAGAGAATCACATTCACACAAACACACACACGCATCTATTTGTTTGAGTGGTCTGTTAAAACACTGAAAACCTGTATTTCTGTAAGAGACATCTCATGTCTTCAAGATAGCATCAGCTCGCAAATAGAAACCATTTAGTTCTCTGATAACCATCTCCCCTCCTCCACCCTCTCTCATCCTTAATCGATGCTTTTTCTCTCAGAGGAGCTTCGGAGAGGAGGAGAGGAGGAGGTCCTCAGGTTTAGGAAGCCGAGGCTAACTCCCCCTGCTTTCCCCATCTCCAAACACAAAAACACTGCATGTGAATGAGTGACATTTAAGTAAATAGCAAATATACATAATGTCAGTCATCACCAAGCATTACCAGGCACTTAACCCCCCCAAACAAACATTATTGTACATGTCTGTAACTCTAAATACCCTGAAATGAATTGATAATAGACCCAGTGTCACGGCTTTAATTCCCTCAGCTGCCTTTAGTTAATTATGCTGCATGTTGTGCTTATGTCTCTCTGTTACCCAGGCACTTACATTGACAAGTATGCTTATTATTAATCACTCTCTATTAATGCAGGCAGTATAATGATGTCGCCATGTTCTCACCATGTAGTAACATGGGCAGCTTTTTCTCCTTCCTGTGTTTTTTTTTGACAGGGGCTGCGTGTGAAAGGAGCGAATTGTAAACAAAAGATTATATCCGAACGCACAGAAGATGGTGGGTGTTATTCATGACTCGAATCGCTGCCTCGGGTGAGCACCCGTGTCAGTTTGATCCAAGGGCTAGATGCTTTAAGACTGACTGGCAGTTGTAGCATTAAACTTTGTTTGGCTCTCTGAAGTACGAGCTGGTGTGTGTGTGTGTGTGTGTGTGTGTGTGTGTGTGTGTGTGTGTGTGTGTGTGTGTGTGTGTGTGTGTGTGTGTGTGTGTGTGTGTGTGTGTGTTCATTGTTGTACCATCCTATTGAGAAACCAGTTTGAGCTTTAGTCTGTAAATTAGAGGGGAGGTTAAGGAGTTTGGGATTTAAAGGAACATTTATGACATTGATCAACTTCCGTCTTCGACAGGGCTCAGGCAGTGGCGTTCAGTTAGAGGGGATGAATGAAAGTTTAAAAACGGCCAGAGACATCCAGAAAATATACTTTCTCTCAACACAGTCTCTGTTGCATAAAGGAGATCAGGGGAACACCAGAGATATTACAACTCATCCTTAAAGGGACAGGATTGTCTTTGCCAAATAGCCATTCCTCCAATAGTTGTAGAAATATTTCACTCAGAGGCACTAATGTGAACCTCATGGTGGCACAAAATGAAATGTCAGTAGGAAATTTCTGGTGGGAACCATGAATTTTCCTTGCAAATTATTGTGCCAGTCTGATGGTGAGATATTTCACAGGATAAATGAAAAAAAATTGACCTGCTGGTGACGCTAGATGAAAAGTCAGGGGATTACTATCATGAATTTCTGCACAAAATTCCATGGTCGTCCATCTAAAGGCCCTGGCACACCAAGCCGATGGTTGGCCATCTGTCAATATCAGGCCGTCTGTGAGCGTCTGTCGCCTCAGTTTTTGGCCTTCATCGGCCCTTGTCAGCATTTATTCCGGCTGTTTAGCATGTTGAATCCGTGGCAAAGTCGGTCTGAGATTTAAATTACTCTGGTTGGCAGTTCAGCTTAGTGCATGAGAAGGGAAATAAAAATCAAGGAAAGTGTTGTTTTGCTGTTGTTTTACACAACAGTCAGCCTTTTTCAATGTTAGTTCCTGATTCCTGAGTTCAGTGCGTCTGGGCCTTAATAGTTGTTGAGATATTTAAGTCTGGGCCAAGGATCAGTTAACTTTTAGGTATGACATGCCATTTTTACATTTTCTTGACAATTTGTGTGCCATATCAATAAAATGTCAAACACTGCTCCTAAAAATGCTCCATAAAAACTTTGGCTTTGTCCTTACCTTTTGGCTACTCACTTACACTCAAATCGCAGTATGTTGTTATCACAGCCAAATGTGGTCTGTCTTTCACAAAAAATAAATAAAAATGTGGGAAACCTTGCACTTTTTTTTAATACTTGAAAAACTTTCTTGCATAATTATTGCTAATATGGCAATAGTTAATAGTTAGTTAATCAATGGTGTGCCAGTGGTGGCACGCATCCCCAAGGTTGCTGACTCCTTTCTGGACGAAAGTGGTGGACTGACCCAACCACAGAGCCACGATGCTAGCATGAAAAGAAGATTTCGATATACAAAACCTGTGCAGACTTTAAATAAATGGAGCTCTTCCCTGTACATATGCATACATACAAGTTTTTTATAGCAGGCTGACTGTGATCAGAAAGTGGAAAAGATTAAAGTGTGAGATAGAGTCTAATATACAATATTAGTCTTTTGTTTGACCTGTAATAGAGTATGTCATTGCCACAGGCACATTTCTAAACTTTAAATTGCTTCTGTGCGCTCAACTTTATTGCTATTATTGTCGTCTTTTTCATTATTGCATCATTTTATCTCCCTGTGTTTGTGAAGCACTTTATGATTGTGTTTCAACAGGAGTGCCGTAAACTAAATCATTACCATCAAATTACCATTTGATGTTTGATGATGATCACTGTCTGATGATTTACAGGTGCACATGGGGTAAATTAATGGGACTGTGTGTGCTGTGCTGGTGGAGGATATAGATGTATGTACATGCAACAGTGATATCTGTGAACCGTCATTAATCTCATGCAAAAAAAAGCATATTCTCTCAATTTTTGCCATTGTAGTCTTGAACCTGCACTGAGTTTAATGAATCTAGTTGTGTTAAAACTTCTGCAAAGAAACATTAGAAGGACCAGCTCTCGCCAAAATCGAATGTCAGGCAAAAACATCAAGTTTAGTTGATTGACACCTGAAAAACAGATGTTTCACTGGTGTAAACACTGAAATTGAAACTAACCTGAAAAGAGGCTGCCTGAAAATCTCAGCCATCGCTCCATTGTTTGCCTCTCTGTTATTGTTACCGAAGTGAAACAGAAAGCGATATACTCCACCAATGTGTGTGTTCTGCAAAAGCCTTAACTGTTCCTCCTCAGGTGGTTTCTAAAAGCTTTCTGAACCACCTGAGGCTTATATCACTGGCAGGCAGAAATAGTCTTAAAGCCCTGGGCCAAGTGCCAAAATTCAGTCCGGCGCACAACACCACCCACCTGCTGACACATAGAAACACACTTACGTGCAGACTACAAATCCACAGCTTGATTTGTTCCTGTTGAGCCTTAAGAAAGACTTCAGGACAAATACTCTGTTGGAACAGGCTCACTACTCTGGCAACACATAATTAGTGGCAGACAATTTAGAAAATCTCAACTCAGATAATAACAAAAATATTTCTCCCAACTGAGGAAACCTCAAGAGACATGTAGGCACAGTAGAACAAAGTGCAAGTGTTTTTTTTTTTTGTTGTTGTTGGGTTTTGTTTTTTTTTATATCGTGTAACAATTAAGAGCAAAAATTAAGTTTTAGGTGAGTTGTTGATAAACACTGTCTGCATTTACTCCTCCTTTGTAATCGAAGAATATGTCCCCACTAAACTGGATGAACCTAAAAACACCTTTTTGGTTGTTTTTGCTAGACTGTCCAAACTGAAACACCAAAACAACAAGAAAACGGCCAATTTTCTTCCACTTCTTACTCTGTCAGTTGGTATAAAACCAGTGTTTGTTTTACTTTGTTCCAATACAGCCAAACTCATACGTTTGTTGTTTTTCCATTTACATAATGTACAAATCATATGGATCAGTCATATCAGTGCCTCTGTACTGAGACTAGGACTAAAACTAATGATTATTTGCTTAATTAAATATTCTGGAAAGATGGTCCTCAACGCTCCCACTGGTGGGTGAGATAATGTAAATATGTCTGTTTTGACCCAGAAAACAATGTGACAGCCAGCACTTAACAAACAATATTAAATTACAATTAAACAGTAACTATGTTTCTGAAAACATTTGGGGCAAGGAATAGGCAATACAGTCACAGAATCCTGTTTTCATGGTTATGTTCCTCTTCAGCAGCAGTTTGTAACTTGCAGAGTGGATAATAGGTCTGTCAATCTGCAGCTGCTATGGAGGCCGTGAATGCAAACTTTTAGACCCAGCACAATGAACTGTTAGGTTTCACTTTCACTGCACCTGTTGTCTGCTGCTCCATGTGTGCCCAGAGTACGTTCTACGCTCTGAGGGTGTCGTGCAATGCATAACCGAATAGTATATATATTTCAAAGGTGCTCCTGATGAACAGTCGAGCTTCAAAAATATAAATCAATCCGTGGCGGCAGATGTTTTTGTCCTGGCAGGCCACTAGAAATAAATAGATGTGTGCAAAATCCTGTAATGGCAGTGCCCCCCCCCCACCATCATGCAGCAGTGCTCAGAAATGTCCCGAGGAACGTGACAAAAAGCTTAAGGCGTCAACTTGACCTTCCAAGATCTCAATCTCAGATCTTTCCCGGCAGCATTGCTTGGTAACAAGGTAATCGATGTTATTCACTTTACCTGTCAGTGATTTTAATGTCGTCGTTAATAGGTGTATGTTCCTGTCTAAAGGCCTTTGCACAATGAATTTTTTTTTTTTCGTTTTTTTTTTTTTTTTTAATTAAAAAAAAAAACAAGACAGAGAAACCTTGCACGCTGAATCCAATGCATGTTATTGTACTATTTTTGGTGAAAATTGGCAATAGGAGTCAAAATTATAAGACACATTTTGTCTCTTGCTTTTTTCCACTGGAGTTATGTATATGGCTGTCACCACTATCCCCGTGTTGTGCATTTGGCACTGCAGTTGCATAGAGAGACCAAGCTGTCCTCCTCTCTGTCTCCACACTGTCTCTGTGTGGTCTACATCCTCCTCCTCGTCATCATCATCATCCACGATGAATATTACTAATTGACCTGTTGAAAGTGAGCCATCTGAATTATGTAATAATACTGTGTGTTCCTCTGCCACTTTCTTCACAGATTCTTTGTCAAATGACTCTAAAGGCTTTTGACAGATGTTAAAAACACAGAAAATCAAACCTGTTCCGAAAACTTTTGTAATAAATCAAAGTTTTAGAGTCGGTGTGGAAACACGAGGTTGTATTTGTTTTTAGGCATGTAACAATTTCGGACGAAAAAAACTGACTCAATGTGCAAAGGCCTTTAATCAAAGATGGGGCTTCTGACATTTATAAGGAAGGAGGAAATAGCACTTGTCACTGTCATTGAAAAAGGAACTTATGAAAGCTTTTCATTTGATTTGCATAACAGTTTGCATCAGGCGGTCGGAAAATAAATTTAATTCATTTTTTTCCTCATCTGAGTAAAATAAAAGCTGTGATTATTTAGGGGCAAAACGGAAGAAATAAAGATCTGCAAATGTGTGAAAGCTTGTCAAGTTCACTCTCAATGTCACACAACAAAGACAGCTTTATCTCCACTTGGAAATTGTGACATTAGGAGTGCATCTACTATTGGTATGTAATGGTTGCAATTAACTTATCAGCATATCCTCCTTGGCTTGCAGAGGGGGGAGAGTGTGATACATCATGTTTTTCTCTCCATGTGAAAGTGCTGGCTGTCTGCAGCACTGAGAGGGACTCGTGTCAGCCAAACAGGGCATACAAATGATGGGTCTTCTCAGATATTGAGTCTAGAACACAATAAAAATACGAAGCTGTATTCGTTTTTTAAAAAGTGTCTGTCACATTACTAGATGGTTGCCAATCATATTTAGCTTATGTAATAACATCAGAACGCCTCACAAACAGGCACCAACCTTGTTAACATTGCTCTTACTCATCTCACAGTCTCACGGCGACTCGATTCTCACTGTATCGTCTTCTGCAGCGCCTGTTCTTGCATTTGTCTCATTCTTATGAAAGCAGTATCTCAACAAGACCTTGAGGGAGTTTCCTCAAATTTGGAACAAACACACACTTGGGCTCCAATATGAAGTGATTAGAATCTGGTGCTTGAAGGACAAAGGCCAAGGTCATGGTGACCTCAAAAAGCATGTTTTTGGCTGTAACACAAAAACCTGGGGTCCCCAACTCAAAACTGTGCTGGTTGTAAAAATGTTCAGTGCTGCCGGGGAACGATGTTTTCACAGGTATGGATGTAAATGGTAAATGCAAGTTGACTGGTACACAGAGGCATACAAACATGTGGTGGTATATCTAGTTGTCAGTCTGGCTGTGTGAAAAGCATAAATAAGCTTCACTTCCCATTCGGTTTCCCATCAGGAAAAAGCTATCTGTTTGGGAAGCACTGAGCATACGACTGTATAATGAGACTTGCTTTTACTGCAGGAGTTATGTCAGTTTTGCTGTTGTTAAAAATTGACCCATCATCGAGAATTTTCTTAGTGTTTGGATTCTTCATTCACTGTAGAGGCATGAGAGGAAAGCAAAGTTTGCGGATTTTTGTGCAACATGGGTTGAGTAATTGATATTGAAATGATCATTTCGAGGGTGAAGTATTCCTTTAATGCTTGGATGAGCAGTGCAAAGCATGTAGGACTTAAAAAAAAAAACGGCCAAACAGAAGAACATTAGTGCGAGTGCAGGCCTTTTCCAAATGCTCTCACATATGAGGAAAATATTTATGAACAGTAGCAGTGCAGCCTTAACAAAGTGATTAAGTGTTAACCTTCTGTCGGGTCTGATGTTGTGGCAAGGCCATAATACCTGCCAGCTGTGGCTGTCACTCAAGAGTCATTACAGGGGTGGGGAGGGGCCGCATATTCCAGTACGATGATTGATGGGCACTTTTACTGATGAGACTCTCTAACAGCAGACTCCTCTTTGTTGCTCAGACTCCCAGCATGCCTCCAGTCCTTGAGACCCGTCTGTTGTGTTGTAATACAGCAAAGGCAGCCACAATGAGACAAGCGCACACATGAATTTGAGATAGGGCTTTTCAGCTGATTGCTTCCACTGCGATAAGCAGTTGCAACATGGCAATTTCCATAGTGTGTTGTTTTTTTTAAAGGCGGTAAATCTAAGGGCTTTTGCTGCGTTCTTCACTTTTATGGGTCCAGATGCACACTACACCGGTGATGTGAAACAATTGTCTAGTCTGTTTAAGCTGTAAATTATCTCAATGTGTTGCACGGCCTTTATAAAGCAGCACTGCCGTACACCTCAGTTTGATTTTGTGTCTCCATTTGCCTCCATGATCTGTAATTGCAGTCTTCACACATACACTGAAGCCACTTTGTACAAGAATATCAGAGCAGGAGAATTATCATTCACCCAGAGAGCCAACATTAAGATGACAAAAATTGAAATGTGGGTCAGCATGACCAGATGTGAACCTATTAAGGTAGACTGCGGGGCAGAGGACTCTGTCAATCACGCACGACCCCGTGGGACTACAACAGTGATCTGCTGAAGCTCAGTTACACAGCGTCTTTGTGATTCACTGTTTTAAAGCCTCAGATGAAAGGTCACAAAGGGATGAGAGACACCAAAAGACATGGCCTACAGATCAAAAGGAACATAAGCCCTCAGTCAACACAAGCTTAAGTATAAAGTCACAACGAGTCTGACACTGGTCGCTGCTAAACAAGCACTTTCTTGTAAACTACTCGTGCTTCAGTGTGTGTCAAGACGGAGCCGTTTGTCAAAGTGGGGCTTGCGAATATGATTGCAGAGGATATGTGAAAGTCATTCCTTAAGGATCTGAAACTTGGCTACCTATTTGTCAACTTCAGAGCTGTCAGTCACGCTTACAACACTGCTGGTGATAAATGAAATTTACAGTCACATGCTGAAGTGTTAAGCAGTCTTAAATAAATACGGCAATACATACAGGATAGGATCACAGCAAAGCTTCAGCATCTTCCTCCCCTGATTAGCATTTCATAGGAGTGATTCATAACAGCATGTGCCCTTGCATGATTGTGAAGACACTCTGCTAATCCATCTGATAATTATTTGATTATTTAGGTGCAATTTCGTTTTAATGCATTTTCAGTATTAAATTCCAACTCCCACATCTGACATGTAAAGCCCCAAAAGACTTTTTCCCATCGACTTACATTGCGAAACAGACCTCTGTGTATCAATGGATACATTTTTTTATCACTACAACCGCACAAAATGACTAATTTCTTCATTGGGATTTGATCCGTTGGGTCAGAGAACATTTAAGAAGTCTAGAAGAGCCACACAATTAAATCATTTTTCCTTCATTCATGTTTTATGCCCAGCAGTTGGACAATTTTGGCTCCATATGCTACTCAGCATCTTTCATAGGAAAGAATCAGGGCCTGCCACCATCTCTGTATCCAGGTGTCCCAATAGACCCATGGCTAGCAGCACCGCTCAACATGGTAGCCACCCTCTGTGTATCAGTGAACAAGTGGCTTTATTTTGAGCCACAAAACACGTTTAGTGTTTTTAACCATGTGAGCATTGCTAACCATGCTGATTGTGCCGAATAGAGGCTAAAAGTTATAGCAGTTTACAATGCTGAAGTCGGCAAGATCGCGGTGTGGTCAGACGCAGTGACCCGGCGCTCTTTGTGCTTTGGCATGTTTTTTGTTTTGTGTGTCATTCTTTGTTCTCTAGTTATATTGTCTGATACACATCTACAGCACACCAGATCGGAGCTGCTCAGGGTAGCGATATATGACGCAACTCGAGTTTTATTTTTCATTGTTTGCTTTTTTTTGTCTTGTGCTACTGCTTAAGACTGACCAAAATGACTTTCATTATTTTTTAAACTATGACAATGAAGATCATTTTCTTAAAGGGGCATGCTGCTCAAAACTGAGCTCAGTACTTACTACCTACAGCTACATGGGGGGAGACCGGAGGATGGGCACAATGTCTCCACAGCAACACTGTTGGGTTGGAACGGCATTACTTGTGGTTATCGCAAAATGAGCAGAGCTGCTACCGAGCTCCCAGCCGACCCAGGCAGTTCACAGTGCAGTAAACTCAAGTGCAGCAAAATTAACATGTAGGTTGACACGTGTGCGCAGTCATAAATGTTCTCTCGTTGACATCCAGCTCTTCAAATTTTCTGGGAAAACATTGTATTTGACTTGTAACTCCTATAGCTTCATCCTCTATTCACTGTTTGTTGTAAACAGAAACACTACGTCTCGCTGAAACAGCTATCCATTATTCAGACAAAAACCCATTAGACATTTCTGTCACAGTTTGTAGAACAAAAGCAATGCTGTGCATGAAATGATTACAATTTTCTTTTTCAGTCTCTTCAATTTAACTTCCACTGGCAATAAACCATAACAATGTCCTAATTAATTTCAGCTCTGAAATTCATAGTTACTCAGTCAAACAGACTTCCTGGATTAGAGCTTGCACGGCCAAACATGACTGAAGCTAAAGTATAATTGAATAAGAGACTTCATTAACCATGTTTGCTGTGTTTCTGTGAAGGTAAAGAATCTAAAAACTGTTCAAAGACATACTAACAGGCATCAGGGACAGACTAACAAGCCGTGTATTTCTAGAATGACAAAATTAATATGACAACCTCCGCACAAACCAGTAATATGACAAGAACATGACGGGTGCTGTAATCCCAGCATCATTCCAGTTGCTTTCATCTAACGCCCTAGTTTTTCCAAGTTTTACCACCATAATGGTTACCTGTTATCCCAATTTAACAGCTTTTTTGCTTTTGTAATTTGCTAGAACTACTCTAAAATACACACAGACATGTCTAACGCAGTCTCCAATATTGAACAAAAGACCTTTTCAGAAAGATTTTTTACACTGTTTATACTGTGTCTTGGCTGTGTTTTTTAGGAGTTTCTCTCCTTTCTTTATTCTACCCTTTTTTTTACTCCAACCAACATAGGCATCACTACTAGGGGTGCAATGGTACACAGAAGTCACGGCTCTGTTCATGGTTTAAAGAGTCACGGTTCAGTGCAAGTTCAGAACAGCGGAGAAAAAACAAATGCATATAGATCAGTTTCTTTTCATTTATTTCAACAGACAGTTGTGCATTCGTCAAAGACAGACAAAATCCTCTTGCTGGAGACGGTGATAGCATTTTGCCCACTGGCAACTTTGGTAAACTATTTTCATTATAAAAGTAAGGAACATTTCAAACACTTCTGTATTACACTGCACTAACACTGAACAAACACTTTTCAAAAAGAACACAACAAGCTGTAAAACTGAAGAAAAAAACAATCTCTTATACTGCAAAACTGAACACACAAAAAAAATAATATTAAGAAAACAACTTGTGCAATTGGAGGCAAGTAATTAGTTCCATCTTGGCTATATGCCAATGTATTATCCCATTCTGCTTTTACATCTAAAGGCTGCTTGAAAGCATAGGGGATAAGGAGTTGGTCTGTGATGTATTTCTTCATCTGCCCAGTAATCGGCACATTGGGGTGATACAATCCAATGTGCGTTAGCATGTTGTTTGTGTATACATTCACATACCATGCGATGGTGGAGCAATGATGATGCACCGTCCTCTTCTTATACAAAACTCTCTTTCTTGCTGTTCTAGCTGACAGGGAATCTGCAGGCAGGTCTTGCAGCTCTTTCATTTCATTTGTGCTCGCCAAAGTGTGACTGACTCACACCAATCAGCTTGCTGTGCTAACCTCAGCACATGGCTCTAACGGTGTGGGCCTACAGCTAAAAGATTTAGGGTGAAACTTGGGCTTGTGAACTTTGGTTCTGCATCCTGTGCATAAATCTGTATACTGTGTATTCTGTATGCAGCTGAGTGCATCAGACCATGATCCAAGTACCATTATATTTCAGTACATATACTCTAACCGTTACAGCCCTAATCAGTAGTCTATTCTAATAGAGTTGCAGGGTTGGAGAAGTGATTTTAGGGGCCCCTGATTCCAGAAGTTAAAGGCCCATTCACAGTTGAAGCACCTCAGGTCTTAGATTGTTATGAAAGTGTCCTAGTTGAATCATTTGTACAGAAAACAAACTATCTTCTAAAATATCTAGTCTGCATATAATGAAATGTGAAGCTCTGGTAAATGATAGAGATGCACAATACTATTGGCTCTGTATCACCTGATATTGGCTTTAAAATGAATAATCAGAATCAACTAACATGTTTTTTCTTATTCTGCACAATAAATAAATGTGACACACATTGAAAAGCATTGTATTTAATGTCTCCATCTGCTGGTGGGCCATCATGATAAGAGTTTTCATAATATGATGTTTATTTCACTACAGAAGATACTTGATGATTGCTAAAATTATTTGGGGAAGAAAGTGGATATATCAATTAGGGCTCCAATCAAATCATCAGTGGGAGACCATCAGTCGACTGAGATTGCTTCAAGTTAAGCAGTCTTTTTCTGACCAGCGTACTCACAGGGATGTTTTGGTCCTCAGATTTTTCTGCAGAGTGAGTGCTCTTGACTTTTATGCTACCTTTTGCAGCTGTGGACATGCAGGCAGCAGCGTGGAGGGAGAGACACCACACCGTCAGGTGAAGAAGTGGTGAATTTAAAGCTCACAGGAAGTTAATAGGACACAGTCTCTGACTTTTTTCTAGTGTCAGCCAAAAATGTTGATACGCATATGCGATCCATCCATTGTGCCTTTAGCTTCTCTACTATATGGCCTGAATGCCACTGTCACACTGAAACTCACCTTTAGCCTGTTCAAATTTTAAAACTCTGTATGGAAAACAAAACTTACCGTCAAATATCCATATTAAATGGCCAAATCTGATTTGACTGGCATAATTCTGAGCCTGGTACAGCCCAAATATCGATATCAGTATCAGTTATCAGCCAAATGGGTTGTTATATATCGGCAAATATTCCAATATCTTACATTCCTAGTTAATAACATCTAACCAGACCTTTAATTTCTGTGCTTGTGTCACTAGCAGCCGGCAAAAGCTAAAAAACTAACAAAACTGACACAATATGCAACATGAATGAAGGAGTCAGTTTGTCTTAAATTGTCAACCATGGTGCCGTGTTTGTTTTCAACTGCAACAGAAACATTTAGGTATAGAGATATACCCTAAGGTTCTCACCTCCAACTTGCCTTTCTTTCATAATAACAGCAGATGAGGTTCATGGGTATTCAGAGCCATCTTCCATGGCAAACCAATAGAAAAAAAACATGATTTCTCAGACATAAAGTTGGAATGGGTGGTCGCCACACCACAAGCCTAATATTATGCAGCAGACTTCTGTTTTCTGTGCTGAGGAGCATTGAAGACATTAGTAGAAGAACATTTCTAAATGGAAATGCAAAATGGAAAGGAAAACTGCTTACCAAGATTGGATGTGAGTTTGATAAATTAGCTTTTCTATCAGGGAAGGAAATTAATTTAATGATATCAACTTTTAAATGTCATTTAAGAAACTGCTGGATAAAAGAAAAAAAAGAACAAAAGCCAGACAAAGAAAACATGTAGGTGTGGGCGAGAGAAAAGGATTGTGCATATTAAAAAATAGAGTCAAAACAGATACTAAACTTTGGTAATTATTCAGTGTATTTCAGTGTAATTTATGGTTTAAAGTGTATGGACCTACAGTGCAGACTGGAGTCTTTGCTATAGATGACAACCAGAGATTAACTTGTGGCAGCTGTTTTATACGAGTGGGTCCAAAGCATATTGAGTAGACCCACATGCTCTGTGCATCTCCTTTATGAATCCTTAATAAATGTAGAGAAGAATGATGGAAAAGAAGAAGAACAATAGAGGTTTGACCTCTTATTATTTGCAATACGTTTCAGTTGCTGTTGTACCTGGGTACAGCCTGTGTACCTATTCACCAGCAGTCGGTTACATGGTTCGATTTTATTGTGTGCTGCATTGTCATTTGTATGATAATCACATAGATTGCTTTCCTTACTTTCCTTTGTCCCTGAATACCAAGACCGTCAAGGGTAGCTCATACTAAATGCAACGTATGTCACCCCCCAGCTGCCCGTTCAAGGATACCGTGTGTGTTAATGTGTTTAAAAATGAATGTATATAGGCACATTAATGTGATTAACCTGCTTGATAAAAGACTTCCCCACTGATTGTCTAGACTCAAGGAAGGCCGGAGCTAAATGTCTAAAGATAAAATGTATTCACAGGAGAAATAAAGATGACCTGAGAATAGCAATTAGGAGTATTTCAGATTTACAATATTCATACTCTAAAATGTTAAGCTGACTACAGTGGTGTATTTCCCGGAAAGGTTGCTCGGTGCATGAGACAGAAAAAATGCATCCAAACTTGTTTCATCAAAAGACATACACATGCACTGTGGATAAACTTCTGATTACAATTAGTCCAAGAAGTCCAGTAATCTGTCTTCTTATCCCTCTGCATAACCTTTCCAACAGCATTCAAGAGACACTTAGAGCGGGACATTAATCCTGAAATGACCTTTGTTTTCTAACACCAGGCTTGGATAGTCTCGTGGCCTCGTAATGACTTGAAGAAAGCTACATCAGCTTTTACATGACCTTTTGTTTCACAAAACATCGCCATATGTTGTTGCTGTAACCCTAAACAGGTGTTCCTCCCAGGTTCGAAGGGCATGTATAAAACTACTGAGGCAGGTAATCGTAAGTAGCAGCTTGTTCTGCAAACCCATCGCACAGACGCCCTCCCACCCCTACTCAACCCTCAACCTGGCTCAAACACTCCCTTCCTGTTCCGTAGGCCGAACTTGTGATGCTGTAAGAGATATCAAGCTGAGTCTCATTATGATGCAGACCATGAGAACTGCGGAGCTGTGGATCAACATCCCAAAAGCAATAACGATGCTGCCAAAAACTTCTCAGCTTCTCTACCTCCTGGCGGGGATTTTTTGCACCATTAATGAGCACGTCATTTGGCTAAAGACACGTCCATCACAGCTCCAGACCCTCAGTAATGTCAAGTCCTTCTCAACTGTTAAGCAGTATGTCTACACTTTTTTTATTAGACCACCAGAGAGTATGTATAGACCTACTACAACAGTGGTTGTCAAACTTTTTTCGATAATGTAACACAGCGTTTCCCAACAAATGAAAATCTATGTGAGGTGGTAGCTGACAACAAGGAGGGGGTGTCTGCAAACTTTCCATTTTTATCATTGTGTGCTGCCTCTTTATATTTGAGTGTTTTTGCAGGTCCTTGAATGCAGATCAGGGGAAACTCATCATGAATTATTTATATCCCTCAGATGCAGTGTGAGTCGTGGCGTGGATATTTGATTAGTTGATCTGGTCAGAGCTGATCAGATCGATGGATGAGAGAAGAAGCATGGTGCAGAGTGAGTGAATGCAAACTTTTAGACCGAGCACAATGAACGGTTATATTTTACTTTCACTGCGCCTGGTGTTCTGCAGGGACAAAAACACACTGGCTATAGCAGTAAACTAAGCGCTCTGAGAGTGTGACAGAATGAATAACTCATCTGTATAAATATTTCAGTAGTGCTATAAAATCTGAATAAAAAGATGTTTTCATTGCGGCAGCCTGCCACTAATAAATGAATTTGTGGGAAACCCTGTGTAACCCTTTTGAAATCTTTTTTCCGCCAAATACCCCCCTGACCATCAAGAACAGTTTTGGCAAAAAAGAAGGCAATTTAAAGAGGTACAGAAGCACCATTAGCAGCAGCAGTAAGATGTTCATTATGGTAACCTAATACAGCTTTGATACGGTGTGAAGAAGGTGAACTAACAGTACAGCTGATTCCAGTTAGATAAAATTTCACTGGATAACATGCAAGCATTGTTTTTCAGTGAACCTTTTGTGTGTAACGGTGATTTCAGTCTAGCAAATGCATAGTGTGAATAGCAATCTGACAATGGAAACAATAAAGAGGTAATGACTCAATGTAAATATACTGATTTCGCCGGGCTCCAGACTTTTTTTAACGCTCACTCTGGCGAGTTGACTAATCTGTCTGGCACTGTGACATGAAACAGCAGTTTCTTTGTTGAAATAAAAAATGACCAATGAATGCCGCATGGGGACTAATGTTGTTGTCAAAAGGTGCACCAATGTGGATTAACCACAACAATGGCAAAAGAAAGATAGATAGACCAACACATTCTCATCTCAAGTTGTCACATACTGCTGCTTTGCAGTGGACCTCTGCGTCTACAAATTACGCTCTAGGTATTCTTCTCCATCTGCTATTTATGTTCCTGGATGATCCCGTGACCCCTGGCACCATCCAGCGGCATATCGTGGACACAATAGGTGGCTTTTTTAGCCCAAAAGCGCTGCAAAAATGGCAGTACTTAATGACTTAACAGCCAACATTGTAGTTCGTTTTAATTTGCTCTGCTCCATTCTTAAAACCCTGCCTATTCCAATATATTGGCAGGGCTACGGATCAGTCTGGACTTAAAATGTCGTTATTTTAGATTGATACATTGGCCTCTGTTGATTTGTTAAGGAAAATTGAAACCCCCTCCTCCATGGAAATCATTTTAAGTAGATGCAGACTGAAGATAGAAACAGAGTGTAACAAGCTGGCAGTTCTGTCTGATATCAATAATATATCAAACTGGTATTGCAAGAAAAAAAAAACGACAACCGTATCAAGTATCAAAATGGGGTTTGATCTCATTTGAACACATCCTATTGATGTTAAGTTTTTCTGTTTTGCTAACCATTATATTTATCATGACACAGTACCAAAGAAAATAACATCAAACCCACAGCAGCTCTCAAAGCAGGGACTTCCTGCTCCTTATCACAGCAGCAGTGTTGAATCCCCCAGGATGTGTGTGGCAGAGAGTCAATGGACCTAATATGGAGTGATTCTTCTCCAGAGGCATATCCATGGGAATGTGGCTCTGGTTTCACAGTTATCACTCACAGAGAGCTGTCAAACGCTTAGTGGCATACTCTTGATCCAATTAATAAGGGCCTAACAAGGCGTGGAGAGGGAAGGGATTTGGATCTACCGGGTGGTGACAGAGGCGAAGGCCTTTACACGAGTGAGACCAACATCTCGTCACACACTGGCCATTAATTAGACATGTGAGGTACTGCACTGTCGAAGAAAGTCTGAGTGTAGAACATGCTCACTTAGGTTCCCAACCACGTATTAACACATATGAAAGCTTGCCAATTTCAGCTCAAAATACAAAATCAAGCATCTTCACATAAGAAGCTTCAGTTCTCACAAATGTTGAGAAAACCAAACAGTCCTGTCAACTGAACAAAGATTCAGTAACTTCCCAAGATAATGCATCATTGAGCTCAAAGTGTGATGAGAATCTTCTGCGCACACAATTTGCAATTTGTTGGCTGTGTCGTTCCCTGTGTCTGAAATAATTAATCAAGCTGTGGTGAACGGAGGTGGCATCCTCTGCTGCATGGAGCAGATGTTGTAAATCCACTGCAGCTCTCACAGACAGGTGCCCTCCAGCCGGTTCCTGTCTGCTGCCTTGGTAATGGCGTGTTTCCTTTCCTTGAGCACAGGAGGAATTGAGCAGCACTCATTCCAACCTCTATCATCTCCACATTACAAGGTTATACAGCAGAGCAACCTGACTAATCACCTCAGGAGGGTGTGTGGTGGAACATAATGTACAGGACAGAAATATGTATTGACCATATAGACCAAAGAAAACACATTGTGAAATGCTCTGCAGTGCTTTTCACTGATAAGATGTATGAGCTGTTTACAAAACATGTCCTCGTACATTAACGACAGAAAAGGTCCCTCGCCAGTGACTCAGAAAACCACATATATGACCGTTCCAAACAACCACTGGAGATACCAGTGACAGGCACTATTTAAAGTACGGGCAAAGCAAAATCAGAGATTTCTTGCTGACACATTATACATTAGAAAATGTTTTGTAAAAGCATCTTGGATCTGTATAGTACTGCATTGGGGAGTTAGATCCATTTTTCCTAATTTCTGTGTCCTGGATTTTTTGGGTGGGCCTAATGTCTCATTGACACATTTAAGCCATTCTTAACATAACCCCTCCCCCAACACTGATGCTGTGTTATCTCACACAGGCTTCGCCCTGTACTGGGCTCCTTGGGTAATGCTTCTGTAATCACGAGCACGCATTCGCACACTTAGAAAAGCAAAAACGTAGACGGCCAATCAGAACATACCTACCCGAATATGTGCAAACCCCACAGTGTGTCAGGAGGCAGATTCCCATGTCTGACATCCTACACTCTTTAGTGAGCTGCATAGCATAGCAGGTAGAGGGCTCCAGCTTTACTACTACAACCAGGGTTACAATATTATAACCTTCATTTTGATCTTCGCCTGTGTGTGAGCAGTGAGTTTTCCATGTTCCACAAGCCATCTTTACCTCTTTCAGTTTAATAAATGCAGGATAAAAAAATCATATAAACTCAACAAAAATATAAATTACTGATGTAGATTTCAGCCTTTAAACCCAAATCGGCTACTTGACCCAACAGTTACTGCTAAATACTGTGAGTGTGTGCTTTGTGATAACGTTAGCTGCTGAATGAGAGGCTGTCGCAGTCGAGTGGCATTTGTTTTTTGGCTCAGAGTGTGACTTTGCTGTGCTACTATGGACTGGGTGCGCTGATGGGTTAGCTGATAATGAGAGTCTGTCGATACATAGCAGGTCATTTTTCGTCTCCGGGAGCGCGTGCCTTGGGCTGCTTGGCTAGCGAGTTTGCTGCTAACTTTCTGTCGATGCGCAGCAGCCGTTCTTTGGCTCAACACCTTTAGCCAACGTGTCCCCAGCGTCTCAGAGTGGAGTACTGCTGATTTATGCAAGGTTTTTAAAACCTAATTACATGTACGACTTTAATGTTGTGGAATATATGTAAGTATGTAAAGTGATGTGGTATGTAAATTGACTTCAAATAACTGACTTTTGGTTTCACACGGGACATGAACAGCGTTCTCCTGAATGACAGGCCTGTATTTGTTTGACCCATCTCTCCACCCAGACCTCCTTCCCATGCAGACTTTGTTGCTCTTTATACCAAGTCACCTTCATTCCTCCTTTCATCCCATCATTATTTCTTCTGCCATTAGACATTGCTGCAGAACAGTAAACGTAAATATGGGTCGTAATAAGCCGCTTGCACAGGAGACCTATACGTTTGTGTTTTTGGGGGAGGGTGGGCTGTGATTGCAATTAGAGACAATCCGGTCTACGGTCAATCCAACAAAACTTTTATCTTATAGTGTTA
Source organism: Plectropomus leopardus (assembly GCF_008729295.1). Lineage (NCBI taxonomy): Eukaryota > Metazoa > Chordata > Actinopteri > Perciformes > Serranidae > Plectropomus > Plectropomus leopardus. The sequence goes on from NC_056471.1 coordinate 25,134,922, forward strand.
AATATCAGAAGTTTTGTTCACCAAGAAGCTCTCACACAGTCACTGTAAGAATAAAAAAATCCATCTAAAGGCAGCTTTTGCAACAAACCCACACATCATACTACTTTATTTCTGCTACATTAACCTTAGAGGCCACTTGTAGTGTAATGCCACGAGTCTGACATGGAAAGACATGTTCAAACACATTCAGATGAGCGTGTTAAAGTCAACACTTCAGATTTCAGGTGTGAGTTCACTTGTGGGCAGCTTCACTCAAAACTTGTACTATATTTGAGTTGTTTGGGACAGAGTTTGCTCTCCTTTTCATGCAGTCTACATATTTTTACTCTTCTTATTTAGGACTGTGATGCCTCAGCCCAAACTTGAAGCATTATACTTCCACAATACTCATCCATCCGTCTGTCTTCCACCTGTTTACTTCTGTGCAGCAGAGAAGCACTCTGCATGGGTCTCTGCAATTATCACCAGCATGCATATTTGCATTCATACCCAGGGGAAATTTAGTTTCCAGTACACTTGTTCCGTATGTTTTTGGGATTGTGGGTGAAAAGAGAACATGCAAAATCTGCACAGGAAAGACAGAGACCAGGATTTGAACCCAAGACCTTCTTCCCAATGCAAATCAATAAACCAGTGTCCCACATACTTGAAACAATGACTAGAAGAATAAATAGAAAAAAGCTTTGCATGCAGCGTGCACTGCACAACTGGAAATGCAAGCAACTGCAAAATGGACATGAAGTGAGAGAAAATATACCACAGGAGTGAGTGGTTATAACCACAGATGCTGAAGCGATGAGAAAAACTTGCTCTTATCACTGTTAATAAAAGATCCTTGAATTCTACATTTTTATAGTGTGGTCACTACCACAAATGCTTGTGGTTGAATCTTGTTTTGCTTGCTTTGCAAAATTTGCAATTTTGGGGCATATTTTTATCACCTCAGGAAGCCTCAGCATCATTTCTACTGAGATGAGATCCAATGTCTCATCTCCTAAAACTCTGTAGAGCAGTAGTGACGGTTTTAGGCGAAATAGTTCAGAGTGAGGACACATGGCCTGAGAGGGTCCATGGTTTGCTGCAAGGGTTATTCTATTTCTGTTGTAATACTATTTCTTTGTGTAGATAATTCAATTCATATCGTGCAAAGAAGCATTTCCAGTCAGTCCTTTTTATTGTGGCTACAGTGAAGCCACAAACTGATTTAACTGATTTGATTAACTGAAGAGCTCCTCCTAGGCATAAAGATGCTGAATTAATTTCAGTGAAAAACTGCTCAGTGCCATAGCTCCGCTGGTATATGGTCTAGTCTGGGAACGCTGATAAGAAACTATTCCATTTGCTGGCTGAACTGCAGTGTAATTCACTTGCCTGTGCATGTAAACAAACAATGAAACTGTAATTAAATACTATAAAGTTTGAGGCTTTACTTATTTTAATCAAATAACAGCAATAATACAGCACACAGTACATATGCGCAGTTACAGATATCAAAAAGCTCAGTTAGTGTGCTCATTCATCCTGCCTGTCATAAAACCTGCGTTGGGACCACAATGATACATGCTGCTGCATCCATCATTTGCAAGCACCGTTGTCTGAGCTCCTTTTCTGGCTTTGAGGTCTGTTTATAAAGTTTTCTCACACTTTGTTTCACTTTTATGCTCACACCACTTAAGACTTTTGACACATTTGAAAACTTACAGGCCAACACAAGGCCTCGATCAGACAGAGCTTTTTTAAGCAGTCTGAGGCAGCTTTCTGGTTGATTTCAATGGGAGTGAAGCATTTTATGTGCTGCTTTTACATTATCTCGCTTTTTCTGCTCTATGCAGCGGATGCTTTTAAAGCATCCTGAATGTCTGGTGGTGTTCACCACACATTCACTTATTTGTGGTGGCCCGTCACAACTAAAACGTCTGCCGCCATGTATCGATTTACTTTTTTGAAGCTGGATCGTCATTAGGACCGCTATTGGAATATAACATTCAGTTATTCATTGCACCACACTCTCGGGGCGCAGAGCATACTCTCAGCACAGACGGAGCAGCAGAACACCAGATGCAGTGAAAGTTAAATTTAACCATTCATTGAGCTTGGTCTAAAAGTTTGCTGTCGCTCGCCTCAGCAGCTGCTGCTCCTCTCATTTATATATCAGACCTAATCAGCTGATAGAATAGACTTATCAATTATACACCCTGATACTCAAACTCCCCTAACTTCTGCTGCAGAAAAAAGATCTTTGTTCATGCACAGACATGCAAAACAAACAAAAAAAGAAAAAAAAATGGAAAGTTTGCAAATCCATGCGTTCCTGTAATTTCTCCTCTTTCTGAGAGTCTCGTACCTATACAGATCGTCTGTGTCAAGTCCCCAAGTGCTCTCTGACTGTCCATTTTTTACGTAGATTATAAAATCTGCAAGTTTCATTTAAAATTAAATAGCGGTTAATGTAAGGACAGATGATTCAGCGGCAGCCAACAATTTTAAAAAGATGCATTAAACTGCAAAAAGCGCTTTGTTTGAACAGTCAGTGGTTAAGGCAAGAATAAGTTTAGTGAGAGACGATGAGTAATTACACAAAAACTTTTCATGTGTTTATTTAAGCAGTATATAGATATATGTATGATGCAACAGCTCTTTACCACAGGGAAATTTGAAAGAAAAAAAAGATTAAAAATCGGCAGCTGTCATCTTTATTTGGAGGGGAAAATAACATAGGACAGATGACTGGTTCATCAAAAAGTCACTTCACTGTCTGCACCCCATAGTTATTAATGCCAGCAAGTCAAAGAGGAAACAGAAAACTCACTATAATCAAAAAGAAGTTCAACATTGACTGAAGGTTATTACATCGGATTCAGAGAGCACCGTTATTTACACATTAAAAAAAATCCACATCTAGTCTTATCGTTTTTAAGAGGATTACGTCTCTGAATCGCACCGAAGTCGAGAAAACTGCAGTGTTGTTTTCAGCTTATTGCTGATGTGTTTGTCCCTCAAAAAAAAAAAGTGAGTAAAATAACAGACGCCCACTCAGTGGCCGTATTGTAGGATTGGTTTGATATGAAAACACTAATTTCACACTCAGCTAACTAGAGGAGGGAGACCAGAAAATATGTATGTCCTTGGACCTTTGTCGCATGTACTCTTCCAAACTTTGCTCCATCTATCTTCATGAAACTTCACTTACCCCAAATAGATTTAGCAGTGTCCCAGAAATACAACAAGCAGGCAGGAAGTGGAGCTTAAGCCCTCCGTTTGAAATCGTGTCACAATGGGGCTGTGCCTACTTGTCTGGAACAGTCTTGCTCGATGGATAACCACCGACTCACTCTGAGTTAATGAGCCTCTGTTTGGCCCTTAGAGGCCACTGTACGTCTATAACCTCAGAGCCATTTTCTGAATTTTCTAACAGGTCTAATGGAGAGGCAGACGCTGCTTTTAGTCTGATCAGCAGCACTACTCATGCAAGTACTGTGTCATTTTCACCTTCTAGCTCTAAACTTGATCAACGGCGGTTTTAAAACCAATGTGTTATGCAGATTAAAGGAAACCCATTCTGTGAATATATCACTGCCACTGGAGTTCAGATAATGACCACTGGTGCTTTATTTCTTTCATCTGAGTGACAGTTATACAGTCCGTTTGTAGCACAGCCCCATCTCACAGAGATCTAATAGAGGGCATCTCCTTATTTTTAGTAGAGAATCAGACCTGAGATCTCAGACTCTGACCAGAAACATGATAAGTGAGGGTAATGTTGTGACAGCTAAAGGAAAGGGGGAAAGGGGGTGGGTGAAAGCAGATACTGCATGTAATTGAGAATATGCACTATAGCATGCCCATCACAGATGGTTAATTGAGTAAATCCTGAAGCATCTCCAAGAAACTGAGGAGATCATTTTCCAGTTTGCAGTGTTTTATTTTCACTAAACCCACAACATTTAATCCAATAATGCAACTAGTGGACTAAGGGAAACTAACTGCTTGCTCAGCAGTTCACAGAAAACATTTAAATCAAACAAAACAAAATGTACCGTCGGGAAGATCAATTTACAACCACAGAGTGTCAAGTTTTACCCCGAAAACAAAGCATCCCACCATGAGCTTGATTGTTCCTCCAGCTTTAACCACAGCAGGGTTTTCTTGCCAAAACCTTTGTCAGGGGTTGTTGTTGTATTGCCTCAGACTTAATCTAACAAAGTAACAAGGAGCAGTTTGCTTTAAACTAGCCGCAGTGTCTGAGTGTTTAAACACATTTAGAGGAGAAGTCAAATGAGAGGAAGATGTTAATCTGGCGCTATGGGCCACTGTAGATGTACATATTTTGCAAATCCCAATTTGTCATTTTGTATTCAGACTCAGTGGCATGTTATAAACACGTAGTGGTACAGTTACACTAAACCCTTTGAAACCTGAGCAAATTGGCTTGATTTCTCACAAAAACGTGTAAAAAAGGCAATGAGCAGTTGAACAAGGAATATACCAAATATGAGCAAGAAATTAGTAAAAATTTCCTGAAATTATTACAAAAAGAAAACTAAAAGAACAAAAGCAAAATGATCCTTCAGTTCTAGTTATGGTAAAATTGGTATTAAATTTAGTTCAGAGTGACAATATAAAGTCTTAAATCTTAAATGCATCTTTGCATTAAGCTGTAGGAACCCTGGGTCAAAATATCACCTGAAATTAGCACAAAAAAAAAACAAAAACAAAAAATTATCTGAAAAAGGTGATAAAATAAAATAAATATATTTTCTGTAATGTAATTTTAAATATACAATTATAATATAAACATAGCTTTCTTGATATTTTCCTTAGTTATTACGTGTAATAATTCTCTTTCTTGTTTTTAAAGCTAATTTTCAGGCAATATTTTTGTCACATTTAACAGTTTTTTTTAGCATTTTGCATGACACTTCATGACAAGTAGCTGATTGCTTTTTTCCTATGGTTTTGACAGAAATCACACCTATTATCTCCAGTTTAAAAGGTTTAAATGCTTGTGAAAGGTGTTTTAACTCAGCACAAGAAAATTGATGTCACTCTAGGTTTTTAAAGGATTAATAATCTCAGTATCTTAAACACCAGCTGATGTTTCGTACTTGTTAACTTTGTCATTAAAATGAATAAATAAAAATCCATTTGTCATATCGACAGAAATGAGCATGTTGGCTGATTCTGATGTTTCATTTTAAAGCCATTTTCTGCCAGTACTGATGCCGTGCCGTTATTACTCTACATCTCTAGTGTAGTGCTTTTCAAGCTTTTTTTTTATTATTATTTTTATTTGTTTTTTTTTATTGAAAATAGCTCTCTGATAAAAGCATGATGGTGAAACAAAACGGTCCCAGGATGGAAAACCAAAACACTGAGCTAAAAAGCACCGACAGGCTCTTTGCAGAGGAGAATAGGTGAGAGGATGATTCTCTGTGGGTTGATTACTTCGATCATCATCTTTTACATACATGTAATCGTTTGATTTGCAATTGCAGCAGCTTTAAGTACTTACAAAATTTCATTATACCAGGGAAAGATGTTCTCATAATTAATGTCAGAAACAAATGACACATAAACTGGTAAACTATGTGAACATTTGAGAATAAAATTGCACAAGCTGTGGCACATAAAGGGCCTGATTTTTTTAAAATATTTACCATAATGCAGACAGCTGGACACGAGGAGGGAAACGCAATAATAGGAATGGCCAATAAGGTTTTTACAGCTTCTCTCATATTGTAACTCCAAATTAAGCTCTGCCCTATTTTTATTGGCAAACTAAGCCACTAAGCCTCTTACTACATGAAATATAAATGTAAGATAGACAGGAGTCGTATTCTGTGTCTCCCCATTACTTGTTGTCGGCCATCTTGTCATTGTGCCTTCAATCACATAAATCTCAAAGTGTAAACACATTCAGTAATGAGTTAACAGTGGTATAACTGGAGGCACTCGACTACAATAATGGATTAGAGCTTTAAACTGAGACTCATTTATTTTTCACCCACATTCATCACGCCCAATCAATGGTACGTCTTTGGCTTTAACCCTCCCCCAGCAGGCCCCGACAACGTCACAGCTCGCCTCCGACTGAAAGACTGAGCAGCTCTTACTCTAAACTTAATGTACTGTTTAAAGTTATTATAGTTTAATATTATAGGCTGATGATTATGTGAGGAATTGAATACTGTCACCATTAAAGGCCAGAGCCATCAGACTGACTGACATCAGATGAATGGCAGCGTGCCAGCTCAACAGCAGATTTTAAAACCTCACTAATTAAACACAAAGGCATTTTTAAGGACTCTGACAATGGCTGGAGAACAGACGCAGCCCACAGGAAAAGTGTAATAGCCATTCTGTCTCTAAAGCTTTTAACCCCCAGCTCTGCCAGAGAGTGAATGTTACTCAGATATATTGATAGGGTTTAGAAAACACATATCCTTCGTAGAGTTTTATTTCCTGTAGACCACAAGGCTCATGAGACGCAACAGTGACGCTTGAGGAATGATACTCAGTTATTTTAAAAGTTCAGTAACGGTACCATTAGGACAGATGCATTAAGTCATTACTGCAGCTCTCATTCATGCCAAAATCCATAGCATTTCTCCTTTGTTTCCTCGCTCATTTTACTGCATTACACAAAAGTACTTAAGTTAAAGATTCACACCTTAAAGCCCTTTTAATACCGAAGCACAAACTCTGGATTTATTAGAGCTTTGTTGATACCAGCTACACAAGTGCACAAAGCGCAAATTTTTGCAAACCCAGCAACCTGGCAAAGTAATGCTCAGACAGTCGGATTTTGCAGTCTGCGAGCCAGCATGCTTCTCTGTTTGTTATGACCCACAATCCACTGCCCCGCGGAAAATACGTCACATTGACTGAGCCGCAAACAGATGACAGCTGATTGACAGCTGTCAGAAGCCGCAATGACGATTGACAGCGCATTAAAGTGACTGATGAGAGGTCTAATGGTAATAATAATCATTAAAATTACCAACAACAACAAAAAATGGGAAAAAAAACAGTGGCAGAGAAATGCACATGAAGGCTATTTTTTCTGTCATGTCTATAAAATCTTAGAATCCACAATATATGCACCTAAAATTATTATTATTAAACCTAAAACTACCAGAATGCATCTGACCAATAAACACTCCCGCTGATAGGAGACGTAATGCAACCTCATCTGTATGACACAATGGTCTTGTATTGCAGTTAATCAATGAGCTAAAACTTGTTTCTGAAAATATTTGATGTGAGAAATACGCAACTCAGTAACTGGAATGTGTCTGGGCTGCTTAGTTTTATAGTTTGATGAGAGTTTTTTCACAAACTCTCGCTATTACGGCAAAACAGGGCACTAAAATATGCTTTTGAAGACATTTTAGGCAAGAAATAGGCAGTGCAGTAACTTTATCTTGATTTATATTAATGGATATATGGGCATGAGGGTCACAGTCCAGGAAGCAGTGTTATGACAACACAGTATGTCCCAATCGTGTGCATACTGCATCCAACAGTACACACTTTGTAAGGGCAGTTGTAGCATCTACTAAGGGTAAAAAGGAAAAGAATGCAATGCGGAAAGCACTTTGATTTCTAGCATTTTCAGAATTAAATTTTGTTTTTTCTCAATCACAAAAGTACTTACAAATGACTGGAGAAAAACAGTTTTTATGCCAATGATTCATAAAGTGACAAATGTAAAAAATTGCTGTAACATGACACCAGGTTGTGCATAGTAACAAGTATAATGAAACTACAGTGCAAACATTGTAATGAGCACCACTCTTAAGCATGTGCAATCATCCATGTTGCTGTCATCTGGTTTAGTGATGTGCAAGGAACTGAACAGTGACGATTAACCCTGACCAGCCGCAAGTATGAGGGTTCAAATACATCTTATGTCATACATGGGTGATAGAAAGTGCTGTTAATGTCTTTCTGAAACTCCCATAGTCAAGGTTACACTATCTCTTCTCACCAATAATACCAACGTTTTACTGGGACTGGAGTGACTGTCCGATCTGTCTCACATGAAAGAAGCAGCATGTGATGGGCTCTACATCGTACTGCCTGCTTCAAATGAGATTCATGACAAATCCCCTACAAGAGGCCAGCCAATATGCTAGGTAATAGCATGCTTGGCAGTACTTATCTGTCTCCATTAAAGACACAGGTCATATCCCACAATGTCAAAACCATTAAATCAAAAAATATAGCATGTTGGTGGCTGAAGCTGGCCACTGTTGCAGTGAGAAAGCAGTGCTGATTGAGGAAGAAGTTTAAGTACAAAAGCCCCGAAGACAGACTTAAGATGCTTTCACCACAATCAGAAAAAATAAATTATAAGAAGAGTTTGCATGGTGTCTCAATACCAGTATGAGTTTTCAGTTTAACCCATTCATGTTAAATGCAGTCAACTTGTGCTAAAATTGGGACTTGATGTAAAATGGTCATGACATCACTGTGCTGCCCCTTTTACCATGTCAGTTTAATTCAGCAGGAAAGTGCTTATCTAACATTTAAAAAAAAAAAACACTTACTCTGCAAAATTGTGCTTAATTCTATATAATTTTGAGCCTCTGTGGGGATGTGTCAAAATGAGGCCCACTGCACATTTATCATGCAGATAAGATCTGAGAAGCTTGGACAGTCAACTACTTGCCAGGGACTCATTTTTATTTTTCATAACGGTGGAAGCAACAGTGCTTCAGTTTGAACTCCTCTGAATGCACAAACTGACCCTCTGCAGGATTAATGTCTTCCTCAGGACCTGAACGTCATCACTGACCAAGGTCCACATCTCACCACCAGAACTGGTTACTAACCTGCACATATGACCAGTTACACTGGTTCTGCAACCTGACCTACTGATCCAGGGACTGACCCGAAACCACAAGTCCTTTAATAACCATGCCTGGTTTAGATCATTTAAGTAGAAAGCATGTTTAAAGTGATTATTTTGGGACCTTTCATACATGTAAAACTAAGAGATTATGTTTGAACAAAGCTAATTCAGGAAATACAATTTATATAAATATTTTTTACTTCTGCTCGTTAGGAATGCACCTGATTCAAGGAGCTCTCAAATTTCAGAAGACAGAGTCAGCAGTCAGTGGGTTAGTGTTTAAACATTCAATTGTTAATAATTTTCTCATTTTATTTTAATATATTTATTATCCAATGCCGGCAATCTGCCTCATATTTTACTTTTTCGCCCAGGTGCGGGCCTCTGTATATGATGTGCCATCTACACGCATGCACAGAGCATTTATGCTCAGTGTGCTATTTGCTGCTATATTCTTCTTAATGCCAGGGAGCGTAAGAACAAAATTTTCCATGGAAGAGCAAGAAATTGAGTGTAACTGGGGGAATGTTACTGGAAAAGTAGGCTGCCTGGCATAAGTAGTAAACACTGACAAAATCATTGAAATTATTAGCGCTTTGTTTCCCCCGAGTGCTTTCACATCAGAGACCGGGCCTGGACATGACTGCTGCCCAAAGTCCAGTTCATTGATTAGTGTGCCTAGTATGGCATATGCCTAGTATGCTGTGCTAGATTCTACTTGCAAAGATGATCTCGTGTACAGTTCAACACTGCATGCACTCCAACATGATACGCATTAGGTGTGAACACCAATTGTACCAAAACATAGAATTGAACTTAACCGGTGATAAAACAGTCTCATATTAATACTGATGTCTCTGTATCAGACACCAGCGGAGCTTGCTGCAAAAAGACCCAGATCCAGCTTTACTGCCACCTCGACTTGCAGTCAGAGCTCCAGCAAGAAGTGGAGAGCTCAACAGCAGCAGCACCTCCTCTGGCCAGGAGGTGTGCAGGTCCCTGCTCATGGCTGTACCTGGGGCAGCAGTGTCTGTCTGCAGCGCCCTCTTCTACACTGTAGCATAATGTCTGCAACAAGTGCTCAGCAGCTTGTGCTCCTGTCGTGAAGAGGAGCGGCAGTCGCACTTGGGCACGATGCAAATTATACGTACCTAATGTGAAAACACCCTTAGGCAGTTCTTAAGGTCAAAGGGGTTCCAACCTGGTACTAGTATAATGTACCCAATAAAGTGGCAGGTTAGTGTATGTTACACTGTGATACTTTTAGCACCTGCATTACTTACAAGGCCTCAAAATGCTGTATATAGGATTTTAAAACCAACTGAAATTTCTCCCTTGTGCTGAGAACCACAGTGGCCTTTGTAAAAACGTATCACCTATCAAGAGCCAGTGTTTGGTTTGTCCATTCTGAGCTACTAAGAAAAAAAACCCAACAAAAAAACATTGCAAAATCTGTGCAGGAAGAGCTGCTCCATGTGTAGATACAAACAGCTCATTCTAAGATAATGAAAACATCAATTCTGAGTTCAGGTGATCATACTCTAATTAGAACATGAATATTATATTCCATATCTGCCAGTATATCCTCCTAAATCCCACACTGGCCCTTTAACTATCTTGGATATTTACAAAAATAGAACCCAAGTATCACTGGCATTTCGTCTGAAAAAGAAAATTGAACATAGTCTGGCTCTGTGTTTGAAAAGTAAATGGGAAGCACCAATAACTACACAGAAAATGTTTCACTGTTGCAACATTATTTTCATCCAACAAAGAAAGGCAGCAGAAGCCAAGAAGTCCAACAATGGCGAGTCCTAATGGCCACTGCTCCCTGCTGATAAAATATGGCTCCTGATTTTTGCTCTAAGAGCGCTTTCTGGAAAACTGTGGTGACTTTGAGATCCTTGTGTGTTGGCCTGCAGGTATCTGGAGCAGTTAGGGGAGGTGGATAATGTGTGAGCCTGGTTTTCTGTCCACATTAAGCCTGGGAAGTCACAGAAACTGCCCAGAACGCCACATAAAGAGGTTGAGTCATCCAAACAGTTTGTGACCTTTTGCAGTTTAGTGTTGGCTAATTGATTTGAGCAGATGGCTAAAACCGGCCAGACTCAGCATCTGCACAAAAAACTCCAAGTAGAATAAAATTAGCTTTATCAGAAATTTATCCTGAGTAGAGCGGTATTTTTTATTACATAGATTTAAATATGCAGATTTGTAAAAACAAGTCATCTGAGTTGTTTTTAGGCATATAGCTGGAGTGCACGACTGTCCTCGTCTGTTTCTAATCAGCCATACCAGCCAAATAAATGTGTGACCGTCAAACGTCATTACAGAGAGAAGAGCTGATTCAAAAAGCAAACTGCATTCTTTTCCATTCAGCATTTCTTCCTGGCATCTCCATTCATTTCTCTAATGAAGACCTCCTAAGAGGATATTAATAATGAATAAAGGGCTGAGATATAATGCATATTTCTTCTTTGTTAAGCAGGGAAGCTGGTGCCAATTAAAAAGGAGAATAATTATCTTGGGTGCCATGGCCATCAGTGTGTATAATTATATTAGTTACAGTCAGCACTGTGGCAGCAGGATGGACATTGACACATTTTGTGTGTGGTGACAAAGACACACTGTGAGCCAACAACACGCAGCGCTCCTCTCTCAAGACTGTGGATTGTTGCCACAAAAATCAATATTCCAGCTTTGCTCAATTACATGGAGAGCAGGTAGCTCAGTGACACTGCAATGACTGATGTACTGTTGGGGATGGTCACTTTTTAGAGAGTTTAACAGATTAAAGCAAGTCTGGTAGAAAACTTTGAAAGCATATAGTTGTTTAATATGAGTATCTTTTGCTGTAAAGCTACTGAACATTATGCAAACATATGATGAACACATTTATAATTAATATAGACATGGGATATACAGTGGGCTTGGGTGAGTGCAGTGAGTAGATATACATTACCAGGAGGCCAAACATATAATCCACACACTGGCCCATGGGGCGGAAAAAGAAGCGTTCTTGTGCAGTTGTACATGCGCACACACAGAAACACAGGCTCTCAGACGCAAACGTGCACATTTGAGCACGTGCGTGTGTGCTTATTGCTCTTTTTTTGCATAAGACATTGAATTTTGTACATCCCAATTGATCTCTAAGAGAAAATTCATATTTTAGGTTATTATTAAATGGTGCAAAATGCACGTTTTTTTTTACATCAGGATTTACGCAGCTGGGCAGCCAAAAGATTTGATAAAGCAACGATCGACAAACTCATAATTAATTTGATCAAATGAGTCAAACTCATCAAGTCAAGCCCGTATTTTTCCAACATTTTTAATTTTTTTTTTTTTTAAAAAAAGATACGTATTTACTTACCCAAAGTTATGAGATGAAACAGATAAACTCCCCACAGATCCATCTCTACGTGAAACGAGAATTGCAGACAGCGCGTCGGACCTACACGTGAAGCTGTATGATTACACAAGAAGATGATATCTCGTTCTGCATCCGGAGATCATTATTGTCACAAATGTCTTGAGATAAAAATCCTCAACTCGTCTTTTTTTTTTCTTTTTTTTTTTTAGCTTCTTGTTGTTCTTTATTTTCTTAGAATCCCATCAGTTTCTTCCTGTGACAGTCGCGCTTTTGCGCAAAGCCAAAGCCATGCGTAATAATGAGAGTGAAACTTGTCCTGTGCGCTGTGCGGTCCGGTGTTGTGAGGAGAAGAGAGCCTTCTGTTGCGCGTCGTGGTGGTCGCACAAGTCCTTGAGTCCGCTGCTGGAGAGATGCTGACTGCTGCTGGGGAGAGACACAGCCAGGAGGGAGGGAGAGAGTGAGAAGTGTTTGTGCAGGAAAAGGGCATTAAACAGGCTGATTACACGGTCAGGGGCTTCGGTGGCGTGAATAAAGTGTGACATAAGGTTAAATCAGCAGCAGAAATGGCATTATCATATTCCTACATGGACCTATTATGTGGCTGTGGTGGTTTATAGTGATCTTTGTGGAATATTTTATGATGTTAAAGCATTAATTGATGCTCCAATAATATTCTAATATACTTTTAAGACAAAATGCTTAGATCAGGTAGAAAATTACCTGATCTGAGCATTTTGTCTTAAAAGTTTATTATAATATCACAGAAAATACAGTATATTGGCTGAAATGATTTGTACCTTTTACTGTACTTGATTTTCATGAGGGTTTTGTGCTGGCTCGCCTTTCATTAATTTGAGTCATTTATTCTGTTATCATTGGTTCAAGGTCTAACACTTGTCATTCAGTTTGTATATATAATATTAAGTATGAGATTTTGTAGGAGCGAGTTAATAAATAGGCAGGAAGAGCATATAAAGCAAAGTGAGTTGGCAATTTGAAGTCAGACTGAGTGCTGAAAATCCTATTCTCACTTTCACTTTTTTTTTTTTACATATGTGTTTTCATTTGAGGTAACTGTCTGGTCCATACTGGTTACAGAAATGAGAATGAGAATTTCTGATATTTCCGTGCCAAAGACACATAACTGTATCCTGCACATCTCTTCTGCCATTGTCTTGTGAGAAAGAAAGAGCACTGCATGCAAAATCTGTCTATGGGAAATGCCTCATATGAATTTTAGAGTATATCCTAATAGCCAGTGAGCATATCTCTCTGTCCACTCCAAATCCATTAAATATGCACAAACCATGTAAGCTACCCATCAGCTACTTTCTATCTTTCTTTGTTTGTAAAACGCACAATTTATATTGTGATATTTATAAAAAATGACAGACAATATGGACCACACTGCAGCAAGTTGGTATTAGTGATGGTCATTAACTTGCTCCCAGGCAATTTCCCTCCAGCCAGCTGCCACCTTATTTTGGTTTTTGCAGCTTAATAAGGAGGTAGATAGTTCCTTATTTCATCTTCAAGAATCAGCTATTCTCAGTCCATTGTAAAGCTTTCAAAGCCAATGACAAAAATAGAGACATGGCAACGACAAAAGTTCAGCTCTAAATGTAAGTGCTGCTCACTTGCAGCTAGTTAGAACATATCAAATAAAAAAACAAAATAACCCCTTCAATTATTTATTTTTACACACAATAAAGCCCCCATTAATGACTCTGCAGTTGGAAGTATTATTATTATTCTTTAATTTATTAATTACATTTATTGAATAAGGATAATGCACATTAATCAACATATCAGCAACATATCAGTGCACCAATGTAAGTATGCCGGAATTAGCACGAAGCAAAATTTCATCCGTAGTCGTAGGCAGGTATCACAAAGAACATCCAGCTGATCAGAAGACAAAAACCCGTAATACATCACACTTAACAGACAAATGGACACATTTTGCACATTACAACTAATAGATCCACAGAAACAAAAATGTCTAAAAAAGTAGTAGTAGTGGTAGTAGTAGAAGTACAAGTAGTAGTAGTAGAAGGAGTAGTAGTAGTTTAGTGCTGTGCAAAAGTCTTAGGCTACCTTAGACTTTGGCAAGGTTATAATGATCATATGTATTTATTTCACAGTACTAAAATACAACTAGAGCATACAGGAAACGTCATAATTATTAAAACGCAAACATTTAAGAATAAAACAATTTCAACAGGCTAAAGTTGCAAGTATTTAGTGTGACCTCCCTTTCCACTTTTCACATATCTTGAATTCTCTTGGGCAGACAACATGAGATTTACAAAACTAATCTCCAGGTCTTCTTACACCAGGTTGCATTCAAGACATGTCCAAAACTCAATATTGATTGTTTGAGCTACCGTTTGTAGCAATTGCATGATTCCATGTTTCACACTAAATATTGACTTCAGTATGCAGAAGCCATTTGTTCTGACATTTTTTTTGGTGTTTTAATGCATTGTACATATTGCCTGTATTTTTTGTATCTTAACAACTCTGGCTTCAACATGCTAATTTTAGTTCCTTTACCTGCAAGAAGCAATGTTGCAACGTTACAATAAAATGTCTCCGTATGAGCCACGCTCAAACATTGTTCCATATTAATCTGCACCAAGTTTGAAAGAAAGACTGAATAAGTAAGAAATACTAAAAATAGAAGTAACCGCCGTAGCATTACACTGGCCTCCGTGTTGCTTTGCCCCATGCACCTGTTTTCTGGCACTATCCATGATGATAAACCGGACACACCAGTGAAAAAAACACAAAGGCACACTCATCTGCACAGCCTTGTACACAGCTCTGGTCTACTGGCAATGGGAAAGGAGTCTTTCACCTATTTTAGCGGGTTTTACTGTGTTCAAGAAATCTGCATACAAGTGCTAATTTTGGTGGAAAAAAGCTGTATCTGTAATACCACCAATTTAAACTGAAACAGAATACAGTTACTCATATTTTGCATTTTAAGTACATAATGCCATTGCTATTATTGAGTTACTCCCGACCTTGTGTATGTATTCCTCTGTAGTGAAATGTCACCTTTTTTGACTGAGGTCAGTCACAATCAAATGTGTTTCAAGACTCCATCTGAGACCTTAGTATTCATGATCAGTGCTCGGTCTATATCCTCTCTGAAGGTGGTGACTTTGTGCTGATAGAGTTCTCCCAGAAAATCAAACAAAAGATTAATATCAATATAAGAAATCGCAGAAGTTTCCGAGGAGGCAGATTTGGGGCACTCTCGACCAGAAACCTATTTCATTTTTGGTTTTCTTTGCCCAAAGTTTGAGAGCTTGAAGTCCAAATGTGTGTCGACAGCAGACCTCTAATTGCTTTTACAATAAAATACAGACAGACAGGCAGTCTCTTCCTGTAGATTCCCTCCAAAGGCAGATAGTTTTAGGAGGTGAGCCGTCTAAATTGGCCATATTTTCTCTCTTAAATGAAAAGAATGACCACATTTGTTGTGTTAACAGCAGGAAAAGACTGTTAGGGACATCAGAGTCACCCGAACAGCCTTTGTGTGGGTCAAAGTTTCAAAATACATTCTTGTGTCCTCGACTGTTAAAGGTTTTGCTTTTGTTCCATACAAAGGCAAAAACTCTTGGCCACCACAGAGAGGTGGATCCAGTTCCCGGTCACTAGTGACTACCGATTTTCAGCGCTGTTCACTGTTTTGAAACAGACAGTTATTGATTCTTCAGTGTTCAGAATTCAACTTTTGCACCATCTGTTCATTTTATGGTTCAGGAGCTTCTTTTTCGTTGGAAGAAAAACATCAGTGGGTCAGGATGTGCATTTAGAGTTTGTTGACTCACCCCTTTAGTGCGTCTCCAAAACAGCAACAACAAATGGAGTTTCCAGATGATCCATGCAAACAAAGCTGGCGAGGAGCAGATAACAGGGGGTCACCATGTTGGATCAGCCAGTGTGCTTTACTGCATGTGTGTGTGCATGTGTGTAAAGCAACAACAGGGGTCCAAAAGGATGATCCAGCTGTGTACCAAAGTCAGAATGAAGACCTCAGAAGAGCCGTTTCAGCCTGCTGGTGTTATCTTTACCGCCATTCATGGCTGCTCTACTATACTGCTTCACTGGACTACATGAGCTGGAAACATTAAGCATTCCCAGAGTTGTTTCAAGTTTTTATTTAATTTTTTCGCTGAGGCCTCACATTGGAAAGACTGTAACTGTAAAATGTCTTCATGCCTCAACGATTGTAATTTTAACTACCTAACAAGCTTGCAATGAGAATATTTGGAACAATGCATTACCATCTCTGTTGGGAGTTAGAGTGCTTAAACGTGGGGAAGATGGGCTCTGTGAATGCTTTATGAATCTTTAAAGAGCGCCTCGTTGCCATAGGGAGCTTCGGGTAAAGTACATATTTGCAATGTGCATGTGCATTTGTAATTCAAATCAACATTAAATTTTGCAAGAATGGGAAAAGCCCCGTCAACGGTTTAGAGAGAATTAGAGAGAAAATGTTTATTTCCTTCTGAAGCGTTTAAGTCTTTGGCTCCTTCCCAGTGGATTGTGGGTGCGGAAGGGTTTGTGTTTCTTACCCTCAAATTAACAAACAAGTCAACGTGATCTGAATCACCTCAGCTGTACAGAAATGTGGCATAGATGAGTCTCTAAAACCAAAGCCGCTGCTCATAAAACATTCTCATTTTATCCAGAGGATACAAATTACCGTCAATAGGTTCAGGATGTCTTATTTCTCTAACAATCTTTCAGTACAGAGTGCGGTTTTAACATGGGAAATGGACAGCAGTCACTTCTTGCTTCAGGCAAAGGTAAATTGATTTCCTATCTCCGTGAGCCCGAGTAGTATGGACACGACATTAATGAGGGATTAGTTATTGTACCCGTAATCATCACTGTGTCAAAGCGCCAGAACTGAGTGATGAAGAGGGACTTTGTAAATATTTGTTGGAGCCATTTAACAGCCACGCTCGCTGCCAAATGCAGACTTCTAACTTCTGCATGACGAACCAAAGAATAGTGGCCTCATTTCCCTTTGCTTCAAAGTAGCATTTCCTATTTGATGCATGCCTATTTTTTCTGAGTTTGGGGGATTCTTTATTTTGCTCCTCTGGCACAGCCTCACAGGTGTTTTGATTTATTTTGCCTGATTGGACCTCTTTCAGTTTAAAGCTGGGCGGAGCCAGGCGGGGATTTATGTGAGGTCACTTAATGCTCTGTAACCTATTTTCTGAGACATTTTGACATGGCGTAGTGAAAAAGGCACAGGTGTGACTCCATTGAAATGTCTCAGTAGGCCATGCCAGTGATGTAGTTGCTCAATCCCAGAACTCTCACTAAATGCAATGATTCCCACAGACTTAGACTCTATTAGTGGGGAAGCAAATTTACATCTTCATTGGTTGGATTGGTTAGGTTTAAGCAAGAGGAGGAAGATTGGTTGGGGTAACGATGCATGCCCACTGTAGGTGGCCACTGGTCACTGTATGCATCCACAATCACCTGCCCCCTTCTGTACCAGAGAGTTTAACTTAAACATTTCTTAGCTTTACACAGAGATGTTTAGAAAGTCAGTGGAGCTGGGGCGCCCGGTAGGTTAGGGGGTAGATTGGATGCCCCATGTACAAAGGCAATGTCCTTGCCACAGCAGCTACGGGTTCACTTCCAGTCTGTGGCCCTTTGCTGCATGTCATCCCCTCTCTCTCCCCCTTTCATTCTTTACTGCTCCATCTGTGCCCAGAGTACGCTGTGCTGTTGTGACAGTGTGGTCCTCTGAATAACAATACTATATATTCTAACAGCTCTCTGAATTAACGTTTGGAGAGACACTGGTTGAATCCAGTGTTTGTGTGTGCGCGTGTGAAAGAGAAAGAGAGATGTGTAGCTCAAAAAATAGGAAATAAATCCAATATATATGTGGCAGAGAATGTTAATATTGTGACGGGCTACCACTAATAAATGATGAATGATTGACTGAATGAATAAATGAATGCAGCAGTGCTGACAGAGCTAATGGTGGTAGCCTTGGGGGAAAGAATGAAGGAGATGGCTGCTACACTTTTGCAACACCATCTTCAGAGGTAACCATCTGTCACCACTGTATGAGCGTAGTGCAGAGTCGTGGTGATTAGCTAGCTAGTGGGATACAAACACAGGGACTCACATGCGCTCACATGCATGTGTGGGCGGACCGGCCGCCATTAAGAACAGAGAAGCTCGGATTACGGCGTACAGAGAGGTAGCGTGACTTCATTCTTTGCTCAGAATCCCATTACTCCTCAGTATCGTTACATAGCAAATTGTTGTTGTTTACTTGTGCAAGAATGTCATGAATGTCATTTATAGAACCTTTCAATACATATAATTTGCTAAAGGGTCAAAGTAAATCATGAACTCCAGCTTTAAACGTTGCATATTAGCCCATATGGACTTTGCTCTGCTTCTCTGTTGTGATCAGGGCTTAATAAGGATAATGGTGAAAGTTGTCCTGCCCCAAAACATGAGAGATGTCAGTCAAGCGTTCTGCACTCTCCTACACACACCTGCATCGAGGTCTAATCAGATGAAATTAGTGAAAAAACTTGTGTGGGTATGTCTCTTTAAATACTGACTTTGCCTTTTATTGATATTCCCTCTAAGAGCTACCAGTTTGTTTGGTTTTTTTTATTTGTTGTCTTAATTGTTTCTCTTCTTTATTTATTACCATAATTTGTGATATCAGAGCCGTGCTGTGCTTCTTTCAGAAGAAGGCGTTCGCTGCCATTCATTCTTGTGCAGCATGGTAAACAAGTTTCACAGGCTTGAACATTTCCCAGGCTGGATAATCCATCACAGTAAACATAAAGCCTTAATTTTAATGTTACTTCACTGCCGAGTTGAGCAAAGTTGGTGGGCATTATGTTACACTTTGCTGTCAATCATCTGACACTCACAAGAGGAAATGGAAAGTCTGCAGCTCGAAATAATCCCTGAAAAGCTTTAACATTGTATTCTCCTATCTGACATCATATTTGAGACATGTCTGTTTGCCATGACAGACAAGTAAATAACTTTACTTTTAAGGAAAAAAAGTGGGTTAGAGGTGGAGACAAGGCTTCATGTTACAGTTTGCAATAATGAGTCTGGTGACATGTGTTTCAGGACTTCATTCTGCACTTCCAAACATTCACACAGTTGACTAAGAGGCAGGCCATGCATACTGCTCCCAGGACAGTGACGTCATGTCTATACATGATTGTGAACAGAGTGGTTGCTGTTCTGTGTGAACCCCTGGGACACTTCCTCTTTCTCTTTCTTCCCGGCTCAGTATAGACTAGTGATTTTCAACAAATGGCTTGCAGGACAGATCTAGCCCCCGAAAGGGTGCTTGGTGGCCCCCCAAACATTTTCTAATTCGCAATAAAAATTAAGTTATTCACAGTGGGAATTCTTTTTGTACTTTTATTGTACATGAGGTGCCAGAGTGCAGAAATCAGCCTCACAGTAGAGCATGTTTATCAAAAAAAGTCCCATTGTAGGACCCCCAGCACCCCCTGACAGTAGTCCTAGCTAAGCCCCTAATGTCCTAAAATCCTAAAAATGTGCTAACATCCTAGAAGCAACCTGAAATCCTGGGAATGTCCCCAAATCCAAGAATGGTCCTAAAATCATTGATTTGTACTGAAATACTACAGAAGAAATGTGCTAAAATCCTAGAAACATCTTGAAAACCTAAAAATGTCCAGAAATCCAAGAAACATCCCAAAATTCCAGAAACTTCCCAAAATCCTAGATTCGTCCTGAAATTCCAGAAATGTGCCAAAATCCTAGAAACGTCCTGAAAACGTCTAAATGTCCTAAAATCCTAGAAATGTCCTAAAATCCTAGCAACATCTTTAAATTATAGAAACGACCAAAATTCCCAGAAACCTTCCCAAAATCCTAGGAATGTTCTAAAGTCATGGAAGTGTCTCTAAATACAAGAAATGTCTGAAAAATCCTAGACATGTCTGAAAAATCCTGGAAATGTACTGAAATCCAAGAGATGCACTAAAATCCTTGAAATGTTTTAAAAACATCCACAGAAACATGTATGGGGCTGCTGCGACTGGCCCCTGGCCTCCTATCATTTTGCAAAAGTGGCCACGAAGCAAAGCGAGCTGAGTATCGCTGCTATAGGGCAATATGGGAAGACTTGAAACATTGTCTTGTTCTTGAATATTTGAAAGGGCTTAATGTGTTTTAATAAAGCTGAAATTCCTGCAGGCCAGCCAATATCGTCTCTGTTAACGTCAGGGGAGAAAATCTACCTTGTCTTCTCTAGCGTCTGACGAAGAGGGACTCCGGTATTTGTCAAACTCGCGGGGAAGCATAGGCGCATGCAGTCACGGCAATCTGAGAGGGGTGTTTCACAGCCAGTGGCATGCCAAATAGAGCAGTGCTCAAACGGTGCCAGACTGCATGGCGGGCATTCGCACAGACGGTGACTCCGTTACCTCTCACTACAACAGATGGTGTGTCTCATGCATACTGTGTGGAAGGTTATGTTACTTCTCCGCGGATGCCTAGTTGAGTCTTAAACCTAATTTGGACCACACAGGCGCAGACACAAACAGACACACGAGCACACATGCATGAAAAGACACAAACATGGAGAGGAAAGAGAGAGTGCTGCTGATTTAATCAAGCAGTTAGTGTTGAAAAAATGATTGTAATAGTTTTTTAGTAGTAAGCACAGTGAAGATTGGCACCATATGCTGCAACACCAACACTGTCACAGAGGTGTGGGTTGTTGTGCTTTTTCAATCCTTTCTGTCTGAATAGACACATGCATCTGCTCCTGGCTTGCTTCACTGCAGTGTATTCCCCTTTTTAAAACACCTCCCCTTCTCTTTTACCTCAGGGTTCACCCATTATCATTCATGTAATTAAAGATTAGTAGAGACTTTGAAAAAGGATCAGGTTACACTGGCTGTGACAGATGTTAAATTCATGACATTTTTTTTCCAGCAGAGGCTATCTATCTCTGTGGTAGGTTTGAGAGGGTTATAAGGTTATCCGTGAACATCTATCACTGATTTCCTGACACACCTGGTGGCCAAAAATAATCAGATGGCACCTGGATCAACAGCTCTGTGTTTTAAGATCCATAACTCATCCTCCTTGAATTTGTGAATGTGAGTGCACACACCAAAAATATGTGTGGGTGAGCGCAAGAGTGTGTGCATATTTTTTTGTGTGTGTTTATAAATGGCTACTTGGTCTTTTTCTCTGACACTTCGATGAGAATTTATGCCGTTCACTGCACACGTCTTTTTAAGCACCGAGCAGATGTTTGTGGGAAGTGATGCTGCAATTGAAAACCAGTTTGAAGAGCAATCTGCTCAAAGTTGAAATACTTTAAACTTTCAGAACGTGGGACTCTGAATCAAGTCACGATCATTTGTTTCCCTGTTGGGATGCTCACCAGCGAAATGCCTTGATAAGTCAAATAAACTGATCCCATGGAAGTTTGTGAAATGAGCATAAAGTCTGACACATGAAATATTTGTTACAATGCTGCACAATTATCAGTCTGGCTTCAATGAGCTGATTATAGGTCTACTCAGACTGACTTAAGTATTACACGTGTAACAAGGATCATGTCCTGTGACAATACAATAGGACACTAATGGACCCATTTAGACTGAATGTAATTTGGACTCATGAGTCAGGTCTTGGTTATTAGGAAGTGTCTGAACTTGCAAGGCTCACCTCTAGTTTAATAGTCAACCCAATATATGACAAACCACAGATATGTAAAATTCCTATTTTTCATATGTAGCAACCACATTGTGTGAACGTATGGTTATATTAGATACAAACACCCCTTGGTTAGGGTTATAAAAACATGTTTTGGCTTGAAACGGCTGCTTTTGTCACTACAACCACCACTGAAAATGCCCCAGTGTCTCCCTAAAAAGCACCTAGTTTTGGTGCCATAATCACGGCTGAAAATGCACTAATGTCACACATGAAAAATACCAAATTATGTCAACACAATCACTAATGGAAATGTTGTGTCTCAATGAAAAACAGGTGTTTAGGTGCCACAATTGCATATGAGAATTCAGTAACGTCATGCTAAAAAACACCTGAATTGGTCACCACAACCTCTTCTGGTAATGCCCCGATATCTCGCTAACCACTACCACCACTGGAAATTTGCTGATGTCTGGCTAAAAACACCTAGTTTTGCTGCTACATTTGTCAAAAAAAAACAAATTCGTCACCACAACTGCTGGAAATGCTCCAATGTCTTGCAAAAAGACACCCGGTTTTGCCACAACAAGTGTAGCTGAAAATGCAGTTCAAAAGCATCTGGTTTTGGTGCTGGAAATGTCCACGTCTTACAACAAAAGACCTGTTATGGCGCCACAGTCAAGGCTGGAAATGCAGCTTTAAAACACCCATTTTTATTGCTACAATCACAGCTGGCTATGCCCTGATGTCTTGCTGAAAAACAGTAGATTTTGGTGCCACAATCGCGGCTGAAAATGAAGCTATGTTTTGCTTAAAAAAACACACAGGTTTTGTTGTATGTTGGTCTTGAGCTGTGGTTTGCATTGTTTTGCTGCTTGGCAGTCGTCTTACCTAGGTTTCACACCATCCTCCATCCCTGCCACGTCCCGATGACAATGTCAGCTCATATACATGTAATCTGAACTACGTCACTGTAGAAATGTTGATATCATGTATATAGATTGTACGTTACCTATCTGTAGTTTTCAGAAACATACAGTGCCAACATTTTCCTCTGGTGACCGCTGGGTCAGTTGCAGCTTGTCAATCAGGTCCACGTGAGATAACGAAATACACTCCAGTAAATCCAGATGGAGTAACAGTTATGTTTAAAGCTTCATTCGATGCCAAAATGCGGCACAGCTGTCTTTGATCCTATGAAAGTGGATTTTGCAACTCTAAATGGTCATTCTTTAATCATTCATCAGGATGTTTGCCGCTTGCTCCATTCAAATGCATGAGAGGGCTGCTTTTTTTCAAGCAGGCTTCAAGTCAGCTCAAGAACATGGCCTCAGGGTTAATTAAGTAACTATGTTAAGGTAATTACAGCAGATTGGTCAACACAAGACTGAGGGTCGAAAAGCTAACAGCCTCCAGAGACCTACAGGGTGATCATTACACTTAACCAGACTGAAGTGGTTTGAGCTGACTGACCAACTTAACCTACTTAACCAATGACGACA
The DNA here is from genome assembly GCF_008729295.1 of Plectropomus leopardus. Taxonomy (NCBI): domain Eukaryota; kingdom Metazoa; phylum Chordata; class Actinopteri; order Perciformes; family Serranidae; genus Plectropomus; species Plectropomus leopardus. Next base: position 25,158,389 of record NC_056471.1, read on the forward strand.
CTGACTGCATCGCTCAAAACGTGTATGGACTTAAAAAGTGGAGACTTAAAAATAGGTATTTCAGGTTGTGTGAAAGTAAAGGAGCTGGAGTGAAAGCCCACAGAGTCGTGTTGGCAGCAGTAAAAATGAAGTATTTCTGTTGTGGGAGATAGACAGCTCCAAAACCTGAGTGATATGAAGACAGCCGGTTCTGCCTTTAAAGGTCTGTGTTGTTATGAAAACTCCACAAAGAGCAGTTTCCAGTCAACAAGCAGCCTTAATAATGTATTCTGGTGTGACAGTGAGAGATGGAGCTCATTTTAGACGCATGTCTTTGCTATGAACCGTGTTTTAAGGCTGACCTGACCTGGACACCGGTTCATTGATGTGGTGCAGGCCGGCGGTGTATGCGTGTCTCCTGGGAGAGAAACAATTAGCCAAATTAGAAGGCAAAATCTGGTGAGGGTAAAGGTCACAATGAGAGTCACGGCTGTTTTCCATGCTGGTTGTAAAACAAACAGCTCAGCAGCAGTGTTATTTCTACAAGCCTAAAGTGAAAAGCAATTACTTTATCTCATTAATATTTTTACTTTATTTCTTTTTTTGTCAAAGAGCCACACGAATACATACATGAATTTATACAAAAGTGCACGCTTTTTTATTTCACACATGCAGTTTGTTATAGTTTTCATAGGACATTTCACATCATTTCCATAATGTATTCAATCTCAAACTCTTTGAAGTCATCATCACTTTCATTTCTCCTCAAACAAGCTGAAGTAGCAATTTACCTTGTGTCTTTATTTATTAGGCTGCAGAGTGAGTGGTTGAAGTCGGGGCGTCTGTCTTCTGCAAGAAAATGAATTTGCAATTTGTAATGAGCCTCACTTCCATCCAAGTACTTATTCATGAAATTAGCTGTTTGGCAGTGCGGGTGGATGCGACTGTTGAAATTAACACAGCGGTTTGCAAGCTGTCCTCTCGCTGCTGCTGCTGCTGTTGTTTTTTTTCCTGTTGATAATCCTACTTGTCGATTCCGATTAACAGGGAATTCAGCAGCTGCTTGTTGCAAGTTGAGGAGGAGTTGTGAAGGTATTTAGTGTGAGTTAAGAGCACTGAGATGCTGATTATTTGATGACCTCCATATGTGCTAACTCATTTTCCTTAGTTTAAGCCATATGTAGGATGTATGTTATGGCAGTTTCTGCGTCAGGTGGTAATTCACTCTTTTAGCCCCGAGGCAAAGAGATGTGATCCTTCTGCTCATGCAGTATTCAGCTCCATAGGTTTTTCACAGCACCTTGCATTGCTTTATGCTGGCCTGAGGATTCCATGAATATTGCACTGTACTGTGCTCTATGGTAAACTCCATGTTGTGTGCAGTGTATTGCATTACTTCATGAATTAGAGATGAAGGTTGTGGAAGAGGGATACCTCACATTCAATGTGAATCAGAATAGAAATTCAGCGATCACTTTTTCTCTCCGATACTCCTTCGAGGTAAATTCAGTGTTGGCATTACCAATCACTTATCAGACACACTATCAATGTTTTTTCTCACTTTTCAGTTGAAAATCTATCAACATATATACAATCTGATGTCCAAATTAGTGATTCAGAGTTATTAAACTTTTTAAACGTTTTGCATGTGTTTCATTACATCTGATGCATAACAGAGAAACACGGGTCATTGCATTAAACATTAGTTCTTTCATTCTGTATGCAATTTTGCATAAATATGCTGTGTTGTGATATTAATTTTGGAAATACATTCTTATTTATTCAGCCATATCCCACAGCTCTAGATTTACGGTGTTTAGGAATACTGAGTGACTTTTAAGAGGCGTTATAGATGGAGATGCTTCTGAGTGCATGAGGTTAATTTCTTATATTTTCTATACTTTTAATCATTAATCTGTAATAGTAAAATTCAGCATGTAAATTTCACCAGCAGCACTGACTTACAGTGTTTGTTGACATCATCTTAAATACTCCAAACTAATGTAGCCTCTTAATAAATGACCTGACAACAGTAGAAGCAGTGTCATGATTTTAACTCTACTCTCTTCAATGTGTGGCTCTCAGAAGCTGTCATTGTAAAACCTCTCACATAATGCGCAGCGAGCATTATAAATAATAAGGCAATCTGCTGTAGGTGTCATCCCCCTCCCCTGCTTTAATGAATAACTGCTCCAACTACTGGTCCCCAGATCTCAAAGAGCTTACACTTCATAGTTAAGCTGGAAATAACTGCAATATAATACTCTTTACTGTTTGTCGTTTCATAAAGGATATTTAGAACTTAAAACAACATACATACAGTTTAAGCAGGAATCTATGTGAGTTTTACACATCTGGCCCCCGCTCTGTAGAGAGGCGGTTTTAAAAGTTTTAATCAGCTGAGTGTACGTACGGCTTGAACACTCAAAGAAAGTCCAACAGCTGCATGCAAAACAGTCATAGATTACACTTCCTCTTTAAAGTAATGATGTAATGATTTTTTGCCATTTGTCATTATTGGATATCTTGTCAAGTTAATTAACCGTCACAGCACAGTGAAAGCTGCAGGGACAGGACACTGCTTTTATGTTAATAAGAATATTTCACCGCAGATGTAGTAGTTATGTTCTAGTTTGTCCACAAAGAAGTGACAGGTATATTTATTAGCTGTAAAATGTATTACCCGGTACATATCTTAGTTGCTATTGTTTAAACATTTTCATGAAGATTAACAACATTAAAAGGTTATGGGTTGTAAATAAAAGTTTTTGCACAGATTTTAACATTCTAGGTCAATATCAATAATAATGTTTAAGAAACACTTTGGCTGATAGCAACGTCTGTTGTTTATTTTGCTTTTTATTTATTCTCCCTTTTATACCAGGGATACAAACAAATCTTCGTGATAAAAAGGAACTTTTTTACGTCAAAAAACGTTCAAAATAAGTAGCGCATGAAAAACATTTTTTTAAAGAACTGCCTCGATAGCCTCAGAACTCCCTCTCTGATATCTATTGCTTTGAAAACTTCAGACAATTGTATTAATTTAAGTTTCTCACCAAAAACAACTTTTTATTAGATTACTTTTGAACGCATCATGAGAGCCTTATAATTTAACTTCGCCCAACACTCATTTTTACCGAAGAGCGCTTAAATGTAAATGTAGCATAATCTCTCTGTTTGTCCCAAAGACATTTTCTATTGTCTATGGGACACCATTTGTCTCAAGCCCTTCTTTTTAGCCTGGGCAAAATTGATGTGACACAACAGAAAAACATCATGCCCTGCCATTGGTGAGAGTCATCTGATTTGCTGATTTGCCGATAGCAGTCAACAAGACAAATATCATCCATCACTGATGTGTCGACAATAAGTCGGTGCATCCCTAAATGCGATATTGACCAATATATCAATATATTTTTTAAACTCTCATATATCAATATTAATCTGAATATAAGTGATGGTCCAATTTAATGATACTAAGCAATATGAACAGCATCCTTATAGCTGCTGTCTTTCACCATAAGCCTGAAGTTACCCTTACTTCCACAAAATAGATGGCTACCATTTTGGTAACCTGCACTTTTTAATAAATGATGAATATTATTTGTGTGGTATGTCAGTGAGTAGTATTTTTGGGCTAAATTTGCGTTATATTTAGCTTTCTTTGTGTTTGCCTCCACTGTAGGATTTGACTCCTCGGTGGTTTTGTAAGGTGCAAAAAGTTACAGAAAAGCGGATGTTTTAAAACCAGTTGAAAGAACAAAGTGATGAAATTTCCAGGGTTTCTTTTCACCTTCACCTCAGTGAGCCGCAGAGGTGCTTGATAGAAGTGCCTATAAAGTGAGGGGTACAATCAAAGCTGATTGAGATGATTATATAATTAATACCCATTAGCTTGGGTGATAATTGGTCTCATTATACTGTTGAGAATTGAAAGAAGGTTGGTGACTGTACCAAGTAAAAATAAATGTTACGTGAGAAAACCACTGTAATTTCTTGATAAACATGAAACTGCTGCAAAGTTTCACTAACAAATTTAATAAAAGTGAAAATAAACCACATAAAATATTTTTTTAATTTGTCAACATGATGCCTTTTACCACATGGTGTTACTCTATTCGCTTATTAGCTTGTTTAACATATTGTATGGATTGATTGAAATTTGTTTGATTACAGTAAATCTCATGTTGTAATTGGGTTAACCCCCCTCTTCTTTTTTTTTTTTTTTTTTTTTTTTTCCCACATTCGGTGTGTAGTTCTCTCGCGATTTGCTCATCTCTTATTCACATTGATCTTAGTCAGGGAAATAGGACCAGGGGAAATTGGTACCATTTCCCAGTTAAACGCAGAAACCCACAACATTTTGCTTGATCTGAACTCAGATCTATTTCCATGCTGTGGATGTAACAACAAGCTTCTCTGTCTAGATTTGTTTTTTTACTGAGAGTCATAAGATGTGAATGCTTCAGTATCACTATCTCAAGAAATGCATCCACTCTTCATGATAAGTCCAGGTAATCTGAGCTATATGCATTACTTTAGTTTACAATCGCCCTGCAATACATTGCGCAAATAGCATGAAGTATTATTCAGGTCCATGGGAAATGTGCCTCCTTGTCCTCTTGGGAGTGAGAGTGAATGGGAAGATTCAGGATCCGCTCGGCTGGAGAGGGATTACATCCCACAGAGTCCCGTGGGGAGAAAGACACAGATGCTGCATTGATCCTGCTGATAAACACTGAATGGCTGGATGCTCGAGTCAGTGTCAGGTTTCCAAAGCGGAAACGCCAAGACAGTCCAGAATGAAGTTTGGAGCAGAGCACAGAAGAGTTGCAATCCGGTAATATGCGGAATTAAGAGAACTAGTATGTGCCCTTCACCAGTCATTTACACTATTGTCCTTTTGCAAAGTAATTGCTGCAGACATGTACGTCATGAAAGACAGACCCTAAATAAGTTACTGTTCAGTGAATAGTCTTGTCTTGGACTATATTTGGTGGATATTTCCTTTTTGTGCTAAACTTTGGTAAACATTTTGACAACTTTGATTGTTAAATCTATTGGATTTAAGTAAGTACGTATTTGGGAAAAACATAGTTTTGCGCAAGTTTTTAAAGCAGCAATAAGGCAAATTTTTATAGGAACAATATTATGAATTGTGTTGTGAAAGGGGTCACTTGAAAAGATTTTCCAGGTGATACAGAAAAGCTCTGCTGGGACATGTTTGTTGTTGCTGTTTGTTGATTATGATGTTATTTAAGTTAACAGTCAGCTGTGCCAGTGTGACGGTAATGAAGTGGAATTTTTTTAACTCAAGTCTATTATTGATTATAAGCTGTGTGTTTTTGCATTAAGCCTGTTAAATGTCAGAAAACAGGGAATGTAACTGTGCCAGATTTCTTCAGGTACTTATTTCTCGTTTTGAATGAACATTGATGGGCAAAATCTGAAAATCAGTCACTGGACTATAGGTCATTGTGAAATAAAAATAAACACTAAAAAATTTTAAAATAGGAACTGCTAGAACAAAGTTGGAAAAAATGAACTGCGTGTAATAAGCAGGAACCATCAAATACTGGCATTTTTCTTTGATAAATCACTCAAATGGTTAATTGGTTGTTGATGCCTATCAGTTAATCGATGCCGTCAGCACTAATCAAATAACAAATAAGATTTTTTTTTTCTGTTAATTCTTTTTAGGCTTTAACAGTGATCAGCACTACATATTCTGGTGATTTTATCCAGGACAATCACATAATGAATTGTTTATATATCAGCACTTGCCTTGAGGCAGCACTATAAACGACAAAAGCGACCCAAAGGACACAGTGAGAGACCTTCACAGTGGTCACCGAGTGGAACAAGACCCTCCTGACCACACAGGAGAGGATCCTTTATTGACATGACAGGATGCTGCACAGCGGAGGGAGCTGAACGATCTCACCTCGACTGCTCTCTGATTTGTGCAGAGTGAAATGACTGTCCTCTCTGTACGAACAGGAGCGGAGGCCACCCATCAGGTGGGACTGTGGAGAGGGGTCCAAGAGGCCCTCATGAATTAAGGGTGCATTCATAGAGTCTCCCGGGAGGTCCGCTGATTGCCTACAGCAGTACTAATTGATTGAGTGCAAGGTCGGAGCCTGAGTGACAGAGGGTAAAGGGAGGAATTTCCTGTTTCTGCATCTATAATTCAGTGGCTTCCTGTCTGTGTGAGAGAGTGCGTGCATTCACTTGTATGGAAAAAATGGAGTACAGTCTACACATGTATTAATTTGCATATGTCTGATATAAATATGGCCTTACATTGTATAATATATGTGAGATATGAGACTTAAAACTGAATGTTATGTAACTCTACTGATCATCTTGATATGGCTCCAACATTTTTTATACATTTTAAACATCAGGGTTAAGGGTCCAGTGTGTAGGATTTAGGAGTATATATTGGCAGAATGGAATAAAATATCCATAACAATGTTTTTTCATTATTGTAAAATCACCAGGAACTAAGACTTGTTGTGTTTTTGTAATCTTAGAATGAGCCATTTATTTTTGGGTTAACAAAAGTTAATACCAGTCATAGCGTGTCAATGGAGTGGTTAGAACTTAATGAATTGTTTGGTTGGTCCTTTATCAATTTAGTAACTGATGAAGGATAGGGGCACTCGATGGAAAATTATATATTATTAGTATTCATTTGATGGGATTATATTGTCACTTATTTGTTGGAAAGCTCTTACTTGAGTTGATTAAGCATGAAGATGATAGGGTTGAGCGTGTATGTTTATGTATTGTAGGTGTTTTCCTTTTGTTATTTTTGTTTTGTTGCTCTTTCTTTATTGTTACGGTCTGTTTTTGTTTGTTTGTCTGTCTGTTTTTTGTTTTTTTTTGTTTTTTTTTGGTAGTGGGATTCTGTTTTGTGCTGAGGGGATGTGTACTGTATATATGTTGAATAATGTAAATAAAATATTATTATTTCTACCACTTGTTACTGTAAATGTTATTACATTAAGCTATTTTTTTTAGAAATATCTTCTTGCTTACTAGTTTTCACACACTTTCAATCAAAACATGATCCTCAGGTGTTACAGCTTTCTATTTTTGTGATAAGTACTCTACAGTCTTGCCATATACCCTGTGGCAAACGGTTACACCCTGAGGTATAAGTACCCTGTTTTGGAAGTCACTGCTGTAAACATAAATATGTTGGCCTGTACATTGCTTGCTCATCCGTAATGGTGGGTGATGCTGTGTTTATGTGTGCTGGTCTGTTAACTGGGGTTGTGCTGTAAGGTATGCAAGCTGTCCAAACTAGCAGCCTGCCAACACGCCCCGCTGCGCTGTCCCTTTGAAGGTCTGGTGGATTTCCTCTGGTGTCTCAAGACTCTTCAACCAGCCACACAAACAGACCGCCAGCTTCATGAGAGAGGCCTTTGTTTTTGTTCTCTTCCTCTACAATGCTCGAGCCATCCCATTACAATTGAACAAACACTGCAGTGTTTAAAAATATCTGATTCAATTCTTGCAGTTAGCAGATGAAGATGGACCATCATCTGAGACGAGAGGCTGTTTTCATTCAAGGCAGTTAAATATCTTAAAAGCGTTTCGCAAATCCCAGAAGAAATTAAGTTTAAGCAGAAATTAGTCCTATGAACCTAAAACCCATTTTAGAGTGTATGTTAGAGTTCTTTTTTGTAAAGACAGAAAGTGGTCTCTTTTTTATATGTGAATTGCATTTTCAGAGCACCTTGCTTGAGGCTGCAATGATCCTTAACTCCCAAGTATTTAAAATAACCCCACCGTTTTTTATAACTTGTGGACTCTGTCATGCTGAAGGAGGAGAGGAAAAAGATGGAGCAGTTTATTTGCTCTCTGAAACAGAGAAGGTGTCTAACATATTAACATGCAAAACTTTCAGAGAGAAGAAGAGAAAGACTGGATCAGCCCAGGATTTCAAACAGCCCAAAGCAACCTGAGCATCTCTCACTCAACCCCACAAAGTATCTCCCCTCACTGCTAAAAAAAATTACTTCCCATCACATTAAAGAGAAACATCTGTCACTTCAGGGGGCTTCATCCCATGTCACACTAAACAGGTTTATGTTAACAAAATGCTAAGTGTCTCCTGAGGAACCACGGCAGAATTACGGTGTTGGGTATGGGATTTGTTGGGTGGATCCCCGACCACAGAGGTTCAGACCTTAATCACATTCCCAGCTTGTGCTTGGATCCAACTTTCTGTCTTGGAGGATTTTGCACCTTTAAGCTCAATCATGAAAACTTTTTGGAATGGTTCAGTTTGTAGACAACAGGGGCCTTCAGAGGCACATCCATCTGGAGAAAAAGACATGCACTGCGTCATACAAGCACCTGATGCATCAATTCATGCGGGCTGGACCTGTCTGTGGAGGATTGTGTGTATCAAACTAAATACTGAGTCGTCTGGGAAATTCTGGGTAGTTTGCAGCACATGGGTGTTCTTGTTGTTTGCTATGAAAATGTTTCCATTTAAATGCTTTATCTTTTCATTTCGTGGACAGGCGTTAGATGGAATAGGAAGCCAGTGCTTGATGATATGCTTATTGTTCCAGCCACGCCGTTGCTTAGTAATTAGATGATGTCCTGAGGTGATATTGATGACGAACAATATTCTCTCCAATAAAAGAGGCCCTGCCTGTAGCACAAGGCTTATGATGTGCAATGCAGTCAAATAATTATTTATTTATCCATAATATTTTGATAACAAATTACTTTGACAATAATTCAAAAGGTTGACCTTTCCATAGCAAATGTCGCTTTAGTGTAGGTCTTTGTCAATCAGTTGCATCTGTCAGTGGCATATATAGACAGATTCATAATGTTTACTTACAATAACTTACGGGTAGAAAATCTCTTCGTCTCATACGTATAATCTAACTGTGCTGCACAAATTCTGCCTTAATCGATTCGTTTACTTTTAAGCCACCTATTAAAAGGGCACCAAAAAAAATCTTAATCAGTTAAGAGTATACGCTATATTTAGATTATTTTCACCACCTTCCCTTGCAGAAAAACAGCCCTTACTGACGGACATTTAAAGGCGTTATATATCAAAAACACCAGACTCGATCAGCTATAGTGAGGTTAAGTGGAGCAAATATTCAAATATAGTGTACAAAAATATGTTTTGCCCCATCCACAGCAGTACAATGCTTAGCTCCCATTCCTGTAGATTTAGTTTATCAGAGATGTTAGCAAAGCAACACAGAACATAAGTGAGTAAAATTTAGATGTATAGTGTTTTTTTTCAGGCATTTGTCACAAAATGAATATAAAACACATGACACATGACTTGTCTTGCACTACATGTATTAAGTAAACGCGTACTGGGTTATCTCACACAGAAAGTATAGTGAAAGGGAAGTAGTGAAACCGAGGCTCCAATGTGCTGATGTCTTTTTATCCGTAATCAATGGAAATTGTGAGGACCTCAAATAACTACACAAAGCATTAGGCAGGGGCTTCCTCTCCCTCCCATGCTGGTCAAAGTGTGTCCTGAGGGCATATGGTGATGAAGGGAGGAGGGAGGGGGTTCATTTTCACACGCAGGCCATTTCATTTGGGATGGAGCCGAGAGATTTGTAGACGAAGGATCATTTTCTTTTGAATCCAAATACAGAGACCATAAATCTTGAAAGCTTGACCCCAGAGAGGCTCCTGCCACCTGCAGGCATTTTCATCACGGATTGATTGGGAGACCAAAATTCTCACGGGTCCCGCAAAACAGGAGCCAATGTGGTGATCAATATGTGAAAACCAAAAGGATAACATTTCCAGTAAAGATTCAGCATTTTTTGGTCATGACTTTAAACTGGAGCTGAATTAGTTAACAATTAAAATGAACTGAAAAATTAATTGTCAACTATGTATTATACCTGATTATTCATTTATTTTATTTTTTTGAGGAGAAATGCCAAACGTTTAATATTTCCAGCCACTCAACTGTGGCAATTTGATGATTTTCTGTTTTTTAATATCGTAATCTGAACATCTTTTGGTTTTTGACTGGTAGTTGGACAAAACCAATTAAATGAAAATTTAGAAAGCAATTTAAATTTGAATGTCACATCAGAATCTGAGAAAATATTAGCAAGAGTATTTTTCAAAAAAATGTCTGACATTTTATAAACTTATTGACAATCCCTTTATTGCACATCCTCTAGCAATATTGTGACTTGACTGACGTCCAATGCATCACTAAGCACCGCTGTATATTACTATATATATATATACTATTTTCAAGAGTGAGTGATGGTCCTATGTTTTGTCTGTTTTCCTAGTTTCTCTCTTTGTCCAAACACTGAATTGATTAATCAAGTAAATTATTACTATCAATGAGTAAATAATTAGCTGTGAGCTGCAGTCTTAACTCTTATTTCATAACAATAACACCTAATAGATTTGGGAACTCAGGCTGTAAAATGTGGCTCAATCTAAATGATTAATTGCATCTCTGTAAATGCATCTGTTAAAGCAGGCATCATTGTTTGCTACCGTTTGTGAAAAAAGAATCTCCTGTTAACTTTGTCTTTTTTAATAAACACAAAATAACCTGCTCTAACTGTTCTCGGCTCCACTTCACACCACGACATGCTGATTAAAGGCCGTTTTTCCATTATACGGTTTCAAATTGACATCACCAATTTGCAGGTTGAAGAGGTACTTTAAATCAGATGAACTATCCCTCTGTAGCAAATTGTGATTCAAACTTTTTTTTTTTTTTGCCAAGTAATGTTGCCCACATACTATAATCTAAAAAAGTGGCTTTGAAATATAAAGTTATTTTTGATATTTTCATCTGTCCACTTGTGACTGCAGCAGCTTTCATCCCATAAAACTTTATGAAAAAAGCTGGCTGAATAACAGAATCGTCTAATCTCATTCATGTCTTTTGTATGAAAAGATTCCTGTTGTAATTGGTTCATGAATGTGACCTTTTGCATGATGAGCAGTCCATCAACCAGCTGCCCACAGGGTGTGAGAGCAGCTCTTCATATTGAAAAGTGTCTTATCAGGCAGAGCTATCTTGCTAGCATGCTTATGAATCTGACTAGCAAGAATAAGCTTCACATAATTGGATACAGTTGCTTCTTTCGCACCCCGGACTTTGAAATGCCACAGCCAAAAGAAAGCATTAGCCTCATCCTGCAAGGATGTGTTGAATGTCCTGCAAGAGATGCTAAAATGTGATAGTGGGAGATAAAGCTGAATAGCCAAAGTGTTTCAAATGCCTCATTTGCACTACATGAGTCAGACCATGTTTAGTCTCGGTGGGAATGTCTAGCATGACCTTAGACAAAGAATTCATCTAGGCATTCGCAGTTGATCACAGTTGACCTCTTTCACATATAGCACAATGGTCTTATTTTAACTGTCCAAGCCTCAAACTGGGAGGTTTTGTTAATGTACACTTGTCCTGGAGGTCTGGAGCCACCACCGAGGGAGAGAAAGAAAAAAAAATAATTAACTACCCGTGTAAAAATGAAAAACCCTCAGCTCCTTCGTTACGCTTGGAAAGACTTTCAAAACAAGAATTCAGACAGAAAATACTCAAACTAATCAACTCAGCATTTCCAGAGTCGATCATGTTTCCTCCCGTCTGTTGGTTTTTGTGCATTTTTCTGTTTGCAAAAAATATGAATCAAATTCTACAACAGCAAATGAAGTCACTGATGTGTTTGTAGAGGTGGATATCATAAATCACTTTGCTGATTTGAATAATCTAGTTCAGTTCAGTGCAAGATTTGTAGTCACTTACTATGTAGTTTTTATACTATGTCATTCCTGAGCTAAGCAGTTGCATCATGGTTTAGATTCATTTCAGTCTGTACTTCAGAAAGTAAACACTAATCTACTCTTTATATTACTCAGTTATCAGATTTTGTTTCTTTGTAAGGATGCAGTGTATTGGATTTTTGACGACATGCCAATAGTTTGGCCAATTATGTATGCAGATACTGACATATGCACATATGTTTTCCACCGAATTGCAGAAAACATCAAGTCTCTCCTGTAGTGGAATAATGTACTTTAACTTAGGTGACATTTATTTATTCTTATGTGACAAATCTTAACCAAAACTAGAAAATACTTTCCATTTTAACAGACTTGGAAAATGCTGACCCTGAGATAACAGCCTGACAAAAGTCAAAACCAGGGCAAATTTGACTTTATTCAGCTAATTAAAGTTACATAACTAAAGCATCACCTGCATTTTAAAGCTGTTATTTGCCGATACCAATGACATGGCAATATAATTGTGCTTTTTTGTGTGTGACCCAGATTTAATGACAATAGATCCAAAAGTTGTTGTCAGACCATGAATTTTAACCTCATGGTGGATTTAAAGGAAAGGTCAAGGAATCACCAAGGCAGTATCCTCCAGGGACCATGAATGTCTGTAGAAAATATTCTGCTAATCCATCATGTAGTTGTTGAGATATTTCATTGGCTAAGAGAAATCTTTGACCTGCTGATGGCAGTAGCTGCGAGGTCACGGATTCACAAAAAGCATTAGGCTTGATCCTCTGTGGACCATGAATGCCTGAGCCACAGTTAAGGGCCATCTATATTTGGGGAGATATTTCAGTTTGGAAAAAATTGGTGGACCGTCCAACTGACTCTCATTTCCATCCTTGGGGTCAGTAGCTTGGCTAAAAACACACAGTCCCGAAACTAATAGTTGGTAAAAGTTTTTCTGCTTTCAGAAAAGACTAAAATTCTTGCCTTTGTGCTTTGACAGACTCAAAAATTAAGCAACTGATGTCACTGTAGAAAGCTTTTCCTTTTTTTTGCAAATAATTTTAAGGTCGTGTTAATACACAAAAGGAAGAATCTGTTCACAAAACCACTTCAGGTATCAAAAATAGCATATTTCTCAAGTCCTCTGTCAGATAGTCACGAACGTGGCGTCAGTGTTACTGTAGATCCTGTTATAACATTTGTGATGCTCAAGCCTCCGTTCGGATGATTCACTGCTCAATTCTTCATGTTCCGTTCCACTGGCTCAGGCCACGCTGCAAGATTTATATGACGCCATTGAGCACTTAAGCATTTCTCCCAGAAGATAAATGTGATGTTGTTGGGCAGCCCACAATGTTTCTGTTCGGTACTGTTGACAATTTGTACCATTTTGATTTTAACAGAGGAAATGATTTCAGCAGAAGTGAACCACAGAATTCTGACACATTGATCAAAACCAGCAGGTCAGTCAGCAGCCATGTTTGTGTTCTCGCACTGTATTTCTCTCTCGTGTTTATTTTTATGCAGGGTGAGCTAAAGTGCAATAACGTTACTCGGGTTGGGCTGATTTTACATGAAGCAGTCGTTCATCACGGTAGTTCTGGAGTCGCCCTCCAAGGTAGCAATGGTATCCGTTGTGGTAACTGATCTGGACAGCGCTAATGTAGGTTGGAGATTGTTTCCATATGGGGCCTGTTTTCAAGCAGACAGTTTGCTTCAGTTTAAAAACCAGCTCCCATTACATACTTTGCCCACTTTGAGAGTGCAATGTGAAATATAAAACAACTTTCGCACTAGCAGTCATAACAACACAGTCCACCTCTCACCTTGGCAGATAAATCAAAGCAGGTTGATGGAAATTCTCAAGAAGGCCAAAGGTCAGTATGTTTGGATGAAACTACCTGACTAATCATTTCTATCAGCAATTAGTACATTATTTGGAATATATTATATTAACAAAGCAAACTACTTTGAGGGCAGCTTTTAAGAAAGAAAAGCAACCCACAAAAATGAAATGGCATAACATCAAAAACTCGACAGTTGTTTTACAAACACACTAATGTAGGGACGATGGAAATGTATAGAGCTGAAAGAATTAATTGATTAATGGAGTAGTTGATTTACAGAAAATTAATTTTAGTTCAACAATTAGTCATTACAAGTCAATTAAGTCTTAAATCTTTGCACTAAAATTCAGAGACAAGTCTCGTGAAGTCACGAGTCATTGGTGTCCAAGTCAAATTGCAATCTTTTTTTCATTTTGTTAAGTGACTCGTGTCCAAGTCATGTGATTCAAGTTCAATCTGTGTCAATTTTCACTAAAAACTTCTCTGTAGCTTGAATTATTTGCTTTTTTTCTTAGTTTTTGGTAAAAACAGGATTTGGACTGATAGTCGGTAACAAGCCACTTGAAAACATCATCTTAGGCTTCTGAAAATTGTTAACTGTATTTTTGACTATTTTTTGAGAATTTACAGTCTAAATGATTCAACATTTAATAAAAATAAAAAAAGATCAGTGGTTAAAATTGATTTTAGTTGCACCCCTAAAATGTAGATCTTAACCCAGGATGTCAGCTGTAAGAAGGTCAGTTTCTTAGTCTGACATAAACCTTTGAGTTATACCACAACTTGCAGGCCCTGACTGAAAAATCAGAATCATATTTTATTCAACTATATAGATTTCTGGAGCAAAACTACAAGAATATCTCAGGCTGAGAAGTTTAAAAAACCTTTGATAAAGCAATTTGTAGTCCAGCCTCACATACCTCACATTATATGACAATGACTGAAATATGCCACTTTCAGATCATTGTATGCTTTGAAATGTATATGAGGTGTTTTGTACTTGGTTTGTCAGAATAAAGGACTCTTTCTCTGCATAGTAATTAATGCCCCCCTCCACTTCCCTTTTCCTTTCCTCAAACACTTACTGGGTTCCCGCCCCCTCATTCCTCAAATGATCTTCTATCTAGCCCACTTTTCTGAGGGCGGACTCCTTGACCTCTCCATTTTTCCTGCTCGTCACAGGCTGTGCAGCGTGATATTGAGGCCCATATATGTGCCTGCCCGAGCTCGACCCCTGCAGTGAGCTGCCCCACCGAAGTCCACGTTCCAAAGTTGCAGAGCCCCTGCAGCGATTCTGGCATGGCTTCAGAGGATGGCAGCGGACGGTGGGGGAGCTTCAACTGGAGGATGTGTCCAGAGGTCCAGCCTCCCGCCATGCTGGGTCCCAGGTGTGCATCCTTACATTGACATAATGTGCCATTTTTTCATTTGTCTTTTGTGCATCCTCAGTAAATTAGCATGTGATGCAAATGCAGCAATGGCAGTGAACTGAGAAGGTTAATAGAGAAATGTCAACCATAAATGTCTGGAGGCACTAAGGTAGAGCAGAAGATTATGCTTGACTTTGCAAAGACTGTATATATATCACTGTATACAAAGACATCCATCATATCATTGAGGGCGGCACAGGAAAACATACTATACTATAATAAAAAAGTGTAAAAAAATGACTTTTTTTTTCAACATACTATACTATGACATTTTTTTCCAGTTTTAAACATACATTTTTTCCGAATGTTTTATTATTCCTTTTTCCGACAGCACACACTATAACTTGTTTTCATATGATACGATGACTTTTTTCATTTTAACATACAATACTATGACTCATTACTATGACTTAACTATGACCTGTTATTGACGACATACTTTAGTATCACTTTTTTATGCTATTTAGGCTGACATTGCACAGTATGAGTTGTATATTACCTTGGATGACATACTTAACTAGGAGTTTTTTATATGCTATTTTGGATGATCTACTATACTGGGATTATTTTATTTTAACAAATGATATAGTTTGTAGAGACTTATCAAAGTATACTGTGTCGAAAAAAGGCCAAATAAGGTCATAATGTAGCATGTCAAAAACTGGCTGATAAATATTATATCTTGTAGAGACAAATGAGAAAGAGAGAAAATGCCATAATATAGCAAGTCGATGCATGCTTTTTTGGTCCTTTTTTTTGACATGCTATATTATGATGTTTTTTTGCCATAATTGCACGTTTTAATGCTATGGCGAATCTCAGCAGGCTATTTTTTTGCTGTTTTCAGCTGTTTTGGGGAAATTTAAAATTTAACATTTTTGTCATACTATAGCCTTGCTCTTTACGTCATTTTTTCGACATTCTATATTATGCTGTTTTTACATGTTTTGATGCTATGGCGTGTCTCAGCACACTATTTTATGCTATTTTGAGGTGTTTTTAACTGTTTCTGGAAAATGTCAAATTTTGGCATTTTTGCCATACTATAGCCTTGCTTTTCCGGTCATTTTTTCAACATGCTATATTATGCTGTTTTTGGCTGTTTTTGCACGTTTTAGTGCCATGGCGTGTCTCAGCACACTATTTTATGCTGTTTTGAGGTGTTTTTAGCTGTTTCTGGGACATGTCACTTTTTGACATTTTTGCCATACTATAGCCTTGCTTTTTCTGTCATTTTTCGAACTGCTATTTTATGCTGTTTTTGGCTTTTTTTGCACGTTCTAATGCTATGCCGTGTCTCAGCACACTATTTTATGCTGTTTTGAGGTGTTCGAGTACAAGTTCAAGTTCAACTTTATTATCCCAGGGGAAATTAGATCACAGCAACCATCATCAAGACACAACAAGTACACAAAAGAACAACAGACACAAACATGTAGAAAACCCTCAGTTTAAGTAAAACACAGGATACTTCAACCACTTCAACAGAGTCAGAGGCTGGAACATTTCACACACTGCACATAGTGTTCTTCAAGTCAAACAAGGTACAATGCAGTTGATAAAATACATAATGATGGATACTCTGGTTTACACAGATCACAGAAAAATGAATGATGGGAAAGTAAGGGTATAAAGCTAGGACGTAATCTAGGAAAATATTTTGGACAAATGTTTGGTTTTTTTTGGACATTTTTGGCATACTATAGCCTTGCTTTGCGGTCATTTTTTTAGACATGCTATATTATGTTGTTTTTTGGCTGTTTTTGCACGTTTTAATGCTATGGCGTGTCTCAACATGCTATTTTATGCTATTTTGAGGTGTTTTTAGCTCTTTCTGGGACATATCACTTTTTGGCATTTTTGCCTTACTATAGCCTTGCTTTTTCGGTCATTTTTTTCGACATGCTATTTTATGCTGTTTTTTTTTTTTTTTGCACGTTTTAATGCTATGGCGTGTCTCAGCATACTATTTTATGCTGTTTTGAGGTGTTTTGAACTCTTTCTGGGACATGTCACTTTTTGACATTTTTGCCATACTATAGCCTTGCTTTTTCTGTCATTTTTTTAGACATGCTATATTATGTTGTTTTTGGCTGTTTTTTGCACGTTTTAATGCTATGGCGTATCTCAGCAGGCTATTTTATGCGATTTTGAGGTGTTTTTAGCTGTTTCTGGGACATGTCACTTTTTGACATTTTTGCCATACTATAGCCTGCTTTTTCTGTCATTTTTTTTCGACATGCTATTTTATACTGTTTTTGGTTTTTTTGCACTTTTTAATGCTATGGCGTGTCTCAGCGTGCTATTTTATGCTATTTTGAGGTGTTTTTATCTGTTTCTGGGACATGTCACTTTTTGACATTTTTGCCATACTATAGCCTTGCTTTTTCTGTCATTTTTTTCGACATGCTATTTTATGCTATTTTTGGCCATATTTGCACGTTTTAATGCTATGGCGTTTCTCAGCATACTATTTTATGCTGTTTTGAGGTGTTTTTAGCTGTTTCTGGGACATGTCATTTTTTGACATTTTTGCCATACTATAGCCTTGCTTTTTCGGTCATTTTTTCGACATGCTATTTTATGCTGTTTTTGGCTTTTTTTTGCACGTTTTAATGCTATGGCATTTCTCAGCATGCTATTTTATGCTGTTTTGAGGTATTTTTCAGCTGTTTCTGGGACATGTTTTTTTGACATTTTTGCCATACTATAGCCTTGCTTTTTTCGGTCATTTTTTCGACATGCTATATTATGCTGTTTTTGGCTGTTTTTGCACGTTTTAATGCTATGGCGTGTCTCAGCAGGCTATTTTATGCTATTTTGAGGTGTTTTTTAACTGTTTTTGGGACATGTCACTTTTTTGACATTTTTGCCATACTATAGCCTTGCTTTTTCGGTCATTTTTTTTCGACATGCTATATTATGTTGTTTTTGGCTGTTTTTGCACGTTTTAATGCTATGGCGTGTCTCAGCATGCTATTTTATGCTATTTTGAGGTGTTTTTATCTGTTTTTGGGACATGTCATTTTTTGACATTTTTGCCATACTATAGCCTTGCTTTTTTCGGTCATTTTTTCGACATGCTATTTTATACTGTTTTTTGGTTTTTTGCGGACGTTTTAATGCTATGGCGTGTCTCAGCATGCTATTTTATGCTATTTTGAGGTGTTTTTAACTGTTTTCTGGGACATGTCACTTTTTGCTTTTTGACATTTTTGCCATACTATAGCCTTGCTTTTTCGGTCATTTTTTCGACATGCTATTTTATACTGTTTTTGGTTGTTTTTTCGGACGTTTTAATGCTATGGCGTGTCTCAGCAGGCTATTTTATGCGATTTTGAGGTGTTTTTAGCTGTTTTCTGGGACATGTCACTTTTTGACATTTTTGCCATACTATAGCCTTGCTTTTTGGTCATTTTTTCGACATGCTATTTTATGCTATTTTTGGCTTTTTTTGCACGTTTTAATGCTATGGCGTGTCTCAGCATAGGCTATTTTATGCTGTTTTGAGGTGTTTTTCAGCTGCTGTTTCTGGGACATGTCATTTTTTGACATTTTTGCCATACTATAGCCTTGCTTTTTCTGTCATTTTTTCGACATGCTATTTTATGCTGTTTTTGCTTTTTTTTTGCACGTTTTAATGCTATGGCGTGTCTCAGCATGCTATTTTATGCTGTTTTGAGGTGTTTTTTAGCTGTTTTTGGGACATGTCACTTTTTGACATTTTTGCCATACTATATAGCCTTGCTTTTTGGTCATTTTTTCGACATGCTATATTATGTTGTTTTTGGCTGTTTTTTGCACGTTTTAATGCTATGGCGTGTCTCAGCAGGCTATTTTATGCTATTTTGAGGTGTTTTTAACTGTTTTTGGGACATGTCACTTTTTGACATTTTTGCCATACTATAGCCTTGCTTTTTCGGTCATTTTTTCGACATGCTATATTATGTTGTTTTTGGCTGTTTTTTTGCACGTTTTAATGCTATGGCGTGTCTCAGCATGCTATTTTATGCTGTTTTGAGGTGTTTTCGGCTGTTTTTGGGACATGTCATTTTTTGACATTTTTGCCATACTATAGCCTTGCTTTTTGGTCATTTTTTTCGACATGCTATATTATGCTGTTTTTGGCTTTTTTTGCACGTTTTAATGCTATGGCGTGTCTCAGCACTACTATTTTTATGCTGTTTTGAGGTGTTTTTACAGCTGTTTTTGGGAACTGTCATTTTTTGAATTTTTGCATACTATAGCCATCACAGCTTTCAAGACACAATTTTTACACAAAAGTTACTGTTATCACGTTTTAATGCTATTGCGTTTTTAGCAGTAAAACACATATTTTTCAACCAGGTGTTTTCAACAGCTGTTTTTGGGACATGCACTTTTTGAATTTTTGCCATACTATAGCCTTGTTTTTTGGTCATTTTTTTCGACATGCTATATTAGTTGTTTTTTTGTTGATTTGCACGTTTTAATGCTATGTGTTCTACACAGCATGCTAATTATGCTATTTTGAGGTGTAATTAGGAAAGCTGTTTTTGGGACATGTCATTTTTTGACATTTTTGCCATACTATAGCCTTGCTTTTTTTGGTCATTTTTTTCGACATGCTATATTATGTTGTTTTTGGCTGTTTTTTGCACGTTTTAATGCTATGGCGTGTCTCAGCATGCTATTTTATGCTGTTTTGAGGTGTTTTTCAGCTGTTTTTGGGACATGTCATTTTTTGACATTTTTGCCATACATAGCTATAGCCTTGCTTTTTCGGTCATTTTTTTCGACATGCTATTTTATGCTGTTTTTGGTTGTTTTTTTGCACGTTTTAATGCTATGGCGTGTCTCAGCATGCTATTTTATGCTATTTTGAGGTGTTTTTAGCTGTTTTTGGGACATGTCACACTTTTTGACATTTTTGCCATACTATAGCCTTGCTTTTTTGGTCATTTTTTTCGACATGCTATTTTATGTTGTTTTTGGCTGTTTTTTTTGCACGTTTTTATGCTATGGCGTGTCTCAGCAGGCTATTTTATGCTATTTTGAGGTGTTTTTAACTGTTTTTGGGACATGTCATCACTTTTTGACATTTTTGCCATACTATAGCCTTGCTTTTTGGTCATTTTTTCAACATGCTATATTATGTTGTTTTTGGCTGTTTTTTGCACGTTTTAATGCTATGGCGTGTCTCAGCATGCTATTTTATGCTGTTTTGAGGTGTTTTCAGCTGTTTTTGGGACATGTCACTTTTTTTGGACATTTTTGCCATACTATAGCCTTGCTTTTTGGTCATTTTTTTCGACATGCTATATTATGTTGTTTTTGGCTTTTTTTTGCACGTTTTAATGCTATGGCGTGTCTCAGCATGCTATTTTATGCTGTTTTGAGGTGTTTTCGAGCTGTTTTTGGGACATGTCAACTTTATTTTTTTGACATTTTTGCCATACTATAGCCTTGCTTTTTGGTCATTTTTTTCAACATGCTATTTTTCAATGCTATGGCGTCTCAACATGCTATTTTATGCTATTTTAGGTGTTTTTCAGCTTTTTTTTTGGGACAGGTCATTTTTTGACATTTTTGCCATACTATAGCCTTGCTTTTTTGGTCATTTTTCACGACATGCTATATTATGCACATTTTAATGCTATGGCGTGTCTCAGCATGCTATTTATGCTGTTTTTGAGGTGTTTTTTGCTGTTTTTGGGACATGTCATTTTTTGACATTTTTGCCATACTATAGCCTTGCTTTTTGGTCATTTTTTCGACATGCTATATTATGTGTTTTTTTGGCTGTTTTTTGCACGTTTTAATGCTATGGCGTGTGTCTCAGCAGGCTATTTTATGCTATTTTGAGGTGTTTTTAGCTGTTTTTGGGACATGTCACTTTTTGACATTTTTGCCATACTATAGCCTTGCTTTTTGGTCATTTTTTTCGACATGCTATATTATGTTGTTTTTGGCTTTTTTTGCACGTTTTAATGCTATGGCGTCTCAGCATGGCTATTTTATGCTGTTTTGAGGTGTTTTCAGCTGTTTTTTTGGGACATGTCATTTTTTGACATTTTTGCCATACTATAGCCTTGCTTTTTGGTCATTTTTTCGACATGCTATATTATGTTGTTTTTGGTTTTTTTTGCACGTTTTAATGCTATGGCGTGTCTCAGCAGGCTATTTTATGCTATTTTGAGGTGTTTTTAGCTGTTTTTGGGACATGTCATTTTTTGACATTTTTTTGCCATACTATAGCCTTGCTTTTTGGTCATTTTTTTCGACATGCTATATTATGTTGTTTTTGGCTTTTTTTGCACGTTTTAATGCTATGGCGTGTCTCAGCAGGCTATTTTATGCTGTTTTGAGGTGTTTTCAGCTGTTTTTGGGACATGTCATTTTTTGACATTTTTGCCATACTATAGCCTTGCTTTTTTGGGTCATTTTTTTGACATGCTATATTATATTGTTTTTGGCTGTTTTTGCACGTTTTAATGCTATGGCGTGTCTCAGCAGGCTATTTTATGCTGTTTTGAGGTGTTTTTAAGCTGTTTTTTGGGACATGTCATTTTTTGACATTTTTGCCATACTATAGCCTTGCTTTTTTCGGTCATTTTTTTCGACATGCTATATTATGTTGTTTTTGGCTGTTTTTTTGCACGTTTTTAATGCTATGGCGTGTCTCAGCATGCTATTTTATGCTGTTTTGAGGTGTTTTTAGCTGTTTTTGGGACATGTCATTTTTTGACATTTTTGCCATACTATAGCCTTGCTTTTTTGGTCATTTTTTCGACATGCTATATTATGCTGTTTTTTGGCTGTTTTTTGCACGTTTTAATGCTATGGCGTGTCTCAGCAGGCTATTTTATGCTGTTTTGAGGTGTTTTCAGCTGTTTTTGGGACATGTCATTTTTTGACATTTTTGCCATACTATAGCCTTGCTTTTTTGGTCATTTTTTTTCGACATATATTATTATTGTTTTTGGCTTTTTTTGCACGTTTTAATGCTATGGCGTGTCTCAGCAGGCTATTTTTTATGCTGTTTTGAGGTGTTTTCAGCTGTTTTGGGACATGTCATTTTTTGACATTTTTGCCATACTATAGCCCTTGCTTTTTTGGTCATTTTTTCGACATGCTATTTATTGTTTTGGCTGTTTTTTGCACGTTTTAATGCTATGGCGTGTCTCAGCATGCTATTTTATGCTGTTTTGAGGTGTTTTTAAGCTTTTTGGGACATGTCATTTTTTGACATTTTTGCCATACTATAGCCTTGCTTTTTGGTCATTTTTTTCGACATGCTATATTATGTGTTTTTGGCTTTTTTTGCACGTTTTAATGCTATGGCGTGTCTCAGCATGCTATTTTATGCTGTTTTGAGGTGTTTTGAGCTGTTTTTGGGACATGTCATTTTTTGACATTTTTGCCATACTATAGCCTTGCTTTTTTGGTCATTTTTTCGACATGCTATATTATGTTGTTTTTGGCTGTTTTTTTGCACGTTTTAATGCTATGGCGTGTCTCAGCATGCTATTTTATGCTGTTTTGAGGTGTTTTTAGCTGTTTTTGGGACATGTCATTTTTTGACATTTTTGCCATACTATAGCCTTGCTTTTTTTGGTCATTTTTTTTTGACATGCTATTTATGTTGTTTTTGGCTTTTTTTGCACGTTTTAATGCTATGGCGTTTCTCAGCATGCTATTTTATGCTGTTTTGAGGTGTTTTCAGCTGTTTTTTTTTGGGACATGTCATTTTTTGACATTTTTGCCATACTATAGCCTTGCTTTTTTGGTCATTTTTTTCGACATGCTATATTATGTTGTTTTTGGCTGTTTTTGCACGTTTTAATGCTATGGCGTGTCTCAGCAGGCTATTTTATGCTGTTTTGAGGTGTTTTCAGCTGTTTTTGGGACATGTCATTTTTTGACATTTTTGCCATACTATACTATAGCCTTGCTTTTTGGTCATTTTTTCGACATGCTATATATTATGTTGTTTTTGGTTTTTTTGCACGTTTTAATGCTATGGCGTGTCTCAGCAGGCTATTTTATGCTATTTTGAGGTGTTTTTCAGCTGTTTTTGGGACATGTCATTTTTTGACATTTTTGCCATACTATAGCCTTGCTTTTTGGTCATTTTTTTTCGACATGCTATATTATGTTGTTTTTGGCTGTTTTTTGCACGTTTTAATGCTATGGCGTGTCTCAGCATGCTATTTTATGCTGTTTTGAGGTGTTTTTAGCTGTTTTTGGGACATGTCATTTTTTGACATTTTTGCCATACTATAGCCTTGCTTTTTTTGGTCATTTTTTTGACATGCTATATTATGTGTTTTTGGCTGTTTTTTTGCACGTTTTAATGCTATGGCGTGTCTCAGCATGCTATTTTATGCTGTTTTGAGGTGTTTTTCAGCTGTTTTTGGGACATGTCATTTTTTGACATTTTTGCCATACTATAGCCTTGCTTTTTTTGGTCATTTTTTCGACATGCTATATTATGTTGTTTTTGGCGTTTTTTTTGCACGTTTTAATGCTATGGCGTGTGTCTCAGCATGCTATTTTATGCTATTTTGAGGTGTTTTTCAGCTGTTTTTGGGACATGTCATTTTTTGACATTTTTGCCATACTATAGCCTTGCTTTTTGGTCATTTTTTCGACATGCTATATATTATGTGTTTTTTTTGGCTTTTTTTTGCACGTTTTAATGCTATGGGTGTGTCTCAGCATGCTATTTTATGCTGTTTTGAGGTGTTTTCAGCTGTTTTTGGGACATGTCATTTTTTGACATTTTTGCCATACTATAGCCTTGCTTTTTGGTCATTTTTTCGACATGCTATATTATGTTGTTTTTGGCTGTTTTTTGCACGTTTTAATGCTATGGCGTGTCTCAGCAGGCTATTTTTATGCTGTTTTGAGGTGTTTTTCAGCTGTTTTTGGGACATGTCATTTTTTGACATTTTTGCCATACTATAGCCTTGCTTTTTTTGGTCATTTTTTCGACATGCTATATTATGTTGTTTTTGGCTTTTTTTGCACGTTTTAATGCTATGGCGTTTCTCAGCAGGCTATTTTATGCTGTTTTGAGGTGTTTTCAGCTGTTTTTGGGACATGTCATTTTTTGACATTTTTGCCATACTATAGCCTTGCTTTTTGGTCATTTTTTCGACATGCTATATTTATGTTGTTTTTGGCTGTTTTTGCACGTTTTAATGCTATGGCGTGTTTCAGCAGGCTATTTTATGCTTTTTTGAGGTGTTTTCAGCTTTTTTTGGGACATGTCATTTTTTGACATTTTTGCCATACTATAGCCTTGCTTTTTTGGTCATTTTTTTCGACATGCTATATTATGTTGTTTTTGGTTGTTTTTGCACGTTTTAATGCTATGGCGTGTCTCAGCAGGCTATTTTATGCTGTTTTGAGGTGTTTTCAGCTGTTTTTGGGACATGTCATTTTTTGACATTTTTGCCATACTATAGCCTTGCTTTTTTGGTCATTTTTTCGACATGCTATATTATGCTGTTTTTTTGGCTGTTTTTTGCACGTTTTAATGCTATGGCGTGTCTCAGCATGCTATTTTATGCTGTTTTTGAGGTGTTTTCAGCTGTTTTTGGGACATGTCATTTTTTGACATTTTTGCCATACTATAGCCTTGCTTTTTTGGTCATTTTTTCGACATGCTATATTATACTGTTTTTTGTTTTTTTTGCACGTTTTAATGCTATGGCGTGTCTCAGCAGGCTATTTTATGCTGTTTTGAGGTGTTTTCAGCTGTTTTTGGGACATGTCATTTTTTGACATTTTTGCCATACTATAGCCTTGCTTTTTTTTGGTCATTTTTTTCGACATGCTATATTATGTTGTTTTTGGCTGTTTTTGCACGTTTTAATGCTATGGCGTGTCTCAGCATGCTATTTTATGCTGTTTTGAGGTGTTTTCAGCTGTTTTTGGGACATGTCATTTTTTGACATTTTTGCCATACTATAGCCTTGCTTTTTTGGTCATTTTTTTCGACATGCTATATTTATGTTGTTTTTGGCTTTTTTGCACGTTTTAATGCTATGGCGTGTCTCAGCATGCTATTTTTGCTATTTTGAGGTGTTTTCAGCTGTTTTTGGGACATGTCATTTTTTGACATTTTTGCCATACTATAGCCTTGCTTTTTTTGGTCATTTTTTCGACATGCTATATTATGTTGTTTTTGGCTTTTTTTGCACGTTTTAATGCTATGGCGTGTCTCTCAGCAGGCTATTTTATGCTGTTTTGAGGTGTTTTGAGTCAGCTGTTTTTGGGACATGTCATTTTTTTTTGACTTTTTTGCCATACTATAGCCTTGCTTTTTGGTCATTTTTTCAACATGCTATATTATGTTGTTTTTGGCTGTTTTTGCACACGTTTTAATGCTATGGCGTGTCTCAGCAGTGCTATTTTATGCTGTTTTTAGTGTTTTTAGCTGTTTTTTGGACATGTCATTTTTTGACATTTTTGCCATACTATAGCCTTGCTTTTTTGGTCATAGTTTTTTGTCAAACATGCTATATTATGCATGTTTTTGGCTTTTTGCACGTTTTAATGCTATGGCGTGTCTCAGCAGCATGCTATTTTATGCTGTTTTGAGGTGTTTTCAGCTGTTTTTGGGACATGCCATGTTTTTTTGACATTTTTGCCATACTATAGCCTTGCTTTTTTGGTCATTTTTTCGACATGCTATATTATGTTGTTTTTGGCTTTTTTTTGCACGTTTTTTAATGCTATGGCGTGTCTCAGCATGCTATTTAGCTGTTTTGAGGTGTTTTCAGCTGTTTTTGGGACATGTCATTTTTTGACATTTTTGCCATACTATAGCCTTGCTTTTTGGTCATTTTTTTCGACATGCTATATTATGCTGTTTTTGGTTTTTTTTGCACGTTTTAATGCTATGGCGTGTCTCAGCAGGCTATTTTATGCTGTTTTGAGGTGTTTTTCAGCTGTTTTTGGGACATGTCATTTTTTGACATTTTTGCCATACTATAGCCTTGCTTTTTTGGTCATTTTTTCGACATGCTATATTATGTTGTTTTTGGCTTTTTTTGCACGTTTTAATGCTATGGCGTGTCTCAGCATGCTATTTTATGCTGTTTTTGAGGTGTTTTCAGCTGTTTTTGGGACATGTCATTTTTTGACATTTTTGCCATACTATAGCCTTGCTTTTTTGGTCATTTTTTCGACATGCTATATTATGCTGTTTTTTGGCTGTTTTTTGCACGTTTTAATGCTATGGCGTGTCTCAGCAGGCTATTTTATGCTGTTTTGAGGTGTTTTTCAGCTGTTTTTGGGACATGTCATTTTTTGACATTTTTGCCATACTATAGCCTTGCTTTTTGGTCATTTTTTTTTCGACATGCTATATTATGTTGTTTTTTGGCTGTTTTTGCACGTTTTAATGCTATGGCGTGTCTCAGCATGCTATTTTATGCTGTTTTGAGGTGTTTTTCAGCTGTTTTTGGGACATGTCATTTTTTGACATTTTTGCCATACTATAGCCTTGCTTTTTGGTCATTTTTTCGACATGCTATTTTATGTTGTTTTTGGCTGTTTTTGCACGTTTTAATGCTATGGCGTGTCTCAGCATGCTATTTTATGCTGTTTTGAGGTGTTTTTCAGCTGTTTTTGGGACATGTCATTTTTTGACATTTTTGCCATACTATAGCCTTGCTTTTTTGGTCATTTTTTTCGACATGCTATATTATGTTGTTTTTGGCTGTTTTTTTTGCACGTTTTAATGCTATGGCGTGTGTCTCAGCAGGCTATTTTATGCTGTTTTGAGGTGTTTTCAGCTGTTTTTGGGACATGTCATTTTTTGACATTTTTGCCATACTATAGCCTTGCTTTTTTTTTTTTGGTCATTTTTTTCGACATGCTATATTATGTGTTTTTGGCTTTTTTTGCACGTTTTAATGCTATGGGTGTCTCAGCAGCAGGCTATTTTATGCTGTTTTGAGGTGTTTTTTCAGCTGTTTTTGGGACATGTCATTTTTTGACATTTTTGCCATACTATAGCCTTGCTTTTTTTGGTCATTTTTTTCGACATGCTATATATTATGTTGTTTTTGGCTGTTTTTTTGCACGTTTTAATGCTATGGCGTGTCTCAGCAGGCTATTTTATGCTGTTTTGAGGTGTTTTCAGCTGTTTTTGGGACATGTCATTTTTTGACATTTTTGCCATACTATAGCCTTGCTTTTTTGGTCATTTTTTTCGACATGCTATATTATGTGTTTTTGGCTGTTTTTTGCACGTTTTAATGCTATGGCGTGTCTCAGCAGGCTATTTTATGCTGTTTTGAGGTGTTTTCAGCTGTTTTTGGGACATGTCATTTTTTGACATTTTTGCCATACTATAGCCTTGCTTTTTTGGTCATTTTTTCGACATGCTATTATGTTGTTTTTGGCTTTTTTGCACGTTTTAATGCTATGGCGTGTCTCAGCAGGCTATTTTATGCTGTTTTGAGGTGTTTTCAGAGCTGTTTTTGGGACATGTCATTTTTTGACATTTTTGCCATACTATAGCCTTGCTTTTTTGGTCATTTTTTTGACATGCTATATTATATGTTTTTTTGCTTTTTTGCACGTTTTAATGCTATGGCGTTTCTCAGCAGGCTATTTTATGCTGTTTTGAGGTGTTTTTCAGCTGTTTTGGGACATGTCATTTTTTGACATTTTTGCCATACTATAGCCTTGCTTTTTTGGTCATTTTTTCGACATGCTATATAATGTTGTTTTTGGCTGTTTTTGCACGTTTTAATGCTATGGCGTGTCTCAGCAGGCTATTTTATGCTGTTTTGAGGTGTTTTCAGCTGTTTTTGGGACATGTCATTTTTTGACATTTTTGCCATACTATAGCCTTGCTTTTTTTTTGGTCATTTTTTTCGACATGCTATATTATATGTTTTTGGTTGTTTTTGCACGTTTTAATGCTATGGCGTGTCTCAGCATGCTATTTTATGCTGTTTTGAGGTGTTTTCAGCTGTTTTTTGGGACATGTCATTTTTGACATTTTTGCCATACTATAGCCTTGCTTTTTTGGTCATTTTTTTGACATGCTATATTATGTTGTTTTTGGCTGTTTTTGCACGTTTTAATGCTATGGCGTGTCTTCAGCAGGCTATTTTATGCTGTTTTGAGGTGTTTTCAGCTGTTTTTTGGGACATGTCATTTTTTGACATTTTTGCCATACTATAGCCTTGCTTTTTTGGTCATTTTTTCGACATGCTATATTATGTGTTTTTGGCTTTTTTTGCACGTTTTAATGCTATGGCGTGTCTCAGCAGGCTATTTTATGCTGTTTTGAGGTGTTTTCAGCTGTTTTTGGGACATGTCATTTTTTGACATTTTTGCCATACTATAGCCTTGCTTTTTGGTCATTTTTTTCGACATGCTATATTATGTTGTTTTTGGCTGTTTTTTTGCACACGTTTTTAATGCTATGGCGTGTCTCAGCATGCTATTTTATGCTGTTTTGAGGTGTTTTCAGCTGTTTTTGGGACATGTCATTTTTTGACATTTTTGCCATACTATAGCCTTGCTTTTTGGTCATTTTTTCGACATGCTATATTATGTTGTTTTTGGCTGTTTTTTTGCACGTTTTAATGCTATGGCGTGTCTCAGCATGCTATTTTATGCTGTTTTGAGGTGTTTTCAAGCTTTTTGGGACATGTCATTTTTTGACATTTTTGCCATACTATAGCCTTGCTTTTTTTTTTTTGGTCATTTTTTTGACACATGCTATATTTATGTTGTTTTTGGCTGTTTTTGCACGTTTTAATGCTATGGCGTGTCTCAGCATGCTATTTTATGCTGTTTTGAGGTGTTTTTCAGCTGTTTTTGGGACATGTCATTTTTTGACATTTTTGCCATACTATAGCCTTGCTTTTTGGTCATTTTTTCGACATGCTATATTATGTTGTTTTTGGCTGTTTTTGCACGTTTTAATGCTATGGCGTGTTCTCAGCAGGCTATTTTATGCTGTTTTTGAGGTGTTTTCAGCTGTTTTTTTTTGGGACATGTCATTTTTTGACATTTTTGCCATACTATAGCCTTGCTTTTTTTGGTCATTTTTTCGACATGCTATATTATGTTGTTTTTGGCTGTTTTTTGCACGTTTTTTAATGCTATGGCGTGTCTCAGCATGCTATTTTATGCTGTTTTGAGGTGTTTTTCAGCTGTTTTTGGGACATGTCATTTTTTGACATTTTTGCCATACTATAGCCTTGCTTTTTGGTCATTTTTTTGAACATGCTATATTATGTTGTTTTTGGCTTTTTTTGCACGTTTTTAATGCTATGGCGTGTCTCAGCAGGCTATTTTATGCTTTTTGAGGTGTTTTTCAGCTGTTTTTGGGACATGTCATTTTTTGACATTTTTGCCATACTATAGCCTTGCTTTTTTTGGTCATTTTTTTCGACATGCTATATTATGTTGTTTTTTGGTGTTTTTGCACGTTTTAATGCTATGGCGTGTCAGCAGCATGCTATTTTATGCTGTTTTGAGGTGTTTTTCAGCTGTTTTTGGGACATGTCATTTTTTGACATTTTTGCCATACTATAGCCTTGCTTTTTTTTTTTGGTCATTTTTTTCGACATGCTATATTATGTTGTTTTTGGCTGTTTTTGCACACGTTTTAATGCTATGGCGTGTCTTCAGCAGGCTATTTTATGCTGTTTTGAGGTGTTTTCAGCTGTTTTTGGGACATGTCATTTTTTGACATTTTTGCCATACTATAGCCTTGCTTTTTTGGTCATTTTTTCGACATGCTATATTTATGTTGTTTTTGGCTGTTTTTGCACGTTTTAATGCTATGGCGTGTCTCAGCATGCTATTTTATGCTGTTTTGAGGTGTTTTCAGCTGTTTTTGGGACATGTCATTTTTTGACATTTTTGCCATACTATAGCCTTGCTTTTTGGTCATTTTTTCGACATGCTATATTATGTTGTTTTTGGCTTTTTTTGCACGTTTTAATGCTATGGCGTGTCTCAGCAGGCTATTTTATGCTGTTTTGAGGTGTTTTTCAGCTGTTTTTGGGACATGTCATTTTTTGACATTTTTGCCATACTATAGCCTTGCTTTTTTGGTCATTTTTTCGACATGCTATAATTATGTTGTTTTTGGCATGTTTTTGCACTTTTTAATGCTATGGCGTGTCTTCAGCATGCTATTTTATGCTGTTTTGAGGTGTTTTGAGCTGTTTTTGGGACATGCCATTTTTTGACATTTTTTGCCATACTATAGCCTTGCTTTTTTGGTCATTTTGGCGTTTTTTCGACATTTGGTCATGTTTTTTTGACATTATATTATGTTGTTTTTGGCTGTTTTTGCACGTTTTAATGCTATGGCGTGTCTTAGCATGCTATTTTATGCTGTTTTTGAGGTGTTTTCAGCTGTTTTTGGGACATGTCATGTTTTTTGACATTTTTGCCATACTATAGCCTTGCTTTTTTTTTTTTTGGTCATTTTTTCGACATGCTATATTTATGTTGTTTTTGGCTGTTTTTGCACGTTTTAATGCTATGGCGTGTTTCAGCATGCTATTTTATGCTGCTGTTTTGAGGTGTTTTTCAGCTGTTTTTGGGACATGTCATTTTTTGACATTTTTGCCATACTATAGCCTTGCTTTTTTGGTCATTTTTTTGACATGCTATATTATGTGTTTTTGGCTTTTTTTGCACGTTTTAATGCTATGGCGTGTCTCAGCATGCTATTTTATGCTGTTTTGAGGTGTTTTCAGCTGTTTTTGGGACATGTCATTTTTTGACATTTTTGCCATACTATAGCCTTGCTTTTTTTGGTCATTTTTTTCGACATGCTATATTATGTTGTTTTTTGGCTGTTTTTGCACGTTTTAATGCTATGGCGTGTCTCAGCATGCTATTTTATGCTGTTTTGAGGTGTTTTCAGCTGTTTTTGGGACATGTCATTTTTTGACATTTTTGCCATACTATAGCCTTGCTTTTTTTTTTTTTTTGGTCATTTTTTCGACATGCTATATTATATGTTTTTGGCTGTTTTTGCACGTTTTAATGCTATGGCGTTTCTCAGCAGGCTATTTTATGCTGTTTTGAGGTGTTTTTTAGCTGTTTTTGGGACATGTCATTTTTGACATTTTTGCCATACTATAGCCTTGCTTTTTTTTTTTTGGTCATTTTTTTTGACATGCTATATTTATGTGTTTTGGCTTTTTTTTGCACACGTTTTTAATGCTATGGCGTGTCTCAGCAGGCTATTTTATGCTGTTTTGAGGTGTTTTCAGCTGTTTTTTGGGACATGTCATTTTTTGACATTTTTGCCATACTATAGCCTTGCTTTTTGGTCATTTTTTTCGACATGCTATATTATGTTGTTTTTGGCTGTTTTTGCACGTTTTAATGCTATGGCGTGTCTTCAGCAGGCTATTTTATGCTGTTTTGAGGTGTTTTTCAGCTGTTTTTTGGGACATGTCATTTTTTGACATTTTTGCCATACTATAGCCTTGCTTTTTTTTTTTGGTCATTTTTTTCGACATGCTATATTATGTGTTTTTGGCTGTTTTTTGCACGTTTTAATGCTATGGCGTTTCTCAGCAGGCTATTTTATGCTGTTTTGAGGTGTTTTCAGCTGTTTTTGGGGATGTCATTTTTTGACATTTTTGCCATACTATAGCCTTGCTTTTTTTTTTTTGGTCATTTTTTCGACATGCTATTTTATGGTGTTTTTGGCTTTTTTTGCACGTTTTAATGCTATGGCGTTTCTCAGCAGGCTATTTTATGCTGTTTTGAGGTGTTTTTCAGCTGTTTTTGGGACATGTCATTTTTTGACATTTTTGCCATACTATAGCCTTGCTTTTTTTTTTTTGGTCATTTTTTTGACATGCTATATTATGGTGTTTTTGGCTTTTTTTTGCACGTTTTAATGCTATGGCGTGTCTCAGCAGGCTATTTTATGCTGTTTTGAGGTGTTTTCAGCTGTTTTTTTTGGGACATGTCATTTTTTTGACATTTTTGCCATACTATAGCCTTGCTTTTTTTTTTTTGGTCGTTTTTTTTTCGACATGCTATATTATATGTGTTTTTGGCTGTTTTTGCACGTTTTAATGCTATGGCGTTTCTTCAGCAGGCTATTTTATGCTGTTTTTGAGGTGTTTTCAGCTGTTTTTGGGACATGTCATTTTTTGACATTTTTGCCATACTATAGCCTTGCTTTTTTTTTTTTTGGTCATTTTTTTGACATGCTATATTATGGTGTTTTTGGCTGTTTTTGCACGTTTTAATGCTATGGCGTGTCTCAGCAGGCTATTTTATGCTGTTTTGAGGTGTTTTCAGCTGTTTTTGGGACATGTCATTTTTTGACATTTTGCCATACTATAGCCTTGCTTTTTTTTTTTTGGTCATTTTTTCGACATGCTATGCTATTATGGTGTTTTTTGGGCTTTTTTTTGCACGTTTTAATGCTATGGCGTTTCTCAGCAGGCTATTTTATGCTGTTTTGAGTGTTTTCAGCTGTTTTTGGGACATGTCATTTTTTGACATTTTTGCCATACTATAGCCTTGCTTTTTTGGTCATTTTTTTGACATGCATATATTATGGTGTTTTTGGCTGTTTTTTGCACGTTTTAATGCTATGGCGTGTCTCAGCAGGCTATTTTATGCTGTTTTGAGGTGTTTTTTCAGCTGTTTTTGGGACATGTCATTTTTTGACATTTTTGCCATACTATAGCCTTGCTTTTTTGGTCATTTTTTTCGACATGCTATATTATGGTGTTTTTGGCTGTTTTTGCACGTTTTAATGCTATGGCGTGTCTCAGCAGGCTATTTTATGCTGTTTTGAGAGGTTTTCAGCTGTTTTTGGGACATGTCATTTTTTGACATTTTTGCCATACTATAGCCTTGCTTTTTTTTTTTTGGTCATTTTTTCGACATGCTATATTATTTGTTTTTGGCTGTTTTTGCACGTTTTAATGCTATGGCGTGTCTCAGCATGCTATTTTATGCTGTTTTGAGGGTTTTTCAGCTGTTTTTGGGACATGTCATTTTTTGACATTTTTGCCATACTATAGCCTTGCTTTTTTGGTCATTTTTTCGACATGCTATTTATGTTTTTTTTTGGGCTGTTTTTGCACGTTTTAATGCTATGGCGTGTCTCAGCAGGCTATTTTATGCTGTTTTGAGGTGTTTTCAGCTGTTTTTGGGACATGTCATTTTTTGACATTTTTGCCATACTATAGCCTTGCTTTTTTTTTTTGGTCATTTTTTCGACATGCTATATTATGTGTTTTTTGGCTGTTTTTGCACGTTTTAATGCTATGGCGTGTCTCAGCAGGCTATTTTATGCTGTTTTGAGGTGTTTTCAGCTGTTTTTGGGACATGTCATTTTTTGACATTTTGCCATACTATAGCCTTGCTTTTTTGGTCATTTTTTCGACATGCTATATATTATGGTGTTTTTTGGCTGTTTTTGCACGTTTTAATGCTATGGCGTGTCTCAGCAGGCTATTTTATGCTGTTTTGAGGTGTTTTCAGCTGTTTTTGGGACATGTCATTTTTTGACATTTTTGCCATACTATAGCCTTGCTTTTTTTTTTTTGGTCATTTTTTTCGACATGCTATATTATGGTGTTTTTGGCTGTTTTTTTGCACGTTTTAATGCTATGGCGTGTGTCTCAGCAGGCTATTTTATGCTGTTTTGAGGTGTTTTCAGCTGTTTTTGGGACATGTCATTTTTTGACATTTTTGCCATACTATAGCCTTGCTTTTTTGGTCATTTTTTTGACATGCTATATTTATGTGTTTTTGGCTGTTTTTTGCACGTTTTAATGCTATGGCGTTTCTCAGCAGGCTATTTTATGCTGTTTTGAGGTGTTTTCAGCTGTTTTTGGGACATGTCATTTTTTGACATTTTTGCCATACTATAGCCTTGCTTTTTTTTTGGTCATTTTTTCGACATGCTATATATTATGTGTTTTTGGCTGTTTTTGCACGTTTTAATGCTATGGCGTGTCTCAGCAGGCTATTTTTTTATGCTGTTTTGAGGTGTTTTCAGCTGTTTTTGGGACATGTCATTTTTTGACATTTTTGCCATACTATAGCCTTGCTTTTTTGGTCATTTTTTTTCGACATGCTATATTATGTGTTTTTGGCTGTTTTTGCACGTTTTAATGCTATGGCGTGTCTCAGCAGGCTATTTTATGCTGTTTTGAGGTGTTTTCAGCTGTTTTTGGGACATGTCATTTTTTGACATTTTTGCCATACTATAGCCTTGCTTTTTTTTTTTTGGTCATTTTTTTGACATGCTATTTTATGTTTTTTTGGCTGTTTTTTGCACGTTTTAATGCTATGGCGTGTCTCAGCAGGCTATTTTATGCTGCTGTTTTGAGGTGTTTCAGCTGTTTTTGGGACATGTCATTTTTTGACATTTTTGCCATACTATAGCCTTGCTTTTTTGGTCATTTTTTTGACATGCTATATTATGGTGTTTTTTGGCTTTTTTGCACGTTTTAATGCTATGGCGTGTCTCAGCAGGCTATTTTATGCTGTTTTGAGGTGTTTTCAGCTGTTTTTGGGACATGTCATTTTTTGACATTTTTGCCATACTATAGCCTTTTTTTTTTTGGTCATTTTTTTGACATGCTATATTATGGTGTTTTTGGCTGTTTTTGCACGTTTTAATGCTATGGCGTGTCTCAGGCTATTTTATGCTGTTTTGAGTGTTTTCAGCTGTTTTTGGGACATGTCATTTTTTGACATTTTTGCCATACTATAGCCTTGCTTTTTTGGTCATTTTTTCGACATGCTATTTTATGGTGTTTTTGGCTGTTTTTTGCACGTTTTAATGCTATGGCGTGTCTCAGCAGGCTATTTTATGCTGTTTTGAGGTGTTTTTCAGCTGTTTTTGGGACATGTCATTTTTTGACATTTTTGCCATACTATAGCCTTGCTTTTTTGGTCATTTTTTCGACATGCTATATTATGTGGTGTTTTTGGCTGTTTTTGCACGTTTTAATGCTATGGCGTGTCTCAGCAGGCTATTTTATGCTGTTTTGAGGTGTTTTCAGCTGTTTTTTGGGACATGTCATTTTTTGACATTTTTGCCATACTATAGCCTTGCTTTTTTGGTCATTTTTTTGACATGCTATATTATGCTGTTTTTTTTGGCTGTTTTTGCACGTTTTAATGCTATGGCGTGTCTCAGCAGGCTATTTTATGCTGTTTTGAGGTGTTTTCAGCTGTTTTTGGGACATGTCATTTTTTGACATTTTTGCCATACTATAGCCTTTTTTTTTTTGGTCATTTTTTTGACATGCTATATTATGGTGTTTTTGGCTGTTTTTGCACGTTTTAATGCTATGGCGTGTCTCAGCATGCTATTTTATGCTGTTTTGAGGTGTTTTCAGCTGTTTTTGGGACATGTCATTTTTTGACATTTTTGCCATACTATAGCCTTGCTTTTTTTTTTGGTCATTTTTTTGACATGCTATTTATGTGTGTTTTTGGCCTGTTTTTGCACGTTTTAATGCTATGGCGTGTGTCTCAGCAGGCTATTTTATGCTGTTTTGAGGTGTTTTTCAGCTGTTTTTGGGACATGTCATTTTTTGACATTTTTGCCATACTATAGCCTTGCTTTTTTGGTCATTTTTTCGACATGCTATATTATGTGTTTTTGGCTGTTTTTGCACGTTTTAATGCTATGGCGTGTCTCAGCAGGCTATTTTATGCTGTTTTGAGGTGTTTTTCAGCTGTTTTTGGGACATGTCATTTTTTTGACATTTTTGCCATACTATAGCCTTGCTTTTTTGGTTTTTTTTTCGACATGCTATATTATGGTGTTTTTGGCTGTTTTTGCACGTTTTAATGCTATGGCGTTCTCAGCAGGCTATTTTATGCTGTTTTGAGGTGTTTTCAGCTGTTTTTGGGACATGTCATTTTTTGACATTTTTGCCATACTATAGCCTTGCTTTTTGGTTTTTTTTTGACATGCTATATTATGTTGTTTTTGCTGTTTTTGCACGTTTTAATGCTATGGCGTGTCTTCAGCAGGCTATTTTATGCTGTTTTGAGGTGTTTTCAGCTGTTTTTGGGACATGTCATTTTTTGACATTTTTGCCATACTATAGCCTTGCTTTTTTGGTTTTTTTTTTTTCGACATGCTATATTATGTGTTTTTGGCTGTTTTTTGCACGTTTTAATGCTATGGCGTGTCTCAGCAGGCTATTTTATGCTGTTTTGAGGTGTTTTCAGCTGTTTTTGGGACATGTCATTTTTTGACATTTTTGCCATACTATAGCCTTGCTTTTTTTTTTGGTCATTTTTTTGACATGTATATTATGTTGTTTTTGGCTGTTTTTTGCACGTTTTAATGCTATGGCGTGTCTCAGCAGGCTATTTTATGCTGTTTTGAGGTGTTTTCAGCTGTTTTTGGGACATGTCATTTTTTTGACATTTTTGCCATACTATAGCCTTGCTTTTTGGTCATTTTTTGACATGCTATATTATGGTGTTTTTGGCTTTTTTTGCACGTTTTAATGCTATGGCGTTCTCAGCAGGCTATTTTATGCTGTTTTGAGGTGTTTTCAGCTGTTTTTGGGACATGTCACATTTTTTGACATTTTTGCCATACTATAGCCTTGCTTTTTTGGTCATTTTTTTCGACATGCTATATTATGTGTTTTTGGCTGTTTTTTGCACGTTTTAATGCTATGGCGTGTCTCAGCAGGCTATTTTATGCTGTTTTGAGGTGTTTTCAGCTGTTTTTGGGACATGTCATTTTTTGACATTTTTGCCATACTATAGCCTTGCTTTTTTGGTCATCATTTTTTTGACATGCTATATTATGGTGTTTTTGGCTGTTTTTGCACGTTTTAATGCTATGGCGTGTCTCAGCATGCTATTTTATGCTATTTTGAGGTGTTTTTTCAGCTGTTTTTGGGACATGTCATTTTTTGACATTTTTGCCATACTATAGCCTTGCTTTTTTTTTTGGTCATTTTTTTGACATGCTATATTATGTGTTTTTGGCTGTTTTTTGCACGTTTTAATGCTATGGCGTGTCTCAGCAGGCTATTTTATGCTGTTTTGAGGTGTTTTTAGCTGTTTTTGGGACATGTCATTTTTGACATTTTTGCCATACTATAGCCTTGCTTTTTTGGTCATTTTTTTGACATGCTATATTTATGTTGTTTTTGGCTTTTTTTGCACGTTTTAATGCTATGGCATTTCTCAGCAGGCTATTTTATGCTGTTTTGAGGTGTTTTTAGCTGTTTTTGGGACATGTCACTTTTTGACATTTTTGCCATACTATAGCCTTGCTTTTTTTTTCATTTTTTTCGACATGCTATATTATGTGTTTTTGGCTTTTTTTGCACGTTTTTAATGCTATGGCGTGTCTCAGCAGGCTATTTTATGCTGTTTTGAGGTGTTTTCAGCTGTTTTTTGGGACATGTCATTTTTTGACATTTTTGCCATACTATAGCCTTGCTTTTTTTTTTTTTGGTCATTTTTTTTCGACATGCTATATTATGTTGTTTTTGGCTTTTTTTGCACGTTTTAATGCTATGGCGTGTCTCAGCAGCTATTTTATGCTGTTTTGAGGTGTTTTCAGCTGTTTTTGGGACATGTCATTTTTTGACATTTTTGCCATACTATAGCCTTGCTTTTTTTTTTTGGTCATTTTTTTGACATGCTATTTTATATGTTTTTTTTGACTGTTTTTTGCACGTTTTAATGCTATGGCGTGTCTCAGCATGCTATTTTATGCTGTTTTGAGTGTTTTTCAGCTGTGTTTTTG
This sequence comes from Plectropomus leopardus, assembly GCF_008729295.1. Lineage (NCBI taxonomy): Eukaryota > Metazoa > Chordata > Actinopteri > Perciformes > Serranidae > Plectropomus > Plectropomus leopardus. The sequence goes on from NC_056471.1 coordinate 25,196,191, forward strand.
GGACATGTCACTTTTTGACATTTTTGCCATACTATACCTTGCTTTTTTTTGGTCATTTTTTCGACATGCTATATTATGTTGTTTTTGGCTGTTTTTGCACGTTTTAATGCTATGGCGTGTCTCAGCAGGCTATTTTTATGCTTTTTTGAGTGTGTTAAAAAGCTGTTTTTGGGACATGTCACTTTTTGACATTTTTGCCATACTATAGCCTTGCTTTTTTGGTCGTTTTTTTTTCGACATGCTATATTATGTTGTGTTTTTGGCTGTTTTTTGCACGTTTTAATGCTATGGCGTGTCTCAGCAGGCTATTTTTATGCTGTTTTGAGGTGTTTTCAGCTGTTTTTGGGACATGTCATTTTTTGACATTTTTGCCATACTATAGCCTTGCTTTTTTTTTTTTTGGTCATTTTTTTGACATGCTATATTATGGTGTTTTTTGGCTGTTTTTGCACGTTTTAATGCTATGGCGTTCTCAGCAGGCTATTTTATGCTGTTTTTGGTGTTTTTCAGCTGTTTTTGGGACATGTCATTTTTTGACATTTTTGCCATACTATAGCCTTGCTTTTTTGGTCATTTTTTTGACATGTGCTATATTATGTTGTTTTTGACTTTTTTTGCACGTTTTAATGCTATGGCGTGTCTCAGCATGCTATTTTATGCTATTTTGAGGTGTTTTTAGCTGTTTTTGGGGGACATCATTTTTTGACATTTTGCCATACTATAGCCTTGCTTTTTGGTCATTTTTTCGACATGCTATATTATGTTGTTTTTGGCTGTTTTTGCACGTTTTAATGCTATGGCGTGTCTCAGCAGGCTATTTTATGCTGTTTTGAGGTGTTTTTAGCTGTTTTTGGGACATGTCATTTTTTGACATTTTTGCCATACTATAGCCTTGCTTTTTTTTTTTTGGTCATTTTTTTCGACATGCTATATTATGCTGTTTTTGGCTGTTTTTTGCACGTTTTAATGCTATGGCGTGTCTCAGCATGCTATTTTATGCTGTTTTGAGGTGTTTTCAGCTTTTTGGGACATGTCATTTTTTGACATTTTTGCCATACTATAGCCTTGCTTTTTTTGGTCATTTTTTTTCGACATGCTATATTATGTTGTTTTTGGCTGTTTTTGCACGTTTTTAATGCTATGGCGTGTCTCAGCAGGCTATTTTATGCTGTTTTGAGGTGTTTTTAGCTGTTTTTGGGACATGTCACATTTTTTGACATTTTTGCCATACTATAGCCTTGCTTTTTTTTTTTTTTGGTCATTTTTTTCGACATGCTATTTTATACTGTTTTTGGTTTTTTTTGCACGTTTTAATGCTATGGCGTGTCTCTCAGCATGCTATTTTATGCTATTTTGAGGTGTTTTTAGCTGTTTTTGGGACATGTCACTTTTTGACATTTTTGCCATACTATAGCCTTGCTTTTTGGTCATTTTTTTCGACATGCTATATTATGGTGTTTTTGGCTTTTTTTGCACGTTTTAATGCTATGGCGTGTTCTCAGCAGGCTATTTTATGCTATTTTGAGGTGTTTTTCAGCTGTTTTGGGACATGTCATTTTTTTTGACATTTTTGCCATACTATAGCCTTGCTTTTTTTTTTTGGTCATTTTTTTCGACATGCTATATTATGTTGTTTTTGGCTGTTTTTGCACGTTTTAATGCTATGGCGTGTCTCAGCAGGCTATTTTATGCTGTTTTGAGGTGTTTTCAGCTGTTTTTGGGACATGTCACTTTTTGACATTTTTGCCATACTATAGCCTTTTTTTTTTTTGGTCATTTTTTTCGACATGCTATATTATGGTTGTTTTTGGCTGTTTTTTGCACGTTTTAATGCTATGGCGTGTCTCAGCAGGCTATTTTATGCTGTTTTGAGGTGTTTTTTCAGCTGTTTTTGGGACATGTCACTTTTTGACATTTTTGCCATACTATAGCCTTGCTTTTTGGTCATTTTTTTCGACATGCTATATATTATGGTGTTTTTTGGCTGTTTTTGCACGTTTTAATGCTATGGCGTTTCTCAGCAGGCTATTTTATGCTGTTTTGAGGTGTAAAGGTGTTTTCAGCTGTTTTTGGGACATGTCACTTTTTGACATTTTTGCCATACTATAGCCTTGCTTTTTTTTGGTCATTTTTTCGACATGCTATATTATTTGTTTTTTGGCTGTTTTTGCACGTTTTAATGCTATGGCGTGTCTCAGCATGCTATTTTATGCTATTTTGAGGTGTTTTTAGCTGTTTTTGGGACATGTCATTTTTTGACATTTTTGCCATACTATAGCCTTGCTTTTTTTTTTTTTGGTCATTTTTTTCGACATGCTATATTATGTTGTTTTTTGGCTGTTTTTGCACGTTTTAATGCTATGGCGTGTCTCAGCAGGCTATTTTATGCTATTTTGAGGTGTTTTTAGCTGTTTTTGGGACATGTCACTTTTTGACATTTTTGCCATACTATAGCCTTGCTTTTTGGTAATTTTTTCGACATGCTATATATTATGTGTTTTTGGCTGTTTTTTGCACGTTTTAATGCTATGGCGTGTCTCAGCAGGCTATTTTTATGCTGCTTTTGAGGTGTTTTTAAAGCTGTTTTTGGGACATGTCACTTTTTGACATTTTTGCCATACTATAGCCCTTGCTTTTTTCGGTCATTTTTTTCGACATGCTATATTATGTTGTTTTTGGCTGTTTTTGCACGTTTTAATGCTATGGCGTGTCTCAGCATGCTATTTTATGCTGTTTTGAGGTGTTTTCAGCTGTTTTTGGGACATGTCATTTTTTGACATTTTTGCCATACTATAGCCTTGCTTTTTGGTCATTTTTTCGACATGCTATTATTATTTGTGTTTTTGCTGTTTTTTTGCACGTTTTAATGCTATGGCGTGTCTCAGCATGCTATTTTATGCTATTTTGAGGTGTTTTTAGCTGTTTTTGGGACATGTCACTTTTTGACATTTTTGCCATACTATAGCCTTGCTTTTTGGTCATTTTTTTTCGACATGCTATATTATGTTGTTTTTGGCTGTTTTTGCACGTTTTAATGCTATGGCGTGTCTCAGCATGCTATTTTATGCTATTTTGAGGTGTTTTTAGCTGTTTTTGGGACATGTCACTTTTTGACATTTTTGCCATACTATAGCCTTGCTTTTTGGTCATTTTTTCGACATGCTATTTTATACTGTTTTTGGTTGTTTTTGCACGTTTTAATGCTATGGCGTGTCTCAGCATGCTATTTTATGCTATTTTGAGGTGTTTTTAAGCTGTTTTTGGGACATGTCACTTTTTGACATTTTTGCCATACTATAGCCTTGCTTTTTGGTCATTTTTTTCGACATGCTATATTATGTTGTTTTTGGCTGTTTTTGCACGTTTTAATGCTATGGCGTGTCTCAGCAGGCTATTTTATGCTATTTTGAGGTGTTTTTAGCTGTTTTTGGGACATGTCACTTTTTGACATTTTTGCCATACTATAGCCTTGCTTTTTGGTCATTTTTTCAACATGCTATTTTATGCTGTTTTTGGCTTTTTTTGCACGTTTTAATGCTATGGCATTTCTCAGCAGGCTATTTTATGCTGTTTTGAGGTGTTTTTAGCTGTTTTTGGGACATGTCATTTTTTGACATTTTTGCCTTACTATAGCCTTGCTTTTTGGTCATTTTTTCGACATGCTATATTATGTTGTTTTTTGGCTGTTTTTGCACGTTTTAATGCTATGGCATTTCTCAGCAGGCTATTTTTATGCTATTTTGAGGTGTTTTTAGCTGTTTCTGGGACATGTCATTTTTTGACATTTTTGCCATACTATAGCCTTGCTTTTTTGGTCATTTTTTTTTCGACATGCTATATTATGTTGTTTTTGGCTGTTTTTGCACGTTTTAATGCTATGGCGTGTCTCAGCAGGCTATTTTATGCTGTTTTGAGGTGTTTTTAGCTGTTTTTGGGACATGTCACTTTTTGACATTTTTGCCATACTATAGCCTTGCTTTTTGGTCATTTTTTCGACATGCTATATTATGCTGTTTTTGGTTGTTTTTGCACGTTTTAATGCTATGGCGTGTCTCAGCAGGCTATTTTATGCTATTTTGAGGTGTTTTTATCTGTTTTTGGGACATGTCACTTTTTGACATTTTTGCCATACTATAGCCTTGCTTTTTTGGTCATTTTTTCGACATGCTATATTATGCTGTTTTTGGCTGTTTTTTGCACGTTTTAATGCTATGGCGTGTCTCAGCAGGCTATTTTATGCTGTTTTGAGGTGTTTTTAGCTGTTTCTGGGACATGTCACTTTTTGACATTTTTGCCTACTACTATAGCCTTGCTTTTTTGGTCATTTTTTTCGACATGCTATATTATGTTGTTTTTGGCTGTTTTTGCACGTTTTAATGCTATGGCGTGTCTCAGCATGCTATTTTATGCTATTTTGAGGTGTTTTTTTTCTGTTTTTGGGACATGTCACTTTTTGACATTTTTGCCATACTATAGCCTTGCTTTTTCGGTCATTTTTTCAACATGCTATATTATGCTGTTTTTGGCTTTTTTTGCACGTTTTAATGCTATGGCGTGTCTCAGCATGCTATTTTATGCTATTTTGAGGTTTTTATCTGTTTTTTGGGACATGTCACTTTTTGACATTTTTGCCATACTATAGCCTTGCTTTTTCGGTCATTTTTTTCGACATGCTATATTATGCTGTTTTTTGGCTTTTTTTGCACGTTTTAATGCTATGGCATTTCTCAGCATGCTATTTTATGCTATTTTGAGGTGTTTTTAACTGTTTTTGGGACATGTCACTTTTTGACATTTTTGCCATACTATAGCCTTGCTTTTTCGGTCATTTTTTCGACATGCTATATTATGTTGTTTTGGCTGTTTTTTTGCACGTTTTAATGCTATGGTGTGTCTCAGCAGGCTATTTTATGCTATTTTGAGGTGTTTTTAGCTGTTTCTGGGACATGTCACTTTTTGACATTTTTGCCATACTATAGCCTTGCTTTTTCGGTCATTTTTTCGACATGCTATATTATGCTGTTTTTGGCTTTTTTTGCACGTTTTAATGCTATGGCGTGTCTCAGCATACTATTTTATGCTATTTTGAGGTGTTTTTAGCTGTTTTTGGGACATGTCACTTTTTGACATTTTTGCCATACTATAGCCTTGCTTTTTCGGCCATTTTTTCGACATGCTATATTATGCTGTTTTTGGCTTTTTTTTGCACGTTTTAATGCTATGGCGTGTCTCAGCATGCTATTTTATGCTATTTTGAGGTGTTTTTATCTGTTTCTGGGACATGTCACTTTTTGACATTTTTGCCATACTATAGCCTTGCTTTTTCGGTCATTTTTTCGACATGCTATATTATGTTGTTTTTGGCTGTTTTTGCACGTTTTAATGCTATGGCATGTCTCAGCAGGCTATTTTATGCTGTTTTGAGGTGTTTTTAACTGTTTCTGGGACATGTCACTTTTTGACATTTTTGCCATACTATAGCCTTGCTTTTTTGTCATTTTTTTCGACATGCTATATTATGTTGTTTTTGGCTGTTTTTTGCACGTTTTAATGCTATGGCATTTCTCAGCATGCTATTTTATGCTATTTTGAGGTGTTTTTTAGCTATTTGTGGGACATGTCATTTTTTGACATTTTTGCCTTACTGTAGCCTTGCTTTTTCGGTCATTTTTTTTTTGGCTGTTTTTGCACGTTTTAATGCTTTTAATGCATTTCTCAGCAGGCTATTTTATGCTATTTTTGAGGCGTTTTTAACTATTTCTGGGACGTATCACTTTTTGACATTTTTGCCATACTATAGCCTTGCTTTTTCTGTCATTTTTTCGACATGCTATATTATGCTGTTTTTGGTTGTTTTTGGACGTTTTAATGCTATGGCGTGTCTCAGCAGGCTATTTTGCTATTTTGAGGTGTTTTTATCTGTTTCTGGGACATGTCACTTTTTGACATTTTTGCCATACTATAGCCTTACTTTTTCGGTCATTTTTTCGACATGCTATATTATGCTGTTTTTGGCTTTTTTTGCACGTTTTAATGCTATGGCATTTCTCAGCATGCTATTTTATGCTATTTTGAGGTGTTTTTAACTCTTTCTGGGACATATCACTTTTTGACATTTTTGCCATACTATAGCCTTGCTTTTTCTGTCATTTTTTCGACATGCTATATTATGCTGTTTTTGGCTTTTTTTGCATGTTCTAATGCTATGGCGTGTCTCAGCATACTATTTTATGCTATTTTGAGGTGTTTTTAGCTGTTTCTGGGACATGTCACTTTTTGACATTTTTGCCATACTATAGCCTTGCTTTTTCTGTCATTTTTTCGACATCATATATTATGCTGTTTTTGGCTTTTTTTGCACGTTTTAATGCCATGGTGTTTTCTCAGCGGGACATTTTATGCTGTTTTAGTTGTTTTTAGCTGTTTCTGGGACATCTCATTTTTTACATTTTTGCCATACTATAGCCTTGCTTTTTCGGTCATTTTTTGACATTGTTTTTGGCTGTTTTTTTCACGATTTCATGCTAAGGGCTTGTCTCAATATGCTATTTTATGCAGTTTTAAGCAGTTTTCAACTTTTTTTGGTACGTTTCATTTTTTGAGATTTTTCGCCATACTATAGTAGTGCTTTTTGGGTGGTTTTTTCAATACGCTATATTTTGTCGTTTTGGGGCATTTTTGCAACATCTTGTGCGATGGCATGCTATTTTACATGATTTTTTATGGTTTTCAGCATTTTTTTGGGAAATGTCATATTATGACATTCAAACTATAGTATTGCATTTTCGGTTGTTGTTCGGTTTTTTTTTTTCAAAATGCTACTATTAAGGCCATACACACAAACAATGGCTCTGGGAGTTGCTGAACATTTAAAGGATGCAACACTACAGATCAGTGGGGAATATCAACACAAATGTACTGTTAAACCCAACCAAAAAGCATTACCAAAGAGGGGCTTAAGATCCTGGCCAAAACCAATAAAAATGGGAATCGCTGGGTCAGACCTTGCTCATCCACCTAAAGGAAAAACCCTAGAAAACAATAACCGAGAGCACAGCTGCCAGCAATCACCAACCCAAACCAAAATAACAAAAAGGCAAAAACTCAAAAAAAGGCCATCGCCCCACTGCAGGGGAAAAACTGTCGCTGCTGCTGTTACTGCTACTGTTGCTGCTGCTGCTGCTGTTTCTGCTGCTGTTCCTGCTGCTGTTCCTGCTGTTGTTCCTGCTTCTGTCCCTGCTGCTGCTACTGCTGTTGCTGCTGCTGCTGCTGCTGCTTTTCCTGCTCTTGTTCCTGCTACTGCTGCTGCTCCTGCTGTTCCTGCTGCTGCTGTTGCTGCTGCTCCTCCTGCTGTTGCTGCTGCTGTTGCTGCTGCTTTTCCTGCTCTTGTTCCTGCTGCTGCTGTTGCTGCTGCTCCTTCTGCTGTTGCTGCTGCTTTTCCTGCTCTTGTTCCTGCTGCTGCTGTTGTTGCTGCTGCTGTTGCTGCTGCTCCTCCTGCTGTTGCTGCTGCTGTTGCTGCTGCTGTTGCTGCTGCTTTTCCTGCTCTTGTTCCTGCTGCTGCTGTTGCTGCTGCTCCTCCTGCTGTTGCTACTACTGCTGTTCCTGCTGCTCTTGCTGCTACTGCTGTTCCTGCGGTTGTTGCTGCTGCTGCTGTTGCTGCGGTGATAGTGTGCGAAACAAACCCCGCTTCATCGTCCCCGGTCTTTTATCCCTCCCATATTTGGCTCCACCTGGAAAGCAGGAGCAAGTGAGAGGGAGAGCCACAGACAGCACAAGATCACAGCAGCCAGCCACACGTAACACTGTGTTATGGTATTTTTGGCAGTTCTTGCAACATTCTGTGCTATGGCTTGTCTCTGCATGCTATTTTATGCGGATTTCAGCAGTTTTTGGGACATTACGTATTTTGATATTTTTCGCCATACTATAGTATTGCTTTTTGGATGTTTTTTTTTTTACATACTAATTCATGGTGTTTTTGGCCATTTTTGCAACATTCTATGCTATGGCTTGTCTCGGCATGCTATTTTAAGTGGTTTTATGTGGTTTTCAGCTGTTTTTTGGACATGACTTATTTTGACATTCTTCACCATACTATAGTATTGCTTTTTGGGTTTTTTTCAACATGCTATATTATGGTGTTTTAGACCGTTATTGCAACAACCTATGCTATAGCATATCGCTGCATGCTTTTTTGTGGTTTTATGTGGTTTGCAGCTGTTTTTGGACATTACATATTTTTGACATTTTTCACCATACTATAGTATTGCTTTGTGGTTGTTTTTCTTGACATGCTATTTCATGGTTTCATGCCGTTAGCATTTTATGCTATAGCATGTCTCTGCGTGCTATTTAATGTGGTTTTGAGGTGTTTTTTGGACCTGTCATATTTTGACATTTATCACCATACTATAGTATTGCTTTTTGTGTGGTCTTTTTGACATGCTATATAATGCTGTTTTTGGCTGTTTTTGTAACATCCTATGCTATGACGTATCTAGGCATTCTATTTTATGTGGTTTTCTGCTGTTTTTTGGACATGACTTATACTATAGTATTGCTTTGTGGATGTTTTTTTTCAACAAGCTATGTCATGGTGATTTTGGCCTTTTTTTGCAACATTCTATGCTATGGCGTGTCTTATTTTATGTGGTTTTACGTGATTTTCAGCTGCGTTTTGGACATGTCATATTTTGACATTTTTCGACACACGGCATATGGCATTTTGGAGTTTTTTTCGACATGCTATTTCATGGTGTTTTTGGCCGTATTTCCACATTCAGCTGTTTTTTGACATTTTCCCCATACTACAGTATTGCATTTTTTGTGTTTTTTTCAACTTGCTTTTTATTTTGACATTTTTCGTCATACTATGGTAAGCCATTTGTGGTTATTTTTTTTCGACATGCTATATTATGGTGTTTTGAGCTGTTTTTGCGTCACTCTATGCTATGGCATGTCTCGACACGCTATTGTATCTGGTTTTCAGCTGTATTTGGGACATTTCATATATTGACATTTTTCGTCATGGCATTTTCGGTCGTTTTTTGGACATGCTATGTGATGGTGTTTTTGGCCATTTTTACAACATTCTATGCCATGGGGCTATTGTGTTCGGTTTTCAGCTGTTTTTGGGACATGTCATATTTTGACATTTTTTGCCATACTATAGCATGCTATTTTCGGCCTTTTTTGACATGATATATTATGATTTTTTGGGACAATTTTTCAACATACTATACTATTACATGTCTTGACATGTTATTTTATGTGGCTTTCAATTGTTTTTTGTATATGTCATATTTTGGTATTTTTCACCATACTATAGTATGGTGTTTTTGGTCTTTTTTTTTCAATACTATGAGGTTTAGGAGTCATTTTTGACAACATAGTACCCTATCAATTTTTTGTCACATTTTGGGGTCATTTTTGACAACATATTATATGACGTTTTCCTGACATTTTGGGTAATTTTTGATATACTATACTATGACATTTTGGGTCATTTTTGACAACATACTGTGCTATGACATTTTGGGGTCATTTTTGACAACATTCTTTATACTATGATGTTCTTAAGAAAGACAAATTCTCTAAATGACTCGTGGTTAATATGCATGCAACTGAACAAATATTTAATCAGTGACGTCTTTTGCTAAGGCGGGAGGTGTGTAAACCAGATAAATGACTCAAGAGACATCCAATTTCAATGGTTTATGCCAGTATAGTAAAAACCACAACTGCTTGGCTCCTGTTTGGTACCGTTACAATATTTAAATCATATTCGTGTGACTTACTCATTCTCCTGTGCCATTGCACTGAATGCCCACTGAGAAAATTGTGATAACTCATTCAATATTTCCAATCTTTGTCGAGTAACTGAAAATATTGGGATTTGTGATTACAGACGCTGTAATATTGATTCATGTGTGGGCTGCAGCATTTTCATTCATGTGGAACTGTGGTTTGAAATACAGTTCTCAACAAAGGGCAAACAGTTACTGACAAAGCAATTTTCCACTCAAGGTCTCCATAATACATTAAAAAATGTTTAACTTGAACCAATAGATCATGGAGAGAAAACTGAACTATATTTCATTGGCTGGATGCCTCCCGTATGACAAGACTGTAATTACTACGGGACATAAATAAAAGCCTCTTCAATACAGGAATGCATAGTCATGTAAGAAACTTCTTAAAAGGAGAAAACACCTGAGAACCAATTGGCCTTTCTTAATCACTGCCTTGAAATGATAACAGTTCTTCTGGGTTGAATTTAGTGGACTTAGAGGTCAGACACAGAGTAATTATGTATTAGGATAGCTCTGTTTGGGTTCTGTACTTCAGCACATTGGATCAAACGATACAATAACTGTGAGGATGAAATACTGACTGTCAGATTGAATTTAAAGCTGCAGTTCCCCTCAACTCATTGGAGCTTTTTGGGAACGTTTAGCTCTTTTTTTGTCTTTGTTTTTGGCCTCGAACTATACCATTTCAATTCATTCTCACCTCATCAGTGTTGCTTGCAGCAGTAGGCATGTTTACTTGCCCTCTGTAGATACAAGTTTCAATGTTTAGTCAGAAATGTGCTCTACAGCACCCCCAACCACACCCAGTGGTGATGTCACAATGTACAGGAGCAAGGTGAGAAAGATTTACGGAGGGTGTTTGGTCACCCAAACATTAAGCTGATGTGAAATATTACAATAACCCAGTGATCAGAATGTTTTTTTTATTATTGTGGATTTTTAAAGCTGTTCACATTAACATTTGATGAATTCTTTAGGAATGTCAGCACTTTTTATACATAGTCTTCGAAGTGTAAAAAGGCACAACAGTGCTTTACTGTTTACCTGAAAACTATGACAGTCTGGAAGTTTTTGTTCTTTGTAACTCCTCCAGCGTGCTGAAGCAGAAACCGTCCTAATACTGTAGTGCTCTGTGGGTGAAAAGTGGACACAGAATGAATGAAATGCATTGCTAATAAGACTTTTTTTTCCACACATCTCGACAGTTCTGGTGACATCCGGCTCGTGGTTTGAACTGGTCTTTGTTCCTCTGGGCTTCATGGCTGCTTGGCGTGGCGGCAGGAAAGGGAAACGGCTGAGAACAATATGGGTAAGTCTTTCATCAGACATCTGTCATCTCATCTTCCATCTCATCCCCCTCTGTTTCACCTTCTGCCTCGCCTTCTTCTTCCTCTTCCTCTTCTGATGTCACGTCCAGCTCATCCATCTGGGAGACGCACTTTGGACATGAGCAGACAAACAGGTAGTTCTCCCTGGGAAGAAAATGTTACGTCAGTCACACTGTTGCACCTCTAACAAGAGCTGAAATTAATCAGAAGCATTTTACAGTCTGCTGTTCAGAGTGCTGCAAATTATTGTTCAACATTTGTGGTGCAATTAATAATTAGCGGGTATGACATGGGGATTCATGAATTTTGGCACAGGCATTCATTCACACCACCAACCTGGAGTGCAACTGCACCTTCTCAAGACTGAGAATTATCACAGGATGATGTAAAAACTCACACAGAGACTTGCAAAACAAGCCTGCCCCCCCTTCAGTGTTGGATTGACATGTTGATCAATGAGGAGCGTAGGCACAGGAGTAGCCATCAGACCTCTGGCACTGCTGCCTCTAGACTCCCCATTATTGCCTAGAAGGGTTTTTATTGATCCAGATGGAATTCATAACAGTATGACCCCCATTCAAGTGGATCATCTAAAGGGATTATTGATGCTTACCTCAGAATTTTGTGTCTGCTATGACGGCTTCGGTCTCGCTGACAGCAGTCCAAATAACTGATGCAGATCTCCTAAAAATCAAAAGAAAACAAACAGATAAAGTGGTTGAAACAGAGGTTTCAGCCTTAAAGGCATACTCTTCCCCCGAAATGATCATTTGTATATCAATTACTCATAATTAATTTGTGAGGAAAAAGTTGTTTTTATTGCATGCTGTCAGTGAAGAATCCTAAAATTCTTCTTGATGAATTAAAGTCATAGGGGTCCACGTTTAACAACAACAAAATCTATATCCAAACTTCTGTTTGCAAACTCATGCATGTATAATCCAAGTCTAACTGGGAACTGAACAGAAAGTGAAACCATGACTTTTGTCAGTTCTTTCAACATGCTATACTATGACTCTTCTTTCAAAACACTATACTGTGACTTAAAAAAAATCAACAATATGACTTTTTGTCAACATAGCATTCGAACTTTATTGAATTTTTTTCCGACATACTATTCTATGACATTTTTTCAGTGTCAGTGTACTACACTGACTTTTTTCAGTTTCTTCAACATGCTATACAATATCCTTTTCTCGACATACTATAGTATGAGTTTTTAAAGAAATACTGTACCATTTTTTTCAGCTTTTTTATATGCTTTGCTGCAACTCCTCTTTCCACAGACTTTGCTATGACTCTTTATCAGTTACTTTGACGTGCTACACTTCAACTTTGAATGACTGTACTATGACTTTTTTAACATTCTACACTAGCACTTTTTTCTTTTTTTTTCAGACATACTAAACGATGGCTTTATCCAACATACTATACAATACTGAGTTTTTTTCACTTTTTTCCACATACTATACTTATTTACTATTGTTTAAAACATACTATAGTTTGATTTTTTATTAGTTTTGACAACATGGACTTTTTCAACACACTACTGTTACTATTGTCTTTCTTTTTTCAACATATTATAATGACTTTTTTTTACATACTATAATATGACTATTTTTAACATACTTTTTTGACTTTTTTCAGTTTTACATGCATTTACTTTTTATTGACATACTATTGCTTCTTGCAACATACTATTCTACGACTTTTTTCGACATACTATACTATGACTTTTTCAGCCTACTGTACTGTGACTTTTTTAAGCATGCCATGCTATCACTTTTTTTGACACTATTTTTCAGGGGTTTTTTTCTCAAAACAGCGTAAACTTACTTTGTTCGACATACCATACTACATACTACACTATGACTTTTTTCAACATACTTTTCTATTACTTTTTTCAGTTTTTCATCATTCTATATTGTAACTTTTTTGTTAACATACTATTGTATGACTTTTTGTAGTTTTTCAACATGCTATAGTGTGACTTTTTTTTCAACATACTACACTGAATTTTTGGGGGGGTTTAGACGTACTATACCCTGACTTTTTTTTTGTTTTGTTTTTTTTTTTACTTGTTGTACTTTTTCCAACATACTATACTATGACTTTTTTCAACACACAAGTCTATGATTTCTTTCCCCAGAATTTTTTCCAATATGATTTACTATGACTTTTTTTAATCAGCATTCTATACTATGACCTTTTTTCAACATACTTTTCCATGACTTTTTATTCACTTTGTTTGACAGACTTTGACAGACTTTCTGATGGTGAACTGAACTAAAGTGAAATTGTCTTTCAAAGCCACAGTCTATTGACAGAAACAGTTATTTACCTTGTTAAACATGAGAGCTGCTTTCCTTCAACTGCCTCAATTGGTTGAATCCAAACTAACCATCTAAAATGCCACAATAACACAAAAAAACTAACTGATCAAGACAGTAACAAACCAGCAGTTCCCGAGGTTTGATTTTCAGTTCAGCGAGGTATGATTTTTTTTTGTCAATGAAGTCTTGCTCTAAGGAGAGCATAAACAAGTTTCACTTTCTGTTCAGTTCCCTGCTGGAAAAGTCTCTCTATGGGAAATACTGAATATAGTGTTTGATAAATGAGACCTTGATTATACCTCACCAGTTGTATGAGTGTTTGTAAACTTATGTTCTTAATATTTCTGCAGTTAAACGCTGACCCTATTAATTTATTCCATCAAGAACTTTTTTTACATTCTGTGTTCTCTGTGGTAACATGCAAGTTCTTTTTCCTTCATCAATTACAGTTTAGTGCCATAAATATGCTACTGGTGTTTTTCAAATAGCAGAAATAATTAATGTTTTGTAATGATTTTTTTCTCCCTCCTGCAGGAAGCCACCGTGTCCCTCAGTCTGCCTACTGGTGAAGTCTTATTCAAAGTGCTCCTGTCTCAGCGAGCATTCAAAGGAGAGCTTCGCTGTGAAAATAGCACGGCTGCTGTGACATTACTGTGCCACGCAGATGTAAGGCTTCTCAATCTTTCTGACAGCTTGACAAACCAACTCCAATCCTCAAAGTCTCAGCGTCCTAATACCGTCTGACAAGGGAGCACACAGAGCTAGAGAGGGATGTTCTGTCCTGTCTATCCCGGGCCAGAATTTATCACTACGAACACAGACGTGTCAGCTGACCTCTCCTGGGTTGATGTCACTAAGGGCACTGAGCTGAAGCAGGAAATTGTTGTCAGGGAAGGACGCCTCTGCGTTGGGTATGCAGCTGTGGTTACCTGAAGGGGTCAAAGAGGACAAAAAGGGGTCATCAGACAGTCTCTTGACCACAGCACAGTGTGTTTGAACTGAAGTGACAGCACTCATAACCCGGAGATCATCCGCACTTACATGAGCTTTGAAGCAGAAACAGTCCAGAGCCCTCACAGTTCAGAAAGTCTCCCGTTTCTACAGAGAGAGAAGAGACAAATGATGCAAATGTGTGGCTTTTGTTGAGATGTGAACACAGGTTACATAATAATCACAGCAATGTCATCGGGACAACACAGAAACAATAAACACTCATTCATACATTTGCAAATCTGCTCAATTGAGACAAAATAATTCTCTGAAAAAAATACTGCAAGACTGAGATAAAGCTGTGACCTTTTTCAATGTCCTTGTATAGCTGGTCAATAAAAGAGTCCAATTGCTCCTTCTGCTGGGCGGGAAGCTCAAGTGCATCACAGGCATGAACCCACTGACTCAAGGAGCTGCACAGAAACATACCGCACAAAGAGAGAGGATTATTTTGGCAAAACTACAATACAGAGTGGTTAAAGGTGAGGGACGAGCTGCACATATAAGGATAATATGCAGTAATGTTTTTTAATATCAAAACAGTACTTGTGATAAATAAACAGATATTTATGGTCCTCAGTTCTGGAGCTGCAAAGATTAGTCAGTGAATCACTTATTCATTTGACTAAAATTTTGTCATCGACTTTTTTGAAAATAGATTATATAATAGATGGTAATAATAGTTGGACAAAGCAAAGTAATTGATGACTTTAGGCTCTAGCATATTGTCAGAGGTGAAACTGAGTCACTGTTTTGCAGGTCACCAGTAAGTACGTTTTCGAGTTTCGAGTCCTGAACAAATCGACAACTCTTCAGCAACTATGATGCCATTGTAACAACAGGTTAATAATATATGACATTTATGAAAATTATGAATGCTTTTAAAACTTTGTACTTTTTTTGGTTAAAACTAGTTTGTTGAAGTTGTTGTCTCTGTAATTTTTACACAATTTGCATTCTGCTTTTTTTTATGACCACTGCATAGTCCTTGTACACAAACGAAATTATCTTTGATATATTTTTTTTCCAACTGATGCTCAGTGGCAACATTAGTTTTTCATAGTTCTCTCTGGTAATTTATTATTATTTATTTATTAGTATTTAAGTGTTGTCTCACTAGGAATTAATTGCGTTAAAGTTAGCTGATTCAGGAAAATTAAGGGGATTTAACTGATTTGTGGCACAATATTTTTAATTTATCTTTTTATTCTGTCTTGATCCTGTTTGTTATTATCAGTTATTATTTACTTTTTATTGTTATTATTAATTTTATTTTGTTATTTCATTTTTCTAACATGTTTTTGCCCCTAATCTCTTGTTTAATTCTACTTTAATTATTTTCAGTTCAGCATGATCGTCTGACTCCTATTGTTAAATTTCCTCTGAGGTTTCTTGCCTCTGCTTTGCTTTGATTTTCAAAGCACTTGCTGTATAATTAAAATTATTATTATTATCATCATCATTAGAAAGAAACAGAAAGATATCACAGAAATATATGTTGTGCAGCCCAACAAGAGAGAGGCGAGTGTTTACCTGGTGCCGATGCCTTGTCCGTTGGTTCCCACGAGAGCGAACAGAGAGCGGAAACCCTCAGGGACAAACCACTGAAATAAAATCATATATATTATATATATTTAATGCCAAACAATCAGAAATGTAATTTGACCCCTTTCATACTGCAGGTCAGCGGTCAGGGTCAGCTGCAGCGTGTAGAGCTGGTCAGAATTCACTGTGCATTGATCGAGTTGCAATATTATGAATATTATTCTGGATGTCACACAGATTTCAAGTTTGAACCGTTGATCGGACAAAACAGATGATTTTGAGCAAGTTTTCAGAAATTGTGATGGCTATTGTTTAAATGACAAAACTACTATTTGATTTGAGGTAATAGTATGACATTTTGGGGACATGCCTTATTTACTTTCTTGCCAAAAGTTAGATGAGAAGATTAATACAGCTCTAATATCTGTGCAGTAAATATGCAGCCACAGCCAGATGACAGTTTGTTAGGCATAAAGACCAGAAACAGGGACAAACAGTCCAACAGTAAAAAATCTGCCACCCAGCATCTCAGTGCTGTTTCATGTGGTGTTATGTGCTTCATTTTGTCTTAGCTGAGTGCAGTGACTTCCTAGAGTCTTGCCGTCACTATGATGTTGCCAGGCAACCAGCAGCAACGCCAGGAAGTAAAACTACATCATGTTTTTAACCTTCGTTTTTTGTATGGGTTAAAACAAGATGTAGTTTGTTTACTAATGAGGTGATGGTAGCTAGATCTTTGTGTTTGGATAGAGCCAGGCAAGCTGTTTCCCTGTTTCAAGTCTCAATGCTAAACTAACCATCTGCTGCCTGAAGCTTCATATTTACCACACAGACGTGAGAAAAGTATCAGTTTTCTCATCCAACTCTGCAAAAAAAAGTGAATAAGCATAGTTCCCCATAATGTTTGACCATTCATTTAATCAAGAAAATAACTATTTAATCGATGATAAAAATAACTGCTGCAGCTGTAATGTATTTGGGAAAGCGTTAAATACATTTCTTACCCGACTCAGGTGATCATCATAAAGTGCTGCTTTGAAAAGGCTGTGTAACAAGGCCAGCTGCCCCTACAGAAACAATGAAGGAACAAAAAACACAGGTGACCACAGTGGGAATTAACGTGTTGTTTATTGAGCTGTTTAGAACTGATTAGTATGATAGCATGATATTAACTTTGAACTGCTAGATTTTATACATTTTGCACCTCGACTGTTTCATATTTCCAAATGACATGATTTGAACTTACTCTGAACTTCTCTCCCAGGAGCTTGTGGGCGATCTCCTCCTCCTCGTTACCTGTCCGGCTGCAGAAGTGTGAAAACAGCTTCTGCCAGTGTGCTTTGTCTTTGGCCTGGACGACATAAACCAATAAATATTAACAACAAACACTAGGTCACTTATTTGATTACGTTTCAAATTTGTTTATACAAAAAGTTCACAAAAGTTTGCAAAAATTTGCAAAAATATTCCTTCTTTGTTACTTGTCATCACTTTTTTATCCACATTGTGTTAAGTTGTTGTGGATATGATTTAATGAAATGGAGGTGATCTTTCAGATGTGTGAGTATTTTAAGGCGTGTGTGTGCTCTGTTAACTTGTCTGATGCAGAGCATGTAGCTTGAAACTTAACCTTGGTGGTAATTGTATTAAATATTTTTGGGGGCGTAATCAAATGTGGACTTTGTGTTTTCTTCTCTTAAATTTTGTTAGTGCAGCATATTTTTATAACTGATGTGATGTTTCAATGCCACTTGTCTTTTGGAGGATAATCTGCATTAAAACATAAAACATTTTACACAAATAAGAAATTATATTGTGTGATAGTAGATGTCAGGGTACCACATTTTTCCCAGTGAATTTTCAAAACTTCTCCTCAATTATTTCACAATATTTTACCCAATTTCAATGATTTCTTGAAGGAGTTTAACATAGCGAGGCCTATACAGTGATACAGCCACGCTTTATTAAACACACTCTTGACAGGCATTTTGGTGAAAGTAAATTGCTATCTTAACTCGCTCGTGAGACATTATCAACTGGATTTCAGAGTCTACCAGCCAAAGTGACAGGTGTACAAAAAAGTTTATTTATTAATCGAGGAAAAGTTAATTTCAAGCTAGGTTTAACACCCATCAAAACGTGATGGGGAGTAAAAAAGGCAATAAAAATCTAAATTACATGCAGCATGTTATGTCCTCTCACAGCAAGGTGTTTGTATTGTGTTTCTTATATGATTACTACACAACCCAGAACGAATTAAAATATTCACACCCTTTGCTTCAGGAGTTTAAAGTAATCAGACTCACCTGTTTGACTGAAGCGACCATTCTGGCCATCAGCATGATGCTGGAGGTCTCTGGGGGATAATGCACACTCCTGAGGAGAAGACACATGATCTTCATTTAGGTGACTGAAATCAGCTCACACACACAAAGAAAATCTCTCTGAAATGCTCTCTGACCTCCACGCGTCTTTAAGCTTGTTGATGGGATGGTCTGGATCGGTCTCAGAGGGACCCAAACACAGAACCCTGTGGTACTGATCTGCTGCAGCCTGGCGACACTCGCTGCTACAGTACATCACCTGCAGGGAGGGAGGACGCTGTGTATCAGTCAAAAAGCACTGGAAAGGTCCGAGAAACAAATGCAAAATCTTTGAAGCAACAGGTGTGTGACGTAAATAACAAGTTTCACCACGATATATCATATCAATTCTTTAGACAACTACGGCTGCAACAAACAATTATTCCCTTTATCGATTAATCTGCTGATAATTCTC
This sequence comes from Plectropomus leopardus, assembly GCF_008729295.1. Classification (NCBI taxonomy): domain Eukaryota; kingdom Metazoa; phylum Chordata; class Actinopteri; order Perciformes; family Serranidae; genus Plectropomus; species Plectropomus leopardus. The sequence goes on from NC_056471.1 coordinate 25,214,977, forward strand.
ACAATTAATCACTTAGTCTATAAAATGTCAAAAACTTGAAAAAACCCAACAAGGAGAGGATGTCTAAACAAGTGGAATATATTTACCAAATATTAGTAAAATATAATGTGCAAAGTGTGCATATTCACTGCTGCAGATTCTTGGCTTTAAAAAAAAATCACCACAGCATTATTCTCCATCAGAATAGACTACTTCTCTATAAATGTATTTAAATGTGGATTAGCTCATTCCGTCAGGCAAAAATATCTATCAGTATTACGCCTATGAGTCATTCCAGGCGTTGCATCTGTTTTTTTTCCCACTGGGCCTGAAAAAATTCTAGGCATAACGCCAGCAAATCTTAATTGTGTTATTACAAAAACTTTGTTTGCAAAATGACTAATAAATCTACCTTGTACCTTGTATGTTTTAACTTTGCCTCAATAATGCTGGATTACTGATCATTGAATAGATATATCAATTGAGATCAATGTAATCTCACACCTCTGGTATGTACATTTTAAAATGTGTGTTACACATGCAATGCACTTTGGTGTCTCTGTGTCATTTTTTCCCTCCGTACAGCCTTTTCTTAATCAATAACTGGAAAGCACTGGTCTTCATCGCCTAGCAACAACTATTGTATGAGGGTCACATTATCATAAAATTATTTGTGTGATTTATTATTTATTTCAGAACGGTAATGTGATTCAGAGCTACGGTGGAGGTGACCGTTTCACATCTCCCTGACTAAAGAAAATCACAAATGAACAAACTTACATCAGATATGTACATACACTCATGTGTGTTTGTACATGTGTTTATATATATATATATATGTGTGTGTGTTCACACCACACACACACACACAGACACATATATCAATATATGTAATATATATATATCAATTAATCTACTTGTCACCTGAAATCAAAATCTGATTTTATTGCATTGTCAGTTCTATCAATGTATTTATTCATTTATATGTATGGATACGTGTGTGCGTATGTGTGAATACTACATGTATATATATAAGCACAGATATACTGTGTATATGCATGTGCACACGTAGATGATGTCTATGTCTAATAAAGTCCTCATTTTAAATGGGAAGGGCTGTAAGAGTTGTAACCTGAGACCAGTGTGTTTCTAGAACATGAATATTTGACATTAACTTCCTCAATTGTCTTGACATTTTGTTTAAATCTCTTTTTTTCTGTGCCTGCACTGACATAAACATTGTTTTATTTCCTTAAAACAATATTCCTCTGAATATGAAAAGTTACTAAAGAAAAGACAGAAGGTTTTCTGTACAAATATGGCCCTTTTTTCTGAAATTAGTGGTTTTAAGCGAGTAGGGACTAAAGTCTCATAGTGATTATCACAAAACTACAATACAGAATCTTTGTTACTCACTATTTGTGACACTAACAACTTTTTCACTGGTCACGTCAGGAAAGACTAAAACTATTATTGTCCTAAGTGCTGTATTTCCACAGAAAGAAGACCCAATCTGGGATATTTTTACCCATTTTTAAAAATGGAATTGACAGAACTGCACACAGGGCCGGTAATGCTTAAGTTGCTTATCAGTATTTTACACTATAATCTCGCCTATAAACACATTAAATAATAATATTTTGGGATGTACTATATGACATGTAATGTGAGGTATTATTCAATTTATGCAGCAGTGTATTACTGGGTACATGTACTATATATCAGGTAGAATTCATACTTTGTATGATATTATTTGTTTTACTCCCCGTCCTTTTGTTCCTGTTCTTTTCCTCTTAGGTGAAGTTTGCTGTGACACTTGGATGTGTGATGCATGTAAAAGGCTTTGTAAATATATGTGCTTTTCTTCTGAAAAGACAAATAAATAAAAAAAATTAAATTGCATTTGCTTAAAATTGTTTTATTCTGTTCTTTTACTGCATTCATTCTATTTAATTTAATTTGTTAAAAGCTGTTTATTCTCAGTTTAATTATTACATTTTTTGTTGCACTTTACATCTATTAATTTCATGTCTTTTGTGAATGACTTTTTAATTGGCTTTGACAAGTGCTATATAAATTAAGTTATTATTAGCTTTAGGACTCCATATCAGAAAACTACTGAATCAAACACAAGTTTGTTGAAGTTAAATGCTGCCTGTACTGATACGTAACACTACAAATACAGAAAGAAATTACGGAGGATAAACAGTTGTCTCAGTTTTTCTCTTTGGTTAATATAAAAATAAGCAGATTATATTAGTGACCCGTAGCTCCAATACTGGCCTCTAAAAATCTATCTGCTGATCGTGCTGCCCACCACCGACTCCCTGACCACAGCTGCTTTAAATCAATACATTTCTGATCTTATATTGATCTGGGGGCATTTTCCTTCTTTGTGAAATAAATGAAAACTTCTACAGAAGAAGTTTTGGTTTTCAACATGAGTAAAATCCTTTCATCGTCAACAGACCTGGCAGTGAGGGCAGCCCTGGTGCAGCTCCGGTCGAACACGGCAGAGCTCGGGGTGAGGGAGGCTGAGTCCGGGGATGCCGCTGAGTCTCCTCGCATTCTCCTCTGCAGTCTCCAGAGCTCGTAAGCAGTACTCGCAGGCTGCAACAGGACACAGTGCAGCACATGAGTTAAAACATTAATGCTGTGCTGGTTTAAGATTTTAAAGATTCAGGCAAGACCAAACTCCTAAAGCAATATTTATCCAGTTTCTGTCAAGTCTGTCTAATTAAATATGAATGCGTCTGTTGCCCCCATGTGGACTTTCTACAATATATTGTTAAATACTTTTTTTTTTCAGTGCCATTCCTTCATCCTTTGACTGGATCATCGTCACTTTTCTTAAGCCGCAATCAAACGCCTTTCACAAATTTTAAACCTGTGAACCCTAAAAAAACTTGGTTTTAAAGAAATAATAAATGCAAAATGCAATTAAACAGACCAGTGGGCAGGAATTTGCCTATTAAATTCAAATTTAAGACAATCCCATGACTTTTAAAGACTAATTTCTGTAAAATTGTATTTGAGACCTTTTAAGGACCTGCAGACACACTGATTATTTTCACGTTTTTTTGTTTATTCATTAGCAACTGCTGTCTACCAAAAGTGTACATTACTTTATTTTATTTTATACATATTTTATGTATCTTTTCCCATTATATTTATCCCTATATTTAAACTATTTCTTAGATTTTCACATTTTTTATTTGCATGCTTGTGTTTTTTAAACATACCTGTTGCTGTTACTGAGAGCTGAGATTTTCATTTCCAGGGACTGTTTCTAGGTCATTTCATTTACATATTTATGACTCCGTTTCAGGGACGGTGCACATTGATCAGCATCACTGTACATTTGTCAGTGTTAACACAAAGCCTCATTTTCAGCTGTTGTCCCTCAGCCTGATCTTCAATTCATCATTAAGCTGTTGTGCACATGATAATAAAGAACCTGAAATTTGAAAACACTGTCATTTTATTTTACTTTATTTTATGTGATGCTATGCTTTGCTATGCAGTCTGCAGTACTGCTTTTTCTTTATCGTGTGTATTGTCGTGCAGCCAAAAACTAAGACACAACACATTCACTTTGAGTGAAAAACTTTTGGACAATAAACTTGATTCTGATGTCTTCACTTCACTTAAACGTGTGTATTTAGCTACAATCAACCTCTCACCTTTATATTTATACAGAGCGTTCCACAGGAACTGGGCGGAGACCAGAGGTCGCTCAAGGAAAATGGTGTCCCCCTTCTTGATGCTCCTTTTGGCGAAGAGACCTTTGCCCTGAAACATGAATAACACACCGTTAATGGTGAGCATCATTTGCAACAATCTTTGAAGACACAGCAGCCTCGGCCTCTTTTAAACCCAGCAACAGCACAACATGTAAACACTGAAAACTTTCTCTCAGTTTCTCATGTTGGCATTGAACTTTTGATCTTCATCTTTCAGCTCATTACACCTAAACGCTGAAAACATTAATTTATAAATTATTGTGTGTAACTTCTTCATTCTGCCACAGCTGTGAAGTCTTTTGGGCGGAGGATTCCTGCGACCCTGCAGAGGATAAGCGGGCGCACGTAACGGATGAACAGATTTCTTATCAACAAAAATTAGGCTAGACAGCACTGACGGTAAAATAATGTGATTTTGGCTCCTAAATAAGCCACAACACCTGCTTTTATTCAACGCCAGTGACATATTTACTGGTTCATCCTGATTTGAATCAAGTGTCAAACTACCCTTCTTCTCTCTGCCCTCAAAAATACACCTCGCATTAACATTGAAGCTAAATTTAACTCTTTGGTTTCCCATTATTTTGTGAGCTCTGTGTTAACTAGGGGTCGAACGATATTGGGTTTTCAGGGCAGATGCCGATCATTAGTACTTAATCACACCGATAACCGATATGCATTTATAATAGAAATGAAAATATTTCTGTCAAAATGTAGAATTTGGAATATAACAAACTCCAACATGAAACTTAGTTTGAATGCCTTCAGCAAAAACTGAAACTTTCAACATCACATACAGCAAGTTCCCAGAGACGTTTTTTCAAGTCATGTGAATATTTAAATAAATAAATAATAAATAAACAAAGCTCACTGAGGTTTTATAAAGTAAAAGTTCCTTCCATGCGGACACTTTCTCTGCAGTTATTGCAGCCTTCCCTGTTGTTGGCTGAGTGGAACAAGCACACTTTTTCATGAACTAATTTCATTGGCACTCGTTGAAATCAAACACCCATATAGATAATCGGCACAATGCCAAATATCGGCCCCGATAATCTGTTAATCCCTACAGTTAACCCCTACATTAATCATGTCCGGGTACAATGACAAGAATACCACACTGTAAAAATACTCTGTTTTAAGTCAATTTACTGTATTCAAAACCTTACAAAAGTAAAATTATCTAAGTATATGGATGCCAATTTCTGCCAGTGTAACGAAAAAAAAAAGATCCTGTGATATTAAAAAACGTTCACAAAAACAATACTTTGTCTTACTTACTTACTTTTCCTGTAGGCTATAGTGCAACAACGTAGGAAATAACAATACACAAATAAAACAGACAAAAAATGAACCATTCATCTGCATAGCCTCCTTACTTACTTATGGTAGAAGCACAAATATCAAGAAAAAATGATCAACGAAACACCTGCAAGTCTACTAAATCTGGCACGAAAATGTCCTCTTTAGTATGATGTTTGGTGGTGGACTGAACGAAACCAAATTGCAGCCAAACAGCAAAGAAGATAAAATGGCCATGAAGACATAAAGACACTGGATTTATTCATGTTGTAACGTGCGTAACTTTGACACATCAGGTATGGAATTACTCAGCAGATGCTCCGGTTCAAAATGAGACAAAACATTTCACTGGGTGTCAGATTTTGAGTCAAGACAAAGCCCAAAATGTGTGCTGCAGCAGACGGTAAGGCTTGACGTTTTCAGCCGAGCAGATTTCCAGAAAATTTGCAGCCAGTTAAGAGGAGTGAGGTGTCAGCTGTCAATAACGATATATATGTTAATAAAACAGCTTTTTCAACAATTGTGAATCACTGCAACCATGAGAGAGCCTTGTGTCTACAGTCATACATGTGCACACAAAATATGAGACTTTTGCAAGAATAACTGCATATCGACAGAAATACACACATCCAGTTTATGATTATAATGACTCGTATTGTTTGTCATTATTTTTGAGAAAGTTTCTGGTTATAATGAAAGACTGGATTTTTTTTTATCACAGTGGCAGAAACGGGCTTCCATATAAACCACCATGAAAATTTAAAATTCAAATATTCATTCTGTAGAAAAATGTTCCCTGTCAGTGTTCATTACACACGATTTTTCTAATTAATATTACAGCTGCGTTAATGTGTGTGTTACATTTGTATACTGTTGGTTTTATCTACAGCACCACATCATACTCTATAAGATCATCATATGCTTGTAGCTCGGCTGTCCTGTGGGAACCACAAACGTCGAAACACTCAACCTTGAATTGTTTTCAGAAAAACAGCCATTTTCGGCTTTGTGATGATAATTTCCCTGCTGATCCAGGAGGGTTTTTAAAGAGATTATTCACATTTAGAAGTGGGAGAATTTTCTAAACACATAAAAACACGTCAACCTTCATTTCATCACAAATATTCAAAGTCAAACATCAGGAGACACGTGGTTTTCACTGGACAAGCAGGGGATGAAAAACTGCACCGAGAAGTAAGAGGCTGTACTTGATTTATCAGATAAGGAGGCTGCTTTGGTGTGACTTTATTTTCATTTTTTAACCTTGACCATCCCCAGAGCGAGAAATATTTTTCATTGAACCTCCCTGATGACTGAAGGAAAATGTAAAACCTTCCCTTTACCTTAAATAACTATATTTTTTGCTTAAGTTGTAAAAGATCTTGTTTTTTTATAGAGCTCATGCGTGCGGGAGTGCAGATTTTAATGATTGTTACAGTCAATCAGTCAGTACAAACAGTTCATTTTTGGTATATGAGATATGTCAAATTAACCCTTCAAAACCTGGAGTGACATCACTTTCCTTGTGCTACTTTCAGATGCATTTCATAAGTATTTAAAACTTTGATCCCTGAGCAAACAGATGCCATTTCTCTCAAAATCATCAGAAAAAGGCGATGAGAGTCTTGGTAATAAATGTTTCACAAATTGCAAGAAATAACTAGATTTTTTTTTTAAGTTAAGGGAAAATATCTAGGGGAAAATATTTATAATAATCATGATTAAATATTTAAAATGATGTCACTTTCTTTCTTTTTTTTTAATTAAGCACCTTTTCCAGGTCATTTTCGTGGTATCATTTAAACTTTTTTACCTTATTTGGTTTGTTTTAACAGATTTTCAGGTAGTTTTCTTGCTCTTTTTACTAATTTCATGCTAAGCTCTGTGTCATTCCTTCTGTTGTTGAAAAAACAATCCAATTTGTTCAGGCTTCGAAGGGTTAAGTTCAAAGGGTGCATGATGTGCTCAAGGACCACTGAATTTTCAAATGTTATTTTTTGGCTATGGTTGGTTTAAGTTTAGTTGGGTTATTGGTTTAATTTTGCAGATTTTTTAAGAAAATGTGCCTTTTTAACCCAAGACTGGGATTTGGGCTTTAATTTTTAAAAATACAAAGGACAGCAATTTTAAGTTGTATGTCCCTCCCCAGTGCTTAAAAATATTACTTGACATGCCATCTCCGTTTTGCACCAACCGCCCTTCATAAATAACAAACAGTCCCTAAGCAAAGACAAATGTAGTGCAGTAAAAACTACATTTACCTCTGAGATGTCGAGAAGTAGAAGTATAAAGCTGTGTAAAATGAAAATACTCTGGTACTAATACCTCAATTTTATGTCAGCATTTGAATAAATATGCTCAGTTACATTCACCACTGATGGTTTAGTTTGCGTTAAAATCCGACATAATAAAGAAACTTAATGATAATCACACAATAACAGACTTGAAATTACGTTTAAGACAAATTTTGAAGCCAAACCAAAATTGAAGAAGGTATTTTTATTTTGCCCAAATGTTAAGTATGACATAAAACATGAAAAATTTAGATTATTTACATCAAATGTTGGGGGGAAAAAACTTTTTGGAGTAAAATACATGAAATATTCTGTTTTGGTTTTTTTTAGATTTTACAAACGACGATTCATAAAAACCTACTTCCCATGTCTGAGCATTTTTAAGACTAATTTAAGTCGTTTTTAATACAAAGTAAGGCCTTTTTTTTAATAGATTAATGAATCCAATGCCTATGATACTGGGGAACCCAGTATCATAAGTTTAATGGTGTTAAATGGTGGCTGCTGTCCCTTAGTTTACTCACTTTAGGTTGAAATGAAATCACTAAACGTGCAAACCAGTGACTTACTGGTAGTTTTGGACACTAACAGACGTGTAAACTGTGTTTTTCTGCGGTGCTCTGCTCCTCCACACCGACACGCGACTCACGATACAACCACACCGCTAAACACACGCTTTCAGCCGCGTGTCTGTCCACGTCCACTGAGTCTGACTGACTTTAAAGCGTCCTACCTTAACATTGTCTATAAATCGGACATCCACGCAGCCGGCAACTTTGCCGGGATCCACGCAGAAGGAAAACATGTCATCCAGGGGAGCCGCCATTTTTACTGACGACCTTTAACCTTTCAACTCTGACGCTTTGTCTCTGAGCGGAAGCAGCAGCGACCTCTGGTGGTGTGGTGGACACGTGAACTGCAGGTCTGTCCCACAGCTAAACACTGGAGATTAAATGTTTGATTTTGGGTGACAAAAATAACAATAATAATTAGTAAAATACTTTTGGATGCAGTAATAGAAGTAAATATGTGATAAAATATGCAATCACTTCCTTTTGGAACTGCCATAAATATACTCAAGATTTCCTGTAGCAGGATGTGAAATAGTTTTGATGTAATGGGACTAACTGAGTATTTAAATTTTACTTCATACTTATACTCTCCTACATCTATGCTAATTTAGATTAAAGGCAGTGCACACGTGCCCACCGTGCAAGCAGCCTGTTGCAAATGTCCTGTTTTCATTCTCAATTTCCCCTCAGGAATCATTTAAGTATTTCTGATTTCATATTTAATAATAAAACAAATACTTACCCAAAATGTATAAGTTTTAAATGATGCAAGTTACCCAGCAGCAGTGTATAAAGTAATTAAAATTAGCTCTAACATTAAAATGGTGTGCACATTAATGCATCAATAATTATAATTCAGTGACGTAATAAACATTGTTCTACATAGGTCATTCTGTAAAATGAGCACTTTTACTTTTGGTAGATTAAGTCTATTTTGATGGCCTTTTGTGCTTTTCTTCACTTAAATTTTGAATGCAGGACTTATGCACTGTGATATTGGTACTTTTACTTAAGTAAAATGGATGAGCACTTCCTACGTCCCTAAATACATCCCATAAATATTCACAAGTGAATGAGATAATGTGAATTTTCTTTTTCTAAAATGTATCTGCTAAATTATGTCTAAGTTTAGGAGAAAAAAATATAGAAACAAGTTAATCACACCTTATATCATCTACGCATAAACTATCTGTTACTTTTGCTTCCCCTGGGCACAACTGACACATCTCACACACAGTAAAATATTTGGAAATAAAATTTTCACAAAGCAGTGAATGGAGAGAGTTTTATTGTATATTTTTTAGATAATATAGATTTGACATTGTTTGACTAGCAAACAGTATTATACAAAGAATTAAAAATACTAGCTCATAATCAGTAGTGTAATATATAGCTTATACTTTTATACTTCAAATATTGTACAAAAGAAGTCGTTAGGAATACAGTGTTTTAAGAAACAATAAGTAGTGGAGTGAAAACTTTCCCACAAGTTGGGAAAGAAAGTTAGTGTACAGTGTTTGGCTTCTGTAGAAAATAAAATGTCCAGACAGCAAAGATTTGTATGTTTTTTCACATTATTGGGGTTAAAATACCTACGTGTGATAAACAGTGCACTAACTAATATATATCTACAGTACAGTCTCCACATTTTCCCGTTGACATATACAGCTTCAACAGAGCGGCTTCACATTAGCAATATTGTTCATGTTTAGTGATTAATTCCCTCAACAGCATTTTTCTTCATTATTTAGAATAATCAGCACCGTTTTAGATGAAATGATACATAGACTTGTTCCCAGGAGATCTATTACACTTAAACAGTATTTTGATTATTATTGCAGTGTTTCCCAGAAGGTCAAAAATATACTTTGGAGGAAGTTTTTACTATATTCACTATATTTTATCAAACACCTCCATCACAATAGTAAAGCAGACTAGAGCCTGACAGATTAACAGACTGAAATATCAGCCAACATTAGCTTATTATTAGCAGATAGATCAGGATCAGCATATTTCAATTAGAAACTGCAGAACAGAGAAGATGATTTACTGACATGGTCTCCTTCAAGTTTGCTCTCTCGTTTGTTCAGCAGAGGGCACTGGTGAGTTTTTTTACTGTTCAGCTGTAAAATAGCTCAGTACATCTTGGTCAAAATTATTTAATAACCTAATTTAAAGGTTCCTTGCAAGAAATGTTTGTATGCTTTATGTGTTAATGTAAGCAAATTAATATTTGCTTGTAAATTTCTATCAGTTATCAGCCTAAAACCTTTCAGTATAAGTCTAAAAGACTGTCTCTGAATCAAACCAAGAAAGGGCTGTGTGATTGTAGATTTAGGACAACGGCTCTAATTATAAAATTTATATGCAACTTTCTTGAAAAGTTTTTTCTTTTTTAAATCATTTCTATTTTAAATGGCAGCAGGTTGTCTTTAACTGTTTAGCACTCACCTCTGTACTGGGACATTTCCACTACACAAAATGATGAAAATATATTTCATTGTCATTTTTTTAGACTGTCCTATTATCTTTATTTTTTTCTTTTAAAATACTAGAACTGTTAAATCCAGTGATAGATGAACTCACAGTGACTGAGCCGTGGACAAGCTTCTGTTTAGTACCACAATCTTAGACTTTTGACAATACAGCCATCCTTCACTTCCCTGCACCTTATTATTTTTGTTTTCTAGACACAACTTAACTCTCACAGCTCTCATCTACCTACTTTGAATGTTATCACTCAGTTCAATGGGCGTTATTAGTGGTTATGAGCCTCATAGATGGACGGATGGGGCCGACGACCTATTAGTGCAGATCAACTCAGAAGGTCGTTATGAGCCCTTTAAAAGGCTGTGTTTATGGTCCGGTGGTAACCTCTGGTAGTTGATAATGATGACGGGAGAAAAGGAGGAGGTCAGGGGACGCAGTGTAAAGACAGACAGTAAAGTCTGCATTGGAAGGAGGAAGCTGTGGTTGATGGGTTGGTCAAACATCGGGACTTTCAGCCAGGAGAATGCTGTTCGTGTCTAGTGTTAAACCAAAGGTCAAAATTTGGTTATTTTCACTGATTACCTATTTGTCAAATTATGTGAAAATATTCTTATTTTAACTCAAACAAAGATCTATTTTCTAAGCCTAACCACACTTTTTGTGACACCTAAACCTAACAAAGCTGAAAATGAAACCTAACAAAACTGCTCCCAATGACAACTGATAATGGCTATTTAATGAGCTGATAACAGCCTCCTGAAAGTCCTGTGTTCGTTTGATCAATCCATCCACCACCCCACCCTTCTCCCAAGGCAGACTCTATAGGTTTTTAAACTACGTCACCTGATTTTCTCTTTTTCTCCCTTATAATTACTGGAGGTCTAAAAACACGGCCATATAATGGGCTAATGGCGATCTTCTGAACCGTAGATGTATAAAGATAACTGGATACAGTGTGGGAGGTGATGCCCTATTCATTCTTATGAAAGTTGCTCAGTGGCACATGAAGCCAAAAATGTTCAACTGCGTAATAATTGGCACTGCTTCCACGCTGGTGGCCCATAGAGCAGGCACACAGCTGAGCCAGTTACTTCCGTGTTAGCTTCCGTGTAAACTTTCCAAATGCTATCAGATGGAAGAGATCAAACTCTGACAGTGAAATGAGTCATTTAGCAGGGGCAGTGACGCTTCAAAAAGTTCCTCCACTGACTTACGGACCACCATATAAGTCAATGGGAAACGTTTTGGGCCAAATGGCATCACATGACGGATGTAAGTCACCCATTCACACATACATTCACACACTGGAGGACGAGGCTACCGTAAACGGTGCCAGGCTCGCAGTTTTTCATTCATACACATTTAAATTTATAGAACAGCCATCTGATGCAATTTGGGGTTCAGTATCTTGCCCAAGGATACTTCGACACGCTGGCTGGAGGAGCCGAGGATCGAACCGCCAACTTTCTGATTAGAGGACAACCCCGCTCTACCACCTGAGCCTCAGCCCCACTTATAAAATCCCTACCTTTAGCCACTAAAATTGGACTCAAATCTCAGTGAAATTCCTAGGGGCCCTTTCTGAACTTACTAGAAGATGGCGCATTCCCCTTCAAGCCCAGATTTATGAAGCGAATATCCACTGATAACACCCATTCACCCCATCACCCCATCAATGATAACATTCAAAGGGGTATCTCATCAGGGTTGTTTTTGGCCAAACAGACAGCAGTTTTTGGCAATAAAGCTCAAAAAATCCCCACTGTGCACTACCTGATCATGGCATACACAGTTAGCGACTAGCTGCTGAACAAAGTTGAGCATTTAGCAGCTAAATAGACAGAAAAAGTCAGTTATTGCAGATTTAAACTGTATTTATAAACCTATGTCATTGGGTGAAAAAACAGCCATAACTATATTTTGAGTTAGCCTGTTTTGTACATATCAAAAATCATTTCATTAGTGCTAAAAACACTGTAAATATATTGCTCCTATATACAGAAAACAGACAGGACAGAAAAAAAATCTGTCCAATTTTCATATCTCGACTCAGTAATTGCTTGAGAACCATAAAAAAAGAAAATTTTTAGGAACCCTGTGTTAGTACATGGCGATCTACTGCAGCAGAAAGACTCCCAAACCTGTCGGCAGGAGGAACCCCGCTGCAGGTTCTCCCTGACAGCTTTACACATCGCAGCCTCATTTCCATCCTCGCCGCCCTGTCCTCTGCTCTCTGCTGCCTTATCATGCCATCCATCATAAACCCTTGTTGTAGGTCACCACCTTGCAATCTGTTGCCATGGCAATTTCCGGCTCTAGGCAAGACACTTCAATCTGCAAAAGGAAAACAAAAAGACTGAAGGTAAATTTTAGCTCTGCGTCTCTCCGACTAATTCGACGTGGGAGGAGACATCTGGAATAAGGAGTGAATGTGAGCTGCGGGCCAGGGCTGTGCATGTCAAGTGGTGTATGTGTAATTTGAATTTCTTCCCCAGCTGCTCTCTGTCTGAGCCATCTGGCCTGGAATTAGCAGCGGAGGCAGTTGGACCAGTTTTACTGTACCTGAGACATCTGGGGGAACAGGCTGATGGCCACGGGCAGCGAGAGGCCGAAGGTAACGAGGCACACGAGGCTGTGGATGGGCAGCAACAATCTGCGGTTGCTCTGCAGGAATCGCAGCCTACACGAATCAAGATAGCGATAAAAGGAAACATGAGTCTGCTGTGTGCATCGATCCCAGATGACTACTGCAAAGCCAGGAGTTATTTTTGGATGCAGAGAAAAGCGGTGGTGCAGATTTCGGGGAGCTGTTCTCCACAATTAGTGGGTGTGAGATTAATGTTTTTGAGGAAAAGTTTCAGTTTTGGGTTTAATGAGTCAGACTGCAGATGTCCTCTTTTATTTCATTTCACTACAGAAACACAAAGTCTATTTTTGTTGTGTTTGAAAGCACATCAGGATATATTATTAAATTTCATTCATTTTTTATTAATACAGTTTCTCTGGCTGTGACCTAATATTGAATGAATATACAGGAAGCACTTTGGGGCACAACATATGTCGGCCTGGGCTCCACACACAGAGAAACATTCAGAGTATTTTTAGACCAGAATCAAACAAACAAACAGCTCTACAAAGACAGAGAGCAATAACTGAAAAAGGAGTTGAGAGAAAAGAATGACCTGAGGCAGGTTAGCAAAACCATGAAAAAGATTAAGTTATGATTTGAGTTTTACAGACTAAAAGATGAATCAATCAACTGAGAAAATAACTGATAAATTAAAAAATATTGAAAGCCCCCAGTTATTAAAAAAGTCTACAATGTATCTGCACAAACCTCTCTAGGTAGGACATGATGATTGGGGGCAGGACAAAGATCGGCATCGGGAGGACCACACGTGTGAAAGCGGTCTCCATGATCGCCTGGGGAAAAGAGGGAACATTGTGCACACGCTTCATTTCAAATGCTGCAATGAGTTGGATTTAATTTTCCCTTTCATGAGATCAGATGTGTGTTGAGTGACAGCAGCAGGAAATGATGCATTTTCCCATTATCAGACACCATTATGTTTGCAATTTACTGAGAAAAAGTGTATAAACATATTCAGAGCAGTCAAGTAACAAATACGCTGAGTATGCAAAAGGAAAAAAAGTCACTCACATGCCTTGCAGCAATTTTGGAGGATCCCACCACATTCCCGTTGTTGTCAAGCACATCGATTCCTTCAGAGAGCTCATTGTGCCTCATCAGGCCCACGTTACAGATGTTTGCACTGGCTGAGTGACGAGAAGAGAGAAAAAACAGCTTTTCGAATTTAAGATGTTTACAAAGCAAATTTAGAAAAGTTAGGTCATAAAGTGGTGTTTGTGTGCAGGAAAACACTGTAAAGGAAGATAAATATTTTCCTACAGAAATGTCATAAATGCCACGAACAAGTGCAGAAAATTGTGATTTATAATAGGAAGAAAAATTAAATGTTGTGACTCCAACCACCAGAGGGCCATATAATTACACCCTCTGTTAAAACTGGTACATGTGGCCCTTTGAAAACCCACCTACAGCTGGGAAGGGGACCAGTCTCTGAATTATCATTCTGGTGGCAGGACTCAGCTTGTTGGCCTTCTGAATCAGCACATTCAGTCCCACCTAGTAAATACAAAAACACTTCAAATAAATCAGGTTCTTTTTTAAGAAATCTTATAAAAATTCAAAACCAACTCTGAGAAATGTTGCTGTTGGTAAAAACTCATGTAAAAAGCAAGTTTTAACACTGCTTTATAGTAAAATGATTCATTGTATTTGCAGCAGTAGTGTTTTTATTAGTAATACTATAAGGATTCTTCCTTTAGTTAAAACATTAGCATTGTACTAGAACTGTATTGCTATAACTATCAGCACTGCTAATAATACTGTGTATAAAATACAGCCAAGCACTCCATTATAGCTGCCTGTAAACAGATGTTTTAATATAGTTTTAGTTTTTAGTTTTATTTTAATTCAATAATTTAATAATAATCAGTTTTTATTTTTCGTTCACCAGAGACATGCAAAAATACAGCTTTCCCAAATGAATTCAATACAACATGGTACAAGTTATTCATAGCACAAGGAAAAAAGGAGCAACTGAAACACTTTTCCAGGTGCACGACAAAAAGCAATGCACGACAAAACTGACACATTTCAACCAACAGTCGCTGATGAAGACTGTTGGTTGAAACACATTTGTCGTGTTGCTGTCATAGGCCCAGAATTAAAAGCTTCTAAAAAAGACATTATTGTGTGCTGATGGTCAGTTTTGTATAATAATAAATAAGTTATTTATAGACAAATGGTCATTTGGAGGATGACGTACAACTTAAAGTTTACAGCTCTTTTCAGCAGGTAAAATTCCCCCCATTTTTATTTTTTAAATAATATTTCTGAGGATATCAAGCAGTAAATTAATATCAATGAATAAAAAACGCACTCACTGCAATAGAAACAGCGCTGGTCACAGCTCCTACATAGCCCTGAAGAAACTTGGATGTTGGTGTTGGCTGAGGAGAAGAAGAAATGTGTCACAGCTTTATACATAACAACCTAAAATCGATTGAATGATTTCATATTGTTACCAGAAAAAAAATAAGAAATTTGTCTTGGTTTCCACAGTGTCAGCTGTTTCCCATTAATACACATAAATACAAAAGATAGACTTAAGAAAAAAAAATCAGGAAGACGCAGCACAACATATGATTATTATGGGCATAAATCGATAAAAAGCACCCCAAAATAGATAAATATTATATTGTTATAATATAATTATAACAGTTGTTTTGCAAGACTAAATAACTGAATATCCACAGTAAATAGTTCTGACCTTTGTGGCGTTGCGGTTGGCATAGTTCACACAGGCGTTATGACTTTGGTTCAGCCACTGAAGGAGAGAAGGAAGGAATTAAGATGAATGTTGAAGAAAGGAGAGGAAGAGGAAGAATTGGGGAAGAAAAAGGATAGAAGAATAAAAAAATAATAAAAACAAAGGACAGGAGGAGGAAGGAGCGATAGACAGACATGTTTAAACAGATAGATATTTAGAGGCTTATAAGTTTCTTTCTAAAGCGACAGCAGACAGAGAAGCAAACAGAGCAGCAGCACTTTATTTTACAATGTCCTTACTCCAGTGAAAACCGGTGGGAAAGCACTGCATGTCAACAGAAAAAGTGCTCTTCCTGGATGTTCAAAATGTACAATAAATGCAATGGTTTCACAGTATGCTGTTGTTTTACAGTACCTGCCATATAATGGTAGACACCACAGTCTGATTTGGGAGAAGAAGGCCAATGACCTAGATGAGACCAGGGAACAAAGCTTATTTTTGGGCAAAATAAGTCCAGAGTCTCATTTCATCTATCTCCAAAACACGACCATGTTCATGAACATCTGCACAGCCATGATTTCAAATGTATGAATTTCATATGAGACTTACAATCGGTGTTCCGAATGGTACATAACCTGCACAGCGAAGAAATGATTTCAGTGTAAAAAAAAAAAAAAGAAAAAGAAAGAAAACGAGGACAAAATGGAAGTAAGTTCAACAACTTCAGCAAAGATCTTCATCTGAGGTCGTACCTGACATTCGAAAT
Source organism: Plectropomus leopardus (assembly GCF_008729295.1). Lineage (NCBI taxonomy): Eukaryota > Metazoa > Chordata > Actinopteri > Perciformes > Serranidae > Plectropomus > Plectropomus leopardus. The sequence continues at coordinate 25,231,477 of NC_056471.1, forward strand.
GGCATGAAGATCTTCTCTCCTGTGTCAGGATGAATGATGGCCTGCGTGCAGAGAGCATGACATCATCCTCATGCTGCAGGAGCCCAGAGGCTTGAATGTATGGAGGTGCAGCTCACCTGAGCCTGACTTACAGGTGTGACTGATGGATCACTTACCTGCTTGATCTTCTGAGCTTCCCACAGCTGCACAGCAAAGCAGAGAAGGGCTCAAATTAATCCTAAATTTTATTTATGATTATTACTATTATTTTTTACTTTGGGTTAGGAGATATTCACAAACTTTTGACTGTGATAACTGCAAGTTTTACTGTGTTTACCAAACTGTCACTATATATTCTGTACTGTGTAGCAGGCTGCTCACCTGAAGATCAGACACTCCAGGTGGAAGCTTGCCCTGTTTATAGTCATCAAGTAGTTTTATGCATTCTTTCAATCGTTTCTACAAACAAAGGAAAAGAAAAAATATGGAATGTAATGACATATAAACATATGTATCTACAAACACCAAAAAAAGCCATTTTTTTTAGTTATTTACACCATTTGTTAATCTTACAAATACTTCGTTTGTCGTTTAATTAAAAAATGTAAAATTAATCGATTTTTAAATGTCAGAAAATTGTGAAACATACCTCAAGAGCCCAAAAATATTCAATTCACTATCATATACAAGACAATATATTATATCATAAGACAAACTAAATCAAGAAACGATAATATTTGAGAGGCTTGAGCCAGCAAATATTTGGGAAAAAAATATATAAAAAACAATATTAACAATTCAGTTTCTAGTTTGTTTGTCTGTTCTGGGCTACTGTAGAAGACGACCCACTCAGTATGTAGATATAAGCTTCTCATTATAAGGTAACAAAAACAACATTACTCTTATTTTCAGGTTATTTTAAACTAAAAAAATATATAGTTATGAATTATACATTCCATTGCTGCCAATGTATCTGCTAAATATTACACACGAGACCTTTTACCAATTATCAGCGTTCGTCTCTTGGCATTAATTAAACCCATTAACAAATCTCTGTTCATCAAAATGACATATTTAGCTTTTTTTTCCCCATGAAAAATATCACTTTGTGTCTTAGAATGGCTTTGATGTAATTCTACACCTCTGCCTCATTTAGTATTTGCTGATACATGAATATGTAAATTATTGCAGTTGTTCGCCTGCATTTCAAGAAAAACCTGCTCACCTTCAAATCTACTCATCAAACACGTCTGCTTATAAAAAGTCACACATCACATGAGTCTTTGGCTTGACAATGTTATAAAAGAATAATAATGTGTTGCTAATGTTAGTTTAACCCTGCTTCCAATCACCAGCTCTGATGATTTGAACTGAACTTCAATTTGGAAAATACGATGTGTGGCTACACTTGCCTTCTCCTTATTTAGATGCATTATTATGTAAAGTTGAGGGGATTGGTTCTTTAGATTTGCGAGGTATGAAATCCCGGCTGTCTAAATCCCTGTTCGACTGTCACTGGTACTCTGCAGTTTAATAGCCGAAATGCTCAGTCATGGCACTGACTGCTTATTTTGTCATGATTCGTCTTGTCACTACCAAAAAAAAAAAAAAAAAAAGCACGATATTGATATGTTAAACCTTGATTTACACTGGAGGTCTTTAAAGAACATTGAACTATTAACTGTTCAGCTCTTCAAAAGTTTAACGCGTAAACAAACACCACTGTTTTAAAAATCGGATCGCTTATGTAACAGTTTATAACACTCTTATTGATGGAAGCTTTGACGGACATCTATCAGCAAGATTTAGACAATTTCACCGTTTTTGTTGTTTTATTTACCTCGGACACAAACAGGGTGCTGGGGTCGATGATGTCCACGAAGTGTCTCAGTCGACCGAGGAATGAACCCTGGAAGAGACAGCATGACAAAGTTAATTCTTAATGAAAGCAGACACACATTGACAGTTCGCCACCCTCCCCTCTGTGAATGGACAATTTAACAAGTCCTCTGAAGTCTGAATTTATTTATCACCTCTCACTTTGCTTCAGTTTGATCGTACCACTTCTAAAGTTCCTAAAACCATCACTTTGTCTGCAGCACACTGCAGGCTCAAAAATGGTATTTATTTATTTATAATGTCTTATTAAGCACAGTTTATTGTTTCATATGAAAAAAATAAACATAATTAACACTTGGCCGCCAAACAGTCAGATTTAAAATCACAGTCACATTCTTTGAAATAAACGTGTCAACACATCCTCAGGTCATAAAAATACCCAAATTCTATTAAATGCTCAAAGGGGAAATGTCAAAACAAAAAAATGATCAAAAGTATAAAACTGATGACATTTTTTTTGTTTTTAATGAAACAATGGCAAAAGTACAGCTGAGATGAAGAAGTACAATGCGCCTTTTGAGATGAACTTTGACGAAAATGTGACTAAAGTTTACATTTACCAAACACATTCCTCCGAGTGAGTCTGGGAGCTGCTGGGTAAGCGCCCTGTTTTCTGTTCCTCTCACTGTCTTCATCAGCATGCCAACAGCTAAGTGTGTGTGCCAACAGTCTGAAAAGGCCCAACAGCAATTTATGCCAAGAGTCTCTCTGGCAAACCAGATGGGCGAAAACATGGCAGCTTCAATCAGATTCCCTCGGAGACATTTATCAGTTATGAAGGGCAGAAAAGTGGAAAGACAAACCCTTCTGTATTTTAATTATCCGTTAGCATCGGGCCCTAATTGGAATGACTGGAAACAACATCCAGACCTTCTAGAGACTGTAAATAAGGCATCTCTTCTGTAGTGTAACCCTGAATTTCCTGCCATCCCTCCATCACACGTCTCTTCCTCCGACAGGCCATATGTGCTGCAGTGCTGTTTTGTAAGAGTGGGGCAGACTGAGGATCCATGTGAGGAGCCCGCTTTAATTATGCATGAGTTTCAGCTCCCCGGAGAGTACACAACAAGGCTAGCAGAGACGGAGCGCGGCAGAAAGCACAGACAAACTGAGCTAGATTTATGCTGATTCAAAGACTGGCCTAATTTTGACTGCTTTGACGCAACGAACTGAAAGTGTTACAGCACCTTTATCAAAAACAGCATGATCTCCAGGTTGCAGACGGAGGAACAAAAAGGTTTACGGGGGTCAGATAGAAAAGATTTCCTGCTAGGAGGAACCAGCACCAGGAGCTGGAAACCAAGAACTAATTACTGTCTTCTTTTAAATTATGGTGATCTAAAAGATGTGGTGAGAATCACTAAAAAAAAAAAAAAAAGGTAATTCACATGAGACAAAGGGTGTAAATGAACTGTTATTTAGGCTTTTTGTGAACCATGCAATATCCTGTGTTAAATGGTGTGTTCGTGGACAGATTATAAAGACACTGCATCACTCCCACATTATAGCAAGACCCCCAGTATGAAAGACACACAAAACAAGATCATTTTGTGTATCTGTACTGTTGTTTTGTGTCTTTTTGTAGTCATGGTTTGTGGCCATTTTGCATCTCTTCGTTGTTGTTTTATGTCTCATTGTAATTTTTTTTTGTCTCTCTTTGGGACCATTTTGCAGTTTTTTTGTAGTTGTTTTGCATCCCTAATGCTGCTTTATATCTCTTTGAAATTGTTTTGCATGTCTTTGTGGTTGTTTTTCACCACATTGTGAAAGATTTGCATCTCTGTATGATTGTTTAGCATCTCTGTGAGCATTCTGCATGTCTTTGTGGTTGTTTTGCATCTCATTGTGACCATTTTTGAATCTCTGTAGTTGCTTTATGTCTCTTTGTGGACGTTTTGTATCTGTCATCATTTTGCATCTCTTTATAGTTGTTTTACATCACTGTTTTTTATCATGTTTTTTATTATGTGTTTCTTTGTGGACGTTTGCATGCTTCTTTTTGGGGCTGTTTTGCATCTCTTTGAAGATGTTTTGCATGTCTTTATGGATGTTTAGGATCTAATTTTGACCATATATTTTTCTATTAGTTGCTTGCCTGTCTTTGTCTACATTTTGCATCTGTATCATTTTGCTTTCTTAAAGACCATATTTTGCATCCCTTTTTTGGTTTGCATCCCAGAGTGGGGTTTTTCCATCTCTTTGTAGTTGTCTGTGGTTGTTTTGCATCCCTGGGAGATTGTGAATCTCATTGTAGTGATTTTGCATCCCATTGTGGCTGCTTTATGTCTTTTTCTGGCTGTCTTACTACTTTTTTTGAAGTCGTAGTGCATGTCTTTGGGGTTGTTTTGCATCTCTTTATGGAAGTTTTTCATCTCTTTTAAGCCAGTTTACATCTCTCTGTGGAAGGTTTTCATCTCTTTTAAGCCAATTTGCATCTTTTTGTTGAGATTTTGCATCCCTTTATAGAAATGTTCTGTCTCTTTGGGCTTGTTTTGCCGTTGTTTTGCATCTCTCCGTAGTTGTGAAAATGTCTTTCATACAAGAAATAAATCACTTCAAAGTCAGGCTCAGGCCCAGGAGGACCTTTGGTCCCTTGACCTCCTTTCCATAGTTTTTCCATGTATTTTGATAAGAGCTGCATTGATCACTCATATCAGTTGAAACAAGACCAGATCAGAAAGTTTAGTGACTTATTTACACAATCAGTTTATGGACCTTGCTCTGTGCAGTACCATCGTGTGAATTATTTCCTTTTGGCTGCTGTTCAGATGAAGAAGCCTTAGAAATTTAAATGTAACCAGTTTGCAGCCACTTCGTTAATGTGCCATCGGACTTAACGTGAAGGTCACGTTATCTTTCAGGGCTGACCGATGCAAATTCATTCGTGAGGACGGAAAATTGAGTAATGGGCTTCAGATAAGGGCGGACAGCCCATTAATCTCGATCACATGTGAGGCCACAGCAAGTCTGCAGAAAGCATCCCGGATAAATAATAAACTCGAGTGTTAAAAGTGTGATTTGGATTAGATTAATGTATAAAATAATGTGCAGATCTGGAGATAATGTAACAGATAAGCGAACAGAAGCGACTTTAAAGCCTAAAATAGAAGAAGAAAAGAAAAAAAGGAGGGGAGACGAGAAATGTAGTTACATATGTATCGGGATAAAGTGCCTTTAAATGGACGCGCAGGATATCAGTCTTGGCTGCAGACCTGAGCAGTCTGATATAATCTTTCACGGAGCAGCAGCGATGCAAAGGGTGTGCAATCTGTCCGTGCAGATGATAAACAGCGATATGAACCTGCCAACAGACGATTATCTCCACTTGTAAAACTAAAATGCACTCAAAACAAATGCAATCACGCTCAGAAGTTCATGATCGGTTCAAAGTTGTTGCGGTTTAATAACAAAGACTCGGAGCGCAGATCAAAGGCAACTTTCGCTACAAAAGTGTGCGCATCCGAGCAGCCGGAGCGGAGCAGCAGCAGCAGGGCGGAGGATGGGGGCTGTTTTTCACCCGAAAGCCTCACAAACAAAATGCCACATTAATGCACGTTTAACGGGAGATAAAAAAGACTCACCTGCTCGTATCGAGGTCTCCCGAGCTGGAAGGCAGGACATGCTGCAGATTCCGCCATGACACCGAACTATTTATTTATTAATGAACTGAATCATGAACGGATTTTCCAAGTGCAGCGAACTACATTCAGTGTGAAACTAGTGAAGCAGCGAGCCGCTCCGTCTGCCGGGATGTGTAGTCTCCCCGTTTGCGTTAACACTGGCAAAGTTGAACCGCATGACTACACATCCCAAATAATCGATAAGGTGAAAGCTATTGCATAACTGTTCGGAATGATCTTGGGGGAGAGATAACAGTTGATGCACCCATAGGTGTCAAGATTGGCCCAATTAATCATTATGAGAGGAGGTGTGGCCTGAAGACAAACAAACATGTCTGCACGGAGTAATGATCAGCCGGGATCCTCTCAGGTTCACTTCAGAATGAAGAAAGATCAGAATAAATATCCTGAAGCAAAATATATATGTATACATTCGTCATCACGCTGGACACTTTCATTATGCTCTTGTCATTAAGTGGCCGAGGGCAAAAGACTGCTGCTTCCCAATAAACTCTATTGAACTAAAAGTGCCTTTGTACTTCACATTATTATATAACTAATCACAATTAATCATATAGCACATTTTATCCATGATACCTGTCCCAAAGCAAAAAACTTTAAAAATTAACATAACCTTGGCTATATGATATTTCAGTGTTGAAAAGTAACTAATTACATTTACTCAAGCACTGTACTTTAAGTACAATTGTGAGGCATTTGTATTTTACTCGAATATTTTCAATTCATGGTACATTTTTACTCCACTACATTTACATGAATGCTTCAGTGAATTACTAAAATTTAGATAAATAACATATCATTTAACTGATACGTTGTGTTTTATTGTGGATTAAGCTCCCCAGCATTATATAAAGATGTTTAAATTAGCTCCAGCTTTACCAGCCGCAACATTACAGTGATAAACATATTATTGCATCACAATTATAATCCAGCAATACAGGAGACCAGATATCGCTGTGATGACTGTGACAGCAGAGTCATGAGATAAATCTCATATACTTCATTCCTGATGCTGCATGTAGAAACAATTATGTGCAGAAGGGAGAAAGGTTTGCAGGCCAAACATTGTTTTTCAGGTTATTTTGTGGACTAAATCTATATTTTGATTAGCACTGATACTGTAATATAAAATTATGTAACCTGTATTAGAATAGAGAGTTTCTCGGGTAAAATGTGAGGTATTTCATCTTTGCTCATCTCAAACCACCATGCTGCTACTGCCAGCTAAACAACAGCTGAAAGAAATGCCAAATGGCTTCAAAGAGATATAAAATGGCCAAAAAAAGATGCATAGCAGCAACACAGGGATGCAAAATCACCACAAGAGATGCAAAATGATAAAAGATGCAAAACAGTCATACAGAGATGCAAAACTTCCACAATGAGACACAAAACAACCACACACATGCAAAACCATTTCAAAGAGATGTAAAATGGCCACGAAAAGAAACAAAGCAGTCACACAGGGATGCAAAAACACCTCAAAGAGATGCAAAATGGTCACAGAGGTAATCATACAGAGATGCAATGCAACTACAAAGAGACACAAAATGGTCACAGTGAGTTGCAAAACAACCACAAGATATGCAAAATAATTTCAGAGATGTAAAGCAGCCATAAAGAGACACAAAGCAGCAACATAGGGATGCAAAATCACCACCAAAATGCAAAACGATAACAGATGCAAAACAATCAGATGCAAAACTTCCACAGTGAGACACAAAATAAACATAGACATGCAAAACCATTTCAAAGAGATGTGAAATGGCCTCAAAAAACCCAAAGCAGCCGCATAGGGAAGCGAAACACCTCAAAGAGATGCAAAATGGTCACAGAGATGAAAAATAATCATACAGAAACGCAATGTAACTACAAAGAGACACAAAATGGTCACAGTGAGTTGCAAAACAACCACAAGTTATGCGAAAGGACGTCAAAGAGATGTAAACAAGCCACACAGGGATGCAAAATGGTTCCAAAGAGACACAAAACAATCATAAATGCAAAACGTCCACAAAGAATGCAAAACAACTACTATAGATTTAACACTTGTAGTATAGTATATACTTAAGTACTTTTACTGAAGTAAGATTTTAAACGCTGGATTTTCTCTTGTTATTGAGTATTTCTTCACTGTGGCTCTGCAACTTATTTGAAGGATCTTAATATTTTTCCTGCAATTGACAACTTTTCTGGTCTTCCATCGTATTTATTCCTGCAGTGCAAAGCTGCTGCTGAGCATGTACAGACAGCTCAGTCTAAATAGGAAATGCACCAAATCTCCTGAGCCTATAAGGAAAAACAACCTACGCTGTTATATTTTGCTTTAGTGAAGGAACTTATGCAAATCAGTATAACACAATATGAAAACAATGCTAAAACACCTCAAAAACAAACAAGTGAAGTTAAGTTGCCAGCAGTGTACGAGCAACTTCTCTTCTCATGTGTTTTACATGGAATAGACTCCATTTATAACAACATTATCTCTGATAAGACAGTTTGCAAAAGCGAGGACAAGGTCTGTGCTGAACCAGCAGGATTCCTCCCAAACTGTGAAGGAAGGAGTGTCCTCTAGTGGACACACATGAGCACTGCTGCAGCGTACCACACATACCACGCATACAGTATGTGCAGGATGTTTAGTCTCTGCAGTCTCACTGAGATCTGATCAGCGACAAACCAACAACAGAGGGACCTCACGAAGTCTGGCTATGTGCATTTTATTTTATTACAGTACAGTACTGCGGTCATGTAAAGCATTGCAAGTAGCTACAGTGGGGCTAGAGTGACATTAGTATATATACTGTCATGGCAAAAGTGTTTTATAGAAATAACTTATTTTACTCTTATCTGCTGCATTGATGCTTTATTACTACAATAAGATTTTGCTATTAAAAAAAATAAAGTGGCAAAAATGATGAAACAAAGAAACAAAATGCAAACAATAAGTCTCCATCTCCTTTAGTCAAACATGAACAGACTCAAATATGAATACTGTGTTTTGCTTATCATACAGCGATGCAGAAACGTCTCTTCTCATAGTATTCACATTGCAGCGCAGCATTTTATGACGTGTTGCTTTTTTTTGTAGCATTTCTTAAATTCAGTTTGAAAATATGCAATTACCTCGAGTTAACCTTTCTGCACTTGGCATTTCAGAAAAAAAGTCTGAGAGGAAAGTGTGTCAAAATTTTTTTGCACTTCGACAGCTGTAATTTAAAAGGTTACTTGAGCTAACGTTATATTTTGCCACAAGAACTACATTAACCCCAAAAGAGCAGCTTTAATGCTCTCCTAAAAAGTTTTATCCGGCCTGTATTTTATTTTAAGCATGTGAGAAAGCAGTGAGTTTAAAGTTTAAATTGACGGCTGACTACTTGAAATTATTCTACAAAGCATGGCTGAAATAATCACTGAGCTTTGATTGAAGCTTTTTCTCTCACAGTAATTCATCTTCGTGCCAAATTGGGATAGTAACCAGCATGCATGTTGGATATTATCGTGTCTACATCAACAAGGCAGTATCAGCAGTGAGGAGACCTGGATGTGAGATCGGATTTTTTGGAGCGTTTGTTTGACTGTAACTGTCTCTGGAACAGTGATTCCAGATCTTTAATAACAACCCTGTGTTTTGCCTCCGCTCTTGAGGAAACAGTATTCAACACCAGTGTTGTCATCACTTGTGTCTGCTGCGCACTTGAAGTAATGTGGGCGTCTGCTCCATGATCCGAAGTAACAGATTATCAATGTAGTCCTCCAGGTCTCGAACCTGTAACTTCACCTTCTTCAGCTCGGCCTCACATTTTTGCAGCTGCGCCGCCTGCTGCTCGGAGGCCGCCTGCTGCTTCTGCATGTCCATCTCCTGCTGCAGCAGCAGGGAGATCAGCTCCATGTTGGTCAGGTGTTGGTACTGGGCCGAGTTGTCCACTGTCACCTCCTACAAGAGAGCGCAGAGCAAGAATATGTGTGCGAACCTGGCCGGTAATTGACACAGTCAAAGGAGTAGATCAACATCCATAAATAACACATTATGTAACTTTTATTTTGCACGTATTTATGAATGCTGGGGGTTGGGAGGGGCGCAAACTGGTTTTAGGATGTAAGAATGACTGTGCCCCAACAATCTTAAAGCTGCAATTTTTGCACAACTAATTTATCATAATTAGTTGGGGAGGAATATGGGGATAATTATGTATGTTAAATCTTTACGAACTGATGTTTTGTATTTTATTTAATCAAATTATTTAATTAATTTATTTACTTGCCCAGGGATACGGGCAGAAAATAGCATGCTAAAACCTGGTACAGAACATCTGTCCTTGTTTTACATTAGGTTAATAATAAGCAATGTGCTGGAGTGGAGTTATGTGGAGTATTTGAGTAACAGAAAAATTAAAAGGCAAATCACCCGATCAAATTACACAAAAAAAAAGCAAATTAGCATATATTGTATTCTTTTATTGTTTAATTATTATTATTATGATATTATTATTTGTGAGCCATGTTGCTTGTTAGTCTTACTTTCTTAATAAATACAAAAAGTAAAATTATTATTATTATTATTGGGGTTGGAGGGCACCAGGGAAAGCTCGCCTAAGGCATTGAATGTGTTAAATATGGCTCTTGATGCTGGCAAACTGATGTGCAGGGTGCTAAAATAAAAGCTCCTCCTCACTGAAATATCCACAGAAAGACGTTCTAATCCCAAAATATCAACTTAAATGATGCAATGATACTTCATTTTAAAAATTAAATACATTTAACTGTGGTGTAATATTTTCACATTAAATAAAATCTAATTTCATGAGAATTTAAAGTAAATATATTTAATTGATCACTGCTAACATTCCCTTCCATTATACCAGGCTAGCTTTATGCTAAACTAGGCTAACTGTCTCAGATTTGGCTTCATATTTAACATACTGAAGTGAAAGTTGTATCAGTCTAGCTATTAGCAAGACAGCATAACAGGCTTTTTCTCAAATTTCAAACTATTCCTTTAAATGAGAAACTGATTGAAATTAGTGGCTTATAACGATGGGTATTAAATGGCTTACCATGGCGTATCGTGTTGCAGATGGTGATTCACAGGAAATAATGAAGTCATCTTTGCTCCTGCAGTGTATTTATTAGCACTGAGTGCACTGCTGGTCTTAATAAATGCTCATGGAAGCATTAAATAGTCTGTGGACCTAATGGCTTTCTGTAATTTAGTATGACATGTTAATAACTTCATTCTTCTGCTGTTTGCACACAGTGAGACTCACACAGCATTATGGGTACACTTTAATAAACTGACTGAGTCTTTGGATCCTGTCTGCCACTTACTGATAGGTGACATAATGGATGGTAATGCTGGTCTGCACACCGACTCAAATCTACAAATTACTGTCAAAACACAATTTCCTTGTGTTATCCTATGAAAAAAGGGATGTGTTTTATTTATTTTCATTGCAGTATCAACCCCAGAATTTACCTGAACCGTTAAAGAAACACACGATGGAGAAATCATAAAAAGCAAAAGCAGTTCATAGATTTAAAAGTATTTAAAGGTAATAAACAGCATTTTATAATGACGGTGGCAGCATCAGAATCACCTTATTGCATGACATACTTTTACGGAGACAATCCCTGGTGTTACAGAGGAAGACTGGAGACATTATTTTAGGACCTGGAAGTCTTATCTGGGACAAAGAATTAATGGGATCAGCATTTCTCTCCCCAGTAACCTCAGTCTATATAGGGAGCTGGTGCTGGAGGTGCACACTTTTCATGTCTGTTTCTTTTTCCCTTTTTAATCCTGATTCATTTTCTAAATGGCAGTAATATTACTCAATTACAAGATGTTAAAGGTACATGTAAAACAGCTTAAACTAAGAACTGCCTAGCTGTGTGTAACTGTGTTTTTTTTTTTTTTTACAGTTAATGGAAATATCATACAGATCTGTATGAATATTTTATTTTCGCCACATTAGTATAATTATGCAACACAATATGTCTGTAAATGACCAAAAATGGTCCTCCTTTTGAGCAAATTGTCAAATACCGACACTTAGTAAGTCCCAGTCGCGCCAAAATATGACTCTCCTGCAGCAGTTTTGGACATACAGGGGATGGCGTTGTAATTTACGCTTGTTACATGCATTGTCTCTTTTCAAAATAAACTTAAGTTTTCACTAGAAATGTACAGTCTCTGCTTGTTAAATGCAAACAGTCTTTCAAATAAACTTACAGCGTAGGGTTTGTTTTTGGTTTTTAGTTTTGTTGTTTAGGCAACAAAACTATATGGTTAGGTTTAGAAAAGAACTTGATTTGACTTTAAATAGTTTGTCACTCACATAATTTAATGACTCACTGTATGTCAAGTTGTTTGTCTCATCACCTCCCACCCGCCCTGTGCAGACTTTTTCGCTCTTTTTGCTACAGTAGTTGCTCAAAGCTTCAACAAATGCCACCATCCTGTGCGTCTAATACTGCTGCTTGATGGTGTCTGTTTGTCAGCTGTAAACGCTGTAAATGGTTCATTAAAAGCTGTTTTTTGTTTTGGTTGTACCTGACTCTTCTCAGGCTCCGCTGTAACCTGGTGGGCGATGCGTCCAGGGTTGATGGTGGACTTCAACTTCTCCAGAACCGAACGACTCTCCTTCTTCTCCGATTGGCTGGAGGTCAACGGCTTCACTGGATGAGGTCTGCAAAGAAAAGAGGTCAGCACGAGTATTTCAACACAGCAGATTCACTGTAAGTGCATAAAAGTTTCCTCATGACTAATCTTGCACAGACAAATGACTGTCAGCAGTTACAACATCAGAAACACTTCAAAGCAGATTAGATAATGTGAAAGAATCTGTGAAGGAAAAGTTAGAAATACAAACACTATCTACTGTTCTTTGAGCATTTAAACTGCAGCCATGTGAGTCCAGTTAAAATAAGAAATTTGCTCGCTTGTTATTGGAGGATTTAGTCATCTCAGGGATAAAAAAAAAAACAGGTTTCACAGAAGCAAGGGAATGTTTGGAAACAGAAATCACAATAAAAACCAGACTTCAAATTACAGCTTTGCCGTGATCACAGTACAGAAAGGAGCTGGGTTTCTAAAATAAAAAAAAATAAAAAATGTTTTTTCTCGTATTTTTTTCATTCTCTATAATAAGAGAGTATAATTAAATAGTTCAGTAACATTTACTCTACGATCTGTTTGTTTCTTGGACAACAAACATGTTTTTTAACATAATTATATTTTTGCACATTCCTGCCTAGCTCTTTTGTTTTAAACAGTTGCATTGTACATACTGGCATTGTAGTTTTTATACATTTTTTTCTGTTCTATATTTATTATTATTATTGTCTATGCACCTCAACACGCAAAGCAGATTTTTTGATTGTGAAAACCTACATGGAAAAAAGCCTGATTGTCATGAAGAAATGTACCTGCTGTAAAGATATCCCAAACAAAAAGATTGCGCATATATAACAAAGTATATGAATCACTTGTTTCCTGGGACTAAATCCAGGTGTGACAACTGACATTTGGAGAGCCATAAATCTGTAATTAATTATCATGGAACTACACTGGATGAAAACACATATTCTGGTAATACAATACAATACAATACAATACAATACAATACAATACAATACCATATCATATCATATCATATCATATCATATCATATCATATCATATCATATCATATCATATCATATATCATATAAAAGAAGAAATGCTTTTAGAGTTGTTCTGACACCATTGCAAGTATAGAAAATGTGTTCAACATTGCCTAAAATGCTGAATCGGCTATCAGCAACAACACAAGTCTAAGCACTGATCCGATACCACATAGTTTACCTCTACCTGCTCCGACGCAGCTAATTCAAACCATCAACTCGTTTTGAACTCCTGAAGCTGCTGAAGACAAGCTGATCGTTTGAATCAGCTGCGATGGAGCAGAGAGAGATCTGAAACATTCGGGACAAGTGGTACTCGATGAGAGGTTTAGGAAATGCTGCCACACAACAATGAAATAAATTATTCCACAACCATACTGGGTTAGCAGAATACAGCTGTCATTTTTTTATGGATCACTACCTAATATCAGCTGATACACAAGTTCGGGAATCAGATTGGGAAGGAAAAAATGGTATTGAGTATCTCTATGAGCTTCACTTAGTATTTTTTCAGTATCTGGACATAATTTAGCGGATAGGGAAGTCCTGATCGGATTGAAGGAATCAGTATCGTGCATTTTTTAATTGATCGGGATGGGTTATTTTAAACACGCATCTTGTCCAATTCTTGGTTTACGTCCGCTGTCACACAGGCGTCTTAAACAGAGGGCAGGATTTGCTGCAGATATTCAGGTTTTACTGTCGTGCTGCTACTTTAATAAGTAGGAACTGTCTTTTTTCATGTAATTGAAGCTGCTTCACCACTTTAAATAGAAATGTAATTTTTGTTCATTTTTAGTGAACTAGTTTCACAGTAATGCTGTGACCAATTTTGATTTGTTGATACTGGAAGTGTTAAAGTTCAGCTATAACACCACTTTTATGTGGATTGTGATTATATTAATAATTAATAGTGTTTTGTACTTTTATCACAATGCTGCACTAAATGGATTTGAAAGCAATTTTAGACACATTTTAGTTTGTTTACTTTGTTATTTTGTGATAAAATTGTGAGTAAAATTGCAATTTAAATTGTAATGAGAGCCATATTAAAAGAATTTTAGTTTGTTTATTTTGTAAAGCCTTTTTTTGTAAAACCTTTTTTTTTAAAATCTCAAGGAACTGTTTGGATGCAGACATTTTTCTTGATTTGCATTGCAGAGATATTAAACTGTCAAGCATTAAAACTCAATTGATTTTTACTTTTTACTTTAAAGTACTTGAAGTGTGCAATGTGTAGCTGTATTATCCAGGTAAATACAAGTATCGGATCAAGACTCTACAAGCAGATACTCAGTATCAAATGATTCAGATTGGGGTCAGACGTAAAAAAAAAATAAAAAAAACTAGATCGGGACATCCCTAGTAGCAGGTGGTCAAAGTAGCAGCAAAAGTAGCTAAATTTAGGCAGAACAAAGTGTAAGAAAAACAACAAAATGCACAACAGCCGACAAGAAACAGAATCATGAGATGAAAAACATAAATGTGAAGCAAAGCCAAGCATAGTGCAGCAGGTATCATCCAACGGCTTTGGATGAAAAAAACTTACAGAAGCATAAATACATTCAGCATCAAACAAGCCAGGCCAAAAGTCAACAAAGCAACCAAATAAAAACCATTACGTGTTTTGTGGTGGATGTATAAATCTGCAGCTCGTAAACACCTACACATGTGATACCCTTGTGTGAGGGTTCTCACCTGCTCTCCTGACGGGGCAGGTTGCTAGCTGGCTGTGTCTCCTCAGGGAAAAGTGAGTGCCGTGCATCGACCAAGGGCTGGTCAGTGGTGGAGGAGGAGGAGGTGGTGTAGGGGGCCACAGCCAGAGTGGCTCCAGCACTGGGCCCCATGCTTGAGGGATGTATGGAGGGGCAACAGACAGGGGTAGCTGGTGTGTCAGCGGACAGGGAGAGTGCACGAGGGATGGAGGGAGGAGAGGGTTCCTGCAAAGATTGCCCAATCTTTGACTTTGAAGGGGTTCTGGAGTTTGGTGCTACTTTAGCGTGGAGGTCTTCAAAACTGATATCAGAGGATTTTTCTGTCGCTGTGTTGTCTGTTGAAGATACGTGTGATGTTGTGTTGTTGGTGCTACTATCCACTAATGCCAGAAGGGAAGAGAGAGCCGTTTTCGAGGGCTGATATGACAACGGTCCTTCGCTGACCTCGGAAATATTTTGAACGAGGGATAAGAACTGTTCGAACTCTCTGTCTCCGCTTTTGCTTTGGTTGCTCGGGCTGCCGCTGCTGTTCTGTCGGGAAACTCCTTTTGGTCTGAAACGTGCACTAACAATGCCAGGAAAGGTCTCATTCTGGTTATGTGTTTTGGCTTGTGGGTTCCCGTTATCATCAAAGTCCTTTTGTGTCTTTTTGAAATCATCCACATTTCTTGATGTAACTTCTTTGGATTCAGTTTCAAAATCGGTTGGGTTAAATGTTTGATTTTGTGATGACAAAGCAGCGATCTCTCTGCTGTTCCCCCTCGAGTCACCATGCGGCGCCACATTGTTCAAATCACACTGTCGATCTTGACAGTTGTCTTGGCAAATCGGAGAGACTTTGAAGAGTTTGTTTGACGCCGCGGTCATCTCAAAGGAAGAGTTCAGCTCAGGTATGTAGGTGTCCTTCAAAGTGAACATGTCCTCAGGTGTGGTCGCCGTCTCTACATGGTATGCCGAAATCTGTGAAGCTTCTGGCAGTGGTGGAAAACTCTTTGTGGCTTTAAGAGTATCCGCTACCTCTGACTGCGAGGAACCATCCGAATCAATGAAACCAAAATCTGAATTATTCAGGTTCAGATCTCCTAGGGTCAGCGAGAAAGACACATTATTGTCGATGTATGTGTTTTCAGGTGAATTAGACTCCGTCTCCTCCATTGGACTGGTTGTAACATCTAGCACTTTTGCATCTGACTTTGAAGTAGTAATGGAGGTCATGTTCAAGAGGTCTGCAACAGATATCTCACTGTCAAGAAGTATTTTAGGTCCAGAGTTCACCGATGGGATCTTATTTCCAGCTGTTTCTTCAGCATTCAACGATAAACGATGTCCGTAGTTTCCTCTACACACTCGTCCATACAGGTCCTGCTCGAACAGCATCCCTCCCCAGCAGTCAGTTTCATCTTCCAAAGGTTCATATTTGAACTTTTTGAGCTTCTCTTCAGAGACGAATCCAGGTGTTGTCATATTTGTGTACGACTGAGAGTTGACGCTAAGGGAGTCGGAGGTCTCGCTGCTTGTGTGCGGGTCCGGGGATATGCTGTTTCTTTTGCATTCTCCTTCTCGTCCACGTTGCAGCGAGGCCACGCCGGTCTGTGAGAGCAGGTAAGCTTCTTTATGGACGGCCAGCTCTTGACCGCGGTGCAGCCAACCGTCTGAGTAAATCTCATTCACAGAAGTTCTTAAAAGTCTCCTCGGAGGCAACGGTGGAGGCTCCTCTTCACATGTTTGCAGCTCTTGTGCGTGATTATTAGTGTGGTTATTAAAAGATGTAGTCGGACTGGTTCTCTGTTTCTGAGGAAGACTTCCTTTCGGTGAGTTGAGCCTGCTGGAGGCGAAGGCATCAAACGAGTCATCCCATTCTCCCGCGCTCTCTGACATGGAGCGAGGGGCGGAGGGGTTGGGTGTAGCTGCTTTGGGTATTAACGCAGGGAGAGATATCTGTCTAGCTACCGGCCTGGGGCGCTCCCGCTTTATGGAAGCCATATTTGTAGCATTAGCATCACAAGCAGTGCTGGGTGTGCAGGGCTGCGAGGGCAGAGTGGTGTAATGAAAGGGGGAGGAGCCAGAGGAGGAGCAAGGCGCGAAAGAAGAGGACTGCTGGGACTCTTCTGCTATGAGATCCTCAAAAAAGGGGTTGCGCTGCATACGTGAGGGGAAGGGGTTGGAGGGGGAGATGGGGGTTGAGGAGGGGAGGAGGAGGGGGTGAAGGGGTTGGTGTGATTGCAGTCGTCAGGTGACATATGACCGGAGAGGGGAGGCGGAGGGAGAGGGGGTACAGGGGAGCGAGGAGGGAGGGGAGGGGGTACGTCTGAGCTGCTTTCTACCTTAGGAGAAACTTCCAGCCTGCAGAGGAAAATAGGGCACAATAGTCCTCTTAGTTAATGATGTGCCAGGTCACCAGATGGGGAACATGTTTCTTACACAAACAGAAAAGACAACAAAAATGCTAACTGACATTTCAGTTATGAAACCCCACTAACATCAGTATGAAACTGGCCAAAAAACAGTCATGAAAACAGGAACTTAATAAAAAAAAAAAAGAAAAAAGCAAAGCACATTTGCAAAAAAAGTCAAGCAAAATTAAAAATGCATCGTAGCCATTCAAGACCATCTGCACTGGCAGCTATTCTGCTGGGTGAGCTCATTTCAAAGTGGAATGAGTGTCTTCATGTCCGTCTGTGAGGGCGTTTTACTCTGACCACGGTGATGTTGCATCTTTGATAGAGATAGACAGACGTTGATACAGATAATGGAGATGCTGGAGTGCTATTTGTGGAAAATATAGTATGAAATGATGATACAGCATGGTGGTAAAATGGAGTAAACTATTAAATAAATCTATTCCATTTTCTAAATGAGCATGGAGCAGAGCAAACACTGACACCCAGCTGAATACAGGCCTCTCATGTGTCTGCTGTCAATCATCAAACACAGTGAAGCCCAGAGGAAAGCCTGCGACCGACTCACCTTGGTTTGTTCTGGGACTCACCGGAGCCAAACCAGCCCCTGAGCCTCCCCTCAGACGTAGAACCAGACTGGTTCAGGTCTGACTTGGCCGGGAGAGAATCACTCCTCCCTCCAGAGAATAACGTCTTTCGTAGCTTCCTGCCTTTGTCAGGTGACAAAGCACCAGAGGAGATGATCGGGATGTCTGCCGGCGAGGGGCGACCCCCCATCTGAGCTTGCTGAACCGGAGGAGACGACGCCTGAGATTCCTTCTCCTCCTCTTCTTTCTTCATCTTGTCAAAGGACCAGCGTCGGCCATCGGCAAAGGAACCTTTGTCGTCGCTTCTCTTGGTGAGGTTCTGCAGGGAGCGGGAGAGCGGGGAGCACTTCTCCAGCAGGACCAGTTTGGACTGGTGGGCGCCCAAGCTCTTTGGGGTCGACGGCTCGGAGTCGTAGACGTGGCTGCCGTTTATACACAAGGAAGACTTGGACTGAGTCATGGTCTGACCCTTCAGAGACTCCACGGCGAGGTTTGGTCGAGGGAAGGCTGTCGAGATCTTACTGGCTTCATCGCTGAAGGCTCGCTTGTGTGTGAGGACCTTTGTGGTGTGCTGACTGGTGAGCACTGTTGGAGGGAAGAAGAAAAACAAAACATCTCAAATCCACATCATTTTTTAAAAATCTAAAAACAGGTAAATCTGAAAGGGTTATTAAATCTGTATGTTGGGACTTGTATTGTTGTCTTAACTTTATTAGTTACATTTTTATGTCAATCGTTACGTGCAAATTTATTTTATTGTCTGAAAATTCATTTTTTAGTTGTTCGTAATGTAAATGGGTGTTTTTAAACTGTCAATTTGTGACTGTTCAAAATCTGATAAAAGTATCAGTTTGTGCAGCTTTAAAAGCTCCTTTGTACTCCACAGCATCACTGATACGCTGCTGTTGTTAATATTCCCACAACATTGACTAATGTTACCTCAAAGTTGTAATAATGTTCTAAAGAAAACATTTTAACTGAATGTTCAAATACATTTTAAGGATGTTTATCATTTCAAATAATGTTCCTTTAAGGTTAAATGCTAAATCACAAAACAGCAAATAAACACTGATATTAGTATCAGCCTCAAAACTGAGCATGGGTTGAACTCTTACATGTGGTGGGTACAGAGGGATTTATTGGGTTTTCCTAGGATTTTTTAGCAGCAGAAGCCACCCAGATTTCACAATTTTGTTTCATGATCAATAAAGTTACTATTTGAGGGGCTTAAGCAATATCCACTCATTAAATACGGCAAATGGCATTTGCTTTGTGAATGATTTTTAATTGATGTTTGTGGAGGCGGACCAGCTCTGCTGCTGAATAAAACACTGTGGGAATGTGATTTGTTATAAGACATAAAAAAAAAAAACAGCCGCCAGCCTTCATGTTATGCATATATACATAATTTCAAAGCCTACCTTTTTTAGCTAAATCTGTCTCTCCATAAAGGGCGTCCACTCTCACTTTGCTCGTGTAGATGGGGGAGCTGGGAGGGTCTGACATCAGATCCAGGCAGGGCGGAGGGCCGGGGTTATCACTGGCCATGGAGGACACGCTGCTCTCCGAGGCCAGCGATGAGCATGACCTGGTGTCAGACGATTTACGCAATCTCCCTTTGAAGAAATCTTTCATCTTGCTCTTCTTCTCCTCTGCTATCTCCACATCTCGTGGCTCCACCGGCCCCCCGCCGCCCATCTCCTCCCCAAACGGCAGGGAGCCTGACAGGGCGGCGTAGCGGCCTGGCACGATGGCCGAGGAAGACTCCATGTCCCCCCTCTTCCTCCCTGTGACGCGGTCCTTGAGCTTGCCAAAAGCAGAGCGAGGTTTGTCCTTCATGGTGAGGTCAAACATGCTGGCTGTCATGTTGTTGCGTGTGAACTGGACCGTCACCTGGAGTTCACCGCGTTCCTTCTCCTTTCTCCCCGCCTTGGAGTTGAGCTTAAACCATCTGAAGACACAAAAGGAAAATCTTAGATCACTGCTTTAAATAAATGTGTTACTTAACAGGATATCTGAAGTGTGAAACTATCTTTTTCAAAGGACAAATCAGATGTTGCATGTGTTATCTGACCACTCCCAGGGACAAAACCAGCAGCAACATAAAGCATTGATTTCCTTTTGGCGATGCTTTCCACATATTACATAATCTGGCAACATTGCTTGGGGGATTGTACCCATAATCTCTGACAATAAACTGTTTTCACAAGACTCAGAGAGGGAAATTACAACCCAAATTCCTCAAAGTCCCTGTATGTGCGTGTGTGTGTGAGACATGTGTGAAACTGTATGAAGAGTCAACCAATGAAATCCTCTCTCTGTCCCTGCCTCCCAAAGCCTTTGAGTGGACCAGAGAAAGTGTTGCAGAGCCAAAACTAACAGGAGGAATTCAGTGTGAGTTTCACCGAGCATAGAGAGGGAGGAGAGCCCACAATGAAAGCCAGATGTGTTGGTTGCTTTAGTGGAGATATTTCACATATTACTGGAGAGTCCTGTTGCGTCACCTGTGGCACAACTGAGGTCTTCAGATATTCACAATCAGGCAAATAAAATGACATTAAGAGATACTTTTTAAGCACTAAAACAAAAGAGCACACTCTTAGCTGACTTCTTGCTCACTTAGAGGAGCGTAAACCACAGAGTACAAACCAAACTACACATTTTCAGTCATAGTTAATTATCATGGACACGCCTTGCATAACCAAAATAACAGTTTCTTCATATTCTCTGTCCCTGCAGTTCTCAAAACTCAACGTGATAATCAATCTGTCACTCTTCGTCACATCCCTGTACTATTTATACCACTGCGCAAGTTCACTCATCTTACTTTGGCAGGTCTACATTTTAAAAAAGCACAATCATGCTGTCATTTTGTTCTGTGTGTTAACTTTTGTGTTTCTTATAACATTGTGAAATTTAAACCTTGTTTTTGGGTGGACGCTTCAAATAAGCACATTTGTTTTGTTTTTTTTTTTTAGTGGTCAATAGTGTTATTTGGCTCTCCCTTTCCTGCATTTATTTTAGCATTTAGTGTATTTTAAATTGTGCAAAATTTAAACATCTCAAAGACAAAGTAACATTTCGTAAATAATTTGGGTTAAGGGAGTACTAAAGAAGAATAAAGTGTCCAATTAGTACAAATAAAGAAAACAAATTATGTTTTGTCTCTTTTACCAGCAGTAATCAACTAAAATATTATGTATAAAGAATCTGAAATTAACCCCACCTTTACCAGCTGCAACATTAAAATGATGTACACATTAATGCATAAATGAATATAATCCAGTAATATTGTAATATGACTCTTAAATGGTCTATTCTGCATAATGAGTAATTTTATTTTTGGTACTTCATTTTGATGTTTGTACTGTAATGTACTGTAATAACTGAACTGCCTCTACTTCACATCAGCTAATGAATTCTGTAGAGGTTGTAAACATTGCTATTTGTAGTACACAAACAAGGTTTGCCACATTTGGGAGCTCTAACACAAAAAATCTGTGAGTTTTAGGTGCTGAGACAAAAAAATGTTACAACCATACCCAGTCTCCCCTAAATATGCATGATTCTGAAAGTCTGCACAATGAGTATTTCTACTTTTGGTGCTTTAATTATATTTTGATGCAAATACTTTTACTGTAACAAGATTCTGAATACAGGACTTTTACTTGTACGTGAGTCAAATATCTGAGTACTTTTCCATCTCTGTCTGTCCCAGTCTGTAATAAAACATGACATATAACTTTTGTCTTGTGTACAATACACTACATGTTTTACCATACACGTATTTGAAAATACATTTAGTGCTGTAGTACAAAAGAAAGTGAAAGGTGTGCACTGTGCATAAAGACAGTAGCTTTCTGGCTAGAGTTACTTCTTGTTCCACAGTGAAAACAGAGTCTCATCTTGTTGATTTGCAGTGCATTGTGGGAGCTGATTCTGGAGCCTGGGGGCCAGCACTTAAAAAGCCTGCATGCATTTAGGGTTTAAAGCTTTTTCTGTGTCATCCTGCCAAACACATCTAATATTGTTCTTTTGGACGGCAGTCAGCACAATCAGCTGCTGTGTTTTGAGGTTGTGGAAGCACATGGCTGATTATCATTTTGAGAAGATCATCAAAGCCGACGAGAGGGGAAAACTATCCCTAAAATAGGCGATTAAATGGAGAACTATATGTGAAGCTGCACGTCATTCTCCTGTAAAGTTTACTAAATAATCTAATAATATCCTTGGTGGTAGAGTATTAGTACACAATATTTTAAATGCAGGACTTTAACTTGTAACAGAGTATTTCTACACTGTGGTGTAGCTATATAATAATGTCAGACTAAGGTCTGTGAGTACTTTTTCCACTATTGCCTGTCCCCGTCTTGACATGAAAACTTGACACATTACTTCTATCTCATGTAAACAGTAAACTACATGGTTTGCTGTTGTATAAAAGGAAATGGAAGAAGTGCTTTGTGCAGAAAGATGGAGGCTCTCTGACTAGAGTCACTTCTTGTTCCACAGTGGAAACTGCATCTCATCGTGCTGATTTGCAGTGCATTGTGGGAGCTGCTTCTGGAGCCCAGAGGGCCAGCACTTAAAGAGCCTGCATGCATTTAGGGTTTACAGTAGGGATGATAATGATAAATTGAAAATTAAGAATTAAATGAATATGTGAAATTTAAGCGATCAATCAATGAGCTATGGAAAAAAACATTTTGTACTGTTTGAAATAAAATTTTTGGTCAACAGAATTTTTTTTTTTCCAAATAACATGTATTTATCATTACTTTTAACAACAATGAGTCAGGAAAGTCCATACTAGTTTAAAGCTTTAGAAGTTTTCTGTTATCCTGCAAAACACCAACACCTCTGATGTAAAGTGTCTCTTGTGTAAAGTTATTGGTGCAATGAGCTTCTGTGTTTCGTGTTGTTAAAACATGGCTGAAAATCACTATGAGGAGATAACTGAAGCAGGTGACAGGAGAAAACTATCACTCTAACAGGCTACTGAATGAAGAACTGTAAAAAGCTGAACGTCATTCTGTAAAATTTAGAAAATAACCTCACAATATTTAAACATTAAATATATACAGTGGTGGATATGCGAAGTAAAAGTAAGTGTTATTTGGAAAATGTACTTAAGGTATTAAAAATATGAATACCCAAAGCAAGAAAAATATTTTTAAAAATTTTAAATAATTAGAAAAGAATAAGAATAAGAAAAAAAAACAAAAAATTCTTGTCAAAAAGGAAAAAAAATCCATAAAATTCTAAAAAAAAAAAACAAACAAAAAACAAACAGAAAAAACACCTCAAACACAAAATTATTAACAAAAAAAACTTTAAATGGTAAATAAAATTGAAAACGTCCCCAAAAACTCAACATCAATTAAAAAGCAGAAAAACACCCACATGCTCAGCAAAATAATTGGCAATTAACTTTCTGTGAATCGATCTATTGATTGATTAACTAACAACTGCTACAGCCTTACTTGTATAAAATGTTTGGCCATTTAATTATAACAACAAAAAATAATATTTTGTAATCTCTTATGTTTTTATGCAAAAAATCTTACTTTGTAAAATATCTAAAGCTGTCAGATAAGTGTAGCGAAGTAAAAGTACAATGTTTCCCTCTGTGTGTAATGGAGTGAAGTGACGTGAAAAAAAACATACTCAAGTAAAGTACAAGTATCTCAAATTCATACTTAGATACAGTACTTGAGTAAATGTACTTAGTTACATTCCATGACTGGTGATTTTGCTACTTTGACTTAAATCAAAGAACTAAGTGTACTTTTTCCACCACCGTCTCTCCCAGTCTGACACAAAAACATGACACATCGCTTCTGTCCTCTGCGAGAGCAGCAAACTGACAAACTGCGTGCATGCTTCGTTAACATACAAACACAACGTACTCATCTCGAGGACACATCCCCTCCTGAAAGATCTTATCGAGGGGAATGATGGTTTGACCGAGAAACACGTCCAGTCCGATGAGCACCCGGTGCATGACGGTGAGGACCAGGTCTCCGCTCCCCGGGGGGTAGGCGCCACGGCCGCCGTCCTCCAGGATCCCGGGGAGCAGCTCGAAGCAGCACTCCTCGTTCCACTCGGGCACCTCCGCCTTCTCCACCAGCCCGGTGGTGTACTTCTCCTTCCCCACCTGGATGATGGTGTAGAGGTAGCGGCTGCCGTGCTTGCCCTTGGTGCGCAGTCCCCTCGCGCGGAGGACGGTGACATTCACATGAGTGGGCACCCATCGCTGATCATCGTCCAGATCTATTAGTGACATCATCTTGCACCGATGCACGAGCCACCAATGCGTCCCTTAATGATAGTAGTTTCGCTCCGTGTTGTCAGCGGATCATCCCTCTTTGTGTTGCGCCAGAGTTTCCGTGCTGCGCAAAAAAAACCCACCTCTGCAGAATCCCTCCAAAGTCCGCGGAGCCTCTGAGGGTTTACCCGAGGTCAGTTTTCAGACAGCAGCACGAGCCCGTGTGGTTCAGCTTGCAGCTCCGCCGCGTGCCCATTCCCAAATCCAATCAATGAAAACCAAGTTAGAGCAGCCGCGTGCTGAAATCATCCGTGCGCCGTGCATGTCGCATCAGTTAGTTTACTGTCCGAAATGTGCTCATTGTGCTTCACGGCCCGCCCTCCTCCAGAGCAGCAGGCCCGCATACAGTGAGAGAGATGCCGCAGAATTAAAGAGAAACACCCAGCACAGCTTCATCAGACCCACAGACACGCTGCTGCTGTGCTGCACGCTGCTGTCACAGAGTGGACCTGCAGCAGACTGTCTGCATGTCAAACAGCAGCAGATGAAGTTTCAGGGCTGAATCCTCCATGGAAACGAAATATTTTCCAGTTCTTCCTGCATTTTTTTTGAGAATTAGTTTCTAGCCAAAATCTCTGGAACAATGTGTCTCACCGCGTGTAGGTGCAAAAACAAAGCCAAGTGTTACATTTATCAACCACAACAAGACAAATTATTTGGATCTTGAAATTAAATTAAAAAAATTAAACCCCGAACAGACCCCAAGGCTGATCAGTCATTTCCATTTTCTTTTCTTTTTTTTTTAAACTTCCTAATTTGGTGCACTAATTTAAAATTGCAGCCAAACCCTTATCGATATTGGCTGGATATCAGGTTTTACTGATGGACTTCATCAAGTTACTGTCATTGCTGCAGCTGCAGCACCACCTGGAGGAGATCAGTGACAGTTCAGTATGAGGAGAAGCAACACAAAAAAAGAGCAACTACAAACAGTCTCCCGGGCGGAGGAGCTGTAGTCACATCCTGTTATATCTTTGTTATCTAATAAAACATGTCAGCTACCATCTGATCCACTTAAATGTCTGCAGTAACACTGAAACAGCTTCATTGTGAAATTTAACTGGCATTTTGACTAATCTTACTTAACCTTTAACTTGACCTTTATTAAAAAGTGTGTGCACTTTTGCTGAAGGGAGAGTTTGTATGGGGATATTTCGTGATTGAAGACGGCATGTTGTTTGTGTATTCTACAGCAATTTCCACTTTCACTTTTAGTTCAAAACGGAATGATAAACATGCAATATTTGGGAAACAGGAAGCATCATGTTTGAGTTTTGTTTCCTAAATATTCTGTCAGTTCCTAATTCTTGATGTACTGCTTGATGTCATAGCTATGTGATTATCAATCCATTAACATATTAAACCAGAGTACATCATTTTAACTTTGACGTGCATCTTCAGTTAGTGGTCAATAGTGTTATAATATTTGAGACAGTGTCAGGGGGGTGTTACATTTTTTTCTCTACGTCAAAGCCATGTGTATGACAGTATGGCTTGTGAACAAAATTCATGTGCTGACCACTGATTGCAAATAATGTAATCTCCAATTATTTAAAATAGACACGGTATGAATGCCAATCGCCACAGTGAAGATTGGCATTGTATATATCTGCAAAACACATGTACTTTACATTTGTTCATTATTATGTAGCAGATACATTATGTTAAACAAAAATAATACAAAAACCTCTATGTTATTGTTCGGAAAAGGTCGTGTTTTGGCTTACAATATCCACTTTTGGTGGAGATAAAGTAACGGTCACCTAAAAACAAAAAAAAAAACATATTTAGAGGCTAAATAGCCTCTGGAAATGCTGTGATAAAAAAATAACTGTTTTAGCTGTTTATTAGTCTCAAACGACGGTATGGATTACGTGCTATGCCATTCATCATCGCCTTCAATTCACGCTGACAAAGTCCTCAACCAACATTAGTGTGTGGGGCCCATGCGGGTAGTAAATGGGATGTTCCAAAGGTTCCATACTGGCCCCATGTGTGAGTTTACCCAAATGGGCCCCTGGAGATGCCCAGGTAACCCTCGTATAATCCCCTGGTAACCCTCACATAATCCATGTGGGGCCCACCATGTGGGCAACTGGCATGGGGCCAATATGGAGCCCTTAGAAAATCCCATACAGGACCCATTTTTCATCCCATTTACCACCAACATATAAATGCATCAGCTCAGATATTTTGCGCCACCGTAGATAGTAGATATAAATGTATGAAACATACAAATGTAACATATCAGTGGTTTTCTGAAAAGTGCTGTGCCAATGCTGACTGGGCCGTAACGCCATATTTATACCAGTTATCTTAACTTTAAACGAGTCTTAACTATCCAATGCATCACTATCTGGAGTCATAGATGTAATGCTATTTGATTACAGAAATAAAACTGTAATGAAATCCACGTTGTTGCCTTTAAACTGATCTATTTTACTTCTTTAATTAAAAAAAATGTCTAAAAGTAATTTTGGCCAAGTTTGCATAACAATTTTAACAGTAGATAGATCATCATCAATGTAAGCTTTCAGCTTCAGTGCTTATTTTATTTATTATAAATAAAAAACAACAGAAGCTATTAGATTTGTAAAAATCTTACGGATGTTTCACAGTGTTGATAACAGCCACTTTGAGGGAGTAAATACAAATAAACGCTCACATTCAGAACAGCAACACAACGACAGAATCCAACTGTTTAAGGTTTCTGTGGCACTTTTCTACTTGGCTTCTTTAAGAGAGAGAGAGAGAGAACACCTCACACAATACTGTACTTTATATTACACATTTACACAGCACTGTCGACGTGTCAAACTGACCTAATAAATCGGGTACATTCAAAACGTAGAAAACGGTGTCATGAAGTGAACTTACAAATACAAAGTCAACGAAAAAATGGTTAAATTCTCACTGTGGGACGGCTTTAGCCCCAACGAGACAAGTGAAAGTGCAAATAAGAGCTTCAGAAAGAAAGAAGTGCTCGATTTTCTTCCCCCCTTGGTCAACAGATAGTTATTTAGAAGTGGATACTTTCTGTCGTAATGAAAAAGACAGCAACAACCCACACTGTGACTATATAACAACACACAAAACTTCAACACTTTATACTGTGGAGGTCTTGAATCAAGTTTAAGGCATTATTTTATGGCAACATTCATTCATCCTGAGTCAAAAAGTCATCTAATTGATGAAAAACTGAATACAAAATGTGATAAACTTACCTTGCAGTTGAAGACTTTTTGCGTCAGGATGAATAAAATAATCTATGATGGAGCAAAGAAAGTGCAGAAATTAGCATAAAATAGAAACAGTCTTCTTGTTTTTTCTCCACTGCTGTTATTTTTCTGCAAATCTACATATTAATGAATTGAATACTTTCATCAGTATAATATCAGTGACATAACATATGTAAAACAAATTTGGGGGATCTCATCTAACTTTTGCAGCTGTAAGGACCTCTGCAGTTATTAAGACTGTTCCGCAATATGACGCACGTTTTCTAATTGCATATCGTGAAACCCGCTGCAATAAGTTCATAACAGATCAAGCCTGGACCAAAACTTCTTTTAAGGTGCGCTACATCTGAGCACATTGCAAAGTCTTTGAATGCACTTTTGACACAATAGATCTGATTCAATTATGAAAAACAAATGAGGATGCAAAGTGCAAAACTACAGGTAACAAAACTGGACTTTCTCAGAGGCACTCCTGTAGAAGGGCTTGCAAGTAAAGGTGCTTCGCCAATGACGCAGAATTTGGCAGAGAAATATTAAATGCTACTTTCTGTGATGAAGGGTGCTACGTATGGAAGCCTATCGCGCCTATCCTGAAGTCATCCTAATGAGTAACTTTCTCAAAATCATGACTTAGTATCTGAAAATAAAGAGAAACTGTCTCAAAATAATGCTTTAGTATCTCAAAATAATGCAAAACTTTTCAAAATAATGACTTGGTATCACAAAATTATGAGGAACTTTCTCAAAATAAGTACTCAGTATCTCAAAATGAGAGACTACCTCAAAACGATTTAGTGCCTAATAAAATAATGAGAAACTTGAAATGAAATACTATTCCAAAAGATGAAAAACTTTCTTAAAAAATAGAAACCCTGTCAAAATAACTCGAAACTTTTTCAAAAATAATGACAAAGTATCTCAAAACAATGAGAAAGTTCCTTAAAATAATGATTAATGCTCTCAAAATGCTGACTTAGTATCTCAAAATAACAGAAAACTTTCAAAATGCTGACTTAGTATCTCTAAATGAGAAACCTTCTCAAAATAATGATTTTGTATCTCAAAATAATGAGAAACTTTCTCAAAATAATGATTTTGTATCTCAAAATAATGAGAACTTTCTCAAAATAATGATTTTGTATCTCAAAATACTACCATAGTATCTCAAAATATTGACATAAAAATCAAAATACTTAAAAACCTCCTAAAAAGTGATGACGTATCTTAAAAATTATGACTGTTTCTCAAAATCGTTCTCAAAAAGGCTGACTCATTATTTTGAGAAAGTTTCTCATCATAATGAGTTACAGGATCTTTCTTCCATCACAGATGGGCTTCCACAGAGCACAGTGTCAGTGATGGATAGAACAAGTCTCTAACTTGAGTAACATTAACATAAAATTTCTTCCTGATGACCAAACAAACAGAAAAATTCCACTGATAGTAACGTGGCTGCTCAAAACATCAAAACATAGAAAAAGTAGCAAATGGAAGACTAAAATTTTTAAAATTTAAAACAGCTTAAGAGTCATATTTTGACTAAAGGAAACTGTCGGTATAAAAATGGCAGAAAAGCTACAAACTATTCAAACTGGTTCAGAGCGACTGTAGTTATATTCTGTTTGATAAACTTCTGGAATGTTTTCTTCACTGTGTAAAGTGACAGGTTAAGGTCAGTGTTTTGGGATATGTTGTTGTACAGCTACATTTCAGGCATTTGTCTTTTATTTCTCCTTTGACTTCAGTCCGACTGGCCGTTCTGGCAGCCTTTTAAATACAGTTCGTCCTGTGACAGGTGTCCATCAAAGCCGTCCATATAGAGGCTGCTGGTGCTGCTGCCGCTGCTGCTCAGGAACGTACCGACCGCTCGGCCCTGACGAGCGTGACCGACTGCGTCGCTGAACACTTTGTTGATCTGCTCCTCGGAGGGCATCCACCAGTCTGGGTTTGAGGCACAGTGCATCCGGATGAACTCTGGCAAGAAGATTTTCAATCAAAGAAGATTAAAAATATCAAAGCAAGCCTTCGTTTGTACCGGGAGTCGACAGGAGTGAGGTTTTAAGGATGATGCCAGTTGTTTTTTGACGTAATACTTTTTAACTTCACTTAACGTGTGTCACACAAACTGTGACACTTGGACTTAAATCGTTCAGGTGAAACTGACATTACAGGTTTAATGCTCTATTTTACATAGAACTGGATTTTCTGTATATGAGACATCTCATCATCTTAAAGAGTTTCTGATTTATATTTTTTATATTAACAATATATGCATTAACAATGTAAAACCTTATCACCTGAATCTGCAGCTCTCCTCTTTTTATATGAGCTTTATCGCTTGTTTTGGATCATTGTTTAGCTGTCAGGCTGCAACTTTACTGTTCTGATTCACTCTGTGCTGATTTTTGCCAGAGCAGGTGGCTGTTGTCAGTAAAAAAGCTCTAAAAACTGACAGCACTATGCACTCAGCAGGAAACATCAGACAGACAGTTAGTGACCAGCTGGTAAGCATAGTGGAGCATTTAGCAGTTAAAGAGACAGACGTACCCCTCAGGAGTTGGTAGAGACCAAAAACGGAGCTAAAAGAGAGTGAATAATGGACTTACCTTCAACAAGTTGGCAGACACACGACTCTAAATATATTTTTATGTTGCTTGTTAGCTGCTGGATGTGTAAATCAGCAGCTATTTGACAACATATTCACTTTATCATGTTAATCAAGTTGTACACATATTTCTATTTTTATATTTTACCTTACATTCTAGTTTTATACATTATATCGTATCTAAAGGCACAGTTTTATATTTTACATACTTTACACACTCAGCACGTTATTCATATTGTAATTTAAATATTTATATATTAGTGCTAATTATCTATTACTGTATTTCTTTATATTATCTTTTTACACACTTACATACTTAACATATTGTACATACTTTTAAAGATGTATATATTGAAAATTTTACATATTGTGCTAATTGTTTACTATTACTGTATATCTATTTTCACATTTATATTTTTATATACTTGTGCTTGTACTTATTTCTACTTGTGATAATTATTGATGCTTGCATCAGAGCGACCACAATTTCACCCCGGGGATCAATTAAGTATTTCTGATTCTAAAAAGCGATATGTCAGTGTTGTAATCACAACTTGTTTTCGCTGCCCCCAAGTGGCTGAAAAATTATTGCAGCTTCATGATCATAACAAATATGTGAGACAGTTTGCAGTGGAGATGAATTAATTAGTGGTGCAATTGTTAACTTAATGGTAGAGTCAGACGCTCTCTGTCTCAAAGGGATACTTTGCCGATTTTCAGTCAGCTTTGTATCGTAACAATGTGGGCAGTATGTGTAAACAAACTGTGGTAAACTTCCCCCCATCTTATCTGTGCACAGATCTCCCTGCTCCCAGCTCACCTGGTGCATTTTCTGCTGGCCCTAGTACTGCTGCTTCAACTGCAGATTGTACTTCCCATTTTCATATGCCAACAGAGCTGCCTCTCTCTCTCAAACTCAGAAAACTGAGCTCAAACAGTAAAACTACGCAGCGCTGATTGAACATACACCAAGTTTCTGTTATTGCCTATTTCTCACCTGATATGTCAACATATTTTTGTGCACTGTTAAGCCGTAGTATGAGAGTTTGTGAGCAGAAAGTGGCCACAATTCTGTTTTTTTCTGTAAAAACACAAGCTGAAACAACTGAGCTCAAATGGTAAAACTTAACAGCCCTGATCTCAACCAAGATTCTGTCACTGAGTTGCATGTTTCTTGCCCCAAATGTTTTCAAAAAACGTATTTTAGCTTATCATTTCACTGTATTTAGAGTCTGTTTGTTACTATCCAGCCGCCATATTGTTTTCTGACAGGCTATTTAAATTACATCACCCACTAGCGGGAGTGTTTATTGGGCTCTTGCGGTGCAGTTCTTTCTGGTAGTTTTATGTTTTCTACCTCTACCACAGCCCCTTTCTTCTGTTTTCTCTGGTCATGTGGCACCAATATTCAAAAGCGTCTTTTTAGTTTTTTACTGCATAGACATACTGGTTTTATGAGAAGACGATCTTTCAAGCAGAAAAAAAACACTTTGAAATGCCTTGTTATTGAAAGGTGCAATGATGAGTTGTTGCAGGAGAGGAAAAAGAAACAAAACATGAATTTTGATCAGTTGAATCTGATCAGGAAAACTGAAAACACGTGACCTCGAATGTCTGAGATCATGTGTTCTTGCCATGTGAACACAGACTCAGTTTCATGTTGTTATGAGCCCGTAAACACTGAGCTCACTTTCTGGTTACTGCTGCTTTTTAACTCTGAAACATTGGCTGTAAAACCGGAGTACTCTTATAAGCGTGGCACCACATCATTCAAACCACACCGACATTTTAAACGCAGACATCTGACAGAGCGTCTGGCTGTGGGACAACTGTAAGACTTCTACAAGTGTTTCAGTTACACTTAACCCTTTAAAACCTGAGCAAAATGAGTTGATTTCTTTCAAAAACATGGGAAAAAGTCAACGTAACAAGACATGGCTTAAAAATGTGCAAGAAATTAGTAAGAATGAAAATAAGTTTAAAAAGAAAACGAAAAGTAAAAAAAACAAACAAGAAAATTCCCCCCAAAAGTGCAAAAAAATGTATATTTTTTGTTTTGTTTTGTTAATTTTACATGTTCTAAATACATATCTACTTTTTTCCCCGTGTACCTCTGAGGCAGCTGACTTTGACGGGGTTGAGCGGCCGTCTCTCCAGGCCTGGGTCTCCTGAGTGGACTGAACGCTTCCTCTTGCCCAAACCGCAGGAGAACTTGAGCTCGTCCGTGGTGAAGACGAAGCGAATCAGGTAGCGCAGCAGCCGCCTGCCGTCTTTCTTAGAGGAGTTGACGGCTTCGTCCCACTGTTTATTAGAGATGAAGAGAGGGTAGTTCTCCAGGAGCTGTTTACTGCCCTGCAGGGGGGAGGAGGACAGAAGGTGTGAGGATCAAACGGAGCTCAGGTGTGTCCATCACCTTACTGCACCATGGGTTAACTCCTCCTGCAGCCTCACAGGGACCCAAATTTGACTGCATTGTCTAGTTTTGAAAGCTTTGAAAATGCCGTTTAATTTTTATTTGATTTTTAAATGTATTTGGAACATGTAAAAAAAAAAAAAAGGAAAATGATACACAAACAAGCAGACAGACAAAAAAAGTAATATTTACAGACAATGAAAAACGCAAAACAAAAACACATGACTTGGGTTACACATTCAAAAAGGAGTGAGAAGCACAAACTTAATTAATCCCACCCCTTCTCCATAAATCACTGAATTTGATAAACCAGCTAATTTCACTAAACATATATGCATACACCCACATACCCAAAATCAAATAACAACATTACATAGTATTTATAGAAAAAAGAGGAAGATAAACTAGAAGAAAAAGCAAATATTGAGTAACCAAATAAATAAATAAACAGTAACCCCTGTTGTCAAACATCCTCTTCATCCCTGAGCCTCGTCAAAATCATGTTTTTATTTCTTATTTTAAACTGGTTTATGTTTAGAAAATGTTTTAGCTGTTTCATTGTTTAACTCCACAGATAGACATGCAAAAACTTTTCCTGGTCGTACATAACCCCTTATTTTAAGAAGTGAAACAGCATATAGTGTCAATTTTAATAATTTTCCACCATTTTCACTGGCAGAAATTACAAACATATATACCAAAATCCTTTATGTTCTTAAAAAACAACAGAATTTATTTGAATAAAATAATAAAAAAACAGACCTCAAAGACTGTTTGCCGTTCTTCTTCCTGCAGGGACAGAAATGATCTTTAATTACACATTTTCACACCACTTAACTGCATAATTAACACAATGAAAAAGTTAATAATCAAGGGATGGATGTGATCTGATATTTTTACACTTTAACATATGCTGCTTATCACACATTCTTTAAATAGTGGTGGATGATTCCTCACCTCGGTGAGCTGCTCCTCCGGCATCGGCTGGACCAGCTGGTTGTGAAACTCAAGAACAGTCTTGAAGTAGTCGAGAACATTTTGACAGGGAACTGTGCAAAAACACAATGTGAGAAAGATTAAAGCCCATTTTTAAATTTCCCTGCAGCGAGCACAGAGACCAGGGTGTAACTTAACAACAGTAATCCAGCACCGTGCAGATAGAATGAGCCGGTTTAGTGCAAATTAGGTTAAGGTGACACCGGGGAGCTCCGAATGCTTTGGGGAGAGCAAAAAAAAGTTCATAAAAATAGATGCTATTAAGACTGTTGCCCCAAACTCTGTGATGCATTAAGACAGCGAGAGCATGTGGCTCTCTGCAACTGATGACACACAAAAACTCAACCCAAATAAAAGATGGCTGCATGGATGTGTAGGTTGGATATCAATTCATGCAGAGATACAAACTATCTTACTGAGATATACAGACAGGTGATAAATTAAAGGTCCAGTTTGTAGGATTCAGAAGGATACATCGGCCGAAAAGTAACATAATATAATAAGTATGTTTGCTTTAGTGTATAATCACTTGAAAATAAGAACTGCCGTGCTTTTGTTACTCAGAATGAGAGGTTAATATTTACATATCGAGCCGATCCTCGTCCACCGAGTCCACCATGTTGTTCTACATTGGCCCAAAACAGACAAACCATCACTGGCTCCGGACAGGGCCAATTAAGTTTCAGCATCGGCCTCCGTAGTTAGAAGCCCCTCAGTGGGCAGCGTTGGCAAAACCCTCATCTTTCACGTGAAACTGCTCTATTCTGTGTTTTTACTGGTTTAAATCAGCTGGTCGGTCTGTTTTAGAGAGGAAGAGACCTCGAGAGAGTTCACACTTGGCACAGGAGACGTTTCAGCGGGGTGCAATCTGCACCCTCACTGCTGGACGCCACTATGTCCTACACACTGCTAATTCAAAGCACTTCAGTAGATGAGTGAAACAGTCACTTAATCGATCGACATAAAATGAATGTATTTTGTTCATAAACTTTGATTGTTGTTTTTAGCCATGTCAGCTGCGTGGTTTTGGAGATGCCAGTTTTTCCCCCCCTATTTTGGTTATTTTTGTAAACCGGGATGGGGGTGTGGGTGGGCATCTGTGTAAATGACAATCAGCATGTCTAATTACTATATTTTGAAAACATGAATAAAGTTGCAATCAATAAATAAATAAATATCAACAACTCTGCACAAACAAAACCCCTCCAAATGCTCTTTCAAAAGACTACAGTTTATAAAATGAGTGCAGACCCTCTTAGCTCCTGTGTTTAGACTGCTGCTAAATACATCAGGTAGATATTATAATGATTCTGTTAGATACAGGTGAAGATATGTGATGAAATAGTATAAAAAAGTATTTTATCCCTTTATCAGTTAACCCTTTAAACTTAGGGCGCAGGAGGGTGCAACATAAGGGGCAGTGTTACATATATTTCAATGCACTTAATGTCCATTTCTCCCCTATGTAAGTATCTTTATGTGGCAGCCTTTATGTCAAAGACACATTTCCTAGTGACAAATAAAGTAATCTTGAATCTTGATCAACTACTTGATGACTACCATAAAACAAAAATGCATTATTATACATTAAACCAGAGCTGTTTTTAAGTCCAAGTCAAATCTCAAGTCTTTCAAATTTGAGCAGCTCTTCAGACAGACTCTCTGGTGAAAAGCGTTTGTGGAGGAACGACTCCTCTCCTTTAATTTGTCACCAATCGTCCCACAGAATACATCACTTTCACTACTGCACCTGGGATATTCTCCAGTTTGTTGCGCAGCTCCTCGTTCTCCTGCTGCAGCGACAGCACCTCCTGCTCCAACTCCAGGCAGCGTGGACAGCAGCTCTCCTCCTCCTCTTCCTCCTCAGGCAGCGTGGACGACGGGTGGCCGTACGACTCCGATGGAGTCGGCGAGCCCCAGCCTCCCAGGTTGTGTCTCGGAGGAGACACCCCCGAGCCGGGCTCCGCCAGCGGACACTGCTCGTCCTCCAGACCTGCAGCCAGATGTTGCTGCTGCTGCGGCTGCGGCCCTGAGAGCAGATAGTTCTGTAGGGAGTCTGTGAAGATGCGGAGAACAGCAGAGGTCTGTTGTTGGTTCAAATGGCTTTGTTGGGCCTCCTCCTCCGGGTCTGTGGTGGACGAGCTCTCTTCAAGTTTGGACTTCCCTAATGAGGAGCAGTGAAGCCCCTGCACCTCCCCTGGCCCGTCCTCCAGCTTGATGTTGGAGGTGAGTGAGGAAGAGGAGGGCTCCAGGAGACGGCCATTGTTGAGGAGGCTGAGGACTCGGCTACACTGCTGGGCGAAGGCGTCCAGGATGAGACGATTCTCTGCAGCGGAGAAAAATCAGGATGTCAGAGACAGTGGCGATTAACATTAACTATAGGTCTACTGTGTTCATAGATTTAGAAACTTGAGGTTCAAGGTTAATTTTTGACCTTGGAAACAGCAGCTGACAACAAAAAATCAACTAAAGATCTATTTAGTAGCCTTTCTGGAGCTTTTGACTGCATCACATGGTCTTCATCAGCAAAATGATTTTCACTTGAGAGCAGCAGATGTTCAAACTTTGTGAGAAGTCCTACTTATGTGCACCAACAATTCTGCGACAGCCAAGCAAACATAATCTGATGATGAAGATCATGTGATGTAGTCAATAGCTCCAGAACTGTGACTTAATTGATCTTTTCTTTGTTTACTATTTTCCGGCTTTGATAGACTTAATTCTCTGCACTAAAACAGAGTGATTGAAAAAGCACTCAGACGTTTTCCCAAAGTTAAAGGATCATTAATCCTTAACAAGTAGAAGTTGTTGGGTACAAAAATGTACTTAGTAAAAGTAAAAGTACTTGTTCTACAGAAAAGTGGCTCCTGTGTTATATTATTATACATTAGACTGTTAATATTGACGTATGAACGTGTAGGCAACATTTTACTGCTGTAGTTGGTTGAGGTGGAGCTATTTTCAGTGAATTTATATCCAGTTAGGTTGTTTTCGTTCAGCGGTTTCCCCCGTAGGAGTCGGACCCAGTCATAAATAAACCTGAAGGGTTGTGACAAGACTGATGGGGTTGAAAAGAAGAAAAAACAGGTTTTGCAACACAAATCTGTATTCATATTTTGGACTGCTATCTAATCTGTGCTTCACCTCTTTGGGCCTTGAAAATGTATTTACTTAAAGTGTCTATTTGCACTCATGTGAGAGTAGTCACACTGCAGCAGTTCTTCAGCTATTTACTTACATCCCTTTGACGCGTTATCACAGAGCCCACTGTGTGCTGTGATCGGCTTGTGCCGGTTACGTAGAGGCGTCAAGGTCAGAGGCAGTTAGGGCAAGGACAAAACGGTCATGGTTCGGCTTAGTACTGGCCAAACTCAGAAACTTCTTCAGATTAAAACTGTAAATCTACAAGAAAAAAATCACCAACTGACTGCCAGAAAGTTAGGCGACGTTGTATAAATCGACCACAGTGCATGGAGGGAGCAAGATGAGTAACTTGCTGTGGGTGAATGGGTCAAACAAAGGACTTTGACACAACAGACAGCAGTTTGAGACCATGTGAGTCAATGGTGGCTTATTATTTCCAGTTTTCAGGATGCATAAAGCTGCTGTATGCACACTGTGTACTTTACAAATTAGCTGCATAGACCTCAGATTTTGATACTGCAGGAATACACACCCGGGCGCAAATAGCATTGTTGGCTACAGACACCTGGGTGCCTGCCTCTGCCATGATGCCATATAGGCCTGCACCCAGGTGTAAATAGCCTACGTGGCTATTTACACCTGGGTGCAAATAGCATTGTTGGCTACAGACACCTGGGTGCTAATACCATCTGCTGAAAATAAATCAGAGGGTTTGTGAGATGATTAATGGGGTAGAAAAACAGAGGAAAATAGGTTTTGCAACACAAATTTGTATTTATATTTTGGACTGTTTTCTAATCTGTGCTTTTATTGTGAAATATTGGATGATTTAGGCCTCAAAAACATGTTTAATGAAGACGTGAGAAGTTTGGAGGGGCCGTTTGTCTTTAGTGGAACTCGTCAACAAGGAACCCTAACTAGACTGCTCTTATTGTGAAGGGTCCATGAGTCAAAGACGTTGGGATTCACTGATTTTGTTCATTGCATTTTATTTTACGAGTTTAAATCGTGTGTTTTTAATGATGGATCTAAATCCGAAAAGTAACCAAGAAGTTCTGCTGTTAAAGAAATGCAGAGGTGTAAAGAGTACGAATTTTATTTCTGAAATGTAGTAAATTAGAAGCAGAAAGTAGCAGAGAACAGAAGTATAAGTACCTCAAGAGTACAGTACTTCAGTGATGTAGTTGCTTTTCTATAGGAGAGCAGCAGACACACTTGTGGAAACAATACGAGTGACTTTATGTTTTGTCCTCCTCTTGTTTTGTGTCTTTCTGCCTGCTTTCTCTCTCTTTTTCACCCAGTCTTTTTGTGGCAAAGCTCTCCACATAAAGTCGGCTCCTCTGCTCATAGAAATGTCAGCTTGATTATGCTGATTTATTCAGATGTCAATAAACTCTAAAGTCACAGTATCTGCTGCGGCCCAGCAAAGGGAATCAGCACGGAGCTAT
This sequence comes from Plectropomus leopardus, assembly GCF_008729295.1. Lineage (NCBI taxonomy): Eukaryota > Metazoa > Chordata > Actinopteri > Perciformes > Serranidae > Plectropomus > Plectropomus leopardus. Next base: position 25,269,534 of record NC_056471.1, read on the forward strand.
TGTCCGGAAACGAGCCTCAGTGTACAGTTTCCCTGGTAGTCTGGGCACGTCTCAATGAGATGATCTCACACATACCTCCATGTAATGATTATGAGTCCACTGTCCTCACACACACACACACACACACACACAAATACACACACACAGGCAAAATGAGTTCTAGGCGGCCACTGCTGCGTTGCCACTCGCTCAGACGTGTCTATCAGCCTGGCGCAGATGTGTCGCATTTATTAATATGCGTGCTGTCTCTGTTTACCCGTCGAGATGTATCTGATAGCATTCGCCTTCACCCTGCACCCCCCACCCACCAGCCGCCACCACCCTCCTCTCCTCTCTCACCAGTTCTGTGAGCTGAGAGCCTCATAAAATTTCATTAAAAACAACACGCTCGGCAGAGGCAAATTTATGAGCCCCATTTATTTTAATCACAACTCTTTGGGAACGGCTTTTCAATGCAATTTGTGTTATTGTGTGCTGAACTGATTGCTGAGTCCAAGGGGTCTCTGCTGCCTCTCCTCATGAGGAGGGCATCAAGTTTTTTTCCCCTTCTTTTGCTGCCATGAGAGGGACATTAAGTTGCTCCCATCGTGCAGATAAAAAGCACTCTGATGTGTCATTATCAGTAAGAATGCACGACACGTTTAGCGTGGTGCATTTTGTGTAATATGAGCGGGGGAAATATGGTTTTGTGTGATTGTTTCATGAGTGAAATCAGGGCCACGTGCACACCAGAAGGGTTGCAAACAATGGGTCATCAGCACTGAAAGAATAAGGCTGCTCTTTCACAGATTGGAGAGGGTTTAAGATATGATACAAATGCCTATTTTTAGATCAAACCGGTGATACTTCATGCTCACATTTGCCAATTCCCCTGTAGTTAATACAGTGCAACCTGAGCTCGCTCTGAACCCTCGATCGTCTGTGAAAGCAACAATAACCGGCAGCAAATTGAGCCTCTGCTTCCAGCGGTGATAAAGAGATTAATATCTGATTAGAGGACGAGATGTAATGTTTAATTTCTTAACTGACAGGATTAGGTTCATTGCTTTCATCTTAATGTTGGTTCCCATGGACCCGCCCTCCACACGGGGAGCACATTTCTCCCTGAGCCTGCACAGCCCCTCTAATGAACCGCAGCTGAGGAGGAAAAATTAGCAGGGAACAATGTGTTTCAACCGGAGATTGAGAAGGCCCTTCTTGCACATGCACACACACAAGTATATATACACACACACACAGACACGGACCACAATTTTTAGCACATGCACGCAGGAGATTCAATCATGACTGCTCTCATTACAGAAGCAAATCAATCACTGCTGACAGGAAGAAAAAGAGAAGCAAAAACATGCAAGTGAACAAAAGTAAGCATGCATGATAATGGATTTTTTTTGCCAATATCCAATATGCCGATATAAAAACAACCCATTTGGCTGACACTGATATTGATATATCCACATTTATTCTCCCTGAATTTAGTGATCAATTCTCATCTGTAGTGGAATTAACATCATAATGTGCATACTCTTATTGTGATGGCCCACCAGCAGATGGAGACATGAAATACAATTCTTTTCAATATGTGTAATATTCACTCATTGTGCAAAAAAAAAAAGACAAATACTTAAACTTAGGGTTGATGTTTTGTTCATGTTCACTTTGTCAAAAACAAAAAAAGAGGCAGGTTTTGATATAAGCAGAAATCAGCATGTGGGCCGATTCTGATATTTCATTTTAAAGCCAATATCTGCACATACCGATGATACCGTGCCGATATTATCGTGCATCCCTAAACAAAAGAGATGCATGATTTTTAGTGACATATAATGTTCTGTGTTCCGGTCAAGTTCACTGACTCTTTGCTCAAATATCTCGGCAGAAAAAAAAACACACACACACACAAAATATGCACCACAATCAGGACATGCAGCTCAGAAAAATCTCAACATCACAAATCAAAATAAATACCGTGGAGCAGACCTGCACGCATGTCCAGGAGCTACTCTCATCACTCACCCTGAACAAGTTTTGACACCCACCTGAGCTGATCCCGTAGCTGCAGTCAGGGGAGAATCTGGGCTCCGCTCTGCCGCTGCCGGCGCGCCTCTGCTGGGTGCCGGGGGATGCAGCCGCCGCCGCTGAGGTGGATGTCGGGACCCTGCTGTTGGGCCTGTTCTCACATGGGAAGCGATCCTGCTGCTGCTGCTGAGGCGTCGGGTGATGCTGCTGGCTGCTGCTGATAGCGACGCCGGTTTGGTGGAGCTGCAGACGCTGCTGCTGGTGCTGGTGGTGATGGTGCGGCTGGAAATGGTGAGGCTGCTCGGGATGGAAAGTGAAGTGGTGTCCGTCGCCAAACAGAGGCACCTCGACCACAGCGGACCTGTCAAAGCGCGACTTGCCAGCCGAGCGCTTGCTTTGGAAGGTTTTCAGGGTGCTGTACGGACCCCGCTGTTGTCGGCACATCTTGGGGGCGCACGGCCCCTCATCTGCGGGCTGCATCTCTCCCTCCATCCCGGCCAGGTGTCACAACGCGGGTCCGGTATCGTGCAGGCGTGCTGGTGTGACAGGCAGCTGATGAGTGGAGGATCAGATCCGTCACTGTCTGGCTCGGTATCCCTCATGCACACGGTGTGGAGGGTGGGCTCAGTTACTGACACGCCGCCGCTCCAATCCCCAGCCGGCAGCTCCGACACTGAGACTCCTCCAGAGGGAAATACAGGCGGGACTTGTGCGCCGCTGCCTGCCTCCTTTGTAGCCACCATCCACACACAGAGAACAACGGGGCGCTACAGCAGTTGTACAATCTAGAAGTGAAAAAAACGCAGAACCCAATCCCACAAATGAAAAGGCAGAGGCCATTTTGCTACTGAGCTCAGAGCATCAATGGAGCAACATGAGCGCAAATGAAAGGAAAGGACATCCACACCCAGATATGTAGGAAACCTGCAAAAAAGAAAAGAAAATGCGCAGCAAAGTAGTTCAGAGATAATCGGGCTGCGTAAAAACACCACAAATGGGGTGAAGTCAGGTAATGTGGGACATCAAGTAAAATGGGACAAATAAGGTTTAACATCTTAGGCTTTTAAACTCTTTGAAACCTGTGCAAATTAGACTGATTTATTTAAAAACATAAAAGAAGGCAATGAACACCAAAAAATCCAACACCACCAAAATCAGCAAGAAATGGTAAAGACTACAAGAAAATTAACCTGAAACCTGTAACACAATAAATGAATAAAAATAAATTAAATGCTGAAAAAAATTAATAATTTTTAATTTAAAAAACTTAATAAATAATAATTTCCCCAAGACATTTTCCATAGCTTTTCTCTTTTGTCAATTTGCTCCGGGGTTAAAATGTTTAAATACAATATCTGTAAAAGGCACCTAAAAGCATCCAAAAAAAAAGCTATGTTGCTCTAGGTTTAGAAGGGTTAAATACTGGCAGCCAGCCACCAAATGTTCTTGTGTTGTTGCTACAAATGTGATTTACATGAAACAATGATTTTTCCTGATTTGAGATATGTAATATGGACAGGACAAAAAAAACAGTGGTCTTAGAACTTAGAAGAGTAGCATGTTGGTTTTCTCATGCTGGTAATAAAATTACTGCAGCTAAAATAATAAGCGTATAAAATATANGAAACAATGATTTTTCCTGATTTGAGATATGTAATATGGACAGGACAAAAAAAACAGTGGTCTTAGAACTTAGAAGAGTAGCATGTTGGTTTTCTCATGCTGGTAATAAAATTACTGCAGCTAAAATAATAAGCGTATAAATATATACTATATAAATACTATCATATATATATATATATATATATATAAAGATTGTGGGATGTTGCTTTTTATTTCATCTTTGAGTTGTCATCAAAATATTTTCACAACATTTTTTTACTTTTTACGGGAAAGGGTTTGAGTGAGAATTTGATGCATGCAGATAAAATTGGGGAAAAAATAAGCTAAAATGGGACATTATGTGCCACTTCATCACATCTCAGACATTTTAAGTATTTTTTGCCACTTAAAAATATCAAATCTGATGCTTTCAGTCCATGTCCATTGTAGACAATATGGCACTGAAGAAACATTAAGATTAAGATTTAATGAATTAATGACCTGAAGCCCAATTTCTCTAAATGAATTTGATTTAACAACACATTTTCTGATAGAGGTTAAGCAAGAAAACATGACAAGTTATAACAGTAAACTTAACATAAGTCTGCAGATCTGGTATGGGTGGCTTTGTATGGTAATTACCAATATGTGTCCCAAAATTTCCCAATTAGGCCGGCAGGATCTTGTATATACATTTTCCTAAATATTTATAAAAACCAGCTATCTTTAATATTGAGATCTAATTTTTACGTTGAGTGCCATAACTCTTTGATTACATATTGATAGGAGAGGCCTTCCTAGCGCTCGTCTGCAGCCTCAAAGTTTGCATCTCCGACATCTGGGGCGACACATTAATACCTTAAAAACCATAAGAAGGTTTATCAGACGGAGATGAAAAGACCTGCCTGCCTGATTTACATAAATTGTTTTATGCTCTCATTTTCATTAATACTCCCAAACAGTTCAGATTTTGCCTCGTAAGAAATCAATCAAATGCAAGGGCGTAGGCAATATTTGTCTGACACAAGTATGTAAGTATGTAACCTAAATCTCTGTAACCGAACAATGATTTCAGCTAAAGTGTGATTATAATGCTAGGATAGGGAACAAGTTTCATGTGACATGAGCCCTTAAGGATCTGTCCAAGAAAGGTTAAAATTGTTATGCAATTGCAAAAATGCTGAAGTGAGAATGTTGAAACTACTACCGTTAGAGGAATTGAAATGCTATTGTATAGGTCATTTAGGAGTGTCATGTTAAGGTCATCCGTAAACAGAGACAAAAATGAGGAAATATTTTTGTATATGAGACAAAAAAAAGAGTGTGGGTGTCTGGTCTCTGTGACTGAGTTCAACAGGTCATGCAGAAAAGGAAAAAAACAACTCCTAAAAAGGGACTGTCCTCGAAGTTGACCAATCCAGAGAAAATGCCACGCTGAAATGGGGAGCCAGATGACGAGGGGAACCAACCAGAAGATGATTCTACCTTCATTCACATTTCCTCATTGTAAATAGTATAAAATACTGGATCAGGGAAAGACAGGTTGTCAGAATGCAGGCTGACTCGCTGATGTTATCGGCTAGGGAGAGCATTTCTGATCCAGAGCTCTGTAACTGCTCATTGCTTGCTTGCGTTACAAGAGGATAAGAACGTTTAGGGCTATAACGCCACTTTAGGCTAAATGATTTTCATTGTATTTTCGCATGACAATCGTCCAATTTTTGTTTGTATTATTTAAGGCATTTGTATTGTTTGGTCTTAAATGTTAAAAAAATGGTTGATACAAACTCACATTGTGTTCAGCTGTCCACACCTGCAGCACTGCGGGCCTCCTCTCATGCTCATTGAGCTTATTAAGATCATTTCTGCATGTTGTTTGGGCTCCTGCATGATTATGTGAATCCTTTTGCACCGCTGCGACCACCACCACCACCACGTGAACGCGCACGTCTCTTAATGGGAGTTACGTGCGCGCGTACACAGCCAGAGTCACAAAAGCAGCAGCTCCTCAGTGAAGTGGGCGCACAACTTCTGCACCGACATCAACAAACGACCCCAGAGCAGCAACTCGATGCAGAGCGGAGAGAAACGCGGAGCAGATATGTTTGGAGGAGAAGAAAGTTGAGTGATGATATTTTAGTAACTTTAAAAAAGAAAAGAGGAGATCAAATTAAGGATTTTCTCACATTGCAATTTGGGAACTTTTGGCTCAACACGATGGATGGTGGGAAGATGACGGTGACATAACTTTGCATCTCGGGATCGCTGCGTTTTTTCTATCAATAAAAAAGTAGTCTAAATGAAGAGTCTGTAACCGGGACCGACGCTCGGTGGCCGGGAGCTGCAGCCCAGCGGACGCAGGGACCCGTGAACCGCAGCGGCTTGCCGGGATGGTGCGCCTGCTGAACTGCCTGCTGCTGGGATATCTGACCTGGAATCTGCGGATATCGGACGCGCAGGGGGAGTACTGCCACGGCTGGCTGGACGCTAATGGGAATTATCACGATGGCTTCCAGTGTCCGGAGGACTTTGACACCACGGACGCCACCGTGTGCTGCGGCTCCTGCTCGCTGCGCTACTGCTGCGCGGCCGCGGACGCACGGCTGGACCAGGGCAGCTGCACCAACGACAGGGAGGTGGACAACACCGAGTTTGCAGCGCGTAAGTTTTGTAATTTCTAACATAAGTTTCATCTTACAAAATGCATTCCTTAAGTCTTCCCTAAAGTGCAGCATTTTGGCAAAACTTTGCATAAAACTGCAAAGTATTTAAGAGATTAATTAGGTTGGGTAAAAAATACCACAGATACATCACTGTTTACCTTAAACTAATTGAATAAAACCTGCATGTAATTATGGATGAAGTACACAGAGGCATGTTAAGTCTAATTCATGGCTTATTTAGTCTCATTTTGTCATTTTATTTGGTTTCTGCTGGGAGGTCAGAGGTCAGCTGAACGTCAATAAAGACAAAATAAAGCAGGTCTCAGTGCCACAGTGGGCACAGTTTCCAATCATCACCCTGCTGTTTTATGAAATTATAAGAAATAAAACTAAATATGTGGTGCATCTACACAAACAATTTCATCTCTACTGTTGGTACTCTTCATGTACATTTATGGTATATATTTTGGCACACCTATTTTTTTCACATACTTGTGTACATCATAGTCCTGACTATTCTAACGTCTACTGTTCAAGCTTTGTCGTGCTTGTTCTTTGCTGTTATGTCAGCTTTTATTGATTGACAGAGTCAGATTCCTAAAAAAAAGTGATTCTGAGTCCCCCCTTTTTTTTAAATGTCTCTTGTCAGACAACAAAGGACAAAATCTGTACTATTCAACACAGTAAGGACAAAATATAAATGTTGATGCCTTTTTTTAAAGTATATGATCTGTTTTACAAGACTTGAAGTTCTTTTGTATGTAACCTTTTTATATATGAAGTTACTGTTTTTCTTTTAGTCAAGTCAAAGTTTATCAGCCCAGTATGACAAAGCATGCCTCAAAGGGCTGTGATAATAGTAACTTAAATCAATTTCAGTTTTATAGATAAAGTCCATTATCATGAATTATTATTTGCCCCAGAGGACTACAACATAAAACATCCCTTTCTTTGGACCCCTCACAGCAGATAAGAAAAAATCCTTTAAAAAAAAAAAAAACTTTAACGGGGGAGATGATGGTGGAAACCAAGGGACGAGAAACCGAGGAGGGATCCCTCCTCCAGGACGGACAGACGTTTCCAGCATTAATCAACCAAAGTTTCTAGTTTCCACCTTTTATCTGAGTGCCTGTGGCTTCATTTGACCTGAACTCACTGCAGATTGCTATCAGTGTGAAAAGGAAAACCAGTTATTGATGGTGCGGCCTGTCAGTAACTCAAAAAGTTTTCTTAATTCTTTACTTATCTTTAAGCAGAAATTATTACAAAACTTAACTGAAGGATAAGGCTTACACAATACAGCAATGTGTTCAAAACTTTCACACACAAGCCGGCTTATAGCGCTGTGAAACACTAAACACATTCCCTTTACGGCTCATTAATTTCCCAAACAAACCAATCATAACATAATGAGACAGAAACACCCTTTTCTTTGGCTCCTTTAAACATTTGACAGACTTAAAGTGTGACATTAACTCACTGTGAGGTGGGAAATCTTTCATAATCGGTCACTTTAACCCTCAACGTTTTCTTTAAATTTTACAAACAGATAAGCTTTGGGGCTTTAAGTGAATGCACTGTGCTCACAATTTCCTATTTTTCTTATGAAAATAAATAAACATTGGCTCATTTCCTCCCAAAGAATAAATGGGCGTCACAGAGTGTAACTTGAGCTGTTTGTGTTTTCCAGCAGGAATGTGTGTTAATAATACTACGAAGGATTTAAAACAAATGACCCGATTAAACTATGTTTAGTATCACAGTCTTAACCACCTTAAACAGCAGCCTGCAAATTTTAGTGCCCAAAAAGGTTAAACTTGAATAACTCTTTTTCTAGGATTAATAATAATAATAATACAAAAGCATTTCAGGTTTTTCATTGCAGCATTATGCTGTTATAAGCAGATTTAAGTATTAATTTATGTTTTTGTCACGAATAAGACTTACAGGACAGCATATGTATTACTATGTATTACTACAGAGTTTAACACAGTGGTAATAATATAAAACACTTATAATGTGTCGTTTGTGCTTCTAAATGTTAAATAGTTAATTAAAGTGTTAAAAAAAATCTGTATTTTATTTTTAAATCCTGCACACAATTTTTATGCACCAGTTTGTGCCTTTTCTGCATCAATTAATGTTGTACATGTCTTTAATTTTGTCAAAATCAAAGTTATCAGCTTTCATGTTTTTTGGGGGGGGTACAGAAACACATGTTCTAAATACTGAGGGGTACATTTCCCCTCCACCGCCCCGAAATCTGCACCTATGCACATTTTCATAGCCTTCAGCTTTCTGTCCCATAAAGGTGTTTTCTCACTGTTGGTCCTAACCTGCCTGTGTTTCCTCCCTCCTCAGAGCCCGTCTACGTTCCCTTCCTCATGGTAGGAAGCATTTTTGTTGCCTTCGTCGTAGTCGGCTCTCTGGTGGCCGTCTACTGCTGCACGTGCCTGCGGCCCAAGCAGCCGACCCAGCAGCCCATTCGCTTCTCCCTGCGTAGTTGCCAGGGTGAAACTATCCCGATGATCCTCACCTCCGCCCCCCCGAGCCTCCGCGCCCCGTCGCGACAGTCCAGTACGGCCACCACCAGCTCCAGCTCAGCTGGAGGCGGCAGCTCCATGCGGAGGTTTTCTCTTGGAGGTCAGGGGCAGCAGCAGCACGGCTGCCTGGTGTCCGCCACCGTCTCATCATCAGCCTCCACCCCCACCCAGACCCCTCAGACTCTGCCTCCACCTCCTCCTCCCCCCTACACATCCCCACCAGCACCCATGTCAGGAGGTATGCAGCACCCGCTGCCCTCCACCCACACCCAGCTACAGCTCCACCAGCCCTCTCAGAGCGCCGGCTTCCTCCTGCCACAGCAGTACTTCTTCCCCCTGCAGCCCGACGCCTTCTCAGCAGCCAAGGGCTTTGCCGACTTCGGACAGAGCTGACAGGGTTCCCAGCAGGGGAAATAGAGGGATTACATGATTTCTAGATGGTTGGATGTGAGTCAGCGAGGACAGACACACTGCGACACAGCTGGTGGTGTTTGGGTGGAAGTCCCAGGCCGGCAGAACGGACACAGAGAGCGCGACAGGAGGACGAGGGATAAAGTACGACAAAGCTGTGTGGCCTGAGGCGCTTCCCCCTTCTGCATCACAGGACACATCAGAGTTCAACAGACCTGTTAGAGCCAGCAACAGTTTCAAACTTGTGCACTTTTGTCTTATATTGTAAACAGACCTCACTGGCCTCACATTTTATCTTTAATGCAGGCTGTTTTTTTTTTAAGGTGACAGCTCACAAAACAGACTAAAATCCTGAACAATTTTTCACAAACCTTCCTCAAAAAATTGAAATACTGCACCGACACTGTCACTCTGAGAGTCATGGTTACATTAGTAAAAATAGATGTTGGAAACCAGGGAGATAATTGTGTTTTTTGACAATCGCAAAGACCTCTGAAAGAGGGGAGGACTTGATACACAAAGAACATTTTACTTAAAGATGAAATGTGGACTTTTATAAGATGTTGTACAGACATTATACCCTGAGCAGGGTTGTCATATTGATTCCCTAATTTACAGCAAATAAAATGTTGTCTCTCTTCTGATAAATGTGAAGTCTGTTAAACGATATTTTTGTGCTCTGAAGGACGCCTCATCATCACTCAGACAAAAAGGAAACCGGAGCGGTCGGGCCTGCACAGCAGCTCACTACCTGTCGCTCATTCTTGCGCCAGACTTCACAGCAGGAATGCAGCGCTGAGATCAGTCATTGTCAGTGTTCAATGAGCATGGCATGGTCACAGTGTTAAAAACAACTCGCCCCAGAAATAGAGGTTTAGGTTGCACCAACAGGTATAGCAAAATCTCCACAAAGACTCCTCTGTTCTCCGGTTATCTGACTGTGAAACAGACTTGGCAATCAGCGTCTCATGAAACTTCCAGACTGGTGAGTTTGAGGACGTTAGCTGCTGCATTCAGGCTCCCTTAAAGTCTGTGACATTATCACTGTTTAACACAAAGTACAACTTACTTGCAGATTCCAGCGTTAACTTCTTCAGGTCTTGTTTATGCTCACTGCTGTCGGGTTGGACTCCAACTTTCACATTCCATGCTCTGCTTATAAAAGGAAAATACAAGTTGTGAACAAGTTTTCATGACATTTCCTAAATCTTTTTTGGACAGGAATTATCTTTCATGTCTTAGCCAAGCCTCAAAAAACTTTCCATTTTTCTTGTCCAGGTTAGAGTCCTGATTATAATTCACACTGAAGGCTGTTACTAGTCTTAAAAGGTTCATTGAAATTTCTTTCCCCTTTTTTTCTGGGTCCTAAATTTCTGAAACCATTCCGTTCAAAACAATATCTGTCATTTATTGACTTCACAGTGGCTATGCGATCGTTACACGTTAAAGGTGTAATCTGTTTGATTTTCATGAAATCACACCAGTTAATGTATATCATTCCCTAATTACCTTTATATATAGTAGTTCTCATATGTAGTGGCTGAGTCCGCCATTCCTGCAGTGGATTCAAACTGTCAATCAAAGCACAGAGGATTTACATGAAAAGATGCGTGTATGAAATTCAGCATTAAAGGTGAAGTCAGCGATTCTAGAGAAATATTGATATTTAACTCAAAAACCAAACAAATACTCTGCTTACATCAATGCTTCCTCAGCAGCTCCATTTTACCGCCGCCCTGCTCATATGATGGCAAAAGAAGTTCTTAGTTTTAGCGCACACATAGAACGGACGTCTTGTCGACCACGAGGAGATATTTGCTGAATTTAACAAAAAATGCATTGGATCAGAATTACAGACTCCACCTTTAAGGAGCATTTCCTTTAATGAAACCGTCTCGCACTGTTCCCACAAAAAGGAAGTGATGTCACAACTCTGATGCAGGTAATAAATAAATATTGATCAGCTACTCTTCGCTTGCAATAATTGTTGACTGATGTCTTTATTAAGTTGAGAGAGAATAATTATACGCACATCAAGACTGTGCAAAACAGCGTACACTGAAGAAAAAAGTAACGCATGCACACTCACTTCATGCCCCACAAGTTCAGTGAAGATGTTTCAGTCCTACTCGGTGTTACTTTTTTGTTCAATGACTTCTTTAATAAACCAGCGTGAGTTTGTTTGGCTGCACTCTGAAGCAAACACCAGTTTCTCCTCTGTTGTATTTCTGATAAACTAGCTGTTAAACAATTGTATTTTAGTAGTAGGGCAGAATTAATAATTACTTTGATTACTGATTTATCTCACAAACCCTATTCTAGATTTACTATTGGTTTACAAAACGTTAGAAAATTGTGATTTAGTCCATTACAACTTACCAAAGCTCTATGTGTCATCTTAAAATATCATGTTTTGTCCGACAAACTGTCCAAAACTTAAAGATATATAATTTATGTATGACACAGGAAAGCAGAAAGTCATAACACTGGAGAGACCTGAATTGAAATTTTGGTATCTTTGGTCAATAAATGTATGATACATTATCAAAATAGTTATCAACAGATGTTCCAGCGATTGTTTTGGTCTGACAAAATGTTACCAAATGCTAAAGAGGAATAGAAATAGTGCTTCCAGACTTACTCAGTAAACGTAACCCCATGAACATGAAATTAAAGTCTACTTGAGTAACTTTGAAATAATCTGGATGCTGATCTTTCATCTAAACAGATTATTTAGACAGTTGAAGGTCGACTAAACGTCACCGTCATAACTAATAAGTTCTCTGCTGACGTAGTTTCTGTGCCCTGCAGACAAACTGATGCCTCTCCCTGCCTCTTCCTGTTTAGGTTCCCACTGCACTGTCTGTCCTGTTTTCCGCCACACACCAGCACAAGACGACACACTGATGACAAACCTGCAAATACACAGAAGAATAAGCAGTGATGTTCACATTGTTCCTCCATGATTGTAAAGTTTATTTCAGTAGTCCTTCATGGCAGTAAAAGACAACACTTATAAGTTTGCAGTCCCAACATGCAGAACAATCATCGAACAAAATGACGGAAAAGAAACGAATATTGAAAAGTAAAGTTAAAGGTGCGGGTTTTTTCTCTTTTGTAAAGTGATCAACACTCGAGGGAGCATCAAAGTAGTACAGTTAAACATTTCAGAGAACAGTTTGTGTTATCCATTCATGCAGCCCACGACTTTCACAGACAACAACGTGTGTTTTATGTTTTCTGGAAAAAGAAAGCAACAGTCCAAGCCTTCCACAACGACAACATCCACATTCAGCGGTTTGGAAACTTTTTGACAAGATGACGACCAATTAAGTTTTAACAATAAAGACCAGCAAAGAGAAAAATAATCGTTAACCCTCACTAAAGAGCTTTCCTGTAAAGCAGAAGTACACTGCATGAAGAAAACAAGTTACAAACATGTACACTCAAAAGAAATCATATACTGAAACCAGATAATACCAGATATCCACTACTGGAAAGGTACATCGAGTGCATTGTGCAACATCTCCTGTCAAAGCGAGCTGAGCATCAGAAACTCCCACAGTCGGGGTCGAGAGTTTGACCACACAGACAGTCATACCGCACGCTAACACTCACACATTCCCATACGGGCCATGCATCAGCACACAGTAGTACACTATAGCTATACCTGGAGTCGTGCAGACTGACAACTGGAGCAAGCCACACACTCACATTCACACATTAAAAGAAACACACCGGGGGACGCCAGAAACTCCCGGTCTCACGTAGAGGACACAGACATGCAATGCATACACAGAATTTACCCACAGTAGAGGTGACACACACACACACACACACACACACACACACACTCACACACTCACACACATACACACACATACAGCACATGCACATGCAGGCGATAAACTGACACACGCGCTCATACACACCGTCAGATCTCCCATAGGGAGAAGAAAGCAATCACACAGACATTAAGTAGTCAATTATAAATAAATCAAGCTGTAACAATATTAATATTAATAATAACAAGACATTTAAGAAAGCTCCTCATTCGATCTATTCTATCCTGCCAGTTTATCAGAGGAAGAAAAAAAAAGTTACAGACAGTTCATTACAAAGCCAGTCGATGCAAAATTCATACATCTCCAATATAAAAATACAAATCCACAAAATAACTATAGAGACAAAGTAGTTTCGATATTGTCGTGAAGTTTTCCTGGCTAATATTTCTCTCTCCCTTAAGCTAATGGCACTTATGTTAGAAGGATAAAATCTCCATTTTAAGGGAAACACTATCACCACTGTGAGCTCCAACAAAACCATCAGAGAGCCTCCTGTTCGCCTCTGCAGGAACAAATCGTAGTTTAAACTCGTGCCACAAGGCACTCTGTAGTTTTCACATTGTACGAGTGCAATACTGTGGTGGGGAGACAGTGATTTTGTCTTCAGTAGGTGTGTGTGTGTGGAGCACTGGTCTAAGCTAGCTGGCTAAACTATTCTTGGCTATCTGTTTCTTCTATGAGGGAAAAGTTCTACGTAGGCACCGTTGTGATTGTTGAGACAGGAGTGATGTGTGGAATGCAATTATTCGTCGAGAGCAATGCTTCTGCTGTAAAAACGGTGGAAACAGGACTACAGTGAGTTGCAGGAGGCAACCTCGTAAAAAGAAAGAACAAGGAAAAATAAAAAAATAAAACCAGGCACGATATCTACATACTTTTTTAAAACTAAAAAGAAACGTTTTAAAAGAAACAAGGATGAAGGCATGAGCAAATGTAAGGCTTTACACAATAGATGCTTCCTTAAGTGCAAAACAAAAATGTAATTATTACAATGTCTGCTCTGAAGTGGTCCATTTAGTGCTGGAATACACTCAGGAGTGTGAATACATTTGGTTTTAAGTTTTCCGAATTCACTAGTACTTGGAAGATTGTATACACGACTGCTCTTTGGCAATCTTTCACAAGTTCACTAAAACTAATCATCGTCCAGTGTTTTAACTTCTATAATAACAGTGTTTAGGAGTTTAATTTAATGATTTTTCAATAAAGAGGAGACGTTCACTCCAACAAACTGAGCGAGAACAGTGAAGAACTTCAGACCACAGACTGCTAAGAAAGCACAGTGCTCATCATGTCTGCTGGACACACAACTACAGCTGATAGTGAACACAATTTATTTTGTTCCTTGTTTTTTTTCTTCCCTTTTTCAAAGACACTCTCGTCTGTCCGTTTCATTTTCATGTCTGTAAATCCCCTCAGTGCTGGAGGCACACGCTCGCGCCTCGTCTTCCCACCGCTAAGCTTCAAATATCGCCATTAGAAACGGCTGCTGTGGCTCCGGATTGGCCGACCAGAGGGGCGGCGGCTCACCACTCGTTGGTCCTCTGTTTGGTGGTGTCGTACGCTCTGATGACCTCAGACTGAGACACCACTCCGTTCTCGTCTTGAGAGAAGGCGTACCCATCTGAAAAAATGTCGAAGCAGTTAAAACTATGTACATCAGTGATCAATTTTTAAAAAAGTATTTCAAAAACACATTTGAACAACTAAAAAAAAAAAAACAAACAAGTAAAAACATAAAACTTAAAGCAATAGTTCAACATTTGGGGAATCTTTCGGTTTCTTGCAAAGCGGATCAACACCACTCTCATGTGTGAACAATACGAAGTTACAACCAGCAACCCGTTAGCTTAGCTTAGCTTAGCTTAGCATAAAGACATAACAGAGGTAAATAGCCGCCTGGCTTCATCCAAAGGTGACTGAATGTGGTAACCAGAACCTCTAAAGCTCCGTGATTAACATGTCATTAACATTTACATGTTATTTAAAAATAAACAGAAACAAAGTGTAGAAAAAACACCACCGTTTTGAGGCAAGAGTCAGAGCTAGGCTCATGTATTGGTGTCACGTTTGAGTCACAGAGCTAAACCTTGATTTCTCTGGAAGAAATTCAACTGGTGATGTTTTACAAACACAGGAGGTGGCTTAACACAAGCCGCTGTCATGAGGATATTTTCATAAACGTTGAAGACTCTAATAACCATCTGGGTGAAAAAGAATTCGGTCCGCCATATGACAAAAATATTTGTTAACCAGTTTTCTAAGTTGCAACAGCTTACTATGTGAGTCTGAGGGTTTGCATTTTATAACAGCGTTTGACGACAAGTACAAGCAGCACCATTTCAGAAATAATCATGCTTATCATGACCAATTTCTGTACATTAGGCATGCGTGCACTGGTGTAAACAGGAAGCGTATTGTCGGTTTTGCAAATTGATACTTAAGTACAAAAATATTACTTAAATGGTAAAAGTAAGACCAGAGATTTCTTTGCTTTGGGAGTCAATACAAAGCAAATATGACTAAATATCATAGGAGCACTGGGAGTATTACCCATCACCAAAAGAAGCCATGAGGAGGATGAAGTCATAAAAGGTAAGTAGACCTCACTAAAATAATCTGATTTGAGACGCTGTGACTGATAACACCTAATCAGGAAGCGAAGGTGGGTGCCTGCACCAACGTTTCCAAAAGTGTCAGTTTTCACTTGTTGAGACTAAAATGCAGCCCAAGAGTTTAAGAGTAAAATTAAGTCAGCAGAATTCCCAACGCTCTCTGATTTTTGGGTTCCAAAAGGCCAAAGTAGTATGGACGCTAGGTGTAAACATAGCAATAGTTATGCTTTTTAAAATTAAAGTATATGAGTGTGGATGTCACTTGAGTTGCAGTCAGGGAAACAAGTTAAAAATGTTTTTATCATGCAGCGTAGGGAGGGAGAAATGGACGTTTATGTATTGTGTGTGGCTCAGACTGGGGCTCGGCTGTAGTTTCATGTTGACCACACAAACATGAGAGCGATACTGATCCTCTTTCTCTCTGCAAGAAAACAAACAAGAATATTTTCCAATATGTCACACTATTCCTTTAAAATAAATGATGTGATGAAAATAAAACATTAAATTGAATTTTAAAAAGTCACCAGTGCTCCCCAAAAACTTTTATCAGTAGCATCTACCAGCTAAACTTTCCTACAGGGTTCCTGTCTGACCTTTGACCCCTGACTCACCTTCAGGTGTCAAATGACTCGGTCACTACCTGGAGGCCAGCGGGGAAGTTCAAAGGACCCCGCTGAGACGAGTGCATAGTGAGGGAATAACAGCGCAACATTTCATCATTTCATCGTTATCTTGCTCTACTGAGCTCAACTCAGGACACACGAGGCACTCGAGGGAGAGGACAGGGAGTCAACAACCAAGAGGGAGAGAGAGGTGTCTATCAGGCAGCTAGAGGGAGTTTTAAATGGGGTGAGGTTTGAATAATGAAATTTAAAAAGGTATCACACAACAACGATCTCATCCCCACCTATGAGACAAACAAAAAACACACTGATCAGACAAAGGACAGAAGAAAACAAAGAAAAATCAACAGAAAACCAAACCAAACCAAACCCATGCTCTGCAAGTGTCATCGGAAAGTTTCAAATGTGACACGTGACATGTGAGTTTTGCTACTGAAACAAAAGCTATATGATACCTTACTGTACACTTTAGTAAGTCTTGTAAGTCTTTCTTACTGCAATTATCAACATTTAGAAAAAGACATTTAAAGGAATACTTTGTCCCAAATGACCATTTGTACACCAAGTACTCACTCTGTATTACATTTAAATTTGGAAGAAATTGGCCAATCTGAACAAACCTTTTAAACGTCGCACAATAGCCCCTTTTACACTGACTGTTCAAGGTGGGAACATCACGCCATTATGCCATTTTGACGTTCTGTATCAAAGGTACGATCACAGAATGGGGGGAAAAGAGCTGTGTCGGCAGAGGGCCGGCAGAGTGTCTGTGTAAAGGGACAGGACCATGGGCGGGACAGAAGTTTTGACGACGTATGATGCATGAACCCTGCTGGTTTTAAAAAGCAGCTAGCAGTAGTTAACAGCTAACTCAAAGAAGAACAGCACCAGTGAATGTCCACAGACTGATTAAACATGAGCTCCTTACCCTCCGACCAGAGAGGACGAGATCAGTCGACATATAACAGGGACGGTGGATGATTATTATCGACAAGTTATGCCTTTGTTATTGTTCATAAAGTACTGCTAACATGTATGTTAAATATCACACTAGAGGCCAGTGCTGTTGTGTTATATGTCACGCCTCTTTTAATTCCACAATGCTGGCATGCTACCTGAAATTGCACCCTGGAGCAGGATAATGCTGCTGTTCTTTGGTTCTGTGTGAAAATGCAAAGGAGGCATAAATAAGGGACTAATCACCAGCCCAGCAGCACAATCTCTGTGTAAAAAAGAGCCAGTAACACAAACAAACCACTGACTGAGGCAGCGGTACACCAGCAGCTCCCGTGTTTAGTGAGGTAAAATTACTGTTTATGTCATCAGAGTCTGGTCTTAAAGAGAACATAGATTCACTTTTAGTTCAGTTTCCTCGTCAAAAACGGCTGTCTGTTTGGGAACCACTAAACATACGACTGGGTAAATGAGGGTTATACTGCATGAGTTGTGTGACAGTTTGTAAACGGATGTTTTGATATCTTTGTTTTTTTAAATGCAGACCCCTACAACTTAAATTCATAAAGGATTTTCCATGTCGTGTAATTTTAAATGCACCGGAGGCAAGTTTTTTTTACGAATTCAATATAAAACAGGGTGAGTATCTGACATATAAAGGATCATTTGGGGAGTGAAGTATTACTCTAAGTAGTTTGCAGCTGTGGGTTAATAATTAAATCACAGTTGAGTAATTGAAGGTAAACAATACCAACATTAAAAATAACACTAAGTCTGTCGGTGTTCCAGCTGCTGTAATTTGCCGGTGGCTAAAATGACTTCTATTATGAAGGAGGAAACAAAATATCTTATTACAAACCTCCAGCTGTAACATTAATCCTGTCTGAATGAGGCCTCAGATACGTTATTGTTTAATGTCGTTTTATCCAAAACAAGCAAAGAAGAAAATCAAATAGACATATATCTAAAAAATAAAATGGAGAAATGAACAAAATTGTGAAATCAGGAAAAATGTAATGAAAGAATGAGACGAGACTCTCAAAAACTGCAAGCTTTCAGCACTTTTCAGTTTTAGTAGAGATTTGATATCCAGCAACTATATGTATTTATGTCTCCAAATTGCCATGAAAATAACTCATCTAGCAGCTCATACGAGCAGTTTGCGAAGGTGAAGACAAAGGGAACTGTCAGGGAACTGTGGGGCTGCTCGCAGACACAGTTCCTGACGTGTGTTTCCTGCATCTGGTTAACGCAGAGTATTTATGAAGAGAGCTGGGATGAGCAGAGCGTCTCTGCCTCCCCAAGACGAAGGGGTGAAACGAAGGTTTTAGAGATAGGGTACGTGTCAGAGGAAGAGTAATGACGCTCGATACGTTCCCCTGACGAGGGAAGAGATTTGGAGGCAGATAAATCTAACGAGGATACACTGTAGTCTTTTTCTTTTTTTTGTTCTTTAGGGTAAAAGTGAACTGACTTCTCCATCTTGAGGCATGTTTAGTGAAAAAGGAAGCAAGAGAAGATAGAAAGAGCAGTGTTTTGTGTAACTTACGGAGCAGGTTCTGCTGCATGGAGTCAGAGCGGTACAAGCTGACGGTGCTCTTCTTGAAGACGTTCTTCAGGAGCTGGGCCCTCTCCGTCAAACTACACACACACACACACACACACACACACACACACACACACACACACAGACGCACACGCAGGCACACAGAGAGGGGCATGGTGTTAGCAGCATGCTGAGCACCACAGGCAGATTTAATGAGCCATACATCAAACCTGCATCCAAGCACCTCCAGGGTGGATGGACCTGCCAACTGCTCTACCTGCTGCTAAAAACACCATGTAGAGAGACAAAACTCTGCAGACGTAGGGGGAAGAATAAAATGTGTGTGTGGGTGAAAATATTTGAAACAGCATGTGGCCAGAAGGCATTCATGTAAAGTCCTCGATGCATACGTACATGTCTTAAAGTGCAAATATGCAAAATCATCCCTGTATCTGTATGTTTGTATCTCTATGTTCGCTACATGTTTCTTTCTGTAAGTGTGTGTGTGTGTGTGTGTGTGTGTGTGTGTGTGTGCCTGCAGCCTGCTGGGTCCGGGACAGTGGCCAGGCTCGGGGATCACTTTCAGCCAGCAGGAGATCTCACACTGATCTGCTCCATGTTGGTTCCTGCTGCAGGCCTCGGGCCCCAGAGAGCAGAGCAGACCCGCTTCAGCTAATACGTTTTCATAATATATGGCTTTAATATAGGAGCTCCAAAATGAGACATTCACTACTCGGGAGGGAAGGGGAGAAAAAAAAGGCGGACATCTACTCTTATGACATGATTACTGACATTACAGTCAAACTCCTGCAATTTAGCAGCAATTTTGAGATTTTTCTCTTCCACATAGGAATATTGTTGGCAGCGGAGACGTGAGTATTTGTGAAATTTTGAGGGATTATGTAGGTTACGGATGATTCTTCCTCCAAGATGATGTGGGGAATTTGGGAAAAATGCTTTACATTTTGTGTACTTAATGGCTCTGCAGCCCTGATAGCGTTGGACCATATGATGATAAATACCGTGAGACAGTACAAATTTGCCATTTTATTATGCTATAGATAACAATGGAGCTCTTCACATATCTCGGGTTTCAGGCTGCTGTAGGCAACGCTCCAAATCAATGAGAAGGGCTGTTTATGCCCCTAGTTGAGTTTTAACGTGTTTTTGCATCAATTTAATGAAGTAAGTTGATTTGTTTTTAATAAATTTGGTGGATGAACCAAAAACAGACATTGTGTGCTGTGTGGTTTAGTTTATCCATAAGCAGTTTCTTAAATAATTTTACCGAAAAAAAAATCTCTAAATTATAATATACACCAATACAAAATTACATATTCTGTGATAGAAGATAAATATTACCACACATTATAAGTGGAAGACCAACTAAAACTGGTGCAAAACAAAATTTGTCTTTTTGAGCAATTTGAGTCAGGAAAATCATAATTTCCCTAGTAAAGCAGCCTAAATATCAGTGGTCCAGATTTTTTATTCTTCTTCTTATTATTATTATTATCATTATTATTTTAGTTTCTGTGCTCCCTCTTTTGTTTCTCCTATGCTCTAAGATTACAGGGACAAACAAAAAGTAATGATTGCTTGGAATAACGTCATATAAATCTGCTGTAGAGGTAGCTACTTGCTAGCTTGCAAGCGTGGACATGTCCACAGTAACAAGTAATATGTGAGGTGCTGTCATGCGATTTGCATGACAAAATAAATGTAAAATGTGACTCTAAAATAAAGAAACAATGATAAGAGTGGTAAAGTGACGTGTAATTGTACCTCTTTCCATGCACCACTGCTCCAGGGTCTTTGGATAAAGCCTCCAGCTCCTGAACCTCATCCACCAGGGTCTTGAAACACACCTTCTTCACCCTGTAAATTAAACAGTAATTAAACAAAAACAAAATCATAATGTGAAAGATGCTTTAACATGATCAAGCCTTCATGAAGTGACATTAAAATATCCCACTAAACACTTTAAACTGCTTTTAGTACATTGGGGAATAAAATTTCTAGCTTTATTAATTTGCTCATGATACCCGATGTCCACAGGACACAAACATTTCCCATGCAGCATTCACAGAACAGAAAACCAGGCAGGAATTTCTTGAGGCGATAGAGGAGAGATTCTAGAGGAATTTCCTGTATCAGATGTGTATTGGAGTGATGAGCGAGGAGAGAAGACTCACACTTTGTAGGCCACGTCAAAGATCAGCGAAGTGACTGGGATGAAGAACAGGCCCATCCAGAAGACGCCCGAACAGAACATCATCTCCGCCTGTGACACACACACACACACACACACACACACACACACACACACACACACACACACACAACACACACACACACACACACACACACACACACACACACGTACACAGGTCACTGTAGACAACACAGAGTTCAACACCTGACCAGAATAAAAGAGGAGCTCTTTAAAAGAGGAAACACCTGATAAGGAGCCACCATAATGGCCCTCTGTAGTGCCACATAATAACAAACATACATGACAAAAGCAGCTCAAAACAAACAGTGATATTGTGGAAATAAAGAGGAGATGGGTCCAAATAACTTGCCCAAAGTGGGTTAATCCTCCGTGACTAAATGATACCATGTTTTTGTTTGGATCTCCCTTCAGGGCGGAGGAAGTACCTGTGAAGTATTTAGACAGCGGGATCTTTTTCACAGGGAAACAGCTCAGCTGTTTGCTGTGCTGAGAGCTGCTGTCAACACGTCATCAGAGGTGCTTTAATGACACATTCAATATAATTGCCTCTAAGTGTGAGAGGGTGTCGATGAAGAGCCGTAATGATCACATTACGTTACATCACCTGCGTGTTCTGCTTTAACCATTATGTTTGTAAAAATATTGACATGGAAAGACTTAAAATATCTAAAAATCATTAGTCAGTTAGCCAAGTGTTTGTCATCGGATTAAGGTGGGCTGCAGAAAAAGTAAAAGTACTAAAAAAATGTTTTTAATTTGACCAGCAACTCAGTCCAAATCCAAAAATAAGTACTTGCCACTTGCTAAATTCAAGTAAAAGCTACAAATAAATGAACGAGGTTAGTTGTTACTTGCTGGTTGCTGTAATAGGCTACCTGGTTGGCCACATTTTTTAAACATCTACTCTGCACATGTGTCAGCACGCAATGTTTAACTGTCAATCAGTCTTTCATTGACCCTCACTGTCCGACACAGCTATACCTACTCTTACTCTATCAAGCATGGTACCAAAGAGGAGGAATTTGTGCAAAGTGCAAAGTGATGTGGCGGCACATCGCCAGAGTGGATCAACGCAAAAGAAAGAGTCCGGGGAAGTATGGTTGAAGTATAGAGAGAAGTGGCGCTCTACA
Organism: Plectropomus leopardus; assembly: GCF_008729295.1. Classification (NCBI taxonomy): domain Eukaryota; kingdom Metazoa; phylum Chordata; class Actinopteri; order Perciformes; family Serranidae; genus Plectropomus; species Plectropomus leopardus. Next base: position 25,291,721 of record NC_056471.1, read on the forward strand.
GATGAGGGAATGAGGAGGATAGATGAGCTTTTTTATGACAGCAACACCATCAAAAAAAAAAAGTGCAGCGTTTGCTTCAGGTACTTGACAAACAGGACCTGCTCATTTTTTGTGTTTGTTTGTATGTTATGACAATTTTTTTCATAATTAAGAGTCAGTGGGAGACTAGACAGATTTAATTTTAGACTCTATCAGCAATATATCATTTTGTCAGCCAAGCTGACCAAAAGTTCACAGACAGAGATGATTTTCTTCGCTGTCACGAAACTCCTCGGTATTACAAACAATGAGCTGGTGTTTTATTTTTAACACAGTTTGGAACAAATGTTCTCATCGAGCTCATGAGCAAAATAAATCTACAAATGAGACAGCTGTGATCCTCACTGAGACTCATTTATCTTGCAGGAAGAAAAACACATTTGGATGTGATCTGAAACAAGTCAGGCATTTTAAGAGACAGCTTCTCCTCCGTACTCTGTCATTTGTTGGAAAAATATGCTTCATTAGTAGCAGACGGTCGCTTGTGATGATTTAAATTAAAAATCACAAAGCGGTGGCCGTGTCAGGAGGTTGTTTTGGGTGCAGAGCGGAGGGGAGACAGTGGACCGTCTTGTGGGGGTGAGACCGTGTTTGCTTTGGCCCGCCGCACTGAAACGATCTGTCATTACACGTCAAAGTGCAAAACTCGCAAACTCGTGCTCCTTGCATTGTAATGTGCCACTTGTTTAAACTGCTGGGGCCCCTCGACAGTGTTCTTCCTGTAATGTGACACAGGCAGGGCCCTTAGGATGCACACACACACACACACACACACACACACACATAGACACACACACACGGATCAGTGTCAAAACTATCAAAGTGCTCAGGTTTGCTCAAATTAGCTAATCTGTTCGCTATTACCTGCAAATTGACTTTGATGTCTAACTAAACACCGGGGGAAGAGGAAATCCCAAATGACAGGAAATCAAAAATGTCTTTTTCCTACAGTTTGAGATGGGACTCAGATGAATAGAGCTTTTCTGTGTCGCCCCGGAGGCTGAAAGTGTATGAGATGAGGGAAAATTGCATCGAAGCACGGGATATTTTCATGTCAATTTCTGAAATTATGCAGCCCCGGTGGAAACATTTACTGTTGTTTTTGTCAGACGTCAGCTTAATTATTTTCGTTTTCATTCAGTGTATCATGCATTTTAATGGGAGCGTTTAAGCCGTCTTGAGAGTCTTTTGAAAATAAACCGAGGATGTATATTCAGCATATTAAATCAAAGTCAAAAGAGCTTGAAAAATAAACTATCGTCCGCAAGTTCAATCTATAAACCATATTTATATCACTGCACATTCCTCAGGGCCACAAATGATGTATATTGTGAACCAATACTTTGAATCTCAAGTTTATCATAAAATTTAAATATGCTGGGGATAAATTTGGTACAATAACTCTTTATAACATTAAGTACGGCTGTAAAACCTACAAAAAAATAAAGTAAAACCTCAATTAACTGCTTTAATTTACCGTCAGTTGTTTAATTTGACGTCAAGGTTTCAAAATCAAAACAAATCTGACCAACTTAAATCAACAAGTGTTTGTCTTCAGGCATCTGGACAGGCTCTGTGACTGCGAGTGGGGGCCAGCAGTGTTGGTGGATGCTAGCGATGTCTCATACCAGGGGGCCCCTGGGAGCTGGACGGGGTGAAAGAGGTCCAGGGAGCAGGGGCTGTATTTTTAGGACAAACTAATAAACTTGTCTGGTTGGACAGACAGTAGTGTCCGCTGGCATGGAGGAGTGTGTTTTCACAGGCCAATGACCCCCTCATGGCCACACACACACACACACACACACACACAGACAGACACACAGACAGACAGACGGATTAGACAAAAGACCAGACAGACAGAAGCAATCATACGTGCACATGTGCACATGCAAAATGACAGCTACTTTAAATACAGCTGTAAAATGTTTCTTACTATTTCTACTCCTTCACAAATGGTGGACAAGAGGTTAGACAGGGGGGTGTCCTAAGTGTCCTGTGGAAGTCTAAAGTCCAGTTCAGACCAAAGAATCGTGACGAGACAAGTTGAAACTTGCAACTACTTGCAATAAGCCAGCGTGCAACATTCTTGAAACCAGTTTACGCCAATAGCAACAACTATGTACATCTTTTCAGGCTTATTTTTCGGGTAAATATAATTTCTAACTTAAAATAAGAATGATGATAGTGATGGTGAGGTACATGCTATAACAAAAACATAAACAAAACAATTTGAGCTTTAGATGGACAATATTTATAATAAATATGTGAGAATTAGTTAAATAACCAGGGCCGATAAATCAGTCAATGGGTACCGTAATGTGTGTGTGACGTGAGTACAGTCCCAGCAGTGATCCATGAAAGGGAAATCGATGGCTCGGTGGGTCGTAGGCCCATTATCAGAGAATGCTGCAGTCATTTTGACTTCGCTTCAGGCTGATAGGCTGCCAAAACGCAGTTTTTCTTGTAGTGGTTTTGTCTTGCCAATCTTAAGAATGAAATGGGCTTAATGGTTAGGCCAACAGTACCAGACAAATCCTGCATAGTTTACCTTTAACCCCCACATCTCTAGTGAAGCTACACAGCAGCTAACACACCAGACTGTGGCTGTACTTGTGCTGTGAGAAAAAATAATGCAGGTAATCCACTACTTTACTATCCACACCACAGTTATACAGTATGCTTTGGATTCAGCAGACAAGACTAAAAAAAACAAACAGTTTCATAACACTGTAGCAACTGTACGACATCCCGGAGACGCTAATACTCAAACACTAGTTTCCTGAATGCACAGAGCTCCTTTGTGCAACATTTTTTGTTAGGTAGACCGAGAGGAGAAGGGTTAGAATAAGTTGAATCCTGTCAGCATTTGACCATGTTGATTCTCCAATTGGCTGAATTCATCTGGTTTAACTGGACAACACTGTACATGCTGACTTCAAGGAGAGGAAGGAAATTGAAGATGAAACTAAACATTTGGCCAAATGTGGCTCGAGTCCTCAACAGACATTCCTGTGAATACTAAGCTTCTTATGGATAAATAGGTAGCGAACACAGCACAGTATAGAAGAAGCAGATGACTGAGCATGACAGAAAAAAGCACGCCCAGTTAAAGAAAGTGCATGAAAAGCAAAAAAAAAAAAAAGAGCAAAGAAAATTCCCTAAATGTCCTCAGCAGAGACAAATCAGCCAATAACCACCCTTAGAGAGGTCAATGTGTAAAGCAAACAACGACTTTCACAGTTGGGTCCTTCATCCACTCCATGCTCTCTGTGCGTCGCCCCACAAAGACAGCAAGACGTCGACATGGAAAACAGAGAGAAAAAGCTCTTTACACAAACACTTGTAACTCAGCGGGCTCACAGCCTCACCACAACATTTACGGTGTGTGTTCAGCAAATTAAAACCGCTCCTCTCACTAATACTGTACACCATGGTCAGTTATTATTAAACTAACAATGTGTTGTGGTGTTTATCAATCATTAGCCGAGGGAGGACCTGCAGGTCTGGGTACAAGAGTTTAACAAAACCTCCCGTACGACACACTCATGAGTCTCTAAGAAGGGGCTAAAGGATTCCACAAGTACCACAGAGGGACTAAATCAACAGCAGCGAGGAACAAGGGTCAGTAATTCCATCACTGGGTCTTGCAAAAGTTTAAAAACAGAAGAATTAGATCTCTCTAAGTAAGACAGATTACTCACAGATTACAGGCTCTCCAACACAAAACAAACACAAATTTGAGCATTGTGGTCAACAGCCCTGAGTTTATAGTCAGACCTCATAACCTGTCAAATTTTTTTGTTTCTGTGTCGGCCTACTGATGTGAATTTGTTTGACGAGGAATACTTCTGCCTCCAAAACTAACAGAGAAGTCATAATTCCATATCAAAGTTTTTAGTCTTTCTATTTGAAATACTATATAAAGAAGAAAACATCTATCGCCAGCCGGGTTTTTGCCAACTCTTAAATCTTGCATGTTGGAGCAGATGAATGTATTATCCTTTTCCAAATCAATCTGCCTCTTTCAGGAACACTGCAAACAACAACAATCAAACTTGACTGAAAGCTAGAGATGTCCTTATGTTAACTTTGATGGATTACTGGTTTTAAGCAAGTCTCAAGTTTCTCTTTAAGTTGGTTTCCAAACTGCCTGGAGGGTATTAAAAACACAGAGAAAAACAATGGACTAAAATTTGCAAAACACTGCTGTGATCCTTTATAGAGTGCAATCCCAAAGCAGTAAAAGGATACGTAACATCAGATTTTTAAATTTGTGGCTTCATGACAAGAATTACAGAACCTGAGGACCATATAGTTTTGCAGCTTAACCCCTACGTCCATGTTTCATGAAGTGTATTATACAAATAAAGGACGCCTGTCAAAGTCAAAGTCAAATTGAACAATTGAAACTTGGCTGCTAGATGAAGCTGTAAAATGATATCAAAGTTCTCATTAATAATTTTGTCATCTCTATTACTCCTGACTCAAAATGAAATTGTAAATTGACACTAAGCACATTCAGTCAAAAAAGCGAGAAAGTGGCTGACAGATAAGTGAAGAAAGGAGACATACTTTAAACAACCTAATCGCCAGGAAAAAATGATGGCACTGTACGTTTATGCAACGACGGATACGTTACAGTTGTACATTATTATGTGGCGGATTAAACTTTACATTTTAACAGTGCTGTGGCTGACGTGTGGATCGGTTTACGTACAAAAAACAATTGGTTATGTTTTGAAAAATGTCATGTTTTGGTTTAAAATACCTACTTTTGGGGGCACAATCCAGGCTGGAAATGCTGCGATGTCTCAGTAAAATACAACTGCTTTTCATAGCACCATTCTCGATAGAAAAACAGCGACGGGTCATGAAAAAAACACCCATGTTTGGTCACTGAAAGGCCACTGAAAACACAACAACTGTCTGCTAAAACATAACTGGTTTTGTTGTTCGATGGTCCCAGATAGAGGTCTTCAGTGACCTGTAACTTGTCCTCCACCATCCCCTCCAACTCACTATGACAAAGTCAGCCCAATTACTATAAATCACTTTAGAAATGTTGATATGATGTTGATATGTGCTCCTACACATATTCATGGACAACATTTCAAAACTTTTTCATGATGTTTCAAGGCTCCATAATAATAAAAAACAAAATTTCATGCCATTTATTCAAATTAACACTAGCACACATGAAGGAAGAGATGGTGGTAAACAAAACACTGTCACACCTCAGCACATATAAGAGCAATATTACTTCAACAGCTACAGAAAAAAACATGTCTTTATTCATTAGGTGAAAGGTTTTTCACAAAAGATTACTGTAACTATTTTGTCAAAGAATAAAATTCCATTAATTTTCTAAAAGGCTCAATGATTTTTAGTAATTCCATGACGTTTTCAGGTTTTCCATGACCCTGGCAACCCTTTGTGTTACATATTAAAGTGTATTTGTTGTTTAAAGAACATACAAAGGCAACTGGGCTGATTTTGAAAGGAGTCTCATTGTGATTTCTTTTTTGTTGTTGTTGTTTTGTATAAAAGATAAAATAATTAATTAAAACTAAGCTTGAGTAACTCAAAAATGGCTAAACAAAACACATCTGAACCACTCTTTCAAAAAGCCATTAACAGAGCCTGACTTTCACTCCTGCTTTACATCTCATCAATATCTAACAGACAGACAAAGATAGTCCTGAGTGTATTCCCGGCACGCTGCCACACATCAACAAACCTCTCGGTAAAATGATTGCCTTCTGAGAAACTGTCTCTTATCACTGAGCAGAAACTGCGGAACAATCTGATGCACACTTGTCGAGTGTAAAATCCATGTGCTCATGACAAGTACTTGAGCCTGAGTGAGAGCGAGAGTTGCTCCACTGCAGCTCACAGCAGAAATTTGAAAATAGCAAAAGGTGTGTGTGAGAAGTGAGGCGAGAGAGGGGATAAAGTGTACAGGAGACAGCTGTGCTGATAGCGGAGGCGAGCAGGTCAGTGTGACAGAGCCTAAGAGATGTCTCCTGAGGTGGAGCTAAGCCGCTTAGTGTGGCAGATTACATGGCCCGAGCAGAATAATCTCACATTTTCTTTTGATATCTGTGTCAGACTTGTATGAGGTGCGAACAGGATGAGCCAGTTATGGGAGTACCTGTGAAAAGCACACTGGCAGTTGGAGTGTGTTTTTGTGGATGGACCCTGCACCTGCCTTGTCAATCGTCCAAAGAATATTTAGCCTGACATTGATGAATGCGTTCACATGAAGCTCAGCGTTGCTCAGCGTCTCCTGTTAAAGGCTGCGAGCTGAGGAGTGAGTGAGCACAGAAACAGGAGGAGAAAGGAGTTCTGGTGTCTGTTATGCTGTTGGCCCTCGGGCAGGTTTTTCGACTGGCAGGGTGGCGGTGGAGGAGGGGGGTGAACACAGAGAGAACAAAGAGGAAAAAGCTGATGCAAAAAGTAAAAGAGAAAGAGTAAGAAAAAAAATATGGAAGGACAGCAAGCACAAAATATTTGAAGATTCAAGTGCACATTGAGGAGGAGGCTGTGGTGAAGTATGTGAGGCTGCATCAGGGTTGAGAATAATCCTGCTCTTCAGAGGCTGCAAGCTGAGAGTGTGTCTCTGATGCCTTCTCAGGTTTCGGAGAGATGTGTCCCTGTTTGATGATGTACTGGCATCCCCGAGTTGGGGCAGGGGCGTAGGGTTACCAGCTACCCACAGGACACCATTACTGTCCTCAGTCAAGTGCTGCAGGGCGTGGATGAAAGCAGCAGGCTTCACAGACGGGGGATAGAGTGGAGCTAATATAACCATCGCCTCTCTGTGTTTGTGTGTGTGTGATTGAGATGTAGTGACTTTGTTATGTTATTTTTTGTGTCTTGCACATGCGATTGCCCAGCTGTAATAGATTTAAGATGCCAAAAATACTACTCACTTATAATTAGATATAACAATTGAAATGCAAACAAGGAATGTTTTCATCTGTCCTTTTCTATCCAAACCTGCTGCAGAAAAAGGTCTCCCTCTCAAAACACAATTTAAGTTTATTTTTTTAATAGTCCAATAAGCAGGACTGATCAGAAGTTAATTTTACTACAAAGTGTGGCCATTAAAGGTTAACTTTGGTATTTTTCAACCTGGCTGCTATTTTCTCGTGTTTTTGTGTCTAAGTGACTAATGGGAATATTTTTTTTTAAAAATGGTCCAATATTAAGCAAGAAAATTGGCTGCAATGTAACCATTCTGGGCATGTTTGCACCGCATCTTTATATCCACAAAAGTGGATGATTTTTCCACTGACAGGCTCAGACTATTATTCTAGGTGTCTGACGACATTATGCAAAGGAACCCTATATTGCGAGACCTTTTCGTTAAAGAGTAAGATCTTTTTTGTTCAAACAGCCCCAAAATGCTATCACCACACTCATCAGACCTTTAAATGAATAGTTCAACAACAGGGGTAATACACTTTATCGCTTTCTGTTAGATGGTGAGATTTATGACCACTCTCATACAGATAGAAGAGTTGTATCAAATCTTCCCATCTAATTATCCACCAAAAAGCCAGTAAGTGTATTTCTCCAAATGTCAACATAATGTAAGCAATAGAACATGAATCCTATCTTCAGTCTCATAACAAACAAAGTCCTTTTCTGCCTGTTGATAAAGACTGAATCACCGTGATGTCGCACTAACATCAATCACTTTCAGGCAGACAACTGGCGATTGATTTTTATTGTAGAGATATGTCATAATTTTCAGCTCTAACTCTAATGTTTAAAGATTTTAAGTTAAGCATGGTCCGACCTATCTGACGTTTCTGTTATGCTTATTTTATGTTCTTTGTTGCACGAAAGCTAAGCAATGTACTGCTGTGGACAAGAGCCACAGAAACACTAGGATTAACCTCAAACACCTTGTGTCAAACATCAACAGACCACATCGCCATTTACATAAGGAAGTATTTTCATCCAGTATCATGACTATTACACTGCAACTTCACTGCAAAAATAAATAAATGGTGCAAAAATATATTGTTATACCTCACCTCACTAATCCATGGGATTTCCAGGCAAGATTTTTCTAGTGAGCCCACTGGAGACGATCCAGTATCACCACTGATGGCCAAAACTGGTGCAAAATTATGAAGTCCCAAAAACAATCGAATGGCCCCTTAGTGAACTGTGTTACAATAAAAAAAGTTCCCCAGATGCCAGAAGCATTATCTAAAACAGGACACACACAAACAGATTCCCGGACAGATAGATATTCTCCTGCTGCATGCTGTGTGGTGCCAGCCTTTTTCTTTGAACAGCCTCCTGCTGTGTTTCTGTTCGCTAATGAAAAGATGCCTCATTCTCCTCCCTAGAATGCACTGGGAAATGTCACCTGTGGTTAATAGGCTCTCACTGACCACCTGTGGTGACCCAGCGAGACAGTGGTCCCATTCACATGTAAATAACAACTCAAACAAGTAAACAGAGTAAAACAAAAAGGGGCCTATTTTTTATGTTTTTAACATTAAATGAACTTTGAAGGGCATTTTAATCCCAGTTCCTGGTGCTGGTGTTTGCATTTTAGATTTTCAGGACATCAGTGTGTATACCAAATACATCCTCACCTCTGTTTGCCCAGCTTTCAGACTGCTTCACTGTTTCAGTGTCACCTGTGGATACTCAGAGCCGAGGGAGGGCAATGTAACACAAACATTGGGCTAATTGGCCCAATTAAGTCATTATGCAACACAAGCCAGAGGTCTGACAGTTTACACGCCGCTGGCTCTCCTTACAAAGACCTGTGTCAAGTTCGACTCTGAAATTTCCCACCAGTGTGTGTCTGTAGCAGAAAATGAATGATGAGGCTCTCCAGGTCTGTCAGTGATAGACGATTATATCAGCAGTTTCTTCAGTACTACAAGTGTGTGTGTGTGTGTGTGTGTGTGTCTGTGTGTGTGTGTGTGTGTGTGTGTGTGTGTGTGTGTGTGTGTGTACATGCTAGCATGCGCATGCTTACCTCTCCTGACATGTCGGGAGCCAGTGGGATGAGGGGCCACAGGGAGGAGTAGATGATGAAAAACACCACCCATAGGCCGATGCTTCCCCAGATGGCGATGTGACTGAACTGTCGGGGGAGAATCAGAGGACAGTAAGGGAACAGACACTGTTTTTGCTCTTCGTAGTTATTATAAACCACATGTTTATCAGAACCTTTCCTTATATACAAATGTGTACATACTGTATTCATAAAACAACAAACAAATGGGTGCCTCATCAACCAAAGCAAACACTGAGGCACAAGTCAACAAAAATATATAAAAAAAACAACTTCTCAGACATAAAGCCATCTTTTATACATACATGAATCCTAAAAGCATGTCCAGATTATTTTATTATCTCCAAAAATTTGAGCTTAGATTAACCAGATTCACAAGGTTTCTATCAGGGAATAATAATTCCTCCTATTTATCATCTAATAGATGCAAACATTTGACAAAAGCAGTAAATGGTCCCCAGACCCTTTCAAACATACTCTGTTGCCCATTTCATATATATGTCACTCTTTTTAAAGGAGTTATGAGCATTTTCCAACAAAATTTGTTATTCTATTTCTAAAACATTGTGACTGATACTTTGGCGTGCAGGAGACAGAAATCTAGACTACCCAACAGCCTTTTTTTGAGTACTTTACTTTCTTTGTAGTAAAAAAAACTACATTTTAATTCTGCTCCTCTGCTTTTTTCTAATCACATATAAAGCTAATCTTCAGTCTAGTCTAAGAAAATAGACCAGATGGCAAACTATCACAGCAGGTCTGTGCTGTTCAATAGTTTTGGCTTGCTGATAAGCCGACAGAGCAGCTGAAGGAGTGACCGATGGAGCTCTGAGACCGGCCTCCCTGTTTTGGGGCACTTTCACCTCCTGTTTGAAGTTGAACGCAACAGCTCCTTACATTCTCATCCAGATGTGCTCTCAGGTATCAAAATATTTGTTCACTTTTGTTACACTTTCTTCATCTTTTGGGTTTAAGAAGAAAATTCAACAGGTTATAACCCTCAAATTAAAAACCTAAGGTCCATCGGCATGTCTACTGAACTGACAAATAAAATGAAATAGTGTCCCCTTCACCTCAGTACATTTTGTGTATAAATCTGGGATATTGCCGTTCTATTAATTTAATGTAACTGAAGTGATATATGTTCACATTAGCCATTTACACGGAAACAACCCGAGGCTCCTCATTTACTGCAGATTCGAGCATTACTAAATTACAGCCGTCATTTTCATACATTTTACTGTCTTGTTGTTGTCATTTTTATTATTTGGGCATAACAGTTCGCACTGAGTGGCTTGTCGTACCTTAAAAGAGTTACCATACGGCATATGTCATTTCATAGGGTTAACGGTTACAAGCTCAGTGGGAAATAAACCATAAAGAGACTTGGAGATAAGACGAGGACGTAAAATCTGTCACAAGTATCAGCGGTCATATAAAATGCAGGAACTGGAAAAAGATGGTGGAACCTTAGCGAGAGAGGAGAGAGTCATCGACTCACCATGGTCCAGGACGAGGTCTCAAGGCCGGCTTTAAGACAAACTGTGATGACCACAAACTGTGGAGACACAAATCATATTGAACCAAAACTCTCCCTCTTCAGTACTAACATCAGTCATGGGAAGTGCATCACACATATCTGAATTTTCATTATGTTCATGTTTTTGTTTTACACACTGTACAGTATGAAAACTGGAAAAGATCAGCAGACGAAATGAAAGGCAGAAGAAAAGGAAGTCCAGCTGATGTTTATTCACAGAAATTGGATAACACTTGGCAGAGACACCTGAACCGTTTAACACAGCAGAAACCCTGCCTGTCAAGAAGATTGGTGCACTTACCGTGTAAACCATGTTGCCTAAGAGGAGATAGTCTGGAGTTCTTCCGTTGCCAAAAACTGTATCTATGAAGGGAATCAACAACAGAAGCTTTTAGGGCCAAAGCTGTCTCTTTTCAGCTCTTGGGTTTCATACAGAGTTCCATTAGGTGATCCAAAGAGTAAACAACCGCACAATCCGACGGGCTGTAGGATATAACTTTTAGTACATCTCAGTGTGAACTTTTTTGTAAAACGCTCTGTTAGAGACTCAGATATAAAGGGCGGACATGGGAACGTGAAGTGAAAACCACAGGCGAATGCTGCTTCCATTACTGCCTTTGAGAGCGGCTGGAATGTTAATTCTGTCTTTCACAACTATTAGGAAAGAGTGTTCCTATGAAAATCCATCAGTGAGACTTAGAATTGGTGTGCATTAATCATGGTCAGAAATGTAATGTTCTGGCTAATTCACTGCTGAAATAGAAAGAACATGACTATTTTTTCTGACAAAATGGTTATTTATTCTGCCATTTCACTGGAATCCCACCTACTGAGAACACTTTCGCAAAAACAGAGGTTAGAAGAATTTCCTAAATTAATAAAACACAAATGAAACTGACATATTGCTCCAAGCTGCCCACGTGGCTTTGGGCTGCGGTTCAGGCTAAAATATCAGCAGTGTGCGACTGCCAGTAAAGAAAGAAAGAAAGAAAGAGGCTCCCTCTCCCTTTACTTCCGGCTGGTCACATGTCTTGTGTGCGCTGAGGCTTTGCTGACAGCCTGTCAGTCAGAGTGAAGGGGCTTGGCGCCTTTGTTTGGAGAGCAGGCACAAGCTTGTGTGGTCCTCTGCTCTGGCCAGCCAAGACTTACCGGCTCAAAGATCCCCCATTCTCTCTGCACTCGCACACAGAAAGCTTGCATCTCAATATGCACCAGCATGCACAATTGACCTTGTAGAGATATAAAGTTATTGTGATTAAATTTATAATAAGTGCACACACAAAAAGCTAACGAGCTGCCTTGTTTGGATACAAAATAATTGTCTGCACAGAACAATCATCTAAAAAGTTTGAACCTGAGTGGTGCATGTGTGCAAAAGCATTTCAGCGGGTCATCCTTTGCACACATGAATATATGTTTGTTAGGGTGTGCAGCTCTTGGCAGAGCACACACATGTTTGTAATTCATGACCGGACAGTTGAAGAGAGAACTAATTAAGACAAAGTATGTGTGTTTGACTGTCCTCCCTCTTCATCCACCTAGTCCACCGAGGGCTGTGGCGGAGTCTCTGGGAGCTACTTACCATGCTGGAAGGCTTTAAGTGGGAACCAGAAGAGGATGACGGAGTGGAAGAGCCCGTTCAGACAATGGGCCCAGAAGACCTGCAAAAAAAAAAAAAAAGAGGGGAGAAGGATGGAGGGGAAGGAGGAGGGAAGAGGGGTGGGGGGTGGGAGGCGGCAGGAGATTCAAAGAAGAGAGAAGGAGACAGAGAGAGAGAAAAAAAGCATGAGAAAAGGGTGTGGGGAGCTCCAGCCTTCCAAATGACCCCTGACCTGGGCCCTTTGTGCCAGCCCAGCGCTAGGCTAAGTGGCGGTTTTGTCGGGGCCTCCTCGCTGAATGGCCACCCCGCTGACAGACACGTTGTATATCCTCTGTGTGTGTTATGGGGGAGAGAGAGGCTGCTGAGTGTGTGTACGAGCGGTGAAAGGCAAGTGGGCAACGTCGGGGTGCAGGTTTTAACTTCTAGTTTTTTTTAAGATAACATTGTGTTAAACAGAATCAAAGAAAAGAGTATAAGAAACTGCAAAATACACATCCCACAATGAGAATATTATACAACATTAATATATGTGCTGCTAGTGTGAGAGTTTCCTCTCATTGCATTTCATTAGGCTTCAGCTCTTTCATGTGAGAATTTTAACTGGTATAGAAATAAATGACAGGAGAGTTTAAACAAGCAGAAATCAGTCTAGAAACACACACAGAGAGACTGACAGGCCTGACAGAGATTAAACTGTTTTCATGGTAATTATTAAGGGCCTGGAAAATCGCGGTGTGGACCGCAGTCTGCGTGTGTGTCTGTGTGTGCAAGCATGCAGACTTTGGATGAGTCTTTTAAATCAATACTCCCACTCCAAAACCACCTTGTTTCAAATTTACATTATGCAACTCCAGAGCCAAACAAAACACTAATGGGCGATGTAGCATGAAACAGCCGTGAAATCTATTCTGCCAAAAAACCCCACTCCACATTCGTGCCCCCTTTTTCCTCCCTGTGCTGACCCAGACGTCGGTGTTAACTTCTGAGAGCTGAAAAGTCGTCAAACCGAGACAGCAAACGGCTGACGGGGGAAAAATAAAAACAGAAAAAACATCACATTTTAATCTTTGGCCTCTTTTTAATCATTGGTTCTTGGCAGACGAAAAGTTGGAGGCTCGCTTTCTTCAAAACAAACCTTTTCAACAACTTCAGCAAATCTGTCAGTAAAACATAAAACATGGCTTCCTTGAGACACACTGGACACCCTGAAAGTCAAACTTTCTTGGGATTTGAGTCATTTTGGAATAACTATTAGTACTGCCTTGCATTGTGGGGTTTTTCCAAAATGTTGCCAGGAAAGGATGTGAAAATGAGGAGTAAAGCCAAACAGCATACAGTGAAAAGAAAAGTCTTGTTCTCGACTACGAGTCTTTGTAATACACCTTGGCCTCTGTGGCACGACCTCCTCACCTTTCCAATCGGCCAAACAAAGTCCCATAGCAGCAGCCCCCCCACCCAGGATTACCTCACCCTCCCACTGTGTACACAAAACCCAACACACTGAGCGCGGGGTAGCCTAAACTAACCCCCACCCCTCTATCTCTGTGGTCAAATGTGGACTAAATTATCACTAATGTTACAATCATATGTTTATGCCAATTAGCCTCCCACTGACAGTTCTCCTTTGCCCCCCTCCTCAAATATCCCAAACACACTGGGGGTGTAAACAAGCCCCAGTTTCCCCTCAACAACAATGAATGCTAATGAAATCAATAAATGTTCATAATCATTTGTCACAGTGGGATCCTCCCGTTCACCCCTCCAGCCACCCTGCTCTCTTTCTTTCCCTTGTATCCCAGCAAGTTGCTAGGGATCCCATCTGAATGAATGCCTGGTCTGTCCTGTAAAGATTCTGCCTTTGTGGAGCTTCTAATTGCCAAAAAAAAGCATGAATGCTGGTGATTAATATTGAGCCAAATATTTCCAGAGCTGCCCAACCTTTACCGTTTCTTTTTGAACCAGTGAGGTAAAAATGGAAAGAAATAGAAGAGTATAAAGGTGCTGCATAAGAGGTGATAGTCGCTGGTAAACTGCTGTTATTACTAATACCACATGAAGGGGAGCCTGTTATTAGAGGGACTCAAGTGTCAGCAATATGTAATTAAAAGTGAACAGGCGACACGGTTAAAGCCACGCCCTGGGTTTCTAACCCCCCCACCCCCCCGGTCACTCCCTTCTCTCACCTCAACACAAACAGCTTTAATTCACAAAGACAGTATCTGTTGTGTACAAAAGAGCCAGGCGCGCAGAAAGACAGGCTTCGAGGGGCCAAATTCCTGCTGGATTTTCTCGCCTCGCCTCGGGCCAGCTGCAAGGAAAATATCTCGGGAAAAGAGTGGACAAGCCAGCAAAAACAACCTGCTGACCTGGCCGAGTCATCATTTATGGGTCTTGGAAAATGTGGCCCAAACAAAATTGAGGTTCATTTGCTTCTAACTATCAGACGCATACTTTTGTGACCCTTTTTTGGCACAAAGAGGTAATGAAATCTTAAAAAAAAAAGTTAATGAAAGGAAAATCTACCCTATAACGGAATTTAACCAAAATTTGGGATTAAATCAGCAGTTATGAGGACAAACATCTCTCTGATCGATGTCTGATGCTGTCAACTCTTGACACAAACACCACTTATTTAGTGTGTCTGTTTTTGTCACTGAAGGATCTCTATTCGTTCAGTTTCCTTTGACTATGAAAAAACATCCAGGTCATAACAAGTAGTGGATTTACTTACATTAAATCTCCAAATGACCTAAAGTGTGTTCATTAATCATGACTTTACATTCTCACATTTTTTCTGTAAGTTTTGTAATAACAGCTCAGACAGAGCGCAGACAGATGTGACATTTTGGAGGTACAAGTGGTGTATAGTGCTATTTGTGTGAGTACCAGAGCGCATCGTTGATGAGCGTGCATGCAGCCTTTGAATGCGCACGATATGTTGCAGGTTATATGACTATACTCCTTAAATTTCTTATTTTGTCCACATCACACAGACATTTAGTTTACTATTTACAGTGGAGGAAAACAAACCCCAAATTATGCCAATTACGATACTAGAATCAAAGAAATTAGACTTTTTGTCTTTAAAAAAAATTACTTGAACTGATTAATCAATGGCCAGATTAATTGGCAATTATTTATAGTTAACAACTAATCAATTAATCATTACTCGTTGCAGCTCTACGGGCTACATGTGACAATTATTGTTATTATCCATTGATCTCAATGTAATTCACCTTTACTTGGTCAATGTGAAAACTGTAACTTTTGACAGAAGTAAGTTGTCTTCATACATTTGTGTGGTCCTGAATGGGTTAAATTCAATCTGACAGCTTTGCTCTGAGAACAAACAACTCCCTCACTTAAACAAATTGCATAATTTTCCGCAACAAACGCCGTCACACAATGACAGCACGCTCTCTCTCTCTTCCTTCTGTCCCCCGACTCTTTCTGCTGCTTCCCCCAACCCATCTGACCTTCCCTGCCCCTGACCGCCATGGCCAATCCGTCTTTAATCCACCTCCATGCTGTGCTAACCAGGTCACCACGCCTGTGAGGAGGGTCCAGGGCTCTGGCTCAGCATGGAGAAAGGAGGAGACATCTTTATTACCAGCGGGGGAAAGCTAACGGACGGCCCCAGCAACCAGACAGAATAGGTCAAGGCAGGCCAAGCTGGGCTACGACTGGGGACCCGCCGACTACAGCTGCCAGGTCACTGTGACGGGCGCCACATCGGTCCTGAACAACACGACAGGAACATCTTGTGGCATTAATGTGATGTTAATTGATTGTAAAAACTGCAACATTTTACCTTTCTGTTTGTGTGGTGGGGCAAAAAATAATTGGCATTTTCAGATATATAGATATATAGATTGGTGAGTGTTTGGTGAAACTTAACAAAAGAGCTGTATAATATTCCCAAAATGGCTTTTAGAGGTTCATCTGCCAGAGTTGCTGACATGAGACAACGTTTGTAAACAGTAAATAAGGCCATGGAAACAGACCATATGCACCAAAAACAGGTATGGAAAACTATTAATATTAACTGAATACTAGTTTCCTACAACTCAGGAACATTTGCTTACAATACGGCACTAGATTTGGAGAAACATGAGAGATAGATATCAACAAATGATATTACTGTAGCTACAAAAAGCAGGACAGAGGTTATAAGAGATTTTTTAAAAGGAAACCACTCAAGATAACACATCAAATATGTGCAACAAAAACACCAAAGTGAAAAAAAAACTAAAGTCATCTAACAATATAAAAATAAAGAACATGTGACAGAAACTTCTGTTACCTTGGTATTAAAACCCATTGCATTCTGGGAGGTTTTGTAGAGTTCTGGATATTTCAGCATGTTTTCTTTCCTGCAGGAGCGCTCGAATATCCCCAGAGTGAGAGGAGGCAGAGCAGTGAAGATCTGCATTACAAGAACACACAGAAATATCAGCAGTAAATCCCAGATGAACTGAGATTATTTTATGTTCACAAACATTTCAATTCAACATCACCTCCTTTACTGCTCTGTACTCAGAGCTGATGACATTTGAATATCTGTTGTCTAAAACATTAGTAAGCATGAACACACTTTTCTTATCTTGGGAACAGTTTGTGTAAAACATAATCTCAATTTAAGATGTCCACATGCCCTTTCTTTTAGATTTTTAATCATATCTCATGTCATATGAAGAAAACTTTGAGATGCAACTGAGCAGACAGACCTTTTATAATAAGAAAAGTGTGTTCATGCTTACTAATGTTTTAGACAACAGATATTCAAATGTCATCAGCTCTGAAAGCTTAGACACATATGTCAAATCAAGGGTTTGATCCTGTTTTGATAATCTTAAAAAAACATTTCAAAGATCAGACCATTTCTTTTCACTTAAAATCTGGAAACTGTTATCTATGCCTTCATAACTTCTCAATTAAACTACTGTATTTCCTTGCATCAGTAAAAAAATCCTTCTCCTGGCTTCAGCTCACCCAAAACTCTGCTGCAAAGACTTTGACTTTCACAGATCTTGGCTTCCTTACACTAGCTGCCTGTTGCTCTCAGAATACATTTTAATGTATTATTGATTACTTACAAAGCCCTGAAAGGCCTTGCTTTAAGTATCTCATCTGTGTCCCTTCTCGCACCCTGAGATTCTCGGATGCATCGCTCCCTGTCGTTCCGAGGTCCAGATTGATTCACAAAAGTGATAGGGTCTTTGCAGTCAGAGCTCCTGACCTGCCTGAAGAGATCAGGGCTGCTTACTTTTAAAAAAATGCTTTTTTAAAGTGATTCCATTTATATTTAAGGACATTTTAATTCATCAAAGCACTTTGTAGCTGTGTTTTAAAGGGTGCTATATAGATCAAACGTATTATTATTCATTACAATTACTGAATTGAAAGTGCGTATGGAAAGTGTGGCTCACACAGTCTTATAAAGTGTATTAATCTAACTAAACATGCTCTCTAAGTATTAAAGGAAAAATATCTATGCAACTTCAACTCAAAATCACTTTGCAAACCCGACTAAATTCATAAAACTACTTTGGATGCACAGTGTAAATAGTTAAACATCTACTTGTTTCAAACTTATTGTAGATGCATCTTGTCTTCATCATCGCCACCAAGTCCATCTGTTACATTAAAGAAGACTTTGCTTCATTTTGTTTTCCACTTTTGCCATTCTTTATTTTACATCATTAGAGACCACTGACCTTAAAACCCTTTAGGGTTTCTTATTTTGATTCGTCATGCCTCAAGTCTGTTCATATGCAAAACTCATCTCCAACGAACATCTGCGATGCTCTTGACTAAGAAGCAGGTATTTAAGCCCAGCTAAAGTGTAATTTCTTAGTGGTGTTGTAATGTTGTTCTGTATAGCAGCTGCTGAGAGGGGACTGATGGTATTGTGTGGCTGGGGGTCTCAGTGGGTCAGTTGGTGTGAGTTCCCTGAAGGCCCATCTGGAGTGGGAGTCTGCAGGCCTCAGTCTGCAGGACCAGTGGGCCACAGGACATGCTCCACTGGGCTCCTTTCTTATTCAGAGGCAGGCCCAGGAAGATCTCCATTGAGGGGCGGATTCAGCCCACTGCTTCCGACAAACTCCCACTGAGCCTGAGGAATTCCCTCAGTTTTTGGATGAAGTGAAAGACTGAGCCCTCTTTCCATCCCCCAAATACAGTTCTGCCTCTAAGGTGGTGGTTTATTATGAAATGAATGCAGGAGGCAGGGCTGTGGAAATGTCCTTCTCACTTGACAGTTTGTCCCTCCCATAAATTACTTCCATTTGCGGCCGATCAGGAATGCGGGGAAGTTTCACTTCACACTTCTCTCATACATTTTTGTTTATTGAATTGAATTGATTTTAATAAACAGTTTAAACTTACATATCAACTCCTTGTGGGTTTAACAGCATGGTATTAAAGATCAGACTTGCAGATGCACATGTTTTACTTCTACTTAATTCATGACAGATATGAAATATGAGTTCATTAGGAGTGGTCCCATTATAGAGCCCTGTGGGACTCCCAACATCAGCAGCCCGCTCAGTCGCTGCTCCAGTCTTCCTATTCTTTGTATCATTCAGACGTAGCTGCCTGTGCTAACTACACTTTTTGGGGCAAGCAAAGCTGTTGTTCTTTCGTATCGAGTACATAGTTTAGGGCACAGAGGGAATATGGACTTGACAACAGGTCATAAATAACGCAGACATTTTCCAAGATGTTGATGACATAGTCATGCAATAAAGGGATCAGTTTTGGCGCAACACGGCAAATCAGTTCTGTGTCAGAGAGCGATGGGGTAAAGGAGTAAAATGGGCTCATTAGAGAGTACATTTTATTAACACTCACCACGTTGTACAAGCCGATGCACCAGCGTTCAAACAGGATCTGGCCTGAGAAGCCATTGACAAACGCGAACCAGATCTAAGGAAGACAAAATCACATGATGAAAGGAGTCAGAGCAGCGAAAATAACAACAGACAGCAATTGTGGTGCAACGCCTTTTTATATAAAACATTTTATATAACACTTAAGACATCTTGGAAAGGTACATCAGCTAAATGCATAACATTTTAAAGGGACAGTTTAACCCCGAAAAACCCAAATATATTTCTCTACTTACCTGTAGCGCTATTTATCAATCTAGATTGTTTTGGCCTACCTTCTCTCTAATATAATGAAATTCGATGTCACTCAGTTTGTGGTGCTCAAAGTGCCAAAAAGAGAAGAGATTTCTGTGTCAAATATATTTTTTATTTTATTAATTAATTTATTTATTTTGGTGCTTTGAGCATCATAAGGCAGGCACCATCTAGTTCCATTATATTCAAGAGAAGACAGACATCTCTTCAGCTGATATCTCCAACACTTGACAACTCACACCAACACAATCTAGATAAATAAATAGATCTATAGGTAAGAAGAAAAATATGTATGTGTGATTTTAGGACCAGCTGTCTCTTTTTAGAATTTCTCGTTTCAATTGAAAATCCAAAACAACAAGGATGCTGTCATGTCCAAAATATTCACATCTCCCTTTCCCTTTACCGTCATTTTAATCATTAAGGGACTTAGTCATGGATTTGATATTATAGGCTTCAAACGGACAATGAAAACAGTAAATCTCCTTGGTGTTTCTAATTGGCCTTTCGGTGTATGCTTTCCATTAGTGACAGTGAGAGTGAGTGGTTACCATAATCAGATTTGAGACAGGCTCACTGTGTCTACAGACTAACTGTCCATTTTTTCACCACACTACACTCTTCACTGTCTTATGAGAGCGGAGACTTCAAACAATAATATGAAAAATATCAAAGAGTGAATGGCTCCTGCTAATATATCTTAAAAAATATTTAAAGAGTGATGCATCTTGTAATAATGTTCATTTTGGGAGCAAAGCAGGAAAAATAAATGCTTCCCATAATTTCAAAATAAATAACTAAATGATTCTAAGACTAATGCAGGTTTGTTTGAAGTGCTAACCTATGATCAGCATCTCATCCATCTAAGTTAGCCAGGCCTCAAACTCAGGAAAGGCAGAGAAGCCACAACAGAATGAAGCAGAAACAAATGAGCGACAGCCGGATAGCCAAGACCTCTAGATGCCACCTGAGGGATGCAAATTATCGACTGGATTCATCACAGGATTACCTGCAAACATACATCAAGCCCACTATTTCCCTCCTTGATCCATCTGAAGACAAGTGGGTGATAGACGAGGTAAGTTATAGTGGCAGAGCCGGGGCCTGTGGGTCTCTGAATGATGGAGACTTTGATATATTGCGTCAGGAAAGGCAGACAGAGGTAATGTAAACCATATGCAGGGTGGAGATGAAGCCTGGGTGGACGTATCTTGATTAGTCATACTTATCTGAACAAAACAATGCTTTTGAGATCAGGACAGAAGCCAGGTATTGTAAATGAACTATACTGACGTGCTAGTAGAGAAGTTTAAATGAAGTATCAAGAAAGAAAAATGGCACGTGTTCATTTTTTTATCATTATTGTAAGGCAGATTTGTCTGACGTATCCTGGAGAAAAACTGCAGTCTGACTACTGCTTGTATATACTGACAGTGAATCAGAGTTTGACACTCCGTGGTCCAGAACCAGCTCTTGCTCACGCCAGATCTGTCAAGGGAACATCAGGGGTGCTGTGTTTTGGCCATGGCCTACCAAGCATTTCCTCGCTTCATTTAACTTCATTATGAAGGCATGAACTGCTACAAATTCTCAGATTAGGACAAAGCCTATTTGTGGGCCCCACCCGCCCGCTGCCACTCTACACGACCACTACCAATCTGCCACTGGCCCTTCCCATTTAATCGTGTAAGCATATGCATGAAAACAAATGTCTGTCACCCCCCTGCCTACATTCCCGTGGTGAGGTGGGGGTGGTGGGTGCCTATAGATGAGGACTGTGTTTATGTGCGTGCCCTCGGACCCTGCCCCCTCACCTCCCCTCTCTACCACACCCACCCATCACAGATCCAACCCTCCTCTCCATCAGGTGCACTCTACCATGATGTTGTTTCTTTTATAGGAGGGGGGCCTAGTTTCAGTTTCACGTGGGATGTTCCTCCTCCATGTGGCTCTGTGAGCATGAGAATCAGGAGGTGTACAGTACATCTGTTGGCAGTGCAAGAATAGTTTGAAGTGTTTTGGCTTGCCGAAAATTCCATTCGTTGCTATGGGTTGTGTTTAGGCGAAGCCCGAGCCATGAGGCAGGTTGAACCATTAGCGTGGCTCAAGCAACGGTAACGAGAGGCTAGCGAGTAGGTCAAACTGCTGAATTAATTACCGCTCTGCCCAATGAGAGGCTCTGGGGCTGATATATTGTTGTGCTAAGTTAAAAAAGGCTCCTATTCATAGCATGTGGTTACTGCCTCTGTGTGAGTGTTTTGGCCTGGTCCTTGGGGTCCCAATAGCTCCTCTCTCTTTCTCCCTCTCCCATCTCTTGAGGGGCAGATGCATTGATTTGCTCATTAGGGGAAGTACCAGGCAGGATTTTTCTTCCCCTTTTCTTCTCCTCATTGAGTGCCACTCAGCGGAGGGGTGTGGCTGGCCTCTCTCCCCGACTGCACATCGTGAAAAACAGTAATGGAGGGAAGCGGGAGCGGAGAAAAGGGGGATTGGGCAGCGGCTAGCCGATAAGAGAGCTTCTTGCATATTCATCAGTGAATCAAAAATCATTGATTCCAAGGCTGCTCTGGTCTAGAAGTGGCTATGGGCTGGAGGGATGAAGGAGGGGTAGCATGACATTTGTCCCTAACAATGTGAGTCCTGATACTCTTAAGCTTAGCTCTGCAGAATTGCTAATGGAATTCATACACAAAGCAAGCAAAGAATGAAGAGGGACATAAAGAAGGAGCTGATAAATATGCTGGAAATATGTGGAGCTGCAAACACAAGTTGCCTCACAATGCCAGGCACGGTCTCTGTGGATTCATTCAGCGTGCAATGGTCGGCGAGCTTTGCTCTGTGACTCTGAGCCCCCTCTGACTACACTGAGCCGCGCTGAATGAGCTTTCATGTAATTACCTCATAAATGCCACTTGTCCATCAGCCCCCTCTGTAGCGCCCTGGCAACGTGTCAATCAAACATGAGTGGCCAGCTGGATCGGTCATTTGAATGAAGTTGCTATGGCTTCCTTTTGGAAAGGTCTCTTAGCTTTAATGTGGCTGAATTCAATTCTTTTCACTCCCATCCTTTAGTTAATGGTGTAATTTGTAACAAAGTGGGAGTTATGAATTCTGCTTAAAGTTCGATAGGCGTTAGTCCATGTTGAAAAAATATTTGAGTAATTAAAACCGCCTTTTTCAATTAGATAAAGTCATGCTTGTAGTGTGATCATGCTTGAACTGTTCTCTAACTGATTAGGAGAAGGAATGCAACCCATAATCAACAGCATGGGGAGAGCCAAAAGAAACACTGTGAAGCAGTTCCAGCTGTCAGTCAATCACCCACTGGAGTGACAGCCTCACTTTCTGACTCACAATTAACCCTCGGAGAGTCACAGAAAATCCTGAATGATCACATAAAACTATTCCAAGAGTTTCGCTCACATTCACGTCTTCCACAAAAGCCGTAGAATCCTTCACCCTCCTACTCTATGTCTCTTAAAAAGACCAAGTGGAAAGAGAGGGAGACGAAAAGAGGCTTAAACACAGAGTCTCCAAGTCCCGGTATTCAAATCGTAACACACACTGTACCAGACAATGGCACTGCGGACAAAAAAGTTAAAATTCCCGTCAACATCCTCAATTCTCTCCTTGCAAGGTAGCCTGGGAGTCGACTGGAAAAACATGCAAGCACAAAAGTAAACCTATTAGTGCAACAAATGCAGCTTTTACCCATACCCCGGGGTTCCTGGTGTGTTAGATGTCAGGGTCTTACAAAACAGGCACATTTGAAATATTGAAGCAGCCTAACGGTGAAGAATTGTCCCATTATCTAGTTGAATCCCCTGAAGGAGCGTAGCGAGGGGGAAGGGGGAGTTATGTTTTCAAAGAGCAACAAAAGGTGTGCTAGAAAGAAGCTCGCCCTGCAGACAGAACTATAGATGTTATGTGCCAATTGTAGGAAAAGGCCGGCTTTGAAAAAGGGACCTGGTGTGTTTCAAAGAGGAGCTGTGGTCGGACACACACAGAACACAGATAACAATGTTGAGAGGAATTTTAAACAGGTTTTAATGTGATTGTAGCAAACAGGTCCTGTTAAGATTTAAATAAAAAGTGAATATCTGAATAAAAGACGAAAAGGGGTTTGTATACAAGCTGTGCTGCCTCTTTTAGACTTTAACACCGTAAATCTTTTAACGTGGTTAAAAACAGAGACAAAAAGAAATTCAACAGTCAGATGAAATTATGTAACGTTTCTGTCGAAAGAAAATTCAATTAGCCACTAAATCAATTTCATTTTGGATCTGCATTAACGGCTGGTATTTCACCTTATCTTAAAAAGGGTAGCACGCTCAAACAGTTGCGGTTCCTATAACTTCAGTCTGGAAAGAGACCGACTGCCCTCGTTCACTGCAGGTCACAATAAGCCAGACGCAGACACACTGGAATGTAAACGGTAGTCTACTGATTCTCCACGCTATATATACTCAAATGAGATCAGAGGTCAAGTGTCACAGAACGAGGATGAACAAAAGACAGTTTTAAAGTACTCATATTTCCATGACAGGTTTTGTGGTGATGATATTTAAAAGCATGTGCCTGATCCTTTTTGAACCACCGCAGAGCAGAAACAGGGAGCACTCTCCAAATTGTCCCCTTTCCTCAGCGCAAAGGCAGAGGAAGAGTGTAAATCACTTGCTTACTATGGCTACGAGGCCCCATCAAGCAACATAAGTAGAGTGGGGCTCATTTCTTTTTCTTTTGTACATTTTCCTCTGTCCTTCATTGTCTTGTCTTAAAACTACTTTTCAGATTATTTTTAGGTCATTTTCTTCATAACCTTTTAGTAACTTATTGCAGTTTGTGCAATTTATTTATTTATATAGTTTATTTCATGGGGATAATGCAAATGAACATAGTACAATTTCAGCCTATAAGAAACAAGCTTTAGAAACTAATGTTTCCACATACAGAGATTAAAGCTATTGCTATTTTCCAACTCTTGTTCTAGCTTGGCTTTTGGTAAAAAGTGTCTATCAAAGGTGTCTGAACGACCACAAGAAACTTATGTCTAACCGGGTTTTAAGGGGTTAAGAAACTAAGTAAGGCAGAAATGCACTGGAATTTAACTTGTAATGTGAGCACAGTTTACTCCTATAAGCATTAGACTCCAAGCTAAGAGGATAACATGCAGTGCAGCATTGTATCTCCACTGACGTTCCTGATATGTTGTGTGGGACAAACAGTCATTAGTTACTTCAGATTTAGACTTTTTGAGAAGATGCAATGTTGCTGCTTCCGTCAGACACGTGCAGGCCAGCAGATCAAAACATTGCAGCACTCCCGATGATAAAGCTGCTGCTGATAGGAAGCACTTAACCTGTCTGGTCATTCTTGGTTATAGCTCTGAACCTGCAATCAGTACTGAGTCTGGTATCTGTCAAATGCCATCAAAACCCACCGCACACCAGCAGACCGATGGTGGGAGAAACTTGTGTTTGAACTTTCCTACTAACCATCATCCACTGATATACAAGCAGAGCAGAGTGGATGGCGAACAGTGATAACGTGCTAATACATTTTCCATCCAAAGCAGATATTCCTGGATCATCAGTACAGTAAAGCTTTAATATTCACAGGGCTGATCAAAAATTCACTGTCTTAACTTTATCTTGACAAATTTCTCCAACAGATGTCATGAGATTAATTGTCAAATCATGAGATCTAAAGCATTTGAACATTTTGAAAACATTTCGTTTTCAGACTTTGTGGATTTTGCTCAAGCGTAAAACTAGACAACCATTAAACTAGTAGATAACATTTTTTGTGAATCTAGTGTGAGTGTGTGTGAGAGAGAGAGTGACAGAGGGAGCAAAGTGAAGGTTGACTATTGCAAGTAATGATGTAAATATTTACCTTTTTGTCTTCTTTTTAACATAACTTACTTTATTCACGATTTTGTATGTATCCTTGATATCCTCTTCTTTTTGGAATTGGAAAGTAGCAATAGATATAATCTCTGTATGTGAAACATCAGCTACTACAGCTTGTTTATAACAGGCTGTAATTTGCATTGTCCCTGTCAAAAAAATATATAAATAAATGTTTCTGTAAAATATTAATAACTAAGACGCAGGTTGGGCCTATTCATGCAAAGCGCGTGTTTCCCTAAAGTCGGCAGCTAAAGATAATTCACACGTCCAAAATCTGATGATTTGGACATAGATTACAATGGTAAAAACTGACACTTTGATGCATTTGGGTCAGCCCTAGTTGATAAATGCGTGGTTACAATGAAAGTGTAACGTGATTAAAACTGTTTTTTTTTTTCACTAACATTAGGTATACTAAAGCCCATAGGGGTGAACTTTGTGGGCTCCAAGATGTCACAGATTTGTAAAGTGGATGGCACTTTTCAATGCATTGTTGGAATAACTTGTAATGACTCTTAAAATGCAAATAAAAATTGTGATTTTAGCTAACTGGCGGTGGTAAGCATGACGTGGAGCAGAATAAACCCAAGCCTCTCATGGCTTATTGCTTTATACTAATAATAACATAATCCTAAGGCAGAAAAATAAATGGGTAGCAATGCTGGTGAGACGGCTGCACAATTATTCAAATGAGCTGTGTGGATTAATATTCTAAGGATCCAATACCTGGCAAGGATTTCCGAAAGGCAGGCCTTTCTGTTAATTAGGTGTAGTTTTCCCTTCATTACTGAGCGTCTGTGAGTGTGCCTGTTTGTTTGTGTATATTCTGTCTAGGTACGTCAAAACTCAAACTATTGGCCCGGGAGTCGCACCAACTGGCAGGTAATGTGAAGGGCCAGTCAACAGAAATACAAACATGGAAACTCTAACAAGGAATCTTTGCCTTTACACCTAATCATGTCATGAGGGAAAATCTCAAAGCTTTGCATTCAGATCTGCTTCACTGCATGACGCTCTTGAGTCTTGAGAGCTCCTGTGTGAGACTCACCTCAATGATGTAGAGGACAATATTCTTGTAGAAGCAGTACAGGATACACTTGGCTACACGGTTGTAATTCCAGGCTCCGTGGACGAGCAGCAGATTCTTCAAGTATTTGAACTGTGTGGGAGGGGAGTAAATGGAGGAAAACGACAAGATGAATGAATAGCAAGGGTCTGTGTACAGTATACCGTTTAATGGTTCCTCATAATCAGAGATCAGTGCTGGAACAGTGAAGCAGCTACAGGAACTTCAAGATTAAAGAAAGCAGCAGCGTTTTGTCATCCCCTCGGCAGAGAGGACTGATGAGGCATTGTGGCCAAAGACTCTCACTAACACATGCCAGAAATGTCTAGTTAAAGATTGTGAGATCAAGCTTTGAGTTGATGAAAATGGGGGAGTTCATATGGGGGTATTGGTCTCCCAGGGCTCAGCATAATAGTTAAATGGCTTTATAATTATACCACCATTTAGGGACCGTGGTGAGCTTACAATTTCAGTGCAATTTCTGGCTGATAAGTGTGATTACATTGGAGCAGAACTTCGAGGCAAGTGTTTCATCTTAGTTGCCAGTAAATGACTAAAATAAATTACACAATCTACACTGCATCCTCTTGCCATCTAACAAAATGTCTAAAAAGTCTCAGAAACCTACAACAGCATATTGAAGGACAAGAAATGTGATTTCATTTAGTTTTTCTCGCAAAATTGTGACTGAGTTTTTTTCTTGTAAATCTTTAACTTCATAATCTCAAAGAATATTTAAGGTTTTTTTCTTGTAAAATTATTATTCAAATCACAAGGAATATCTCTTTTTTTTGCAAAAGTTTTTCTTGCTGATATATTTGTGACTTTGTAATGTCACAGAACACTTGAGATTTTATAGGACATTTTTTTCTTGTATATATATTACTAGTATGTCAGAGAATATCCCTTTTTCCAGCAAATTAGCTACTGTAATCTCAGAGAATATCCAAGTTTTTTTTCTTATATTCTAATGTTTTTAATCTCGTAAATTCAGAGTTTTGATTACTGGAATCCCCCTCACCTGACTCTGAATTCCTTTTTTTGTAGGAGGTACGAGGACTAGAATCAAATTTACTTTTTGTTTTTTTGAAAAAAACAGTTTTGTTTATTTTAAAACCTTCTTGTCTTTCAGCATTGTCGCAGTATTCTGTGTTGGAATGACAGCACAGTGGGAGCCCGCAGTTTGTCTGACCCCTTGCATAGTCGGATCAAACATCAGTTAACACAAACCTCAGCTGATGACGGACGGAGAGCAGAGGTGCCTCAGCCTAAAGCCTCTTCACTCTCCACTTGCTTTAACAGATAACTGAGCTTTCAAGTATTAAGTCTTAGAAACTAGCTCCCTAATAACCTACAGCAGCAAGAAGCTCATCTGATACTCTCAAACATTAATATAAATCATGTAAAGGCAATGAAAAAACAAGTTACACAACTTCTAAAGATTGATTTCAGTTTGCAGTCTGCAAATTACAGTTAATGTACCGTTACGCCAATATATGGAAAACACCACTGGAAGTCTGGAGGTGTAATTTAATTTGATGCTGGGACACAACCTAAATGGATTATAAGAGGCCATGTGTCTTTGAAAGACATACACTTTTACATGTCATGACGATTGAAGGGGGCACTTTAAGACAAACCCAAGTTCCTAAATGGTAATTGCATACTGAAGCACAGAGAGCATACTGTGTTTTAGTCAGCTATTGGTTTCCCATACTCTCAAGCCCCCTGGCTGTAATAGAAACATGATGTACTGAATGGTGTGCGGTGTAGAAATGGAGCCATGACACAGGAACTCCGTGGCTTTTGTTACTTACGGGTATCACATATCAATGCAGAGTTTCAGACCAACTGGTTACTGTGATGAAAGTATGTATTTGAGTAGCATTTTGCCGGGATCTGTTTCTCTTTGGTTATGTTTAGAGTTAGGTGTCAGCAGATGGCTGTTTTACAGGTGTTATTGCTTCACTGTATAAGCAGCAGATATATGACCCATTGTCACTCAGAACAATGTGCCACGCTATCACTAACACATATTTACACCTGAGATGATTATGATGGGGCTGACAGTTTGTGGAATCTGAATTTTAAAAAAACCCAGATTGGCATCGATGTCGTTGCATTGCTGCCAAATTGAGGACATGCACCTGAACATATTTTGATCACGTTAAAAGCACATTTTAACATGGTGAAAGTGTAAAACCTGGTCTTCTGGTCTCATTGTTTTCATTTTATGTAAATAATTTAGGTTAGAGTCGGTTTGTTAATGTTTTAGTTCCAACAGGAATAACTTTTCCAAGGTGTGAATTTTACATTGTTTAGCTTTATAAATCTTCAATATTGTCTTCTAGTCTGAATATAATTTTCACTTACGCAGCAAATCAATTAAACTGAGACTTAAGTGCATTTGCATAATTTTTTTCTGAACCTTTCCGAATTCAGATGGGACACCCCCAGAATGGCCGAATGTTGTGCTGCTTCAATGTCGCTGCCGTTAATAATTGTGGGACAGAATTATGTTCTTTCCTTTTGTAAAAGATGTTCTAGTCTATCCTATTCTATGAAAAGAAACCCTTAAGCACATTTCCTTAGTATTGAGATAACTCACATGGTTGCCACTTCGATACCTCTGGGTCATTTCACTCAGTTAGGGACTTTTTAAGCCAAAAAAAACCCCAAAAATTACTACTCACCTGGGCAATAGAGTAGTCAGAGGAGTTTGCAGCTTGCAGACCCTCGTTGCCTGAGATTCCCACACCGACATGAGCTGTCTGGATCATTCCCACGTCGTTAGCGCCGTCACCAATAGCCAGCGTGATCACCTTCACCTGTTTCTTCACCATCTCCACCACCTCTGACTTCTGGAGAGGAGATACTCTAAAAAGGAGCAGCAATACAGGGAATTATATAAAAAGGGTATTTAACACTTTAAAATCTGGATGGATGTAAGTTTTTCTTGTTAACCCTTTTTTAAAGGGTTAACGAAACTAGACATTGATTTGTGTTATTCAGCGAGTGAAGTAAATGTGTTGTGATAACCTTGGTGCGAGCACAGTTAGTCAGACAGTGTGTAGTGCAAAGGACAAGGCAAGACATACATTAATGAAAATATCCCTCAAGAATGTATCGCCCAGGATCGCCCTTTTCCATTATTGGGCAGCATAATTGGGGTGTGCAAAAAATAATATTAATTCTTGAGATCAGCACTTGGCAAAACCCAAAGCTCTTCCTTAACTTTGTAGAATCGTAGGTTGAGGCATACAGTCATGCCAAACTGACTGAACATCATAAAAATAAACGTAAGGGCATTTTATGCAGAATATTTCCTTAAAGATATACAGTGCTATGCAGGACTTCCCTAAAAAACAACTGAGAGACTTCAAAGGTAATCCCTCTCAATCATAATGTATGACCCACTAGAAGTGTGTGGAGTTTATCTGCAGAGATTCTGCTCTCTGCCTTGATTTTTTTTTAAACGCAGTTCTTATTTTTGCAGTGTTCAGGATGTTCTTGTGCATACCGAGCAGTTGAGGTCAGGACTTTATAAAAAGGTAGTGACCAGGTGCCATATGGTAGACAGCACTCATCAAAGAGGAAGCTACGAAAAAAACGCAGACACGGCACAAAAAAAAAACCCAACGAAAAACGCAAATATATCACGGCAGAACATCAAGCAGAGTGAATCTGGTCTTGGCTTGACAATAGCCGACAGTTGCTGCATAGTGTACCTTAAAGAGTTACAGAAAAGCAGGTTACAAAGGGAAAAAGACTCTTGCACAGACTGCATCCTGTGTTGCCCAAGTGGCTGTTCTTTCTGATCAGTGGTTGGTAGTGTTTTAACTCCACCTTCTAATATCGGCTCAGCTCGCTCGGAACTTCGCCTGAGGTGGTACCAAAAACAAGGATCAGGTAATATCCGCTACTTTTGCTAAAGAAAAACCATAAAAGACTGAGTCCATGCAGTGGAATTGTGGTATAAGCCTTCATGGTCGAGAGAGGCAGCTGGTGGCAGCATATGTATAGGAGGAAGCCTACCGTGCCTATGGAGTGGAGCGGTATGTTTTCATGTTTTTTTCATAATGTGGCTTTTTTGACACTGGTCAACAGAAAAATATTCATTTCATGTCAGAGTGAAAACAGATAAATCTGAGTTGCGTGAAGCAGCTGTTGTTGTATACAAAGTCTCCAATTTTATCTTCTAACTTGTTGCACTGTCATAAGTCTGTAATCTGTTTTTACTTTGACATTACAGGACATTTTTCTGTTGGTCAAACACATTAAACCTACTTTGTACTGTGGTAATGCAATAAAACATTTAAAACTTCAAAGAGGGAGAATACTCAATGCTGAAAATGTACCAGCAGTACAGCTGGCAAGGATAGAGACTGTATGGAGAACTGGGCATTTCTACTACTACTACATATATATCTCCATCAAAAAATCCATTGGAAACATGGATAAACATTTAGATATTCACAGGTGAGGTTCTTTTGACATCCACGCTTTCACCATCCTTGAAGAAGTCTTTCCTGTGAAACGGGTTGTTTGGATATAAAGCGTTCTTAGTGGAAACCCCAGATTACAAAATAAAAATTAATTAAAAACTTTTAGCATTCAAAAACATGATTCTTTAATAGCAAATGGTTCTGTATAGAACCTCAGCCCTTCCGAAAGAGCCCATTTGGGAACATTTATTTCTAAAAGTGTACTGTATAAAGACTACTTGTTATATTCTGAGAGAAGCATTCCTCTCGTCTGCTGCTCTTTCTCCCTCCTCTAACACACCCTGTAAAACCTTTCTTTGTAGGTCCATTAAGCAGAGCCAATCATTATGTGATGGTTGTGACACAACTCATAACTCTTCCTTTACAACACTTCAAAATCAACTTTATGCCCTCACTGACGGCACAGTCTGCAGCCTCCCACACAGGAGCTTCCTCTTAGAGGACCAGAGGTTTGGGGATAGTGTGCAGTACAGAGAGAGTCTCCAGAGATGATGTCGTAAACTGCATGTCTGTCTGAAGCTGTGAAATTGTTAATGTTTATGTTCTCCGTGGTTTAAGAGGGCTCATTCATCTCCTGGTGTCTCTTAGTGCCCGCAGAGCGCACACGAGCCAAAGGCAGGTAGAGGTGAAGGAAAAATAAATTTGACGTAATGCACCGAGTCATAAGGTTTGCTGTTGTTCAGAAAACATGGTGCTGATTTCTGGGCCTGGACCCCGTCATGGTTGCTTGAGTACTTAAGTACTTCCTTTTATTTATGTGGCCTGGGCAGGTCAACAGTGTACCTGCATAATGTTAAAAGTTGCCATTAAATTTATAACTATCACACTTTTTAAAGTGCTGCCATAAAATACTCAACAACCTTTGTGGCAAAGACATAATACTTTGTAGTTCAACCATAAAAACTCTAATTTAATTTAGCTCATTTGAAGCAAAAAAAGCAGAAACATTACTTACTTTCAGCGTCTCATTTATGAGGATTTTTGCTTAATTTTTCTGTTTTATGTCAGTGTAAAATCATCTTTGTGTTTGAGGGCTATTGGTCAGAAAAATACCAAATTTTATTCCAGTGCAGAAGCAGATTCGACACGTAATGTCTTTGCAGTAGGACCATCGTCTTTCATTTTGGTCAGTGGAATTTATCGTCTCGGGTTTATTTTATTGTCTCAGGAGTAAATCTTACCTGCAGCATATGACAGCTTTACAGGACAGGGCGAGGTCCAGGAAGTACTGTCGCACTCCGAATGTGAGGGCGTATTTGAGAGTCTTGCCGTCAATAATAAGAGCAAAGTCGTTCTCCTTGTAGAGGGCATCTCCCAGCATTCCACAGTGGTGGCTGAGCGTTTCTCTGGTTCTCTGTGTGATGGAAAGCATAATGGAAATGTTATTTTAATTCGTGTAATTAATCATCATAATTTCAAGAATATGGTGTTCTCGAGGAGATATACACTGTTTTTAAGATGTTTTTGTTGTCGGTGTATTTTATTTGTTTTAAATGTCTGTCAGTTTGTTAACAGATACAAAAATATTATACAGCTTTAATAATAATACCACCAAGTTAATGAAGTTTGCTTGAACTGTCTGTGTTATTCGTCTGTGAATAACAGATAAATAATGTTTGTAAAGTAAACTGAGATATTTTATGGATGACAGATTGCTATACAATGATAGAGTATGAGGAAATGTTTTTTTAAAAACCTTGCGAAAATATATCCTGTACTTCATTAGCATTATTCATTACATGGTTCATTACAAAATTAATTGCATATGTTACACCATCTTTCTTTTTCTTCCACTGCCATTTCACAACTTTGGATTGTTTGGTCTCTGCCTCAAAGAAGTTTCTGGATTCAGAAGTTTCTAAGTAAAATAATCTGTCCCTTTTTTTTATTTGCACATGAGGACTGAAGATGCACAGAGAACAGAGGCTGACTGATACTGAACCACAGTGAGATCTCCCTACTGTAATCTAAAAGATTCATATTTCAGCCAATGTGGTGGGACGAAGCATCATTTGTCCATTAAATTTGATACTGCTTGTGTCACTAAAACCTGCTGTGCAACACCATATGTACCAATTAACCAATTGTGCTCATACTTTGCAAGATTTTCCTAAAAAAAACCCAAACAAAAAGTACTAATTCAAAAGAACCCCCTTTCAATCATCACTTATGACTGATTAAAAGTGTGTGGCGGTGAGTTTATCTGCCTGTATTTTCTTTAGCTTCTTATTTTGCTGTGCTGGAGACGCTCCTGGGCACGGTGCGCAGCTGGGTTCCGGACATTATAAAAAGGTAGCGATCAGGTGCAAGACAAAAAATAGAGAGACAGCACTGACTTAATGCAAATAATAGTGAATCTACTGGTTGGCTTTTACTTACGCTTTTGGTGGTGATACTGTTTACACACAGACACCGACGAGTCTTGCATAGTATATCTTTAAGAATATAAATGTTCATCTTGTCTCTTATTCACTTCGGAGTTAAATAGATGAGGCAGATCTGTCTGCTCTCAAACTGCTGCAGAGCAGCTGCTCTTCATATTTCAGATATTTATTATGTTTCCAGTGCTTATTAAACTCAGATGCTGGCTCTGAGGTGATAACACAGACGAGTTCTGAGAATGGATCATGTTTGCTTGTACTGTATATACAGCTATGACGATGAGTGATGATGAAGAGCCGTAAATATGAGACTGACAAGAGGATTTACTGTCCTGGTATAGGGGCATGTGATTGGATAGATGGAGGGGTGAGATCATCACAGTATGCATCATTCAATCATCTTCCCACAGATGGCAAAGCCATTAGGAAATAAAACCAATTTCTGTGTGTTAACATTTTCTGAGGGACAGGTAGAGGCGCGACATTTACTATATTTTTAATAAGAAAGTAAAAACGAGTT
Organism: Plectropomus leopardus; assembly: GCF_008729295.1. NCBI lineage: Eukaryota > Metazoa > Chordata > Actinopteri > Perciformes > Serranidae > Plectropomus > Plectropomus leopardus. The sequence goes on from NC_056471.1 coordinate 25,325,478, forward strand.
ATTAAAACATCAAAAGTACGATAATATAAAAAAAGCACTTCTTGCAACAAAATAACGTGAAGGTGCACATGGTTAAACTATTTTTAAAAAGAGGGACAGACTTAGCTGAGCAGATACAAAGCAGTGATAAATTTAAAGTATCAAGCCTAATGTGTCACACAGATGCTCAAACAGCTGTAATCATTAAAAAATGGTGGCCATTAGCAGCGCTGAGGGAGGGAGGGGGTCCGGCCTGGTGTCCGGGTCAGATATGTCAAAGCAGTCAGATTGTACCAGCGGGACCCGGCGACGTTCGCTTGGCATAACAAAACTCTGAAACCCCAGCTTAAAGGAAATATTTGGAGAAAGGGGCTTTACGTTTCACAAAGCGAGAGAAGCAGAGTGAGAGACACGCACAGAAAGAGATGATGGATTAACAGAGGAGAGAAACTGAGCAAGAGGATACAAGCAGAGAGCAGCTGCGAGGACTTAACCATCCCTGATGGGCTCTGTAAAACAGCATGCGATGGTGAACAATGTGTGTGTGTGTGTGTGTGTGTGTGTGTGTGTGTGTGTAACAGAGAGACAAGCACAGGTCAGGTTGTGATATCTATATTCAACCACAGAGCAAAAATTGAATCCTCTCCATCTCAGTTAACAGAGTGATTTTAGATGACATCTCAGTGTGAGAGCATACGTATCTTTCTAAAAGTCGGTATACGATGTGTATCAGAAAGAATTCACTTTGTTTGGGGCGCAATCTATTCATCACACAGTGTGATAAGCAAAGTTTGCCATTTCCTCAAGTAGGCCGGCTATTTCCCCCCCTAATTTCCACTGAGGAATTTTCTGCACTAATGCTACATGTCTCCTCCTAAAGCCTCTTTGTTATGGCTATAATGAGCAGTTTAGCTGATGTGACTGGCTAGTGTTTGGCTTTGGAGTGGGCATGTGCCGTCCATTCAGAAATCTACAAGAGCTTCCCATGAAGACTGAGCTGCACTGTTGATATAGACCCTTGAGTGATGTAGCCAACAGGACGTGACACTCACGATGTGGAATCTGGACATTTGTATGGATGTAATGTCATCAACTGTCTTTAGACTTGAAGCCACCCACAAAGGGGACCTTAGTTTAGTTAGTGTGTGTGGATATGTTGTTTTTTTGTTACTTTTCTGAGCTAAAGCTCACTGAGGGAACACCTGAGTGAGGGTTTGCACAATAAATCAGATTTTTCTTCTCCAATTTTCCTTGGATTATAATATTATTGATTTTCTGATCTGTTTTTCCATATTCAAAATATAGATAAAAAACCTTTATGTGGAAAAAAATCGGAAAACTAGAATTACCGCCTTGCTATCCACTTAAGTTACAGTGACAGTTTACATCCATGTCTGTCCAGACTCATATGTTATGATAATTAGCAATGTTTTAAATATGGATGTTGATGCAAAGAGGCCACATATTCTAAAACATGGATGCTTCACACACATCTTCAACCTGGCAGCACAGAGGATCTATAATCCACACAGTTTCAGTTTCAGAACACTATCATGTCAAAGTGTAATGTATACATTTAATGTATACACTTTTGAGTTTTGGCAAAAAAAAATTGTTGTCGCGGTGACCTTGACCCTTAACCTTTCATCCAAAATTCCCTCAAGGTTTTTTTGAGATATCAAATTCACAAGACTGAGACAGACACAAGATCACAATGACCTAGATCTTTGACCATCAAAATCTAATACATTTATCCTTAAGTCCATGGGGATGTTTCTGCTAAAATAAAATGCAATGCAATTTACAATGCATTCTTGAGATATTGCGTTCACAAGAATGAGAAGGACAGATTTGTGGCCTTGACCTATGACCACCAAAGTACAATCAGTTCATTGTTGAGTCTAAGTGGACATTTGTGCCAAATTCAGAGACATTTCCTCAAAGTGTTCAGAAGATGCTGCGTTTACTAGAATGGGACAGACGGACAAAAACATCATCCGGCCAAAGCTGTTGCGAGGGCATAAAAAAGCCCAATCTATCTGCGATTTCATAAAGATGAATATACTAATGCTAACTATGCTGTTAGCTCAGGAAATGATTGAACAGACTCACTGGAAGAAAAAACTTTTCAAAATGAACTAATCCCACCTTTGAGACCAAGTTTAACTTTGGGGATTTTAGTTCTAATAAGATTTAGCACAAAGAATGCCTAAAACTTTGTCCTTTCTTTGATGACCATTTCTAAACACAGCAAACAAGCTGAAGACATGCTCCAATTACTCTCTTTCGCAGCACATGAGCACTCAGAGTTACCCGCCCTGCTGCCTGCCTGCCCGCTCCTCTGTTCTCTGTGCCTCCTCAGACTTGGTGGAGAGGTTTCTCCCTTCGCGTTTTAACAAACTGCCTTATGTAAGCATCTGTTCAACCACAGGAGAATGAGAGCTGACATTTCAAAGCGCCGCTCCGCATGCTTTATGAATGCACCGACCCCCAAATTTCTACCTCAACTTCATTTATCACGCTTAACGACGGGCTGACAGAGTGAAGGCCGTCCGTCATCACCCCCGAACACCCCCCTGCTGCTTTCCCTCCCTCGCCCACCACTTCTCACCATTTTCCCCCTTTTCTTGTCCAACAAACTAAACCCTGTCGAGTTTCTCCTCCATCTGTGGCTCCTCTGCTGAGCTCTCTCCTGCTGGAAGTGCAGGGACCTGCCCTTTTCAATCTCAGAAACAACAGACAAGGCTCTCCTGCCGGGGGGTCAACAGACTTCTCTGCTGGGTATCTTAAAGATGTTAAAGGCAGATTTGGGATGTGTAGTGGCTGTTTGTGCGTGTGTGTGCGTGCGTGCGTGCGTGTGCGTGTGTGTGTGTGTGTGTGTGTGTGTGTGTGTGTGTGGCTCCCTGTGGCTTCATTCTTTCAGGTTTGAGACAGCTTTTTTCACCACAATTGGGTGACAGGGTTATTATATTCATGGGTGTCCTCATTATGTCATATTTACCCTCAATATCAGAACTAATGGACTTCTAAAACTACTGTGTCTGTACCAAATTGTTAATGAGTTTAGTATACTGTTCTATATTATTAATACAATCTGACAAAACATGAATTAATCTTAAATGACATTTGTCAATTTTTGGAAACACTGTTAGTCTTGACCTCTGATAAATCTTTGCTGCTAATGTAGCAAACATATAATCTTAATTGCAAGGTACAAAGAGGACAGAGGATTTACTCTAAATATTTAAGATAGTCTATTAATAGTGTGTTTGCTGTTCTGAAAATGCTGGAAGATGCATGCATGTAGCAAATGACAATGATGTTCATTTGTTTTTAGTATTGACATTTAACAACAGACCCAAGAAAAAAAAGAGGTCTGAGTGGATTAGAAGAAACAGCACTCTTAAGAGTCAGGACACATAATTTAACTGCCTAGAAATTAAGGTCAATCAAGAAATATAAATTTGCATTTTTTTCTATCACCTCATGATGGCAGGACAATTGTGCAGTTTGTAGACATGCACCTAACGGGAACTATGATGGAAAAAATTATGCTTTTATAAAAGGACAAGAAGACAGAACAAGCAACAGTTACCAGATATTTCCTGCAAAGTAGCAGACATGGCCACGGTAAAGAAACAAAAAGTCAACAGCAAGGGCTGTCGCTTGTAGGGGCGGGGAAAAATTGAATACTTTTTCACTTAATGATGAAACAGAAGCGCTTGAATCATTTGTATGTAGGAATATACTGTAGTTATTTTCACATTTTCTAATCTGGCCTCCCATTCGAAAAATTTTGGACACCCCTGTTCTAGAGCATTTGCGTGCCGACACCAAAACAAGCACCACTTCCTGCATTAGCAGCACAGTGCTTGTTGGGTACACATCAGGATGCATTTAACCACAAAAGATATGTGGTGAAATGTGTCTCAGACCAACTCAGAGTGATCAGATAACAACGCGTCTTGGCGGTTGTTTACATTTGTATTTAGCGCTGACCACTTGTGATTAGATCACCCAAGATGCATGTTGATACTAGGTACAAACAGGCTCATAGCCTACTTACCAGAAATCCAAATTTCAGCACTGCTGTTTTTTCTTTAGTCTATGAAACCTAAAGTGTTGCCTGTGGGCAGATTGAAAAGCTCTGGATGGCCCTGCAATAAAATTACTTCTCCCCTAAATTTATCACAGACTGATTTTTACAAAGAAAACTAAAGATATCTGCCGGCTGTGATTGTTGTGTCTCGTCACATGACACGCGGTTTGCGTTGCTGCGTTCCAAAAGTGTAACTTTGTTGATGTCATGGCTCAGCTGTCACGAACATCCACACTGTAATGTTCACGTCCACAATAAAAACAATGTATTTAAGGCCACAAAAAGTGATATGTGTACCGGCCCTTAGTAAAATGTAGTTTGAAACATGGTGAGCTTCATGTGTTCTTTGATGAGGTTTTTGGTTCTGTGTGTAAGGATGTCTAATTATTTGTGGGTAAGCAAATAATCAATACTCACATCAAGAGTTTCTTCATTGATCACGAGCATGCCCATGTTCTTGGTCAGAAGTTTGCAGGAATGTCCTAAAATTAAACACAAAAACAGAATATGAACTTTTATGTTTGATTGATGTCTTTATTTCAAACATGTAAAATACGACAAAAACAGCAGTTGAAAACATATAACAAAAAGAAGGAAAAAAAAACAATAAATGCTTTCCACGATTACCTCAATACATGAGCGAAAAGAAGTAGGAACAAGTATAAACTTATTTAATCCAACCTATTCAATATATTATTAAATTATCATCAAAAACTCCTCTTTAGAAATCCAAGGCATATCTGTATATACAATTAACTATTTATATGCATGATGCTATTTTGAGCTATTTCAGAAAACTCAAAGAAATGGAAAGTAAGAATGTAGGTAAACAGGAAATACTTTAAATAAATAAAATTAATACAGAAAAGTTGAGTTTATCTTAGGTACAATTACTCTCTTAAGTTTTGAGCGAAAACACAGATAAATTAGATAAAACTAAAAATAGGGGGAAAAAAAGAAAAAAGGAGTACCAAATCAAATAAATGAAGGCGGGAGGTAATAAGTACCTGGCAATACATTTTAAGGGACACCAATTAAAATGTTACAGCTCAAAGCCAGTGTCTCGGGACATGACTAATGAGTTTGGTTTACAAGCGTTTGTCAGTTTCCTGTTTTAATAGGCAGTTACAACTCTGAGTTACCCAACATGGCTCTCTGGGGAGCGTTCCCCTCGGCTCTTGGCTGGGACAGATGCTCAGGGTCACCAGCAAGGTGGGAGAGGGAGCCTCCCATTGGGGAAAACAGAAATGTTGCTCGAACCCAGACTGAAGCCTTCAGTTTAAAGCCGTGGCTGTATGAAAAGACTGCCATCTGTGGCATAAACCACATGAATATTTGTGGGCTTCAACACTTTGCTTCTGTCTGGAGAGGGATTTTAGTTTTTTTAAGGGAGTTACCACAAAGCCCATGTTTTGTGAATACATGGGTGGCATTTTCTGTGAGTGAAACTGAGATAAGATTATGCACAAAAACAGCCACAGTCAAACACAATAATGCACACACAGTACACACAGAGGGGGCCGAGCATGAGGAAATGAGAGGGTTTCACCTCCAGAGTCAAAACCAAACAGGGTCGGGGTCTGGCTCTGGCAGATTGTTTTCTTAAGTGCAAAGGTGCAAACGTCTAAAAATTTGCCAATGTGAGGAAAATGTCTCCCCATCTCAACACTGTCTCTGCTCCCTTCCCCCTTGTCGGTTCCTGCCACAGCCCTTCCGCTTAATGTGTTTACCTTAAGCTCATTTTGACTGTGGCCAAACTACCCTTTTTTATTTCACCACAGAAAGTTGAATTCCTGGCCTTTCTCCATCTGAGGCGGAACTAAACACTGCTCCCCCAGGACTTGAGGAATGTGTAACAGGGACACTCGAGTCACAGCAATCTCAAATGTTGCAACGGGAGCAACAATTAAAGATACATTTAGCTACAGATTGAACTCCTGATTCGGGATGAAAGCAAGAATCTGGACCTGAAAATACTGACATATGGTGGGAAAGTATTTGTGTGTAGGCAGATAAGCGGTTGTGTGTTTCTCTACTGAAGGTGGTGATGCACCCTCTTAACAAATCTAACACGGGACTAACTAAAAACGTATTTTGCACGGGTAGGTACCCTAATTCCTGCATCACACAGAGCATTGTGTGCCTGATGCACAATCTCGTTAGCTTGCATTGGGTCACCTCGTCATTTGTTGCATAAACTAGCAAAAACATAACCTAAAAAGTTGTTCATGGGGCACCCTGTAGCTCACCTGATAAAGCAGGTGTCCCATGTACAAAAATGTATGTCCTCGCTGCAGCGGCCAAAGGTTCAGTTCCAACGTTAGCCCTTGGCTGCATGTTATCTCCCCTCTCTACCCCTTTCACACTATCACTGTCCTGCCAGAAAGCCCAAATCTTTGCCTTATTCAATGATTTCACCTACAGAAGACCTCAAGCCTTAGTTTTTGTCATCATCAATGTACAAATATACACTATGCCCCTTTCCGGCTGGACAGAAAAACCCACTAAAATCTGGTCTTTGTCTAGTGGGGAAGGTTACGATCCGTTTTCGCTCCCCTGACAAATGACTCTGCAGTATTTATGAGCTCCACTTCCGATCGGCTCCATTGAACAATAATGGAAATATGACACACAAGAGGATGTTTTTGACCTTTTTCTCACTCAAAGCAATAACACTCTGCCACAAAGTCAACCCGTCTTTGTCCAAGCAGTGCTAGAACATCTTTCAAAAACGGTCTGCATCAGTTTTGAAAGAGTGGGTTTGTCACGGTTACATTTTCACAGGCCCCCATGCTGCTTTCTACCATCAACAAACTCAGTTTTGTGGGGCATTTGACATATTGAACTCAACATCACAAAAACAAAACAGAAAGGCATACTCCTCTACTTGCAGTGAGAAAGGGCTCTAATGCCAATTTTAGCAGGTTTTCCTGTTTAAAAACCTGCATATACAAGCAAATTTTTGGGGAAAAAGGGTATAAGATTTTTCCTCTGAAATTTGCTCAAATAGCAGCAACTGTGACTTTCCTGCAGATTTTCAAAAGACTTTTGCATGACTGCTAATTTCTCAAATTACCCATCATAATAGAAAAATGGAAAATATTTACACATAAATAGTGCTAAAATATATTGATTTTTAGACTTATGTGTGTCCAACAACAAAAATCTTCTCAGTTGGGGTTACTGTATTCTGATTTCAGTGTATTATCTTGCATTAAGAGATGCCCAAAGGGGCTTACAAGGCAGAGTATCAATTCTACATTCACAGTTGTGAGACCAAACATACAAATTATAGGAAAACGTTAATAGTTTATTTTGTATGCTTTCATACTTCACATGCATTAAATAAACTGATGTCATATTGTATGTGTGCATTATTCAATCTTATTTGTTTAATTTTTCAAGCTTTAGAAAGAAAACTGGCTCATACTTTGCCTCTGAATCAACTTCTCATTTTCATCAAACCAAAATAATTCAGGATTTTTGTTCTGCCTTCTTATAAAAGTGAAAACAGGCTAACAAATGAATTATTAATGCACACTCTTACACAGTCACGGAGTTGCCACAGCGTGCACTGCTGAGTCCTGCAAAACCACACCCAACCAGCTGTGGTTTTTAGGAAGTCTGGTCCTGTCCTTAGCATTACATATGTATTAGTCTCCTCAATAAACAGCTCATAGCAATGGAAGTGTGTTCCAGAGCAAACATGTCTCTTTACTCAGGCAGCCAGACACACACTGTCAGAGTAGGCACTGTGCATTATGTCATAATAGTTCAGGATTAGGTCTTTACAGTTCAAACACATTTACTAAAATGAAATATCATAAACATGTGAAAATAAGTTAACTCAGCCACATCTGTGCCAAATATTCTGTGCCAAGAGTGGCATCTGGGTGGTTCAGGACACCTTGAAATGTAGGATAATCTAAATGTGATTGGTTTAATGCGTCAAAAGGTGCACCATTACCTCTGGCAATGGGGATCATATTTCAGTGAGGAAAATAGTAAAAAACAAAGTCAATATTGAACCGAGATTTTAAAGAGCAACTTAGTCAAACGGCGGTCCTGTAAAAATACTTGCAGTGAGCATGTGCTTCTGCGGAGCTCTCTCACATCTGGGCACGGTGGGCACAAAGGGCTGATTCAGTCAGGCCACAGTGGTAGGTAAAGCCACAAACGGAGGTACTTTTCATATCTATTTTTCTGGACTCTGTGTTTAAATGTCGGCTGTATTCAAGGTAGATCTGTCTTTAGTATTCAGCCACATGTGAGAGCTGTAACACCAGGGCCAATTAAGGAAACTGAACTGGTGGACCAAAGTTAGTCATTCACCTTTCTGATAACATCTGCAAGGCTCAGACCTCTAGGGGAGCCAGATACGTGAGAGCTGCCTCCTTATGTACATATGCATGTTATTTATTTCATGTCAGTGCAGCGTGCTCATACATCATCTGGCGTTCTGCGACAGATGCTTCTGTTAGATATGTGTGACAGAGAAGCATTCAGCCTGTCAGTAGTTTGTCCTGCTGGGTGAAGAATGACCACAGGTCTGACTGGAGAACCTGTAAGAGCCTGGCATGCAATCCATCACAACAGACCAGGTTCAACGCTGACTTTACATTTGTTTTTACAACCAGGTGTACAAACAGGACACGTCGTGATGCACATATATTAATGGGAATATTGTGGGAATTTAAATACTTTTTCAATAAAGGGGCACTCCACCAATCTTAAACATGAAGCTTAGTTTACTGATCACAAGAACTAATGCCAAATTTTCACTGCATACTTCGACACGGCTCTGTTCAACTCGACATGCTCCTTTTTGGTCTTCATTAGCAAAAAACTTGATACGAGAAGGTCAGGTCATTTTGTTTGTTTTATTTTTTTATTTCCTGGCAATTTTTTGTGTTTTTTGTTATTTCTTGCTAATTTTTGTGTCATTTCAGGACATTTGGGGCCAGCCTACAGACTGTCCCAAGAGTCAGAACAAAACATGGTGAGGCAGCATTTTATTATGTAGCACAAACCTGGAATAACATCCCAGACAAGCCTTGACTCTGACCACTTCTAAGTCAAAGCTGAAAACGTTCCTTTTTTACATTGCCTACTCCACCTTGTAATGACTGCAAACTTATTCCTAAACTTGATTTTAAATTAGTTTAAATGATCTTTTTATTTTTACAACTTTTGTCTGCACTTTCGTTATTTTTAATCATTTTTATTTTAAAACTGTAAATCATTTAGTAATTAATTTTATCTTTGATATCTTAGAGAAAAACTTTGTGTCTAACTTGCAAAAATCATTATTTGAAAGTCTGGAAATATTGGCCTATTGTGAGTTTCCCAACTGCACAGCAGTAGGTTTGACTCTTACCAATGTTAATGGCTGTTTCTTGTTTGTCCCCTGTCAAAATCCAGATCTTGATATCCGCCTTCATCAGAGTCTCGATGGTCTCGGGTACCTTATCCTGGAGCTTGTCCTCTATCGCTGTAGCCCCGAGCAGCTGCAGGTTCTACACCAGAAATGACGAAAAGACAGAAAAAAAAGTTCAATAATAACATTCAGTCAGTGGTGGACACAACAGAAGAGGGTCTTTAAAACGTCATGTGTCAGAGAAACATGTGAACCAGGATTGTGTCACTCACTCAGTGGTGTTTTTCAGCTGCTGCTTGTTTATCAACCAGAAAAATCAGCGCTGGCGTAAGAGGTTTTGGATCAGTTACTGTGCCTCTGTATGCATCTGCAGACACGATCTCTCCCACAAAAAAACGCCCCCAAAATGCTGTCTGTGTTTTTTTCCCAGAAACCTTGGTGGTTTTGGGGGGCTGGTTGTGGGCTCATATGGGCCCAACACGAGGTCAAAGATTTGACAAGACCCAGGGGTGGAGGGGAGACAGGAGCCAGCAGCAGAGCAAAGGCAGGGGAAGCTCTTTAAGTCGTGACCTGAGCCGTGCTGCCTATACATCTGTAGCTCTGTCCTCTCTAATCATTTCTGAACCACACAAGACGGAGAACTGTGCCCGAGGAGGAACATGACTACAGCTGACGAGTCCTCATGTGCCTGTTTGATGTGAATTGTTCTATTGTTCCTGTGGTTGTTGTTAAAGGGACTCTCTGCGGATTATGATACAAGAACCACTTGGATCAGGATTTCAACCCCGAAGCCAGGGCGGGACTGTAGCACCAGTGACTAGCCAAATGCTGGTGGACTCTGTCTGGTGTTTGTGGAGTCTGAATCTGAATAATCTGAAGGACTGTGCACCTCTGAATTAATCAGCTGATGTGCAGAGTGAGAATTTTCCCTCATTGCTCCAGGGGCCTCATTATATAAACTTCTTGAGTCTGAAATCCTGTCCTATGTCAGTTTAGGATGACATTTAGGATTTTTTTGGCACGGCAGGAACATGTTTGCTCTCTGTATTTAGAAGCAAAATCTATTTTCTGGACAGGAATTTCACTATTACAGATCCGTCCTAACTTGGGGATCTCCCAGCTTAGTATTCCTAAATTAGGATGGCATAGATCCTGTCCTAAATTCAAATAAAAACAGCAGCACTGTTGTTTGGTCTCTGTGGCAATGACTTTAACCCTTTCAAACCTGGTTCAACATCACATGTCTTGTGCTGTGTTCAGAAGCCTCTCACAAGCTAATTAACCCTTTGGTTTGATTTCTTTCAATATAGGGAAAAATGCAATGAGCAACTTGTCAAGAAACGTCCCACAAAATACAAGAATAGTTAAAAGGTAATGAAGAAAAAGCTCTAAAAATTAGTTTTCAAAAGGGAGGAGAATTATTGCAACATTATCAAAAAACTAGAAAAAAAATCTACTTATGTTTTTTATTGTTCTGCACATTTTCAGGTTGGTACGCATTAAAATTATAGATTTAAAACTATGTTACAGAAAAAAATACACCTTTTTTCTGTAACTAACTAATTTTTAATTAATGGATAGTTTCACATGATACTGAGGTTGTTCTGATTGACTCTAAGAAAGTAAAAGTCATCCCCGTGTTTTTTCGGCACTGTGTCTCTTGGATGCTGCTTACAGTCTTGCACCTGGGTACTGCCTTTTTAAAAAGTCACCTGAGCGCTGTAGGGTTACACGCCCATAAACTTGCCAGATACAGAAGATAAGAAAAAAAACAGACAGACATTTTATATGATTCCATAAATTGTTTTTAGTGAAATCCTCCATAGTATATCTTCAAAATAATACAGGAGGTCTGATTTTTCGAAACTGAAGTTATGGAAGTAGCAGCAGTTAGGATATTTCTCTGCAATGAGGCCTCTGATGTTAAAAAGGAGACATCATAACTTTGCAAACTCAAGCTGTAGTGTAGGAGAGCACCAGACTGGAAGTTTCTATCTGTTGAATTTAATAGAGGCGTCCAGATGGCCTTCCTGGAAAATGCTGTCCAGTTACTGGCATTTGGCAGAGCTACAGTGCAAGCAATCCAGAAATAATCAATTTAAGCTTAAACCAATCAGTAAAGTTCATGAGAAAAATTTCTTGGAGCAGTTAAGTTAACATATACGCACTCTGGAACATACCATGAGCAGAGGAAACTTTGAGGATGACTCAGGGAATATGATCCTTACACCAATTTACACTTTTCTAAAGCACAGTGCCTTTAAAGTAAAAGCGAGTGAGAATAATATTCACTTAAAGGATTAGGTAGCTTCTCAATACAGCACCTAAAAACAAAGTGATAAAGCTAGATTTGAAAGTTGCTTTTAATCATGAACCAGCCCCACTGAAGGCTGAAAAATATGCAATTCATCACATTTGCAATTTTTTCTTCCATAATAAGTAACCGCATTGGAGCGTTTTTGTGTGAAGAAGTAACTTTAGATGACTGATTTCACACACTGCTGGAGCCTCTGTTAAATTTCACCGCAACTCTATTGTGCCCCCGTGTGGCGTCACTGTGTGCACTGTTAATTATGGGTGGCCCCGAGGAGCAATGAACCCCAAACCCTGCCAGCATCAGTGCCACACTCTGCCCATTAAGCAATGCACATTACATTTTCCTCCCTGAAAGCTTTTATGTTTATTTCATGATTGATTGCCTCCATTTGTTTTGGGCGGCCAGGAGCAACCGTGAGGAACGTGCCAAGTGGTTGATTTACGACTGTGGCTTCCTGTGTTTGACTAGCGCTTCCACATAGACCCACCTCACAGAAAACCAATTCTACCTGCTAGTAAAACCTTGAATCTCTCTCATGCAAACACACAATTTTTTCACTTTTTCACTTTCCCATGTGTGATTGCATTGACCCCATTAGTTATACGGGAGGCCACGAGATTATGCAAAGTCTGAATTTTCTGCAAACTAAGAGAAGTCTATAAAAAATGTTCTGTAAGAAACCTTGTACCTTAAAAGAAGCAAATGTAGGCTGTAAGCAGACAAAGGAAGATTCCCTCTCAATTCCATTTTACAATGTCATGGATCAGGCACTGATACCACAAAAAACTTGTGGTATCAAGGATGCACAATTATATCAGCACATCATTGGTATCAGCACATATTAGCTTTAAAATGAAATATTGGAATCTGCCAACATGCTGATTTTTGCAGAAACCACAAATCTCTATTTTTGTTGTTGTTATCATAGTGAACATGTACAAAACATCAACCTTTAGTTGAAGTATTTTGCTTATTTTGCACCATGAATGAATATTACATACATTGGAAAGCATTGTATTTCATGTGTTCATCTGCTAGTGGGCCATCACAATAAAAGTATGCAAAACATGATTCCACTACAGAAGAGACTTGATGATCACTAAAATTAGGTGGGGGAGAAAAATGGATATATTGATACCAGTATTGGTTATCGGCCAAATGAGTTGTTATATATCAGCATATCGGCAAATAATTCAATATCATGCATCCCTACAAAAACAGTTTTACACTTTACAAACCTTCTCTATTAATTCGTAGCTCTCCTCCAGTTTCAGCGCTCTGTTCTGCAGGGAGGTGCAGGCTCTGTGATGGATCTCCAGCCACTGCTGATAAGACGACTCACTGACGTCTGCCACGGCAAAGCACAAAGTGCGCAGTCCTGGAGGAAAAAAACACCATCACAGACATCAAAACCTTTGACGACATTAAGCTCTCTAGTAAATACAAAGTATGTCATTCAGACAGATCTGTGCAGTGTAACTGCTGCTGAACTCCTCACCATATATTTAAAGGTATACTACTTCATGAAAGGTGATAACTTAAATCAATAAATTATTCCTTATGTTTTCCCGTACATTCCAGTGCAGTTTGTAAGTCCTGCAGCTTTGCAACAGCTGTGTTTGACTTCAGACTTAGCCAAGTTATATTTTAAAGTATTACTAAGCTGTGATTTATGCATTACAGAAAAATAAAAGCAGTTGCACCATAGAGATAAGTTAAACCGTAACTCTAACCACTCAGTCGTTACACATGCCGCCAGGGTTGGTGTAATGCCATTGTGCGACAGTCACCCAGTAGAGACCAAATGTTATATTACATTTCAAAACTGATACAAATTACTACCATGTGCTACAATTCCAAGTGGCTCATGTCAGTCAGAAAGCTAATGCACAAGGTGACCACGACGATGGCATTTCATTTTTGATCACGAGGAGGTCACCAAGTTACACTGCGCAGCTCTATCTGCATGACATACTTGTTTGAACCTCTAAGTTTATATATTTATTAACACTCTTGTTATGCATATACACAGTACACAGTACAGTGCATTCCTACATTTATGTTAAATTTGTAAGATTTTTTTTTTTTTTGCATTTTTGTGTCTTTATTGATAGGACATCTTCAGATAGATAAGAAATATGGGAGAGAGAGGGGGAATGACATAAAGCAAAGGCTGGTGGATGTGCAGGCTGGATTTGGACGTAGGCCGCTACAAAGGCCTCATTCTATAAGAGGCGCAGACTCTACCAGGCGAAAAATTTAAAAAAGGTAAAAAATGAGAGAGGGAGACAGAATTATCATTATTTAAAATTAAATTATTAAATAATTAAATCATTATTATTTTATTTTATTTTTTTAACTAGGGGAAAATATAGTTATTATTAATATTATTACATTCAAAATTATGATAAAGAAAGATTATATATAAAGATATTTTATTATTATTATTATTATTATTATTATTATTATTATTATTGTTATTATTATTATTGTTATAAACACCATAACCGATATGCATGATTATTGCTATTATTGTTATTTTTTGTCATTTTCAATTTTTTAAATGTTTTTTTTAATCATGCTATTCTATTTAGTAAAGGTAGATTTCTTGTAACCTTTTACTAATTTAATTTTGGGGTAATTACTCGTTACGTTGCTCATTGCCATTTTTCTTAGGTTTCAAAGGTTTAAATAACATGCATATCAGTTATGGTGTTTGTAGTTATTAGAGCAAACATCTGAATAGACCTAAGACTTACTGTATAGATATATTTAAGAGATATCAAATACGTAGTTATTAATAGTTCTTTATTCTTGTCACAGAGATAAATGATGTTTTATTCAGGCCTCTCCAAATTACAGTGACTGAAGATCATCACAATCTGTCCTGAATGCTATATTTAGCCAACATCAAATATTCCCAGTGACATCACTTTGCTGGTGTCTCACAAGGGGGCGGTATGAACACAGAAAAAGGAGAGACTGATGCAGTTTCTTTCAGCACCACTGCGTTAAATTAAAAGGACTTCAGCACACTCATATTAGGATTTTATGTTCATCAAGTAAGACTACACATTCTGAGAAAAATAAAACAACTTCTTGTCATGCAGCTGATGATCAAGCAGTGATAATGAGTAGATGGAAATGTGTTGAGCAAATATTGTGAATCAGAAGCATCCTAAAAAGAGATGTTTTACTTTTGTCAGACAGGGGGCGATGTTTGTCCACTCACCCTCAGTGGCAAACTGTTCCAGGTGCTTCAATGTGATCTCTTTGTACCTCGAGCTGTCTGCCAGGCGGTCGTAGATCACAGTGTCCTAAAGGGAAACAAACGCTCGTTGGTTATTGATATCCAGAGTGGGGAAAAAGGAACCTCTTGGACTTGGGCTGCTGCACAAATGGGTGTTCTCAGGACAATCCAGCCCTTTCTATTGCTCTTTCCATTTCCAAAAAGCTTTTTGTACTGAAATAATCACACAAAGCAGTTACAGGGGAATTCATTATTTTACAACAAATGTATCTGGATCCTGTAATGGATAAATTATTTTGTGTATAATGCGTTTTTATTAACGTTAAAAAGAATCAAAACATTTAAGAGTGTGGCGTCAATCTAAGGCCCTGTCTACATTTATAAAGATATTTTTGTAAACAGATATTTTTCTCTACATTGTGGCCTCTAATCCACAGGCAAACTAAAATTAATCACTAAAATTGATATGATTTTTTTAATGATGCATTTGAAAGTGCAGATTCTTCCAAGTGGATATGTAAAACAGAGAGTTTGGGAATGAATGACGTCACCTCCTCAATTCGGGCATGCCCATTGTTGCTTTGTGTAATAAGCGTTTCAAGAAATTCAAGGGTTCTACTGTATACTGTCAATCCAGCCATGCAATACACGAGGAGAATGAAATTTAGTATTCAGGTGTCTGTGATCATTAAGGAAGTTTCTGCAGCGCTCAGTGTTTTTGCTCCACCTAAACATCTGTGGTATAAAGTCCGCCAGAAACGACAGATTTGGATCAGGACTGGTTGACCAGCAGATGGGACAATTTCAAGAGTGGGATTCAATTCATGTTAATTCAAATGTTTTTCAAGGACTCAGCTCATAGAGAGGTCCACAGATAAAGATAATATCAACAAATTAGAAAAAAATGAAAATGGGACATAAAAAAGAAATAGAAAGGAAATAATATATATATTGATTGCTGTTAATGAGGACTGGAAGGAAAACTTTCACATGTCCAGAGCATTATGAGTTAAACATCATGAGTGAGCTATCTCATCATAAAACTAAACGGGAATCAACGGTGATGAGGTCTCCAGTAGGTGATTTGAAAAAGGTAAAGTTTGCTTGTACACTTTACTACTTTTGTGACGAGGTAAACAGCTGATGCTAGTAAGCGCTTGGCATCATTTTTGCGTTTTTTGTGTCTACGGAGATATTTTGTAAAACTTGTCTTGTGGATGAAACTTTTTTTTTAAATGGAGGGGAAAAATATCAGTTTTCAAAAATATCTGTATATGTGTAGACGGGGCTTAAAATAAAACAGAGACTACTTTTTGTACTTTTAACAAATGTTCTTTTTGATATTAAAAACAAATATTGCGCCAAACAAAAATAAAAACATAAGCAGGTAAGATAAAACAGATCTTCACTTTGGCATACTTACTGGTATTTACAGTCTACACAATAAGACCAAGTAATTAAAAAACTCATATTGAATGATTGCGTAAACTTGTTAGTGACCTTATGAAGCTAAGTCCTAACAGAAAATAGAGCACCATGTTCCCCAATCATTAAAAATGCACAAAAATATGATTTGTTGTTTTGAATGTGCCATATTTCATCTATCCAGGGAGCTCTAGATACTGATGCAGATGTGCCGTGAGCTGGTCTGTTAGTTGTTTGTAGCTGAGTGTCTTCTTATGAAATATGTTTGCCAAACCTTTCTTTTGCAAAGATACCCATGTGTGAAATATGGTGTTCTTGCTTTATGCCGCTGCTCATTGAAAAGATTTCCTGACAAGAGCGAGAGGCAAAAGGGGAGGAGAGCGTTCAACACTTGTGTGTGTGTGTGTGTGTGTGTGTGTGTGTGTGTGTGTGTGTGTGTGTGTGTGTGTGTGTGTGTGTGTGTGTGTGTGTGTGTGAGGCGATGATGGTGATGGGCTGTCATGCGTTGCCATGGAGAGAGACAGACACTCACAGCTCCTTTGCAGTAGAGGCGGATCTTCCCAGATGGGGTGCGCATGATGACTGACATCCTCTTCCTCGCGCTGTGCGAGAAAAAGAAGAAGGTGTAATACAGAGAAAAATAAAGCGAGACAAATAACATCATAAGGTGTTACAGCCACTACAGCAAATTATCAAGTACTGTTTTAGCCAGCATCTGTCTGCTGGAAATAATAATCACAGAGGTGGATATCACACTTGGGTCACACAATTAATTAGGATAACTCGTAAGGGCAACAATAAGATAATGAACGCTGATATAATTCCTTTCTTCTGAGGTTTAAACAGACACTAGAATTTCCGCCTTGTGTTTGTATCAGCTCATCCTTGAGTCCAAGTGAATGTGTGTGCCAAATTTGAAAAAATTCCCTGAAGGTTATATATCACGTTCACAAAAATGAAAAAGGAAATTCCTTCAGACTTCCTTGAGATATTGCATTCACAAGAATGAGAATGAGATCGACAAAAGGTCACGGTGAACATGACCTTTTGACTATCAAATTCTAATTAGTTTAATGTTAAATCTATGTTAACGTTTATGCCAAATTTGGAGAAATTCTCTCAAGGCATTCTTGAGATATAATGTTCACAAGAATATAATGTATGGACAACCTGCTTTCAGTCACGGCTACTGTTGGCACAGAGGCATAAAAAAAATTATTCCTGTACACCTACTGACAACACAATACAGTGTAGAGCACTTACACACATAACTAACGAAAATAATAACACTGTTATCAGCGGTTTACCTTGTAAACTCCAGCACATGCAGTAGTTCGTACTTCTCCTCTGTTCCAGGCTAAAACAAAAGAGACAGACAAGTTAAGACACATCTCAACCTCCGTCTTCTTCTGAGACAACTTATCTTGAGAAGCACAAGCATCCTTCCTCAAATCAGCCTTAATTGCGCTTTAAATGTGTTTATCAGTTGCCTGCACTGAGCTGATGGAGGGAGAATAACAAGGAAAAATTCAATTAACTTCCTTAATTGTAGAGAGCGAGAGGTACAAGACAGAGTGATTAAATAGATGCTGAGAGCTTTAGGAGGCCTAATAAAGGTTAAGAAATCGGACAAACGTCTTGGAGACAAGATGTTCAGCGCAGCAGAAGGGGGAAAAAAATGAAAACGGTTTTGGCCTTTCTGCCTTCGACTCTTTGAGTGCAATATCCAGGTTAGCCAATTAAGGGAACAACAGGATGGATGACCTAAGCTTCAGAGAGGACACACAATTCAGAATCAGCTCAGTGAATGGGGTTTTTTTCTGTGGTCCGTGTGAAGGCAAAACACTGAGTTCTCTGTGGCATTATGCATATTAGTTTTAGTTCAAGGTCGGTTTTGAAACATTTGAGCAAAAAAAAACCAAATAAAAGGGAATGAATTACTAAATTTACTGCCTAAAGATATTCTACACTACAACACTTCATGGGAAAAATAATTGGGATGTCCAGAGTGGTTAAGGGAACAGTTCAGCATTGTAAGAAATAATCTCAGACCCGTATAGTATGTATGCATGACTCAGCTGCTATAAATTAACCCTTTGAAACCTGGAGCGACATCACTGTTCTTTTGCTACTTTCAGATGAATTTCATAAGAATTTAACCTTTGAGCCTTGAGCAAGTCGGGGCAATTTCTTTTCAAAAACAAAGAATCTAAAAGTTAGTAGATTCAGTAAATTATTCTTAAAAAGCTAGGGAAAAAAATATATAGGGAAAGAAAAACAAAGCTTGGGAAAAAACATATAAACAGTGATTATAATTACATATTTAAAATTATGTTACAACATTATTTAAAAAATGTAAGCGCCTTTTCCAGGTTATTTCCTTGTCCTTTTTTTATCATCTTTTTCTTTTTTCTTTTCACTAATTTTCAGGTAATTTTCTTTTACTTTTCTCCAATTTCTTGCACATTTTGGGTAATTTCTTCATACTATTTATGTCCTCTACTTTCTCTTTCTATCTGTACTATTTCTGTCCTTGTGCTGGTGAAACAGCCGAATTTCTCCCCTGAAGATCAATAAATGTTTATTTAATCTTATCTTATTTAATGCTATCTTATCTAATCTCATCTTGTCTTATGTAGATGGAGCCAGCGTTCAGTTGGCTTAGTTTAGCATAAAGACTGGAAACAGGGGGACACAGCTAACCTCGCTCGGTCCAAATGTAAGAAAATCCACCTACCAGTATCTTTAAAGCTCATTAATCTACACATTGTGTCTCATGTTTAAAAGTTGAAGTGTAAAAACAACAATTCACTGTTAAACTAGGGATTTGTCCACAGACTGTACAAATAATGGATGTGGCCGCCATGACGGCACCCTTTGGTTTGCGGACTCCTGTTTTGAGGCATCAAGTACGACATTTCACCCATTGCCGTCTTAGTATTTTTGGAGCCAGAAGTTCAACCCCTGTAGTTTTCATCAATGTTGAAACTGGCTTACAAAACTTAAATTATTTTTTACAAATTGTATCATTTTTCCAGGCCTGGAAAACATGATTGTGTAATTCTATGACTTTTCCAGGTGTTCCATGACTGTGGGAACCCTGGTTTTATCTCTCCTCATTACACAGTCACATGAATCTTTTATGTCTGCAGCTACATGGAGAACAGTGGGATATTCCAGTGCTTATGAACTGGTGAAGAAATAATTTGTTTTATTTATGACAGAAAAATTCTCAGAGTATATTATATTTCTTCACTTGGACTTAGCTGTTATGTTTAGTATCACACATCTATCAGTGTGCCTTATAGTTCGAGGTCAGGCTAGACCATCATGGTACTCTTCATAAAGATAAAGTGGATCCATCCATCAGCACAATAGCCTGTCTGTCTTTCATCAAACGTGTCCAACTTACCATTTCCACAATGACACTGTCTGGGGTTCGACCAGAAAACACAAAGCCGAGGTTTCTTGCCGCTCTCACCAGAGCTCCTTCATCTAGAAAGCAAAAAAAAAAAATTACAGATAAACACACATGAACCAGACTGGCATTCATGATAAGAAACATGTTCACATTTTGCACATAAAACTAGTTCATCTCGACATATTTTCACAGCGAGGGCAGTGACTGAGAGCTGTGGACCAGGTAGCTGATGCTACAGCTTGCATGAGGATGCTGCAGGGCGAGAAAAAGCTCTCTGCTTGTTTTTTACAGTTCACTTCACCACCCTTCTCTTTGCAGCTATTCCCCACTCTGCCTCCAACCCCAGAGCTCCATAAGACCATGATTGTTTTAAGCAATCAGGCAAAAACTAAAGTCATCTCTCTTATCAGGAGCAAAATATAAGATGGAAAGCAGCAGCAATGCTTTGTACAGTTATTATAAAACTATTTTAGCCACATAACATGTCAAGAGCAGAAGTTATCGCCAGGGTCACTACAGCTGCTACAATAATACTCAGATACTGGAAATCAACTAAACCCCCAGAAATGAAAGAATAAGTTAATTACATGACAAAAAATGCCTCATATGAATCCATGCTGGCCAGGATAACTGACAGAAACCATGTAAAAGGACCAATCTGACCAATCAAATTGCTCTGTCTGAAAACCTTGAAATATGACTGCTGTTCTGTCTCCCTCTGCCTATCTCTTTATATTATTTTTTATTTTATTTTCTAATTTTTATCTCAAATTATAATCTGCTTTTAGGGGAGGTTTTGACTTTTTTGTGCCATCTCTTGTACAGATCCTAACCCAACCCATTCAAAATCAATAAAAATTTAAATTATATAAAACCATTTTAGCTAATCAATGTGTTAATTACGTGTGCATTTATTGTTTCTTTGTTTTTAACTGCACTGGCCTGTTTTACTTCTTGTCAATAAATATGGCAATGAAATAAGCTTCAGATTAATTTTTTTCCATGACAACTACTTCAGCTTTTAAGCATCGTGACAGTCTCAGAGTTCATTAGGACGGTCCTAATCTTCAGAAAATTTGCACAGTGCTGCTAGGGGCAACCACTGATGGTGACGCCATTGTGTAAATGTCTTTTAGAGTCTCTGTGATCAATTTCACCTCCTCTAATGGCAGCGATAGTGATGTTGTGGATTTTAAAAGAATCATGTATAAGGGCATGTTTTCTTCTTGACTGACAGGTGTCTCATCACTGCTGTGAATGTGATAGACTGCGGGATCAAAGTGTGCCTCAGAGAATCAGAGTGACACACAGCATGCATTCTGTAAACAGGATAATTTATTTTCTAATATAATTCGTGGCTCTCTGCTGCACTGATGATTATATAAATGTCTTTATGAAATACTGCTGCCTGGAGGCTGTGGTGATGTGTTCCATTTGCAAAGACACAGAGGTCACTAGATAGAAAATTAAATTTCTCAACAACAAAAAAATGTTTCAAGGACACAGCATCGTTTATGCAAAGCACCTGAAACCAGGTCCAGCCAGAGCATCATCCTGAGCTGCAGAACCAGAGATTTGAGTACTGCAGTTGTTGGACCTACAGTTTCAGTTCAACTTGTGCCACCTTGCAGCAAGAAAGCAAAAAAGGTAACAGCTGCAGCAGTTTAGAATCGCAGAGAATGTGACACTGATGTTTTAAACTTGTGCCACCTAAAGGCAATGAGTATTGGAAGTTTTTTTCAGGGGGTTTATAGCTGCGTGTGTGTGTGTGAGTGTGTGTGTGTGAGGTTTAACAATTTACACTGTAAACCTGCAAAATAAAAGGGGTTTTCTTACTTCTCTTACATTATTTTTTGCAAAAATAAAGATGAATACTAGAGAACTCGGCTCACGCTGAGGCATCGTAACCATCAATTAGCAGAGGGCGGGGCCTTTCCTGATTGTGTGCTAAGTATCTGTACAATAATCATGGGTATGATTGAAATAATTAAGTTTGAGTTTGCACATTTGTTATTATCATGCTATTGTGCTGTGTCTTTGTTCTGACCTGCCAAGGGACTGCAGATGCAAATTAGCTTTAAGCAATAATCTGGTCCCTTTTAAGTAATTAAATAAAAAAGAAGTAGTTTTGGATTAGGGACTATATCGATTTGAGCTTACCACAGCGGTTAACTGCAGGATCTATCATTTTCTAAATTTCCACAACTAGAAGTTATATTTCTCTTTTCTGTGAATGGCGCAGTTTGGCATGTTTGGAACTGGTCTGACACTGACCGAACAACTACGCAACATGTGGACAATGTGCAGTTTTCCTAACTCCTCAGTTCAAATTTGCAAGTTATAAGCCCTTTTAATGATGTGTTTAAATTTAAAAATATAAATATGATTAGCTGCTACATTTCAAAATATCTAGTCTTGATTATGAACATCCTAAGAATCAAGAAGGATCACTTGTTCACCATCCTGATTATATTAAGGTGTTTTGTTTTTACTCTTTTGAGCCCCAAGACACTCGACGAAATCTGGGCAATAATATTCTCTTTAAACAGATATCTGCATATGTATACAGAATCTGTAGACAACAACGCAGGATTTTGGTTTTAGAAAGCCTTCTGGTATCTGTTTGTAGAGTACTACTGTTGAGTACTACTGACCAATTATGTAATTTTTTTAATTTATCTGCATTTAAATGCACATCTCTGATTAGATCAGCTAGAAGTCTTTTTCCAGATATTTACTGGCTACACCCAAACCCCTGAAATATTGGCTGTTGCCCCCAGAAGCTTATCACTGTCAGTCTTATAATTGACAGGTTCCAAGATTGGGGCAATCATTCCAATGCCAAATTATAATATGTGCCCACACATTAGAAACCGAGATAAACCAGGGCAGCATACTGTAAATCCAAAAGCTGTATTCCACTATCTGTGTTGGTGGAGGTGTGATCTACCTGGAGATGCAGCCTGGTAGGTGATTTTCCCATCGGTGCGCTCAGGGACTGCAGTGTGACAGATGGCCATCATGGTCATGAACTCCAGGATGACAGCAGCTGTGGGCTACAGGAAGTGGAAAGGGCACTTTGACTTTTAATGTTCTTTAATGTCACAACAAAACAAGAACAAAACAATTAGAAAGATAATGTTGATACTGTAGGAAGAGAGCAACGGCAGAGTGTGCGGCGTTTGTCAAACTCTGATCGACCTGCATGACTCAAAAATGATGCACATGTGTCAGACAGATGACACACACAACCTAACACAACATTAAACATGTTGCGTGTGCAGCTATGTCTACAGACAGCTTCTCTTTATAAATGTATGTACTGCAGATTTGGGTGAAAGGTGAGTCATAACATTTGTTTAAACGTTATAATGTCGTGAGGTTTACTACATCAGGACAGCTCAGTTCAACTCATCTTGGAAAAAAAGTAAGCATCAAATTGACACTAAGAATTCCTTGAAAATACAGTTTAGCTAAATGCAATTTAGTGTTGCAGAGAAACAAACCACAAATGCAATAAATGTAAAACTGGATGTCTGCTCTCTGACCATTGCACATGCCATGTCATCACTTGTGTGGCTTACATCCATACTAATATTTTTGACCAAATTCCTTGACAAATTATCAACAGTAGTGTGGATATAATGATGAAGTGGGTGAAGGCAAATAATAGAGCAGCTATAACAATCTGCTAAGCTCAGAAAATTACATCACTTTACTGTAATGCAGACTTCAAAACCAAGACAAGACTACACATATGATATTATGATATCTGAAATCTAAGACAATATCTAGTCTCATTTCAAAAATAGATATAATATCAATATCGGGCTTAGAAATGACATGTACAAGTTTTGTGCCACAAATCAATATTTTATATTAGCAGAAAAGAGAGGGGACAGAGGAAGCGATAGAGAGGGCAGAATTTTGCATTTTTTCCATTATCACCTCACAGCTGGTTCTTCTTTTTGTTTGTTTTGTTTTATTTTGTTTTTAAATGAGCACAAATATATTTTCTTCATGACAATCAATTACCCTAAAGCTAATTTGTTGTCTTAAAACATCACTACCCTGGCACAAACATGTACTATGTTACAGTGACATTCAGGAGTGAATGACATGATCACGTCATTATTTTTGTTGTTGTTGTCACATAAATATATATACTCAGTTGTTGTTGTCATTTCAATCGCTGTGTGTTTACATTAATGTTTCTTATAACGGCTTCAAATAAGCCTACTTGGTTTCTTGCCTCTCTTTGCACTGTGTACTGTGTTATTTTTTTGTCATTTTGTTTATTTTTAATTAGTGCAAAAATAAAAAATGCAAAATCAAAACATCTATTACAATTCCAAAAGTGTGTTTGTTCGTTTTTTTAAACACATGTGGCTCAAGTTTGGTCAAACTAACGACTGCTGGTAACAAAGCCAGAAGGATCACACAGACAGACGTTTGCTCACGCATGTGCGTGCAATACAAATTTGCTCCATTTTAATGAAATAAAAGGCCTAACCTATACACGGAGGGCATTTTACATTAATGAGGGGAAACGTATGACTAACTAGCCGAGGGTTAGACTCGGACAGGCATCTGCTGAGGCTCCTGTCTGAGGCTGCAGGACCACCAGCTTCTAGTCAGTGAGGCATAGATACCAGTTGCCTCGAGGGCTGCGCCAGGCCTGAATCACACAGCAAACAGCAACCAGGCTGCTGATGGTCATTAAAAATGAGTTCAATAGTCGAATAATCACATTATTAGCTCATCAACAACACAGCGATCGATGAACCTATGCAGATAAACAAATACTGTATATGCCATTCTATGTATTGTTGACTCTTTTTTACTCAAAAACGTCTGATCTCTATCCCTTCTCAAACAAAAAGCTGTGTAAACACACACACACACACACACACACACACACACACACACACACACACGGTATTGTTAAATTTGCTCTCTCTGTTGGCCATGGTAACTCTGATGAGAGATCTCTAACGGGGAACAAAGGAGCAAATGAATGGAGGGGGGGAGGGCGAATCAAAGGGCCTCCTGTAAATGAAAGTACACAGAGTCTATTACAGTCCAGGTGGCTGTGAGAGCCCTCGCTGCCTCCTAGCAGCATGCTAATCTGGTCTGGGCTGACAGGTATCCTCTGAAGGACATGTCAGCGTGTGTGTGTGTGTGTGTGTGTGTGTGTGTGTGTGTGTGTGT
Organism: Plectropomus leopardus; assembly: GCF_008729295.1. Taxonomy (NCBI): domain Eukaryota; kingdom Metazoa; phylum Chordata; class Actinopteri; order Perciformes; family Serranidae; genus Plectropomus; species Plectropomus leopardus. Next base: position 25,350,557 of record NC_056471.1, read on the forward strand.
GTGTGTGTGTGTGTGTGTGCGTGCACAGTCTAATATTTAGATCTTTGTGAGGAGGAGCCAGTGCAGTTTTAGACACTGAGAGTGAGGACATTGTTTGTGAGTGAGGACATTTTGGAACCTTTTCAAGGAGCTGTTTGAGGTTTAAGGTTTGACTTTTACAGTCAGGGAAGGAAGTCCATATAGTTCAACATTTTGGGAGTCTTTGGGAGTTTGCTTGTTACTGCATTGAGCAAAAACAAAAAACAAAAAAAAGTCCAGCTCATAAAACCGTTGCAAAACTGAATTAACAAACAAGATATTACATGTTTGTTAGTGAGATTTGGAGATGCTGGAGGGCAGATTTTGTTCTTAGACAAAGCCAGGCTTGCAGTTTTCCACTTGCTTCCTTTATGCTAAGCTAAGCTAAGCATCTTCTGGCACCAGCTTGATTTTAAAGAGACTGATATGAGAGTTGTATTGATCATCTCATAGCAAGAAAGCAAGTGAAAGTATTTCAAAACAAATGTAAATACTAGTGCTCAGGGATTGATTATATTAATGAGACAGTGTTCATTTTTCTAACAAAAACGATTACAAAAAATGTTCATCAACGACCCTTTATTTTCATGACATATATGAACGTTGACAAGCTAAAAATAGATCTTTGATTATAAAAACTATGACAAATGTTTTGGTTTCGGAGACGAGACAAGACTCAAAGAGTTGGTGCTGAGCTATTCAAAATGAGGTGAGCAGAATGAAAATTTGCAAGTTTGTGTAGAAATTATTTGTACTTGTAGAAAAAAATGTCTAAATGAAATTTCAACAGTTGATACAACTTGTCATCTTTTTTCAAATTGCAGAGACCTGTATCAGCCAAACTGAATAAGTTTAGATAGATAGATAGATAGATAGATAGATAGATAGATAGATAGATATACTTTATTGATCTCAAAACTGAGAAATTGGGGTGTAGCAGCGCCATGCAGTAAGAACAAGAGAATAAAGAGCACACGTTATTAATAGAATATAAAGGAATACACTTAAAAAAACTAAAAACTAAGAGACTGTACATATATACATATATACATGTGTAAAGTGCGGAACAGTATCTGAATAAATAAAAATAAAGTCAGCAGTGTAGAGTGACATGGAGCTAAGACCAGATAAAACAATATTTTGCTAAAAAGGTGACTCAAATACAACCAGAACTAATAAGCATTTTTGTCCAGAGACTAAGACTAAATCTAAAGTAATTGCCCAAATTAAAGGTCTAGTGTGTAGAATTTAGTCGCATAGCGGTAAGGTTGTAGAAACATGAAACCGTAAATGGCCCTAGCTAGAGCCAGTGTTTGATTTGTCCGTTCTAGGTTACTGTAAAAATAATACAGCAAACTCCACAGAAGAGTACCTGTTCCCCATGTAGATATAAACGGCTCATTCTAAGCAAACAAAAACACAGTAATTCTTATTTTCAGGTGATTACATTATTCAGCCAATATATCCCCTTTAATTCTCACTCTGTAAGTTTAACACTGCTATGAGCGTCCTCACAAGTATAGAAGTCAAACGCGTGCATGCTGTCCAGGGTGGTGTAACTTAGGCATAGAGTTCAGGGCAAGTCATGAGCTTTGCTCTGATGGCACAATTAGAAGTGACAGCTAATATCGTGCTGCCAGCTATCACCCCACTGACTCCTGGGTAATCTGTGACATGACAACAGTGACGGACACTCATCACTTCAGACATGACCAGTGTGGAAAAAGTTGAAGGGTCAAGAGAAACTGGAGCAGACGAGCGAGCGAGCAAACAAACACCCACGAACGCTGCCGGAGCTCTGCGGGGGGGTGAACATGTCCAGTGACTCAAGAGAACACGAAAAGCACCAGAGGGGATGTTTATTTTTGTCAGCACTGTTAATTCCCCTCTCCTCCAGTCTGCCGTCCCCCTCAACACTGTATCAACACTACTCCTACAAATAGCCCGCAGCAACATAAAAGTGCTGTAAATGATCAGGATTAGTAATGTTTAAGTAAGAAGCATCCTGGTGGCCATAAGGACCAAGTGTTTTAGCTGTGAGGACAAAAGGTGTTAAGTGAAATGTATCGTTCCATTTAGCATCAATGCGTCATACATGGGAAAGGGAAACACTGATGGCTTGAAGGTTGGAGATAATGTCGCAACAAGGTTAAAGGTACACTATGCAGGATTTTCCAAAAAAGAAACAAATGTAGAGACTCATGCAAAAGTGATCTCTTTTTTATTTTGCTATGCAGGGTTCCTACAGCTAAGCTAATTGGCTGCAGGTCTTAGCTTCATATTTATCATTAAAACATGAGAGTGAAATTCATTTAGACATTTAACTCTCATCTAGAAAGCATTTAAGTACATTTCCCACGCGTTTTTATTTGAATTTGAACTCAACTTTGTTTCAATAAAATACTCAAGTCCCTCACTTTTCCTAAAAGTATTTTATGTAGCTCCACATTTTATTAAAAAGTGTCTAGATAAAGCCTTTTTTTTTTTTTTCTAAAAAAGGCCCATTTATACCAATAAGCACCAGTGGGTAAAATTTACACCCATAGAGAATGAGCTCAGTTCAGGGCTATCAGTTCTGCTTGTTTTAACATTTTGTCCACTACAGTGTGTAACAGAGTGGTTTAATAAGTCATAGGCTAACCTTGACTGTGGACAGGAGAAAGAGAGTTATGGAGATAGATCAAGTATCAGGTGTTAATTATTATATTATTTTGTTGTCATATTGACATTTTGTGAGTAGCAAAGTACAGGACTGCAACTCTGACATTTCGTTACACAACCCTGTGTTGTAAAATGATATACAGATATAAATCATTATATATGTATACACTGACCCCTGGCATTCTTGTGTTATAGCTATGCTGTTAATGAGAGCAGATGCAGAAAATTTCAAATCTTTTGAAAAGCACGGCAGCGTCGTGACAGGAGTCTTGTCACATAATAGAAGGGGACTAATAAAAGGAAAAACAATGACTCACAAAAGTGCAACAGAATTAAGACATCCACCATCAACAAAGCATTAGTACAACGACAACACAATAAATTAATCATAAGCAAAATCATTACCAGAGATTTAGAGTTGGTTTTGCACCATAATTAGCAGTGGGCGAAGGGCTATCAATATGAAAGTAAAGCAGATCCTCGACAAACTCAATGTGTGGAGAGATTCTGCTGTCATAACAAAGCAAACATCACAGTGGGATTACTGCTTTCCTTGGGCGGTGCTACTGTACATAATTAGATGTGACATTTTGCCTCCCACACGCTGTTCTGCAGCTGAGTGATTCAACCAGCCAATCAATCACAGTTTTCACCCATTTCATTACCACAGGTGGCCTTTACTGCTCCCGCTAAAGTCCTGCGACAGATCCCAAATGCATGTACAAGTCCATATTTTAAGACAAAGGCACAGCTGTTAAATATTTGATTTTTTTCGTGTAGTTTTTGGGCAGTCTGCTATCCATAAGTTCACAATACAGCAGTCCAGACCTCCACATTGGATAAGCAAAGACACGGGTTTTAATTTTGTCAGAATAAGCTATCATGCAGTGTGTTTATAATTTCCTGTCATGAAACAGCAATCCAGCCCTCAGCAGGATTTTAATCAAACTGATATTAAAGAATTCAATTTGTCTGTCAAAACATGCCATAATGATCCAAACATAATGACCAGGGAATGATTCATGCCATTAAATATCGCAGCCTTTGCAACACTTTGAAGGCACAACATAAACACAAGTGGACTATATCACTAAGGTCAACCTAAAATGCCAAGAAGACACTATACACCCACACACACACCCACACACACACCCACACACCCACACACACAATTAGATTCAAAATCCTTCTTAGTTTTCCAAAACAGCAGTCGTCAATGCAGGCAGGCAGCGAGAAACCCAGACATTACTTACGTGATTACTTTGGAGGTTTTCCAGTAAGCTCGGGTCATTAAATCCCTCCTCGTCCAGTGACTGCGAGCTGTGGCTGGAAAGAAGAGACAGAGGAGTCAAACAGACAGAACACAGGAATACTTGAACAGCCAACATGTCGTTACACTAGATGAGTAAAGACCATATCATTTACTTGCAACATCAGAGCATATTCTGACATAAGAATACTCATAACAACAGGAGTTTACGTTAAAGTACAACTTTCTAGGAGCGTCTGACAGTTTTCCAAATAATTAGTGTGACAAAAGTGTTTAATATGTACCAAAAGTAAAAATGAAGCCTCTTGGAGCCTGCATAGAATACACATAAGTACACACACAAGTAAGTACACAATTAAGCGGACGTAGCCTTCATGTGCCTTAAAGCTGCATTTTTCCTATTGGCCAGCAGGGGGCTTCTTCACCGAAAAAAGAGGTGAAAAAGAAGTGCGATCATGGAAGTCTGTGAGAAAATATCTCTGCCTCTCACTAGATCTATGATCTCAGTAAATATTTTTCTAATAAGTTTATGGTCTCTTTTGCTAGTTTCAAAATACAGTATGATCATTTAGCAAATTATTGTTCAATTATAAGTGAGTAATTATGAGTATAATAGACCATAAAGCAGAATACACTTTAAGGTATCTTTAACTTGTGATCGTCAAGTCACTACCATCACGACTGGTCAGTAGTTTTCTCTGGTTCTTATGGTGCACTCGATTTGCACTTGGAAGTTGCAATTTCTAAATTCCCAGTCTAAAATTTAACTGGAACGCCCCTAAGGTCGGATTTCGGACTCAGAAAGTCAGATGAACCTCACCAACCAAAAGCTCCAATCCAAGAGATCTGCTGATATGAAAGATAATATTGTATTTATTAGCACTTCTGTCTTATGTGTGTCCTGTTAAAACAGTCATACACACAGTAGTTATTGTAGTGTTTTTTAATGCACAAAATACTGTGTAACACGTTATGATCAAATGACGCGCTGTCATCAAATCTAAACCAGTAAATGTTTACCATCTTTGTTTTCACTTGAGCTGGAGAAGTTCTGTATTTCTGTATTTATTTCTGGTGTTCTCCTTTATGTATTTTTAGTGTTTTGATGCCTGCTGCACATCAAATTTTCTTTGGGATAATAAAATTGAAGTTGACGTTTTTGGTGAAAAATTGATATAAAAAAAACAAACTTTAATAGTTGCCAAATAATTTCCTGTTTACCAACTTATCAATAAGTTAGCTTGAATTTTCTCTCCTAAATAAAACGTATGTGCAGTGAGACTGGAACCACACAACAGATCTCAGACTGGTATCACACAGCCGGAGCTGTGTGCCATCAGTATTGACATTTGTTGGGAAAAGTATCAACCGCAATGCAGACAGAATGCAAATGCAGGTCCCCTGGGCCTCAGTAATGTGATGTACAGTGTGACTGTTTTGGATTCTGTCCATGGCAGCAGAGGAGGATCATCCTTTGAGAAAGCAATGTCCTGAAATGGGGAATTATTATTTCACAATGAACAAAGAATCCACACTCATTCATTTATTCATTTTACCCTTTATATATTTATCATATTCCCCTCAGTCATTTCCATAAATAATAAATGGTGTTCCCCTGCTTTAGAAATTAAACAATGCAAGAGGAAGTGCTTACAAGGACAGAGCAGGCAGGCTGGATTACTGGCAGTGAAAAGAGACCATATTACTCATCCACTAATCAAAGCCAAACCCTAATAAATTACTGGAAATACAATTAGTCTCTCATACTTCATATTACATCCAGAAATGCTTTCAGTTACTGGCAAGATGCAAAATGATTCAATATTTTTCATTCTATTAGGAATATGGCAAAAGTGGAAAAAAAGACACAATCTTTCATTGACAACATGCTCAAGTGGAAAAACAAAATTCTGGGTTGCAGAGAAGACTGTGTTATTGAAAAAAAGGTGAAAGATGTTTTTTATCCCTCTAACAGGGACTTTTTTTTTATGTAGCTACCAGCCGCTCGCTGGCTGTCCAGCAGGGATCGATTCATGATTCTGTGATAAACAGAGTCCTATAGATCAGGTAGACAGCAGCTTTGTCCGTGGCACTGGGGCTTGATAGAAATGTTACCGAGGCTGCCATTAGCAACCATAAAAGTCTTTCTAATCCCGCAGGATACGCTGTTCCGATCCCACAGAGCCAAACAGCTGGCCAGCCAGTAATACTCCCATCTACTGCACTGCAAATAGAGGCTTGGGAGGAAAGAAATATTGGAAAAACACAGCGATGCCATCAAACAGCAGCGCTGGAGTCGATATTGTGTTACACCTACGAAGGTGCACTGGAGGTTAGGGGGATTTATCACAGTAGCAGGCTTTATTAAAACATGTCAGGGAGAATTCGGCAAACAAAATCTGCATTTCTAAACACCACATGCATACTGTAAACACATGGTGGGGAGGGCAGATGTATAAATTGAAAAAAGCTTTGTATCATATTATGTAAAATAAATGCTTTCTGATTACAGCAGATTGTACCCATGCAACAAATTTCAACACGTATGTATCCAAGTTATTTGTTTTTAAATGATTTCTTAAAACATATTTTATAGGAAAGCTTTTCATTTTAATGACTGCTTTGTACATTTGTGATGTGGCAATGCTGTGGTTTATTTCCTTTTGCTCTGTTTCATCCCAGTGCACACTATAATCTTAGCTCTTAACATTGCTTTAATGTAACTGTTTATTTCTTTGTCTTATTCTTATGGACTTTGTGAAGCACTTGTTTGCATAAGTGCTACACAAATAGTTATTATTATTATTATTTTAAGTTGTGTTTTAAGAGCCTTACAAATTCATTTATGAAATAAAAACGTGTTCTGCAACAAAGACAGAAAATCTATTGTGTCATAATAAGCGTTTCTAACCCTTAAACAGGTGAGGAGGCCCTGAGCTTCTCTCTGATGCAGCAGCAGCACAGTTCATGTCAATTGTCTTGATGAAATTTCTGAGGCACGAGGCTGGGTGTGGAGGACGGTCAGTTATTGATTATCTGCCAGCACACAGAGGTCCTGTCGCTATGGGAACGAGGGTGTTGGCTGTTTGCAGTCAATAGCCACGGACTGGTTGCTGATCAAACCTGTGACATTGCATGCCATCCCTGGAAGTTATACATTTATAACTGACCTGTGTCGAGATGACAGTGTTTAAGTTGTATTTTACTCAATTTAAGGCATTCTATGTATATATTCCATTTAAAATTAGGATTCAGTTAGTTTTGTTCTCTATAAATACAATTTATGTATTGTAATTTTAGTTTTTTTTATTATATTTTCACCTTAATAGTTGTGTATCGTTCAAAGGGATTAATCTATGGAATGGTTGTGACAAGGAATTAAAACCGTCATTCTAAAAATGTTTAAGAGTATGGTGGTAAACATTTTTTATTATTTTGTCTGACACAGTTTTCTTATCTTTTCTCTTTTTGTCCTTCTGTTGTTAAAATTGTTTTATTTTTTCTTTGTTTTTTTTTCTTCTGCATAATTTACTAGTAAATGAGTTACTCATGAGAATGTGCTGAGTAAAATGGAAAGTACAATAATCTTAAGCTTTAGCCTACACCTTTCAGTAGATACTTTTTGTATTCCCTTTTGTTTTTTTTATTTAATGCCTTGATGTATTTATTCTGTATTTAGTGCATTCCTCTGGGAAAATTACCAAGGACCAAAATAAATTGCCACAAAACAAAAACAAACCTTTTAATTATCATATTTTTACTATCCTGTTTTTATTGTTATTCTCTCTATTTTCATATGAATTTTCTTATAGTAGAGCACTTTGACCTGCATTCATTAAATGAAATGTACTACACAAATAAATTCCAATAATTATCATTATTATTATTATAAAAAATGAAAACCATAGAACTAAGACCAATACGGTGCTGGTTTTGTTTTGTTTTACTTCTATCATCAAGCAACAAAGAACACATTAATTTTTCCCTTGTTCCCGTATCTTTGCCCTATTTTGCGTATAAATCAAGCTTCTAATTTGGTTGTTTCAGTGAGAGAAAAAAGCAGCAAAAGGAGAAATGCCTTCATGAAGCTGGCAACTTCCTTTAAAGCAGCAAGATTCAACATTTTGGCATAATAGGCATTAACAAACAGGCCCCAATCCCCCATGCAAAATGGATAAGACACGCCCATGCTGTTACTGCAGATCTCAACACTGTAGCAGATGGATCTCAGAAGTAGGACTGTGTGTGTGTGTGTGTGTGTGTGTGTGTGTGTGTGTACGTGTAGGAGACAGAGTGAGAATAAGTGGGAGTGAAGCTTCCACCTCCAAAGTTAGTTTGATGTTAACTGGTGAAAAGGAGAATTTGCTGCTCAGCTTCAACACAACATACAGTAACAGCTCTCAGTCTATCAAACCTGCTGAATGTACGAGAGCCTGTAATGAAGCCACAGGACGTAACCGCTCACAATTCAACATCTAACATTGGCAACATACATATATATCACATTAGTTTAAGGCTGCTGTTTCACATCAACAGATATACACAGTGAATCAAGAGCCACAGTCACAGACATCACGTCCAATGTGTACTCAATGACCGCACAAAGAAAAAACAACAACAAACACTGAGGTATTGTGTTCAAAGTCACGATTTCCACAAAGGCAAGGCAGCACCAAATACATCACAGAAGCGAGGAACATTATATAAAAAGACGATCACTATCTCACAACATCTTACCAGTCGTCCTCTGCAAAACTACCCTCCTCAGCCTCAGGGACGTGACTGTTGGAGAAAAAATCATCTTGTTGACAAAGTCTGTTGTTGACATGTTAAAGACGCGATGTTAGGGTTAAAGATGGGTTTGATTATGAGTTGGCAGGTGTTGGAGTATGACAGGTCGGATGCCGGGACATACTGTAGCTCAAGTGTTGCGGTTCGGTCAACAGCCGTGATTATAGCAGGTTCTCTTATCATTTATACATAATGCTATCTCCTTTCTGAACCTTTCAGGTTTTGATACTTGCTGAAAATATGGTGTCAGTTTCTCTATGACACTTGTTATAGCTCATGCACGTTCAAGAGCTAGTGCTGCCCGCCTCACAATTTCTCTCTTAAATTCATTATGAATCATCATGTATATGTTTACACAAACAAGGAAAAAATCATTTTAATGCATTGATTCAGCACTTGCATTTAGAGGCTATGCAAGCTGAATATGATGCTACAGAAAACTTTTTTGTGCAGTGTCCATGTTGTTTCAGCATTTTAACTTAAAGTTCATGAACGCGCCGCAGTCAGAAGAACGACTATCTGAGGAGCATGTGAATGCAACATTGAGCTTGGCTGGTGAACGTAATGACTCAAGGCTGATTTAATCTGTCGTCACTTGTTCAGTCTGAGCAGTTTCTGCACACACGTTACGACACGTTAGGTATTCACAAGCACTTGCACGTTGACAGGCTGATCCGGAACATACTAATGACTAAAAAGAGCTGTTCAGAAGATTTGTTCATTCATTTTCGCCCATCACTAACTCTGTTTCCAGTTGTGTTGTGCATGTCATTTCAATAGTCAATATCAACTAATACCGGTATCAAATACATGTAAAATTCATGAGAAACTTACTGGTAAGAATAGTAAGCATATTTCTATTACATCTTCTGTAGTAACACATGAAATGTCACTGGTCAGTCAATGGTTAATTCAACTGATTGCCAGACAAGAGAAAATAATGCACACAAAATATTTGGATCATAATGTGCTTATAAAGTTTACTAAACAAATTTGTTACTAAAAAGTACTTACATGCAACAGCGGTCATAACACAGTAAGAATATAACACTGAGGATGTTTTGCCAAATGTTTTAGGAGAAAATTTTAATCAGATTAGATGTAGAGCTGTGCATTGCAAAGAATTTGGCAATATCACCGTACAGAGGTGACAATTCAACAATTATTATATATTGCAATAATGTGAGCAAGGCAATATATTTCAAATGCTTAAAATCTAATTTTAGGAAAAATGTCAGTGCATCTTCTATGACTGCCTTTTTCGTAGCATTGTGTTTTTTGTGTTTACCCTGTCAATAAGTGGTTACTTTGAAGTGGAAGAGACAAATGGTTAAAGATAGATAACAACACTGCTGGTCAGGGGACAGAAAATGAACCACTGCCACCAATTTATTCCTTGGAAACTATTAACATAAAAATCTTGAGTGTTTTTGAGAATTGATACGGTACCACAAAACATAACATTGCCATACTCAAGTGTGCTGATATTTTCTTACTCTTCTAATTAGAGGGGGACAAAATCAAAACTAAGAAAGCCAGAAAAGAAACTGGAGGGGATATATGAATGTTTGGGAATTGTGTCATTATAGTCATAAGTCTTCCTCTCTCACAGCAGAAACTTCAACTACAGATGCGATGTGTGTGAGTGTGTGTGTGCGTGTGTGTGTGTGTGTGTGTGTGTGTGTGCAATCTGTGTGTGTTTTTAAGGCCACCAATGAATGCAGCCATGAAAACAACAATGTTTGAAACTAAACGTGGTCAGAGTGCACACTGCCTTAAAATGAGGCAACAATTATTTTGACATCTCTGCTCTGGCAGACTAACTGCAGTGCAGCGTTTTGTTAACTGGAAGGAGTGGAGCCGACCAGACGACGTGCTCCACTGAACATTACAGCGCTCCATCTGATTCCAACTCAGTTTGATTCATGCTGTGAGCCCGTTCGCTCTTGTACCTTCAGAAAAGCAACATTTTTGTTATCTGCAGTGACAACAAACCAATCCACTGACAAATTGGCTAATGTACAGCCTTACACGACAGCTATATCCAATGCACGCATTTACTTGGGTACACTTTACAATTACAAATTACATACGCAAATTTGGTTTGTTAAAAAATAAAATCAAAACATGTTTTTCTGAGTTTTGTCAGTCGAGTACATTAAAAAAAAAACAAGCTTTCACTCAGCTGCAAACTAATAACACTCAGGAGGATTCTGTGAGCCTTCCTAACCTAAACTGTATCTCTCCTTGAGATTTGGACTCCAATCCAGTGGAATTAATTAATGTCTACACCCTTGGGGTTGGCTTTATTAATTACAGCAGCACTTAATTTGTGGTGAGGAACACATGCAGGCGGCAGTGTCAGGGGGGCTTTGTGTGTGTGCTGGCACCAAATTACAAGTCACGCCACAGAGTAGTGGGAGTGGAATGTTTTATCTTCTTTTTTAGTCAAATTAAATCTTTTTCTGGCACAAGAATATACTACTACTTCCCAGAGTAGAGTCAGATACTTTGAAATCCGTCCTTGTGCAAAAAGTACACTGAAACTGGTGTTGAAGAAGCCTTCAAGTATGTTAATTTCAAAAGTAGAGACACATTACTGAGAGAATTTAAAGTTAAATGATACAACATACGCGTCACTACTACTTGCATCTATATTTCAATATTAACCTGAAACCAGACAACTGAATGCATTTAAATTAGACATCTACAATAAGGACAAGAAGGAAGTCTTCAAAACCATGCTGTTTTTAACAATGTGCAAACAGACTCAAGCTGTTTCACTGTTGGGTAAATACGACAATGGTGAAGTCATTATGTGTTTATAACATTAAATATATGTCACATAAAAGCCTAAACCTACTTAAGAAGAGAGAAAAGATTGTTAACTTGGAACAGCACTGTTTTAATAATTTTGTCCTCTAAATACTGATGGGTATTAATGTGTCATGAAGCCGATAGAAACTGATTAAAGTTTCCCTCGAGTTTAGAAAAAGTGTTTCTGATGTGGGTAGACTAAAGTTTAATAAATACATTTTAAAACAGATAGTACCAATCCTTGATTGCCGCGTTAAAAACCGTTGTCAAATAATCTATAAACACATAGCTGTGACCACAATACATTTTCAGAATTACTGCGCCAACTAGTCACCTATTGTCAATGAGAAGTCAACGGCTAACTGGGGCTTGAAACATTAATCATTAGCCCGGACGAAAACAGTCAGAAATATACATTCCCGACTTAAAATTAATGCACAAAAAACATAAAGCTGCTGCTAAAGCAACAAAGAGAGTCTATGAGGATTTGAGCAGACAGGAAACCCACTTTGTCTGGTCGTTTGTTATGATATAACTGCAACATAATGAGAACTTTTTTATTCTTTCTTTGAACGTTAGGTAAACTAGAGCCCATGGTGGTGACCTTTTTGGCTCCATGTTGCCACGGATTTGTAAAGCAGGCAGCACTTCCACTGTTCCTGTGTGTTGCTTATTATTCCGCTAAATGTCACAGAAAAACTACACTGCTTGGTGGCAGTCCAGTAGCCAGAAGAAAATCTCCACATTTTTCTGCTAACCATGAATGTTTAATTCATAGCATATCAAAAGTTTCTAAAGTGACGTAATGTATAAGCAGACTTTCTCAGGGGGAGGTGAAGGAGATGGCAAACAGCATTTCACCAAGGCAAGACGCCTGCCAAGCTGCAGACCACTGAAATCAATAAAAAACAACATTGTCTTTTGGCAACCCTTCTTGGCATTTCCACCAGTGGCACCAAACCCGAGTTTTTTAGCAGCATATTGCGCCGTTTCCCACCAGCACCAAACTTTGGTGTTTTCTACCAAACCTGGGTGTGACTGGGTTGCTGGCAGAAGAATGATGATTTGTTATTAATAAATTCTTTATTTTATTTTTTGTTACTGTGTTTATTTAATAAGACACTGCCAGGTCCACGTAGAATTATGTAGATTTTTGATCAGCTAAGCTCATGTCATGCCTGACAATGCCCCTTAGCTGTTGTAAAATCACTGTAGACCACATGCTCTCATGGTTTATCATATTGCTTAAATCAACAACCAAAACATGCCTGCAAACATGCCTTCCTCTCATGAGGAATCATGAGATAAACATTAAGTTCAAAGAAAATAATTTGTTTGAGGGGTAAAATTAAGTAAAACTAATTACATGGTTTACATAGTTATAGCAATGCAGTGGATTACATTGCTGTTACAGTTGATGTTGTGATTGTCTGGTGAATCATTAATACAGAACAATACCCTGCACTGTAAACAGTTTTTGAGTCTGACCCTCCCAACTCTTATTTTGGGAACCCAGAAGAAGAGCAGGCCAAATGATCACATCATCAAAACAGCCTCGCTTCATTAGGACCTGCCTCTTCTCTCCCCTGCTATGAGACACTCATCCATATTTATCAGTTGCATAAGAGGGAGTCCTCGTTTCAGAGAATCAAAGGAAAACATCTCTGCTTGGGATGAAGGACAGAGACTGCTGCCTCACTTCAATCTTTGCAGCGAGGAGCGTCTGTCCCTGATGACCAGCAGGCTTGACCCAAATAAATAACCGTTTAAAAAAAAGGGAAAAGTCATGCTGTAGCCCAAAACGTCTACATCACAACAGCAGCCAATATCAGCAATGATCTCGGAGGTATCACATCATCAACATGTGCATTATCAGTGCTTAAAGGGACTATGTTTTTGACCCGCGGATCGGCAATGAAGAGTTAAGGCTAGCAATCAAAGCATAATGAGACGTTTGGTACAGAAAACTCCAGATAAAATACTCTTTTCTGTCCTTCAGCCTGCACTTCATCAATCAAGCTGTTAATTGAATCCTAATGGGATTAATCATGTACTGTCACGCCTGCACTTGCTTTGGTTCTGTGAAGATCTGCTCTCCCACTTGTTTTGCATCCACTGAGGCTAATTATCTCGGCACTAAAATGATATGAGAGTATATTCAGGGGGAAAAAAACATTAAGGGCTGATTAAATGAAATGTTAAAATGTAATAGAATATGCTTTTATGCCAGTGGAGCTGAGGGGGAAAAAGTGAATTCACGTGGACTGTGAATTTTGGCTTAATCCCTTTATTTACGAAAGGATGCTGTATGTTGCCACTTTTCCTGCTGCTAAATTGTGTCAAGAGATTGTCAAGCTTGAAGAGAAAATACTGAGATGTATCGCCAGTATTTACAAACACCTTCGACATGACAAACGATGGACTGCGAAGGAGAGAGTAAAGTGCCTTTGCTTGCAAATGTCTATCCGCCTTTTATTTATAGTTTATGTTGAGAGGAGCACTGATGCAGCTGCTAATGAGAAGGCGAGGGAGGAGAGAAAAAGGGAGAGAGAGAGAGACGCCAGCTGTACTGTGATGCACACTCGGCATTTAATGAAGGTGATGGGGGAGGAAACGGTAGAGGATGCAAAGGGGGAGCAGGGAAAAATCAAAAAGAAGAAGAGGAAAGTGGAACGTACCCATAGGCCACTCCAGCTATGGTGCACTTCTTGAACTGCATCACGTTGCAGGTCAGGGTCCCCGTTTTGTCAGAGAAAATGTATTTCACCTGTGTGGTTTAGGAAATATAAAAAAACACTTACTTTATGAGTATACATTTTATTCTAAAGCAGTTTTTTTGTTTTTTTTTAGTAAGCATTTACATACACTGAGTATAATTTGAACTGTTTACCTGGCCGAGTTCTTCATTCAGGTTGGAGGTGCGAGCCATGGCAGGTGTGTTCGTGGGCTCATAGAGCATATCAGTGTCCTGAAACCAATCACAAAAAACTTCTCGATAACGATACAAATGAAACTTCACAGCAGCAGTTAAAGTAAATTTTTTTAAAAAAACTCAGAAAAGACAAAAAATTAATAAAAACCACTCAGTCCCCTCTGTCTTTTTTCCCCTGCAGAAAATACTGAACCAACTGGGGCTGCGGGAAGCAAGGCCAACTGAGAACTGCCCTAAATGTTGCTAAAAATTCCTTGCTAGGATTTTCATTTAAAATTTAATGAATAAAGGGGCTCAGAATAACTTCGGGCAAAATTTAACAGTACGCTTCCTCAGCTGAGATATTTGGTGGGGCTGACCTAGATGCAAAGGATATAAGAGCACAATATTCAAGGTGCTGACTTTAATGTTTTACGTCAGTCAGGCTCCAGAGTGTCTCGGGGTTTGCAGTGTTGCCTACAGATTTCAATACGTGTTGTGTTTTCTTAAAAATATTAGGAGCATGATGCTTACCATTTAATTTTGATACTCTGATAAAACGTTGATACCAAGTTCTTATACATGCAATAATCAAATTTTTGGCCACTTGTACTTAGCAGAGCAGCAAGTTGTGAACACCTTATAAAGGTGGTGTGGTGAATGTATAAGAAAACGGTGGCTTCTTTACACATTGTGCAGACACAGAGCAATATTAGTACTCATTCTGAGTTGTGTTTGTGTCAATAAGACAAATTTAAGTTCAATATTCAGTTTCCTTTTAGCTCTGTTTTGGTCTTTAACAGCTCATGAGAGAAAGTGTCTCGCTCTGCAGCTGCTAAATGCTCCACTGTGTTCATACCTCATGACTTTTAGAGCTTTGATTGTTAAAAAAAAAAAAAAGAAAAAAGGCCTGCATGCTGCATTTAGAGACGATGTTGATGAGTCACTAATACTGCATTTTCACTGCATCATACAGGCTGTCTTTTCTTTATTTTACATTAACAAAAGTTGTGGATTACACTTTTTCTGGTACCAGGTGGAGTTGAGACACTGTAGACCACTGATTGGTTCAATTTTATTTTGTCCAAATATTTATTGTTTGTTATTGTTATTATCTAGGTCAAATTTTGGAAAAAAACAACAACATATTAAATCATCATTTAAAAAAATCTATTTGGTTTGGGTGATTTTGTCTTTCTCAATCTGCATGTGAGAATCCACTGCTCTGATTCTCATCATGACAATTTTCAGAAGAGGGTTTCATTCAGTTATTTAACAAGAAAATTTTAAGATTTTACTTTGCCATATGATTCATAAAATCCTACTTTCCATGTATAAGCATTTTTAAGACTTTTGAAAGATTAATTTAAGTCAATTTTATACCAATTAAGTCCTTATTTTAAGATCAATGAATTCAATGCCTTTTAAGACTTCTTAAAGGACCCTGTAATATGAGCAACTCACTTTGTTTAATTAGATATTAAATGTATTTCTAACATTTTCTTCACTGACACTTTGTGCTCGCAGCCTGCAAAATAATATACTTTGCATGCACTCTGCTGCAGGTACATCTGCTTTTGTAATGCGTGTAAACATAGAGGTAAAAAACACATACAGCTGAGTTGTTTCTTCCTTTAAAGTCACACCTAAGTCAAGAAAATAGTGCATCTATCATTTAGTTTAGTTCAGATGAATTGCTTCGACTCACCCAGTTGATGAAAAAGGCTTGAATGAACTTGATAACCTCCAGTGTGACCAGGAGACTGATGGGAATCAGGTTGTTGAACAGGATGATGAAGGTGAGGAAGTTGAGGCCAAAGTTAGCAGCCCCGCCATCTATCAGAGGACGAGTTTTGGACAGAGGGGAGTAATACACAGGAGACTCATTAGCGCTGGTTCATAAATATCAGTTAGTCAAATGAAAAATGCCCAAAGCTACTTCCAGCCAATGATCAACTTTATCCCAATTCAGAGAATGTTTTGGGCTAACGTCGTGCATTAGCTGGAATTAACCATTTCTTCCACCCAACCTCATCCTCTTCGGCTCAACCGATTAAACAGTCCAATTTAATGTCCCAAAGATTCAAAGTAGCGAACAGGGACTGAAGTATCTCAAATGTCATTAGTGTCACAGCAGCAGCCTTGGCATCCAGCATGATCCAGGCAATGAATTCCACAAAGCACTATGCAAAATGATGCTGGTCCCCCACCCAAAAGCCCCAAACAATTGGCAATGATCAACATGTAACCCCACTGACACCAAACATGAAAACAGGAGGGATGTGATTTACCTTTCCTCAGCTTGCAGGAGGTGAAAATGTTACCTTCCTCAACCCAAGCCTTGATCTTAGCATTGCGGTTGAGAGGGGCAGCCCTTCCCCATGACAGAACGATTGCAAAACAAAAGACTGGATGGCAGAATGGAAGCTACTGCTACTGGTACAACAACACATATAGGAGGGAATACTTTTTTTTTTTTTTTGAGAAGTGGGGAGGAAGACAAACATATTGGATGCTCTCAAGACAAAGGAGGGAGATTCAGTCCATAGCACATTCTCAACCAACAAGAAGTGGAAAAGAGGGGGTGGATTATGCCAGTGGAAAAAAAGTTTTGGTGTTAATAATGATCACTACGTCGCCTCATGTCACTCGATTCTAGTAGCCAGCTTGTTATGTGATGTTAAGCAAGATTTCTGCTATCAGATGAGACAGGGATACTGTGCTGGATCAGTAGAGTAATTGACAGAAATTCAAATCAAAACCAGAGCAAACCAGGACATGCACAAGTCACACTAGTGCAAAAGTACACCTTGTGTCTTCTCTGAAATATAGTTTACTGTAATGTAAGAAGTTCTAAACTGGCAAAAATTCTAATATTTTTAATTAATCAAGTTGTGCAGTACTCTACTGCTAAGCTACACTGTGTTGTCTTTAAAACACTGTTTTATTTTTCTTCAAATTCGCACAACTAGGCGGGGGTAGAGCTAAAAAAAAAGCAGCTCCCAACTCTGAAAATGGTTGGGAAAACCCCACTGTCTATTTTAGCATCATGTTGGCTAAAATGTAAGTGACATACTTATGTAATCAAAAACACATGTAAAGATAATGGACAATATTGAGGTAACCAGAAACGATCGAGGTCATGTCCATATATTGTTGATAACTAAATTATCGTGACAGACCTACTTTTGATATTATGCTCAAAGCAGAAACGGAACAAAAAAAGACTTTACCATGCTGTCAGTTAAAGATAGTCAGCATAAATTCAATGGTGATAAATTTCACACCAACCTACAAAAACTGAGTATACTGTAGCAGGTGGCATGAATACATAATAAAATTCATTTTTGCTCTCAATCTGCATAAACTCGTCACAATGTATAGGCTTAATGCCAGCTATGACCTGTGTCAGCACTCCTCAGCAGGTCAAAGTCAAATGAATTACTCACCAGGCGTGCATAATCGCAGGCCTCTGTGACATACTGTGTGACGCGTGGAGGGCTAACTCTTCTCTCGCTGTCTGCATTTAACTTCCAAATGTTGCTAAGTGTGTGAAATTACAATAATTTAGGAAAATATATTTAGGAATGGGATGTTTAAGATTTGACAATCGCCCCACCTCTCTCTTTTGTCACTGGTTGGATAATATGCACTGGACAGAGCCTCAACAACTCCCTATGGAAGTACAATCAGTCTCAAGATGGACGCCTGCTTTATGACTTACACTCCCCTCATCAGTGTGATATAGAGTCTTTTGGATGTGGGTTTTAATGCCGCTGAGGACAATGTTAAAACCCGTTCAAAACCAATAGAAGCCAATGCATCTTGTATAAAAAGGGAGAGTGTAAGTCATAGTGCAAGCTCAAACTGACCAGGGCACAACCTCTCCTACACAGGCCTATCAGGGTACAGAGTAATGGCCAGAGTGTCACGATAATCACTTTGCAGACCAGCTTCAGAGCTTCATCACAACAGAGAAACTGACACCGAGCAGCCCTTATTGTTTGTGTTGTGTTCATGTTTGTAATACACTCTAAAATCTGACAAGATGATTTTATTCTTAAAGTCTTCTTAAAATTTAGTTGTATTTACTTGATTTTATGAAGTTGTTGCAACTTAAAAAGGACAAGATTAATCAAATTGAATTTTCTAAGTTTTAGCAACTTAAGTGTAGCAACTTTTTTGTGCTATATATCTGTATTCCTCTGGTTGTAAACTAGTCATATTTGTGTTTTTTTCAAGATGTTAACAAAACAGAACTCGCAGATCTCCTAACTTCATCACTGGTAAAATCCTCTTTGTGATGATCAAGTTAAGTCAGACTAACTTGGTTTACTGAAGTTACTTAGAAAGAACAAGGTATTTTCATTTGTCAGTTTTAAGTTGCAGCAACTTCACAAAATTAAGTACACACAGCTAAATTTTAAGTAAACTTAATTCGATATAAGGCAAAGATAAATTTAGATGAATAGTTATATTTATTTTCCTTTTCCATGGCATTCGGGTTCCAAAATTATTTTAAATAAGATCAACTTGTCAGATTTTACAGAGTAGTAGCTTAAAATTTTTCTATAATGGCTTGAGGATACACGTAAAAACTAAACAGGTTTTCCCTTCCCTCCCCTCTGTCTGTCCTTTGAAAAAAAAAAACACAGGCGGCAGCAGAGGCTTTTAGAAAATGTCAGCTCTTGCCCCTTGGGTTGCACCACATGTTGTGTTCGAGCAATAAACACGTATAAGCTTCCCGAGTACAACCTCCTCTCCCTGGCAGTCAAAGTAAATGCTGCTATTCATTTCTCCTAAAAGAATTGATGGGTAAAAAAAAAAAAAAAAAAAGTAAGATGAGGGTCTGAAGCTTGAGAACTGCAAAGTGTTTAACGTGGCACAAAAAAATGGAGGAAAAGTGAGACACTGTTTGCATCAGGCACTGAAAATAACTAGACGAAGGTATAAGAGAGCTGGAGGGGAAAAACCTATTGTTGGATCCCTGGTATGTGCTTGTCCATGGCATGGGCCCATACAAAGTAGGGCAACCATATAGGGGGCGAGGGTAGGGGGCTTCATTTGCTTAGCAAAGGCAGAGCTTCAGTAAGGGGTTAGTAAGGGAGGGTCATTCACGGATGGCCAAGGCTTTTAAATGGTTGTTACCTGGAGCTGTTAAAAAAACGACAACAAAGAAAACAACAAAATCAAACAGAACATTAGAAAGGAACCAAAAAGTACAGCAGCGCAGTGATATTCAACCATTTCGTTTTGTTTCACTCATTCACAACACATCTATGCATGTCACAGCTGTCTTTTCTCAGTTAACAGGGAATTCACTTATTCCCACATTGCCACATATTTCACTTGTAATGCGAAACATAGTTTAACTGAGGCAACATAAAAACGACACAACACATACCAGCATTTAGGAACTTAAAATGACAAAGAAATAAGCTGATATGGACAAGTGAGACAAAATATGTGGAATAAGAGGAGCAGCGAGGGCTGTCGGGACTCTTACAGTTGAGATCCATGTACCAGGCATCATTGCCGTATTGGTACTTCCAGATGGTTTGGCCGATGGAGCAGACCAGCGAGATGGCCAGCAGGCAGCCAAACAGCACGAGGATCTGAAAGTTGGTGATGCGTTCCACGTTGGACAGCTTCAGAGGAGGCCGGGTGGAGTTCTGGGTAACACATGACAAAACAGTTGTGGTTAACAGAAATGAAAGAAGAGATGTTCTCCGTCTGTGCTCTGAAAACTACAGCAAGAAAAAAAAAGACATGTTCAGGTGACTAAACCTGCTTTGGATCCTAAAATGTCTAAAAGTTCAAATTAAATAGAATAGAGAAATGCAGTCTGACAAAATATTCAATGGTTAACCCTTTGAAACCTGGTGTGGCATCAATTTTCTTGTGCAGCTTGCAGACACTTTTCAAAGTATTTAGACCTTCAAAACCAACAAATTGGTGCAATTTCTTGCAAAAACATGGGATAAAGGCACTGAGAAACTTGGCAAGAAATGTAAATTATTTTTAAAAAGCGAGGGGTATAAAAAAAAAGAAGAAAAAAGCTAAAAAAAAAATTAAAAAAACTAGAATTGCTATTATACTTTAACTACCATAATTGAAAATCTAAAATTGTGTAACATTATTCTATTTTTTAAACACATTTTCCAGGGATTTTTCTTGTTCTTTTTCGTTTACTTTCTTTATCATTTTCATTTTTTCCCTTAATTTTCAGAGAATTTTCTTTCTTTTAATTAAAATGTCAACAGATATACATATATACATATATATATATATATATATATATATATATATATATAAAGGTATGCACCAGTTCACAAGATTGAGCTTTTTCTTAATACCACATTTCTTAATGAATATTATGCAACTACATTTTACCTGCATGAGCTTTGTGTCATGTCCAGTGTAGACCACCACACCGTGCACCCACTGAGTGTTCCTCAGCTGGGCTCCTCTCAGTAAGATCTGGTCTGGACCCAGTGGTACGGTACTGTGGTAAGAATCATGAATGCAATCAGTACATATAGCTTTTTATAGGTTTCAAAACATCTTGCTAAAGGACTACAGTTGAAAATCAGCCAAGTAGCTAACACTGGCACATTTACAGAAATGCTGATTAATGTATGTTTTGTGTTTAGAAATACAATAAATTAACTGAAAAATATAAAAGTAATCCCCCACAATCATCACTTATGACCCAGTAGAAGTGTGTGGTGGTGTATGTATCTACAGAGACTCTGTCTGGATTTTCTTCTTATTTTACTGTTAGGGACATCCACAAATAACATGCATGCATGCTTATTGATTAATATGCCATAGCTACCGAGAACTATCAGTATTATAGCATTTAATTATCTATCCTGACAGGTCTTTTAGCACAACAACACTAACTAATTAGTATGATGTGATGCTGTGAAAGACTTGTTTAAACAAACTCAGTATTAAAATTGGACTCTGTTTATAATAACTTGAATTTTCCATCAACAAGTTGAATTCTTAATGATAAATCAGAATAAAGAGGTCTGATACATGTAATCTATATGAAAATACAGTTAAGGCATGAAACATATGGAGTAATGGTGTGAAAACTGCCATACAGGACGCTGGGATTTGATGTTTTATGCTGGTAAAACTGAATGTTGGAAAAAAGTCTTAACCTGTGAAAAGATTTCCATCAATCAACAAAATTGCAACCCATCAGACTATCCACCCACCAAAAGATAAGTATAGCTCCTGGTAACAATGCTTAGTCAGAGCAGCTCTATTGTCCCAAACTCTTCGAATCAAGCCACAATATCATAAAAGCTGGCATAATGCATTTTCCATACAATGGCAGAGCCTCCAAACAAATATGTAATTAAATTTAACTGAGGCAGGTGCTTTCATTTATTCAGCAGAAAGATTAAATAATCCCTAAAACCTCATAATGCGCTCGTCCTGGCTCTGCTCCTCGCTAATGGGCTATTGAGTTGGTAAGAGGGGCAGAGAGCCAGGCGTGGAGCTCTGTGACTGAGCCCACCTGTGTCCATCCAGGCGGATGTTCCCGACAAACTCGTACAGATGGCGGTTTGGGCTCTCGCACTCCATCCGCCCGGAGAGACGCATCAGGCTGTCAATGTCCTTTATGTCTGCAGTCACCTGGAGACCCTGTTGATGTTGTAACAGCAGAATTACAGCAGTGATTTTATGGACTTTTTTAAATCAATTTGTGTTCCAATCTTGCAGAAGGTTTATCTGAGTTCACATTGTACACACAGTAACTAGCATAAAGAATGAATAAAAAGATAATCACCTGTCTGATTTTAAGATTTGTTTCTCCATCCAAGTTAGATGTTTCAATGTAGCACATACCCTGTGGTTCACTGCAGTGGAGGGAGAGGATACAGACACGTAGCAATACAATGTGACAACTGCTATTCATTCACATATTACAGTATAGCTAACCTCAGCTCTTTATCTTTTAAGACTATAATTTTACATAATATCGCATGTAGGGGTGGGAAATGAATCGATTTTTAGATGCATAATGATTTTCTCTTGAGGGGAAACACTACAGGTGCACAGCGTATAAAGTTTTAACTACTAAATATCATCATGAAACTGAAATTGATTACAACTGGGGAACAATTGGCAATTATTTTTTGTGATGAATTAAATAAAGTATTATCTAATTAAATATGCACTCTTTTACATACATTTCCATAACAGAAATCTGAACATTGGATAAAGCTGGGTTCAAAATTCTTGTTTCATTTGGTTGACATACAGATAAAAAATATGACACTACAGGTGAACAGGCTGTTATTTTAACTAACAGACATCTCCATGAATCTTCCCCAGTTGATTACATACATTAATATAATTAATTTTTGTAGTACAAGTTTTTCTTTTATTTTATGTTTAAATATGCAAATGATGCATTCTTTAATTACAGTTTCATTTTTTGCATACATTTCAAGAACAGAAGTTCGAACTAAAATAAACACTTTAATGTGTGTTTTGGATGTTTTCTATCCACTAGTCTGAAAGAACATGGATGGAGGCAAAAAAAGGCGAAAAATCTCAGAACTGACCAGTGTGTGAAAAAAAATCACCTGTAGTTTCTCCCCTTTAAAGATTATGTTTTGATGCAAAAAAAAATGATAATTGGCTATTTAAAACCAAGTTCTTGACATAACAATCGCCTAAGAAATTGTTAAGACGGTTGTACGCTTGTTACAGCTGAACCAATTGGATGGTGAAACATAACGGACCTAAAAATGTGTTCTGTGTTTATGTTCTACGCAAAGCATGTCTAGTCTTCCTTTTGTTACTACTTTTGTATGAATACAAGTAATGGAAGTAAATTCATCTGTTAATTTAAATTATGGATCATTACAAATATGTTTTAAAAGTAGCAAGTAGTCTCACAGTGAGAAAAAATAAAACATGTATGGATATAAAAAATTTTGATGCATCTAAATCGAATCATGAGGTGCCGAGAGATTCCCACCCCTAAACCCTATCCCATGGAGTAAACAGGTACTATTTATTTACCAATAATAACTTCAACGTAAACTTCAGTCTCAATTATTTATAAACTGAATCTTATTTTAAAAATACAAGAGATCATTAAAAAGGACTAGATCACTGCAAACAAAGATGCTACGTGCCAGCCGAAAGGCCACTCAGGATCATGAAAGTAGATCAAAGTCTCACTGAGTGGACGTTACTCTCTTAATGTAAGGCAAACGTCCTTAGGACAGACGTAACATCTTTGTTTGCTGCTACTGCAGAGTTTAACTGCCTGAAATACACTGCAAGGGACAGGGAGTGAAGAGGGAAGAAAACACCAGAGTAGGGATATATGAGCGAGCAGGCATGCCGAGCACAACAAACAGAGCAGACAAATGGGCCTCTGACAGACTCTGGGCACAGCGACAGAGAGTGAGAGCGTGCCGGTGCTTAAGGTGAGCTGGGTCACTGGTTAGCTACTCTTTTCAGAGTGATTTATTCATACCGAAGGCTGGTCCAAACACACACGGGGTGGGGGGGAAAAATCAAAAAGAGATCTGGACACTGGCGCCCAACCACGATCAATGAGAGGTTTGGAATCAGCTGCTGTTAGCCATCAAATGAGAGCTTTGTTTCATGGAAATGAGCAGAAGTCTGCTGCAATGGCCACTGAAAACTTTATGCTTTTGATAAAACAGCAAAATATGGCTTTTATACTGTTTGGGAACTACTGAACTAAATTTAAGCTTGTTACCCACTTCAAATGTTATCATTCTTTGATGAAGGTATTAGTAATGGTAATCAGTGTTACAGTTATAGGTTAGAAGGCTCCTGTTACATTGCCTACTACGTTCAGAATGCAGTTATCAGCTTTTAAAGAGCCGATGGCAAAATTTAAACGCTCTGGTTATTTTTAGGAACAAAAACCGCTCGGTTATGGTTAGGAAAAGACTATGCTTTGTGCTTGTGCTTAAAATATCTGCTTTGGTGGCACAATCCCTGCTGGAAACACAGGATGACTTGGTAAAAACAGGGTTCCCACACATTTTCATGGAAAAAAATTCCCAAACTTTTCCATGAATGGTCAAGGACCCATAATTACATTTTTTTTCAACACTTCAGTTTCAAACTCTATTCAAACATAATTTTAGCTAGCTGGCAAAGAGTAAGGGAAAAACAAGCCCAAAGAGAAAAAGACAAAACGAACATGATGGCAAACAATATGTAGTTACACACTGACGCATGTTAAAGCTATGTTAAGTCGACAGCTACAGAAAAAAGAAAATACATTTTCCCTTATGTTGCATTACATGGAAAGTTATGGATTACTGTGACCATTTCATAACACGCAACAAAATTCCATGACTTTTCCAAAACATTCAATGATTTTGACTAATTCCATGACTTGTCTAGGCCTGAAAAAATGTTATTATAAAATTCCATGACTTTTCGAAGTTTTTCATGACCATGGTAACCCTGTAAAAACACCCTCTTTTGGTGGCACAATCCCTGCTTGAAACGCAGCAATTACTCTGTAAAAAACCACCCGGTCTTGGTGGCACAGTCCCAGATGGAAATGATGGCTCAGTAAAAACACACCAACTTTTGGTGGCATAATCCCCACTAGAAAGGCAGAAATGTCCCTGGAAATGCTTCAATTGTATTGTTGTTTTTTGGTCTTGAACAGTGATCTTGGCAGCTGTCTCCCCTAAATGTTTCACCATCCACCTTCCCCTCCCCCTCAGAAAAAGCTAAAGGTGCAGGGATGTCGCACCTTACAACAAACATGGCCTATCAATAGCTGATAATTGCATTCTGAACATACTAGTCAGCATAGCAGGAGTCCTCTAAACTATATCTATAACACTGATAACCATTAGTAACGCTTATTTATTAGAGTGATAACAGTCAAACCAGGTGAGCTCGTTCAAATGGCAGCAGCATGTCGTGGAAAGTTAGCAAAAACTATAATTCCAAGATGTTTTTTGGCTTTACATCTTGGAATGTGATTGCATGCAAACTGTCACATGAAATGAAACTGTTGCATTCAGGGTGCCATACAAGCCATGCAAGGTGCGAGAATATGGAAAACATATTCACACCCAATCAAAAAATATCTCAAAGAAGGAGCGTGTGCTCCTGTGCTGTAATACCAGACGTCTCCATTCACTCTGAGCGGCGTTAGAAGTTTCAGCCAAACATTGAAACGGGTCTACTGTACAAGTTATGATGAAAATACAACATAATAAAATGAGTGTGTAAGCGGCCAGTATTATGGCTGCCAAACCACAACACAGAAGAAAAGAGAAGGAACACTGTGTAACTGATTGCGGCATTCCAACATCTGGTTGTTGCCAGAATAATCACAGGCCCCTTCCCTCCTCAGCAAAATAAACTATTTCTCAACTGTGTCACGAGTGAGAGAAAAACTAAAATGTCTCGTCCCAGTCCGTACACACAGCCCCTATCTCTCCCGCCGCTGTTCTGTTGGTATTGCCGGTTTCCTGACCTGGACGACAGTATGACGAGGTCAGCCGGGAGGTGATCCCCGTTTGCAGCTCTGACTACTTCCCCAACAGCCACCTGATATTACCCACCACACACCAGCAGGGGGCGAGAGAGAGGAGGTGTGGCAGTTGTTGGCACAAGGGGGGGAGGGGGCAGGAGAGGAGAGGATGAGAAAGAAAAGGGAGGGATGGAGAGAATAACAAAATAACAGGAAACACAGACAGACAGACAAACAGCAAACACATAAGGGGAGAGAAAAATGGGAAGAGCACAATGATCAGTCCTGTATGATCAGAGGGTATGATTGGTCATCTGTTCTCCTTTTCACAAAACCATTTAGAAAAACACAATACGGTAAAGTTAATTATAATATTTCCCAGAAGTGTTACATTTTAAATTTAAAAAAAAAACCATATAGATTTAGAAAAAAATGTTGATCTATGAAGTTTTAGGAAGAGATTTTTGAAAACAAACTGTAATTTTGGAGAAATCTGATACCATTGGTGATAAATATTCAGTTAAACCAAATCTTTAAAAAAATATATAGATGCAGTGCAAGCAGGTCCAAATGGTTTTTTGAAAAGGTGAAGGAGGTAGGTATGTTGACATGACTGATCAGTCCTAATCCAAATATCACATTACCACCGTTCCACCTAAAGAAATGATGGTTGTCACAGCAAGATACAAGAGCATGCAAAGTATTTCCAAAGAAAATTTGAATTCCAATTAAATTTCAGATGCAGGATTTTAAGCCACTTTGACAATATTGTTTTGATGTATTATCTAACCATCACTTCTTTAGGGAGAGCTGAGAGCAAAAGGAAGAAGAGAAGAAGGGAGAAGTTCCCCACAGTCTGGCAGCAGGGTGGACTCCTATACCTGGACGACAAAATGGCAGCATCCGCAGGAACGAAATCACTGCCATTTACTCTAATAATATCGCCCACCTCAACCTGTGAAAATAAACTGGTTACTGCTGTGCACGGCCTATAAAACAGCATAAATGAAAATATGAGTTCTACATCAAGAGGAACAATGCACAGCTGGTGAGAGAAAAAGGTAAGTACATGAAAGCAGCAAACATAGTACAGAAACAGCTGGAGACTTCTTTCTATTACTGCTTAACTTAATCACTCAGAATATTTCACCATACAGAGACATAGTCTTTCCCCTCTAGTGTCCCCCATAAGACCTTATTTGGGAAAAAAATAGTAAATAAAATAATAATAATAAACAAGCAGTTTTTTTTATCCTTTTTGAATTGTGTCATGAATTACACATATGATCTTTGATATGTCAAAAGCTAATTTTGCATTCAAGGAAGTTGCACTTTGTTTGTTGCAGTGCCATTTAGTTGTGTGTGAAACTGCTCAGTGAATCACATCTCCCGCCTTGCAAAATATATGTCACAATCACCAATATGGCTTTTACCTTGGCAGATTTCTTCTAGAATGAGAGAAAAAGTATTAAAGGGCTGAAAATCATAACAAGCCTGTCTCAGCTGAGAGCGAGACCTGCTGCACGTGTGAGTACATCCTGATGCCAAACACATTTTCACAGCCGTGTACTCCAACAGTTTTGAGTCAAACTGAGACTTTCTTGACTTTCAAAATTAGCTTTTGAATCAATAAACATCACATGCGTAATTCATGGCACAACTGAAACGGGATCAAAGAATTTTTTTTTTTTCCTCTGTGTCCTAAGACTTCAACTCTCTATTCAGCAACTTCAGAAGTAAAAAATGCATTTATCAATATTTTCAGTCTTTAAAACTGGCCATGATGTTCATGCGTTTCAAGCACATCATGGCTGCAAAAAGGTCTGTTTAATTCTTTACTTAATTTCTATGTTTTTAGTCACTCATGTTTAAAAAAAAAAAAAAATAGCATCAAAATCATACATTAAAAATCCACTCTGATCAATGGCAGCAAAAACACAAAAAGCAGCAACCACAATGCTGATGAATTACATGATTAAACATCATTTAATTTTTAAAAATTCTGATATTTTAGTTTATTTTTTCACAAAGAAAAAGATTAAACTTGGTTTATCTTGTCATGAGTAAATAATGACAATGCAATACATTTAATTATGAGAAAACATGAGTAAATTAGCAAAACTCAACATACTGTCTTCAACAGTAGAAACAAGCTGTCTATTATAACTAAAAAATAGGGTTACATGAAATGCATGATTCATGACAAAACAATTTCACTTGCCAAACCATCATTAATAATAATGATGGTCTGGATATTTGGCAAAAACAAAAAACTGTGATCATTTTGGCCTCATTCAAGCTGCCCTGAAAAAGTTACAAGTTAAAGGAACTTGGAAACCAAACATAAATTCGGGAGAGAAGCTACTCTTACAATATGCATGATGAAGATGTGAAACACATCAATTATTTAAAGCTAGCCTTTTTAGAGAGGATTTCTGTGTGTGTGTGTGTGTGTGTGTGTGTGTGTGTGTGTGTGTGTGTGTGTGTGTGTATACAGGGGCGGGACATTCACATAGCAGCAAAAACAGAGATATTCCTCCCTGCAGGAAGCAAGCCAATGCATTAATCAAATACTTTGTTAGTTACAGAAACTCTATGCTATTGCATCACTTTGATGCAGAAAAGATCTGTTGAACAGTCAGTAAAGTTTCATTTAATCTAATCTTTTGTACCCTCTGAAGCCCATCCTTCAGTGTCTAGCATGCACTGCCACATACTGTATGTTTTTGTTTTACTTCAGCACCTTGTGGCATGCAATTTGTCTTAAATATGCAATGTAATTGAGTTACCTTTGACCACAAACTTACATCTGTAGGCCAACTGGTCAACTGTAATACATTATATTTAAATATCGAGATGGCAACATGTTCACACAGGCACTTTCTTCTTGCTGTTACTTTAGTTCTAAAGAAAAAAATTACAAATATTTCACATAATAAATTAGGTATTGTGTCTCATATCCACGAGAGCAGAAGGAAAGATTCAGTTTATATTGCACCGCTACGTGCCAAATGCATGCTCTAACGGATGAGGCAATATTACCAATTATCAAACAGTCCAAATCTACCTCGTTTCTGCACAGCCTGGTGTTGTTTCTGCTTTTAGGCAAATTGTTCCAGCCAGAGTAATAAAACTGTTTCATTATAAGAGAAGAGAGGAAGCTCCTCTTTGTCCTGCAGCATTGCCTTCTAATGACCGTCCACATGGAAACGCTGGATTAATTAGCGGCTGGATACTAGAGGGGTCAGAGGGGTGTGTGTGTGTGTGTGTGTGTGCGTGTGTGTGTGTGTGTGTGTGTGTGTGTGTGTGTGTGTGTGTGTGTGTACAGGATGTAAGAGATTTCTCCAATTGACAGCAGCACAAAGGATGAATGATCCATTTTCTGCTCTAAATGGATAAAATGTCAGCTGGTGGAAATGACCATTAGTGACACATTTGTGGGTACATACCTTCTCCCAGTGCACAATCTCCCAGGCACCATTCCTCAGTACTGTGGTGAGAAATGAGAACGATAGAGGAAGTTAAAGCAAAACGAGAGAAAGAGGAAGTTAAAGAGCCATTGAACAAAATAAGAGCTGTGTCACAGTGCAGACAGGCAGGTTTTATGAAGGCTTATTTGCTTGTTGGAAATGCAAATGCTTTTACAGTAGACACGGTAGTATGTTCTCTTGTAACACAAACAACACACAGGCATCACCATTAAAAAAACAAAATGAAAAAATGGTTCACAGTACCTTGACATTCCTTTTTGTTGACAACACTGTCAGCATTGTGACGTTTCTGTAAGGAAGAAAAGAAACACATTATCATCTGATGTTCATTCATTAAAAAGTAATGCCAACCGACACAGGAGAGAAGAAACTAATAATACAACTATTTTAAATGAAAAGAGCCTCTACACTGATTTTTAAGGTGGCCTGAAGAGACTGACACTGTACAGCACCGCTTACTACAGAGAGAGAGAGAGCTAGACCTGCAGTCTGCAGTTACAGGCTGAAGAAAGATTACACCGTTGCACTGCAGAGTGTATGTGAATATTCTCACCAGGACCACACAACCTCCACAATACACAGACTCATATAATACAGTATAGCATTTGAGTAATGCCTTCATCCAATGCCCCCTTACAGTAACAGAGTGTCTGTTGTTATTGTACGAACAGCATAGACTTTTTGCTCTGATAGCCTCAATAAGAGCCCTCTAACCTTATTGTTGTACTGATGCTTAACCCTTCTTCTTTCTTCTTTTTAATTTGTAAGTCACTTAACACAGAGGGGAAAAAAGTATGCACTTGCAGAAAAAAAACCATCAGCAGGAACTGGAGCAAACAGAGACAGTAGCGCAATGTGGCAGAAAATATGTGATCCTTGAATATCCAGTCTAGCCAGTACAGTAGTGTGGTGTACAGTATTTTACAAGTATCATCTGTACATACAAACTTAACAAATGATCTTGAATGTGACTGCATCAAAATACTAATCAGCAGTATTACCTCCCCTCATGTCCTTCTTGTCTGCTGAACAGTCATGCAGTCAACTGTGACTTCAACAGCTGATTCCAAGGGACAGCTTGTCAACTAGCATCACGCTGAGTAATAATGTGTTGCTGGGTCCGGCTCATATAAATAATCACTGTGTTTTACAATGTAGCTCCTAAAAGCAACATGTGCTGTACTTGATTAGGGAGGAGAGGGTGTATCCACTCATGTCCATGCTAATAATCTGTTAACTTTGAAGATCTGTTATAATTTAGTCTCATTCTAATTCAATTTAAAGCTAATTTTGGTAATTTGGCACACTGTACTGTACAATTCAGGAGGAGGAAAAAGTCTTCACTGAGAAACCAGAGCAGCTGAAGGTGAAGTGGGTTGCACCAATACACAGCTGCAAATGAAGAAGAGGTATTCACTCTCCTTGGCTGGATTTCTCCAATGACCTGTGGACTCAATCTAGCAACATAACAGTGACAAAAACATCTGCCTAATGCTACACCATTCACATCAAAGCCTGTAGTATAGTCCCCCTGAACAATAACCACTTTAAGGCATCAAATAAAGCAAATCTGCTCCAAAGGTTTTGTTGTCTCCTGCACTTTTGATTTCAAAGTGATAGTTCGGACATTTTGAAGCACAGTTGTGTAAGGTACTGTATTATTTACATACAGTAGAAGACTATCAGTGCACCCTGAGTTCAGGCTAGAGTAACACCACAGAAATCTAAGCAATATCCTGCCGTGAACCTAAAACAATCAATTTTATTTAGAATATTTTCACCACTTAACTTTGCCGTCAGAAGTGGCTTTCTGACGAGTAACTGAGGTAATTTTACCGTTCTCTTCAAAGCCACCAGATGTCATCGACAAAAGCACTAATTTTACCTTGCTGAACATGAGATCTGCTGGTCTTTCACACAACTAGTGCAGTATAACCCAAGTCCCATTCATCCAGTCGTATGCTCAGTACTTCCAAAACAGACAGCCCTTTATGTTGGGAAACTGAACTGAAAGTGAAACTTACCTATGCTCTCTTCAAAGCCTACTCCACTGACAAAAACAATAATTTTATGGCTGCTGGTCTACCACTGCCTTAAAAAAACAAAGTAGCACAATAACACAAAAAAATTAATTATGTTCAGCAAGTTAAATTACTGTTTTTGGCTTTGAAGAGAGCATAGATGATGTTCACTTTCAGTTCAGTTCCCCGACAGAAAGGGCTGTCTGAACTCAAGGTTAGGTGGTAATAATATTCTAAATATAGTGTACCCTTAAACTGATATTGATTTCTTTAGGTAAAAATAAATTTTGCTGCTTGTCCACTGCAGTACATTGCCTTCTGTACCGATAATCCTGCCTGCTCCTCCAAACTCAAGGCACATTGACAGTCTTCTACTGTTAGTAATACACTGACTATGGATAAGTACCTCATAAAATCCCACTTAAAAAATCCATACTAGCCCTTTAAGTCTCTTTCTCTCTGATTTTATATTCCAATGTGTCTGTTTCTTCAACTCTTTGGCTTTCTGTTGTCTGGTACCCGACTTCTCCGGTTCCAGTTGAAAAGAATTTGTTTTAATATCCCTGCAACATGCTGGGGTGTCTAATGAATTGGCTGGCTGTGTCTGTAGGCTTCATCCTTTTACCAGCTGCACTACACCCAGAAAAAAAAGTTTGCTACAGTCAAGACCTTTACAGAGCTCATTCATCATCCTCTGTGCAAGAGCTGTCAGCTAATTTCATTCATCCACGCACATAGCTGCTCCGGCTGTACCGACCCTCCTCTATTTATAACATGTAGTAGGAGTGAAATGTATTTATATATGTTACTCCCCTGCTTTTCCTGCATTTTCCCCTTCACATTCTCTTTCTGCCTCTTCCTCTCTCGCCCTTTCGGTCCCGATGGACGTGGAGAAAAGGAGATGTACTGTATTTAGATGATGTGTGTAATCACAGTGCAGTGGAGGGCGAGTAGTATGCAGAGGTTATGCATAAATACTGCAGTATCAGGCCTCTGTAGACTCCAGCCATAGAGGGGAAAAAACTGAAAGCAGCACAAGATAAAAGGGTAGAGCATCTGCAGTGTTACCTTGATTAACCTGCTAATATGGCCTCAGCGAATGTGATGCAGCAGTGACGGAGGTTTAACCAAACATACACACACACACACAAAATCTTTGGTCTTTCAACTGCTGTTTTCATATCAGCTTGACTGGAAACTTAAAGTGCACCACACGCCATTTTGATTCACAGTATTACATTTCAGCTTGCAACATTTTAAAGCTGAGAGATGACTGAACGACTCAGAACCAACGGCCTCAGTGTGCTGCAGCAGAGAACAGCCAGAAACAAGGTAATATATGTGCTGTACAGTGTGTGTCCATAGTGCATGATTCATGAAGTTAGGGGTCGATGTTGCCCTGTCAGGTCAACTTGTGAGGGACAGCGCAGTACAGGGAACAGACGTGTGTGCAGGTGACCTTCAGCAATAAAGACAGAGTCATCACCACTCCGTTCCCATGTGTTTCACAACAGGCCCAGAGAGAGAAAGTGCTGCGCTGGTCCCTTCAGCACGAGATAGAGGCTCATAGTATAGAGTAACTGTCCACTGGGACCTGCATAGCGGATCGCATTGCAGGGTCACTGCAATACAGTACAATGCAACATTCCCTCGCTTAGTTCAGACGATTGACTGGATTACGTTCCAACAGAGACACAAACATTATTTGAAGCCTTTAACTTCCAGAACACAAGAATTTACACAATAAAGAGATGTAAAAAAAAAAAAAAATGAACTGAAATCAACCTTTCATACTATTTTCATACTTTCATTCTCTAAACACATCGTGACATACTGTGACATTGTAGTCTGAATATATCAACAATTTATTAATTAATATTCTGTCTCAAAGCATTACTTTAAAACTCTCTGGAGTTCATGAGTTGTGTGGTTGAATATTTACATACAGAAGACAGAATGTGGGGAAACATTACAGGGATACTTCACCCCCCAAATGGCCATTTGTGAATCATGTTACATTGAATTGGTGAAGAAAACTTTGTTTTCCTTGCAAATCCAAAATTAGAGAAAATTCTTGATGAACTAAAGTAATAGGGGGCAGGTTTAACAACAGCAGAACTATATCCAACATCCATTTAGAAACTCTGACACAACCTGTGCACTAAGTCTCATTTATCCAGACATATGCTCAGTACTTCCCAAACAGACAGCCCTTTCCAACCGGCAACTGTACGGCAAGTGAATTTTACCTCACTGAACACGGGAGCTGCTGGTCTACCACTGCTAAAATCAGTAGTTTTTTTTATTATTGTTTGCCTTTGGTGTTTTAAAAGGTTGGATTCACTGTAGTCACACAGTAACACAAACAAATGATCAAGACCAGCAACTTCTGTGTTCCAGGACCAGAATTTCTGAGGTGAGCAGGTAGCCCTTCACTGCGAAGAGAGGTGGTGAGAAGATACTTGAAGGTCTAGTTTGTAAGATTTAAGGAGATATAGTGGCATCTATTGGAGAGGATTACAGATTGCAATCAGATGAAACTTCTCCCGGTTATAATTCCTTCCTGGTCGTTGTTCAAAAGGTTCTTTTGAGATCTCCTCCTCTCCAAAAGAAACTAACCAGGTTCAGAAAACCAGTAAAATAACCAAATAAAGCAGTTTGCCGTTACAAGTCAGCTTTTAATCAAACAAGTAATCTATTTTACGGATAACTTAAAGTGTGGTCACCTTATTTCTGATCCAGACAATCAGGAGGTTTTTATCAAAAGCCAAATTATACACAAAGGTCTTTCCCTCTCCATATCAAACAGACCCAGTGCTTTAAAATGGTAAAAACGCTGAATAAGACAGTCTCACATTTTAAAAAAAAAACCTCTTTTTCCGACACTCTCATTATGGAGGGGCTGCTAACTCTTGTGGCCAACACAAAAACCCTTTTCTTTGAATGTATTCCCACTAACTACGGGGCTGCCTCCGAGGCTGCCTGCCGAATGCAAACACATTCGACAACACAACACATAAAATCATAAGAAATTAAAAGAGTTGAACTCTTGCACTCTTACACAAGACAGTTTATTCATCCCATGAAGCATCTTTATCGCGAGGTTCAACAGCATTATCACATATTTTCCTTATATCATGTCGCTCTATTTCATGCTAAATAAATTGCATAAGCTTTTTTAAAGCATCTGCTCAACAGTTCAGACTTGCTCGAGGGCAGACGGTTGTTTTATTTTGTTAGTACTAACTGCCTTTGTGCATGAGCATTCAGTATCTAGGTTAATTGACTGAACGAGTACTGCGGGTACAGTAGGCACAGCTGTGACCTCTAAAATGAGTGTGTGTATTCATGTCTATGTCTGATGGTGTGTCTATATGTTGGGGAGTATCCCGCTGTGGTCTTATAACCATCAGTGCCTCCTCTCTGCTGCACACGAACCAGTTCAGCACTCAGAGCACATTCTGTACAGTATGAGACACTCTCTATAGTGGGACGCTCTTGAAAGTTTAAGTACACCACTCCAACTGAGAGCTGCTGACCAATTTCACCAAAACAGAAACTTTTCAGAGAATTTGATTTTCATGTATTTCATGTATGCAGACAAGAGTCTTTTAAGAGGTATTGTTAACTGCATTTTGCTGTTCAGTATTTTATGAAATACTTGGATTAAAATGAATTATTTTGCACAGAGTAACTCTTTCTGCTCTGTCAACATTTTAACACACTTTTCTACATTTAGCCAATGCGTCCATGCTGTCTGGATGTCACTTTCATCATCATTAAGGACCAGAATGGGATAAAATTTGTTTTTAATCAATGCAAAATTGGGACTTCAAAAGTTTGATGAATGCCTCTTTATACAAATGACTGAGTGATCTTGCTAATGTGTATATGTCTGAATTACTGCAGTAATGATGTTTTTCTTGGCCAACTGATGGCTCTCAGGTAATATCAAAACTCCATAAAACAACACTTAAGTGAGATGATGAAGAATATGGCTATATCAAACAGTACATCTTGAAGTGATAAAACTAATCTGAGAATAATCTGTAATGCCAAGACCACCGAAAGTTATTGTTTTGTTGTTGTTTAAATACAACAAGTTAAAGTTTCTCACAGAAAGCATGATTTTTGACAAGGTGAAACAAACACTAAAACTAGCATCAAATGATAACTGAAGTTTGTCTCACCAGATCCTCAATGAACTCCTTGACAGCAGCCACCACCAGGATGAAGAGCAGCGGCACCAGTGTGGTCCATCGACCAGTGGGAGACACATCTGGGATTTGCTAAAAGAGACAGATTTTTTTTTCAGAAGATAGGAATATTACAGAAGTTGACTACATCTGGGTACATTCATGGCTCAAAATAAGACAAAGATCATACTTCAACCAGCCCCTGCCCCAAACCCACCAACTATTTTGATCTCTTACCTGGAGTGCTCTTTATTGGTGTCTTCCCTAAATTACATGAATAGTCCTGTCAGCTTATTTGCAAGTTTATTGTGGTTTAATTGAGAATTGTGCATTTTTTACACAAAAAGGCACACAGCTGCTGGTGTCACTAAGCGTGTCAAGGGATTGTGCTTTAGTAGCCTGATTTCAGACCTATGATTCATCACCTCAACCATCACAATTTTTGTAACCAGCATTTAACAGACTGACAGACTCTTAACTCAGTTTAGTTATATACAGCACAAACAGCCTTCTTAGTACAATTATAACGTTCTCCTTCCCACTGAATGTTTAATGATTTGGCTATTTTAAGTCTTTCAAAATTAACAGTCACGTAATTAAAGCCGAGCGAGGGCCACTGGAGACCGTCACTGTTATACTGCTCGAAGGAAACTTTAACAAAATAGATCTCTCCTCTCCCTCATCTGCATAGATGTTTTATTCAAGGTCGCAACATCGACATGGCAGGTAATGAAGATTCACACTGGCTGCTTTTCAAAGCAGCTACTTCAAGGTCACTGGATAGAGCCCTTTCCCATCCTCAAAGCTCTCATTAACGGAGGGTAGTCTGTCAGCGCGGATATAGGTAAAGGCAGAATCTGAGCTCTATGCAGCCTCCCTTCTCTCATTATTTAATCATTACTGTGAAGCTTTGAATACCTGAGATTTTGGCTCTTTTGAATTGTGTAGTAATGATTGGTGGTTGAGGCTTTAAGTGTTCTTAAAATGGATTAATGTTCACCTACAGTGTGCAGGAAAACCACTGCAAACTTCCTCAAGGCTAGAAAGTCTTTGTTCTGCTAGTATCTAAATCAAAACAGCACCAGTGCTGCTAAGATCTTTGGCTGTTGTTGGGCGGTAATCAAAACCTGAGCCGAGCCAATAATAATCAGTTACACACTGAAACTCTGCCCAGGAGAAGCTTATTTAACAAATCTAATGCTAATGCTAGATTTTTACATCACCTCTACCTTTCTTCTTGTGTCTCTACATCAGTTTGACTATTGTACTCTTTTTCCCGCCAAAAAAAATGCGTAATTATATTCATTTTCCTTTCTTCTTAAACCATGTTTGAGAAAAAATGACAAATAAATCTACCTTGTACCTTGTACCTTGTTTTAAAGGCAGGAAAACCTTTTAAAAACAGGCAATGGACTCCGTGTACAGGCTCTGCAATTAAGTAGCATGCGTTTTTTCCACTTTCTTTTCTTTCTGGTGAGTCACATTTGACGTCACTGATGGGAAACATGTTAGTAAACAGTAGCCCTTTTTAAACAGAGACTGAGCTTCAACTAAGTTCCATTTTTTAAGCCTCTTTGCCGATGCATTTTTACACACAGACAAAAAAACAGCGGCATCATGCTGCTCCAGTGTTTGATTTGCTAGACTGCTTGGACGGAGATGAGCGGTATTTTATTGTGGCTGGAAATTGCACTGCACCAGCAAAGGCGCTAAAATTAGAGCATCCACACTGTCCAATTTTCATCACCGCCGATTGAAGCCATTCAAAACCGCTTAGTGATACTACTGCAGAACCATTTAAGGATGTTGGTGGGTTGTTTTTTTGGAGGGGAGGGTTGTGTAGTGGGATCCCATGCCATACCAAGAAAAGCATAGTGCAGTTTCTGTCCCGCAGTGTAGTGGTTGGGGGGTACAGTATAGGATCAAAATACAGCCATGCATGGCACCCCATGCATTTCCAAGGCATGTAATATACAGTATAGTGTTTTGAGCCTGCAGGCAA
This sequence comes from Plectropomus leopardus, assembly GCF_008729295.1. NCBI lineage: Eukaryota > Metazoa > Chordata > Actinopteri > Perciformes > Serranidae > Plectropomus > Plectropomus leopardus. The sequence continues at coordinate 25,388,250 of NC_056471.1, forward strand.
ATCTAGTTTCCCTTTAAAGCAGGCCCACATAGTATTACATGTATTATTCATCATCAGGATATATAAAGTACTGTGTCTGTGTGTACGTGCGTTTGTGAGAGCGAGATTGTCTGTGTGTATATAAAATTACAGACATGACCTTTGGAGACGGAGTCTAGGTCATGGCAAACAGTAAAAAAGACTAATGGAGACAAAGCAAAAATTGAAGCTGAGAAGAGCATCGATTTAACATTAATAAACATAGTTTCTTTTTGTTTAAATCTATGACACACATACATCAGCAACACCGCATCTTACCTGCAACAGTGCAATGAAGAGAAAGAAGGCATTGGCTGCCCTCCTGAACTGTGAGTAGAGGAACCGGGGGAGGAAGGTGAGGACATTATATTTGGCTGTGCTGCAGACGGCAGCAAGCAGCAAACAAGGCCACAGGTGGAGGAGGGAGCAAGAGAGGGGGAGACGAGAAAAAAGAGACAAATGGTTAGTTCTCAAATTCTGCTCACATATTTTCTAACCTAGCCATTTCTCTTCCCACCCATTTAAGAAAGTCCTTTTTGGTGCAGAGAAAGGTGTTTGTGTGTGACACTGATGAACAGCAGAGACGAGTGGACTCAGTGATCATAAAGAATAATTAGAAGGAAGAAGGGAGCTGGCAGAGGGGGTGTAAAGAGTTCCTGGCAGACGTGAGCTATGTTGCCTGTGCTGCAGTGGGGCTGGGTGGGGGAGTTGGCGGTGATGGTGGTATATTGAAGCTGGCGGAGCTTTCAAAAGCCTGAGAGTCAGACCTCAAGCACTCTGATTTACAGCTGTATTAAAGGGCTGGTCATAGTAGCCACATTGGGGGAGCATATACAGTATACTGTGATGTATGCCTAGCTACTGGCAATGCTTTGCTTGCTCATGCGCACACAAAAAACCCTGACAAATATAAAAGCAAAATATCAGAGAGAATAGCCTCAAACCTGTTCAGAGGGGTTTAAGCATATGGAGGTTAACATTAGAGATATCACTGTTTCAAATCATATTAAAAGAGCACATTTGCAGCATTTTTCACTTGTGGCACGGTCTCAAGCACAGTCTTAAGTTGCGGGGAAAAAAAATAAATAAAGAGTTTTACATTCACTGTCATTCTGGATGTCTGCTCCAGTTCGTTGTCCACAGTGAGTGAGAGGGACAGAGTGAAGGCGAGTGAGTAAGAGTGAGGCATTGTTCTGACAGCAGTACATTAACACCAGCCTCACAGAGGAACTTGATGAAGAGCGTCGTCAGAGCAGGGGTCAAGTAAGGGTCAACTTTGTTTCATTTAACAAAGTCTAGTTTCTCATCTAGTGATTTTAGCTTCTGTGAAAATAAAGAGATCATAATCTCTAGTTCACCTGTGAAGTCAACAACGTTTTTAAGAGATTTACTGAGTCATGTTAAAAAAAAAAAAGAAAATCATCAGTGATGACAGAATATTACAGCAAAGACAGGTCATAACGATTTTTTTAATTTATTTCCTATTTATCTTTGAGTAATGATGTCATTGTTTTAAAAAAAGACAAACACATGACATGCAAACATTTGAATCTATTTGAGTATTTCTACAACCCTTACGTGTATTTGACAAGTGAGATTAAAGATAAATAGCTTGAGGACGGTGCCATGTTACAACAAACAACAAAACAGCAAGCTACAACATTATAAAGACGCATTATTGTAACAAGGATGCTGGACATTATTAAATGTGCTTTATTAGTTTATTGTTGAGGGACATCATCAACATAAGAGGGAGTTCAGAGCTTCCTATCATAAACTGGGATTCTGTCATTTGCAATAGCAAACTGATAATTTAATGTTCTTAACAGTAGCTTACTACCTGTTGCATGCCATACATCATCCAAAGCCAATAACAAAACCAACCAGTCACGATGGCTGACTCCACTGGGTATTAGACAGACAGAGCCTGGCAGTGCTAATACATAATGTCTCAGTGTGTCTCTGGAGATACAGAGAAACAGTTGTTGGTGAAGCTCTGGTGCAGATTTAGCCTACAGGCCCTGCTGGCTTTATCATTTCTCTGTTTCAATACATCTGCCATCTTGTCTTCATCCTCCTTCTTGTTCTGCTTATCACTTTATTTTTTTCAGTCTATCCTTATTTCTGATCTTGTGGGGTAAAGCATGCCATGTCTTTCTTTACTCCTGTACACTGTGTAACTTCCTCCACTGCGGCAGGGCAAGATAAAGGGCTCATTTAACACTCTGCTTAATGGATGATTATGGATCTTACATTTTATTTCCTGGCAGTACCCTGAGGATCAAGACGATACTAGAGAAGCAGCTCCTCCATTCACGCACAGTTATCCAAATTACAGCCACACAGCACCACATTTCCACCACAGTAAAAAGGTGTGACCTTACAGGAAGTCATTATGAATGACTATTTCGGTTTAATATAGATTTGTGGAAATTAAACAACTGTCAAGTGAACATGTAACATTGCACTCCTCCTCCTGCACTCCTTTAAGCCACACCTTTTATTGACACCTCAGATATTTTCTAAACAACCAAGCATAAAAAAGAAACAAAACACAGATTTTTCCATATTAGATTTGTACATTTTTAGATGGATTTGAGTAAAGTTAAAATCATATTGCTAAAAATGTGCAATCCCATACCGGCACACATGAAGGGCACTAAAACCACGTGTTTACACACAAAAAGAGAAACATGCAGGAGAGTCAGCAGGTGATGAGGATGTTCTGCATCATGACTTGCCCACCTTCCATGATTGGTGATGACAGAAGATTACGTTATTTAAATGACTAGTTCATGACCCACCCATGGGCCATTGTAGAGTCTGAACGGGCCGCCAAGGGCCACGAATACAAACAAACCAGCTGTTACCAGATGAAGACTATCACAGTAAATACGCTTGAAACTCCCTGCCTGCCCACAGATCTGTGTGTTACTTTTAAATAAATACTTATTCATTATTCCAGTTTAAATTTAGACTAAAAAATGTGAATCATTTAGAATTTTTTAAATAAGCAATATTCTAACTTTTATGATAAAAATACATTAGCACGTGTGTAATATAATGTTTCCATTTAATTTAAAGGCTAATCAGTATTTTTGACCATTCAAACGATAAGGTTTAATAAGATTCTCTACTTATCATAATTAAAAATTCGGCCTGCTTTGATTGTAAACATCAGCAACAGAAAATAAGAATTCTGATTTAATATTTGATAAGAGCTGTATTCGAAAATCGTCCCCTATCACGGATATAGTGCACTATATAGTGTGTTGGCCATTTTGTAGTGGTGTTCGAATTCTCAGCTGTTAATTTCATCCACTATATAGTGTACTATAAAATACCCACGATGCAAAGCAAATTTGAGTGTACATATGATGTACCCTACATTCAACTCCCGTATACCACAATGCAATGCGGTCCAACGTAGTGTCCAATATCTTGTTTGGTTATCCCCTATATAGTACACTATTTAATACACACTCCACAGTGAACAGTAAGTGAGTGAATGAGAAGATGGTTTCAAACACAGCTAAGGTTTGAGTATATAGAAGATAATTTAGAAAAGCACAAGAGTCAAACCACACTTTATTTCTAATCACTTCTAAATTACACAAGTTCATCATCAAGTTTTACAGATGAAATGAAATTTCCCTGCCATAAAAACAGATAAAACAAAGCTGCGCCAAGCTTTTTAAAGATAGTACGCTCTGCACAGATAGGTCTCTGCCAGCTGAAGGTCAGCAGAAGTTACCAGCATACATTCAACCACAAAAGAGATAATCAAATCAACCAAGGTCGTCAGCGAGCCACTAAAGCTTATACAGTCACCTCAATCCAGACAGTTCATTTGCAGAAACCTTAAATGAATCAGAATTTTTAGAAGTTGTATGTGGTGATTGTATGGTTGGACAGGTGGTTAGATAATATCTGACTTGGCATTTGGGATAATAATATTAGGTCTGTCCTTGTCCAACTAATTGTCTATGCAAACACAACTGCATGCAGGACTTGCTTAGAGTCGAACAACTGGTTGGACCAGTAACCTATACGGATGAATGACCTCCTTTTTGATATCCTTCAAAATGTGACTCTATGTGTTGGTAACATTACATACAAGCAACTAACTAGTTATCTAAATGTTTTTATGTGTGTCATATGCAGTTAAGTATTTAAAAATATACAATTAATGAGAAGCTCAAATTTGGTCGTAATGACTTACAAAGTGAGCCAGTAAGTTAATAAAGATGTGGAAATACCACATTGTTAAACATGTATTTCATGGTTAGGTGAATAAGGCAAATTAGGTACGCATTTATTTTATGTGTAGTCACTGTGCGTATGGTTAATTGGCTATGTTTACATGCACTCTAATACTCCAGTGGTATTCACAATATGACAGTATTCTGAATTTGATATGGATCATGTAAACAGTATAATCTGTTTAATATTCTGAAATAGGTCTTCCTCTAAATGTGGCATTTTCCGATTAAGACAAGTGAGATGTGCCGATATTTTTCACTTTTTAATAGCATTCTTTGAACGTATACACAGCGCATTCAGAATATGCATCTCAGCTGAATTTTTACTCCAACTGCAGTTTCTGTTCTGTGCACTGTAATGAAATGTTGTACACAAACAGACTCACAACAGTTTCAAAACTGGTGTAGGGATGCATGCCCTAAAAAAAAAGCCAACATTTCCACTCAGAAGGAGATATACACCTACTTCTTAACATTATGAAGACAACAACAGCTTTTTTGGATATGCGGAAATATTACAAAGTTGACCTTTTCAATAAAGCGTTGAAGGAATAGAAGAATGTGTGTGTACGGTCAAGCAAGTCTGCCACTTGACACTTTGATTTGTTTCATTTTTTTATATCTTTACACGATAAATGGCATATTATGGCAAGTTAATCAGAGTATGGACTGCTGCATATGAGATATTAGTGGGGTAATTGTTTTCATTAGCCTTGTTAACAGTTTAGTAGCATGCAGCCATCCAGCATTAGCATTTCATAGGTACACAATAGTAAAATTGTTTACACAGCCACTCCTGTTTGCCATAGGATGAGTTGTCATCTCAGCAATAAATCATCTTAGCATTACAACTAGATCTGCCAGCAGCCTTCTGAATAAACTATTCACAACAATCCTCATGCACACTAGGGTGCCTGTTTGTTCTGAGGCAGGAGTCACATACGTGTGCATCTGTGTGATGGTGAGCTGTGACAGATTCTGCAGGTAGCAATACTGCAGAGGGAGAATGAGAGCAAGTAAAAGCAAGAAACCCGGGAGCTTGTGAGATTAGATTCACCATTTACCACAGCCCCTGCTGTAAGTCTCTCCACAGGTCACTTTGAGACCGCAACCAATCCTTTTTAACAAATCAGATCTTTAGGGCAGCCTGAAACCTGATGGGCCTTTAAGGTTTGAGGCCAATTTTTAGGCACATGTCAAAAACTACAAAGACAAAGAAAATTTCAACAAAAGCCATCTGCAAGCTGTGTACTTCACTGTTCATATAATGCAGAAGCACTTAAACCTCTGAAATCATTTGACAAGACACAACTTGGGTGCATTACGGTCAGATCCAAAAGTGGTGGGTCTGAAACAAATGCGGCTTGAAAAGGCATTAACATGCAAGCTGCCATCCAGTTTGCTGTGTGCGTAGGGAAGAGTCTGCTGTTGTTTTTATCTCTATAAAAGTTTGAATGCTTGCAGCAGTTTGTACATACTTCTGTTAATTTATTTATCACTAAAACTGGTATGTTATGTACAGAATCAGTACTGGTTTAAATGTCTGCCAAAACATTCTGAATCTGAATAAATTGGGAGATGGAGCAGCTGTACTTCAGATCAGTCAAATACTGGGAAATCAATAATAGTGATTTATTCTTGATCATAAGGCCTGCATTATTTTGACCACAGTGTTTGTGAGCTTCAGTGTAACATAACTTTAATTTTCAGTGAGGACAGGCGGCCCACTGAATTAATGACTGCCTCTGGTAAGGTCACAAAAAATTAACACACTTTTATTTTTAAAATATGCAGAGGTGCTCTTTCAAAGCAAAGGCCATACTACTTATACTTCTGTGATGCAATGTCGTTCAACTATCAGCCATCTGGTACTGCAAACAAGCTAATAATGCTGAGTTCTGATTGCAAACGCTCATTAACCTGGGTCTGTTAATAATTAATAACCCAGCTAAAAGTAAAACTCAGAAAATGACAGCTGATACCAATATAACTAACTAAAAATCAGCTCAGCAGCTAAAATAAGGTGGAATCAGAATCAATTTTCCATCAGTTGAATAAATAAAGCCTTTGAAACCTTGGCAATCTAGCTTGATTTCTTTCAAAAACATGAAAAGAACACAATAAGCGAAAAATGAAGAAAAGACAAAAATAAAAAGTAAAAAATCGCAAGAACTCTACTGAAAATTAGCTACAAAAAAGAAAGTTAAAAAAGCAAATAAACAAAGAAACCTGCTTAAAAATTGCTTTAAAATTTATTTTTTTTTTCAAATAAAAAATTACAAATCTGTAAAAACTTTTCAAATATGCAATTATGATAATTATAAATAACTTTTTCCCCTATCTTCTTTTGAAAATATTTTTCTAAATCTACTAATTCCTTGTAATTTGTGGAACTTTTCTGTGGAACAAGTTGCTTATTGCTTTTTTCCTCATGTTTTTAAAAGAAACTGCACCAATTTGTTTTGGCATCAAAGGTTTAAATACTTGTAAAAGGTTTCAAAGGGTTAAAAAAATGTAGTTAGGAAGGTAATCTGCAATTTATTTTCTTAGCCTCTTGCATCTGCTATTTGTCATGTCAATATATGAAGATGACCTAACGAGCAAGTGGCATAAGCATTAGCACATTTTATTATTCCTGTTCAGTTTATAGCTGCATCTGTGTAAGCACATATATCACAAGCTGCTCATGCAGCAGGAATGCTAACAGTAATATTCCTTGACAGAGGACGGCCTGACCCAACGAGCCTGACCTTTACTGCTAAAAGCGCTGCGCTCCTCCAAGAGGAATAACAGGATAAAAAGGGCCAGTCTGGTTGATCTGGACTGAGGCGCCACTGGTGATACAAATCCTGCAGGTATTTATCAAATATCGTATAGCTGAGGGTGATGTCATTGTGGCTGTTGAACAGCCTTCTCTGTTGCTCATCAGTAGTGGCTTCTGGCACCAAAACCACTGTTTAACTATACGACATGTACTCAAAAGTCTATAATGTAATACAAGATTTTTGAGGTAGAATATGTTGTAGCTCAGTCTGTTATTTTTTTTACAGATTTAAGGGTAAGGGAGTTAATATCTTAAATATTTTTTCTTCAAGCTAAAATGTTCTCAACATATGCTCAAAAACACCCTCAAAATGGATTCTGAATTTTGAAGACTGCTTGCCATCAGGAAATTTTCCCCAGGCTGACATTTCAGCATCAGCAGCACAGTCTAGGCACGCTTGTATTCAACTGTTTTGCTTGTGACTCTGAAGGTTAATGTAGGGTTAAAGGCAAAGTGACAAGTTATGCTGCAGGTCACCATGGAAAACACTGATGGCCTCTAGGTTGCCACTACCAAGTAAAAAAATAGCACCAACAGCAAAATCCTTGAGAGAATACATCTTGGAGTGTGAATTTTTAAAACAGCTAGGATCAGATTTAATTTCAAGTGACATGGGGAAGCATCTTTTAAGTATGTTGAATAATTACACTGGGAATGCTGGATGATAAGAGATAGAGGCCAACTATATGTGACTGGTGTGAAACCTTATTGTCATGGTTAAAAGAGACAAGAGTCTGTACTCATCGGCTGTGCATTAAACCTCAACAACATGACTTCTTCTGTTGAACATCTTGCAGAGGATATATTATATTTTTCTTCTGATGGCATGACTATTTCAAGTTTGTTTTCTTAGCTTAGCAAGGAATATTACATTTGTCCATGCAGACCCAATATCAAGAGGTATGTCGACATAGTGTAACAGACCATTGTGTAATTCAATTCCTATGCACTAAAGAGATTTTGTAAAGGCAACAAAGCACACCATGCCCAGCTGAATGCACAAGGTAGAGGTGTACAAGTCAACAAGAAGCTATGTCTTTTATTTTGAAGGGGGTACAAACACACCACCACAGACATACAAACCTATAGCATTACCACTGCTTGGGTGGTACTCCAGAGTTCATCTTTCGAAACTATACTACTACCAAGATAGTAAGTTCATATGGAATATCATCCAAGCAGTGGCAATGCTACATGTAGACCTCAGAACATTTCCCTGTTGGTTACGCTGCCACACTGATATTCACCCTGCATTAATGTGGTGTCGGAATAATCAGATAATAGAGTTCTTAGATGGGAAAATGTTGGTACGCCAGTATCTGAGTTGAAGTCATATAAGCAATAACAAGACAGACCAAAGTAGATATTTTTTTTGTTTGCAGTGTCAATGTTGTTTTGCATGATCTAAAGTTCATGACCACACCAAAGTCGTGAGAACCACCTCCCAACTTTTGAAATGGGACCAGCCAAGGAGCACATGAATGCAGTATCACTTAAAGGCGCTCTTTGTGAAATTCAGACAGTTATTTGGAAACTAATCTCAATATGGAGGTGGCTAAGATGACTGAGGTGGCTGAGGTGGCTGAGGTGGCTGAGGTGGCTGAATTGGCGGCTTGCAGCTAACACTGCTGACTCAACAGTAACAGCGGTGACAGAGCTAACGGTGGGAAAAAGGGGCATGGGTGCTAATCTTACAAGACAATGCCATCCTGATTTCAGCGATAATTGCGGTATGAGTGCAGTGCAAAGCTGTGGCAACAACAAACCACAGAAAAGTGTGGATTAAAACAGATGCAGAGGTTGCAGAAGTTCATTCTCATTGAATGTGACATTTCTCGTCACATTCAATACAATTCCATAAATATACAACATCTGTTTACCTGACTCGATTGCTGCAAAACTTGGTGAACTGCGGCTGGTTGAGGTATATCAGTCGGGCATCTTCTTGGTCAGCTAAGGACGTCTTTTCTGACGTGTCCTCTGTCTTTTCATATCCTGCGGCATGGGAGAAAAAAAGACATTCTATAAGAAACAAAATCTGCCTTGAGCACAAACAAAAGTAAGATGAAAAGGTGTTTTGAAGCGTTTGAGTCGGTGCGTGTCGAAAAGTCCCCAAAGGAGTCTTTGGAGTCTGTAAAAGGTAAGTCAGTGATTTCAACACTCAGAAAGGAAACCATAGAGATCGGATTTGACCTTGATGCTTAAGAGGATTTAGGTATATATGTTCTTGGTGCTGGATAAGTTGGATAAAGTTGGCATTGTACAATTTCTGATTGAAATATTTGTCAAAAGAGAGTGTGTTACACTGCATAACAACACCTTTATGTCATTGTGTATGTGATGGAGTACACAATGTATCAGTCATTGTAGTAGACTACAATCACTGCAGCCTACACAATAGACTGAGGAGACATTTATATTTATCTGTATGATACACCACCCTCAGATCAGGAACAATAATCTAACAGCAGTATAATGCTCAAATTATTATCCTAATGGAGTGAGAAGGTGCTTTAGAAAATGTAACAGTGGAATTGCCAAATTACATTTACTGACAATACATCTCTCATTACCACCTCCGCAGTATAATGCCAACTTGGAAGAAAAACCCTATTATATAATAATACAGGGAATCACCTGCCTTATGTTTAACAGCCTGATTCATACAAAGTAACATTTACAGCATCTACTTCATAGAGGAAAGCCGTAATTTTGATATTTCCCATACAAACATCACATTTTGTCCGTTTCAATGAGTGTGAAAAAAGACCCTGGTCACAGTTAAACACTAAAATGATTGTGACACGTCCAAAGCATTTAGGAAATGTGTGATTGCTAAAGAGACATTTCAGCAACTCCAACTGAAAACTTTTCATTTGTTGCAGAAATGAGTCAGAGCTTGGAATTTCCTGTCAAGAGTGACATCCCGCTGGCAAGAATAGATATGATTATCAGTGTGTGAATCAGTTACAGTAATGTGGGGTCATATAACAGCAATACAGAGGTCCTGTGCATGCACAACTCCGATCCAACTGTATTTTTCAATATTGATCCAAGTCCAAACCTAATACATAGAGCTTACAAAACTCATTCATTCTTCCCTCAAATATTCTGCCTTATCTATTGACCATTAATGCACACAAAAAAAAAAATAACTGTAAAAAGCTGCCATTCACTGCTGGAAGATAATCAACAAACACTCTCCTTGGTTGGAAAACACTCTTTTTTTCTCCATCTCTGGAAGAGTCAGCACTGCTCTGCTCCCACAAGGTTCAACAAAGTGGGATGGAGCTATGTAGGCTAGATCAACACGTCAAATGAGGGCTGTATGTAGGTCGCAGAGATGCTAATATATAACACATTTCCTCCTATTTTTTTTTTTTTAAGCCACACAAAATATTTTTGATTGGCAAGAGAAGTCAAGGTCTAAAACATCCCAGATGGACAGGTGACATGCATGCTTTCCATGCTGAAGAGAGACAGGTGCTGTGTCATGAAAAAGGGATGTCTAGGGATGTGGTTTGAATATCTGAAGCCTCTATCTTGAAGCTGCTCACTGCAGTGTGAGACAGCAAATAGTAAAAACACCAAAGAACTGATTGATGTTAAAGTTACTCGCAAAGATGCACAAATTTGTACAAGGACCAACAACCATTACATACACAGGGTACATACAAATTCATGGTTTCCTCTTTATGCCCCCGTAAGGCAGCCCTCTTTTGATCATCCCTCACAAATCTGAATACAGATTTGAAATACCATTTCAAGTATTCATAAATCAACAAATATTAGTTTATAAATTATTTCGCTTATCAATTGTTTCAGTCATTTTTCGTGACTGGCAGCACACGCTTGTTTACTTTTTGGAATGACAAGATGTGACAACAGAAAAGAGCAAAACTGCACCAATATGGCAGTGTCCTAAATGTCTGCAAGCACTGTTGTGAACTGAACTTTTGTAGGACACTGTGTTACTATTTATACCTGATGCTCAGTTTGAAAGCATCACAGTGGAAGAGGATCAGCTGATTTTTTAAGTTGAATGAGGAATTATTTAAACAAAACCTCCTTACTTCACTACAAAAACCTAAACAGTGTCAGCTGGCTGGAGGGAAATTGCTGAGGAGCTAAAAGTTTCTGCTGAGGTAAATGACCATCGCTAAAAACAAGCTAGGCTAACATTACGTGCTGTTTGCTACCTTCTATGTAATTTCCAGTAAATATCACATTATAAAACAGGTATTTTCTGAATTAAAAAGTAACATTACAAACGTAGGAAGATAGCAAGTAGGCTATTTACCCATCTTTTAAGTGTTTAAGTGTTAACGTCTCCAGTCTGATCTCCAGCCCTGCAAAGTTTAACTATCATGTCGCATTGTGTAACACTGCGACATGATAGTTGGACACTCACTTTCTGTTGATGCCATTATGTTCCACTCAGGATTGATTAGGGATGGGGATCGTTCATTTTTTTCTATACTGATACAATTATCAAGACTCCGTAACGATTCGAGTCTTTATCAAAACCACTATCGGTACTTTTCTATTATTTGGTGTAAAGCTGAGGCGATAGTATGTTTTTAACAGAACTGGATTTGCTTTAATTGCTTAACAAGTGACTGTTTCTTTTATATTGCTGGGAATAAAAAAAGGATCACCCAAACATCTGTATTATTAAAGTTCCTTGCCAGACACTAAATTTTCTTTTTCTCAGTGTTACATTTGAACACATTATTTTACAACGAAACATTATGCAACCTTGTTTATTTAGCTAACTAGCTCTTATCCTGCCGATTTCAAATGGGACTTCAACATTGGATTACTATTTTTAACAGGTCTTGCTGCAAAGTTTGAGTGTGCTTACCACTGCTGCTTTGAGTGGATGATGATAAAGATGGTGCTGGCTGTGCAGCAGCAGGAGACAGAGTTGAAGGATTTTTTTTTAACCCGAAGTCAGTCAAATGTACTGCATTTAGGTTTAACATGATGTACAATCAATGTATGCGGACCAGTGATTGGATTTAACTGACTCGAGATGTAACATTACGGGACCCATGGGACTCGATAACACTATTGATAAGCTCAAACTTGACTGATTTTCCAGTTACCCGTAACCGGGTCCTCAATAAACAGTGAGGATGAGAACAATGTTTCGATCCCCCATCTCTAGGATTGACTGCTGAATCATGTGGGTCCCCTGGTAAAAATCAGTAAACTGGTGCAGTTGGGAGTTTGGCTTAACATCAAACTGGTCTGAAAATTTTGCCCTAGTTGACAAACGGGAAAACAAGTGCTCAGCCAAACTGAGGTACTATTTGAAGCTAAAATATCTGACGAATCTACAGAGGCAGGTTTGACAGCGATTATCTTGTTTGTAAGATAAGAAATGATGGCAATCAAGATTCCTGAGGTTCACATTTCCCTATCCTCATGTTTTAATTGATATGTCTAGATTAGTGCCCTCAGCACTACCAAGAGAGCACTACTGTAAAACTCTTGAGTCAACAGTTTCCCCCCGACTCTCAAGTTGCATGCATGTGATCCGTTGAGTGTTGCATGGCCTTGCCTAGCATGCAGTAGTAGTGGTGTTAAGGGATATGAGGTAAGGTCAGGCATAGCTTCCAAGACTACAGATAAACCCTTGAGTTTAAAAATGGAAAGAAGGGCCGTTCTGAGGCACGCAGGGAGGGGGACACAAGTGAGGGAAGCTGGCTGCTTGAAACATCAACAACAAAACGCAGAGTCATGAGGCACTGTAACCAGAGCCTCATAGCGGAAATGCCCCAGTTGCAACCAGCGTGCCGCCCCCCTGCCAACAGTATTTCTTTCTTGTCATGTCAAGAGGAAACAAAAGGCTGACACGGTCCTCAAAGTCACACTTTCTCTACTCTCTTTTCCCCCTCTCATTCTCACCTTACTGTTGGCACTTTCTCACTCATGTTACAAACCCTGAATCTTAAATTACAGCTCTTGTTATTTTAATGATCCACTTGGCCTCGTGTAGAGGATTACTGAAGGAGTGACTGCCAAATCTCTCTTCTTCCTATCATCTCCTGATAGTTTCTCTCCTTAGCATGTGCTCTGAGGCTAAAAATAACTGCCCTCCTGTAGCCGTTTGGTCACCGGGGGAAACATGGCTCGGCTATCCTGGCTGTGTTATGCAAGACGTCAGATCAGTATAGGTGGTTTATTGGATTAGCGTGTTGGCAAAAAGGGTGTGTGGATCCAGGCAGGAGATTAAAAACTGGTGCCTACTACTTAAGTAGGAAAACATCCTGCCATGATGCCTGTGATTATCACTTCTGGGACCAATATAGCCTAGATGCATGGTGTCCACAACATGATGTTGTCAACTAATGATTCCTTGAAGTAACGGATAGTTCTGTTTGTTTAGTGGGAAAAGGGTTGTTTAAAGCATGGCAGAGGTTGTTTTAAAAATCAACAGTGCAATATCACTTGCAGAATGTTGACTATACTTAAACTGCCAAATTAATAATATGTTAAAAGCAGAAATAGTAAGAAATAGTAAACAGGAAATCTATTGCATGTAGGGTTGCAGTGATATACTGGTTTCAAGGCAAACTGTGAAATAAAAGCTGACGATTATTATACCATGTACATTTGCTTATCTATGATCTTGAAAAAAATACAACTGGGTGGAAAATCCTCACCTTTATTTCAGTTATTTTCAAAAGGAAGACTTTTTACACATACTTCCATTTAAAAAACAATTTTTGATTATACCATTTTAAAAAAACTGTTAAACCAGAAATAATGTTTCCTTTTTCATTTCTTTAAGGGTCAGCTGAACTTAAAGACTTGCGCAGGAATAAGTCCTAAAACCTAAAAATAAGTTAGCATTTTTGCATTTGTATTCAAAAATGAAAACTCCCAAGGCAAACTGTGACACTAGGCTATATAACTGAAACTGGCTTGACTTAAATTTGGATTATATGAGAGACATAATAGGATGTCAAAAAAAAATATTTTCTTATAATTAATAAATAAGATCCAAATTTGGCCCTGGCAGAGGTATAAATGGTACTTAAAGTCCAAGCGTCACCACAACACTACATAACATTACTAAAGAGTTGATCCACTGATCCTAAATCACCTTGGTGGAGAAGGTACAATAACTTCTCTCCTCTTGTCTGTAGGCCTCTTTCATCCAAAATTAAAATTGAATTTGCAGCCAAGAGCTCACCTGGTGACACTGGGAAGACAGGTGGTTTGAGATGAGTAACAGCCCTAAGTAAAGGTGAGGGAAAGGACATTGACTCAAAGGCATGCTACCTCACTGAGTCTGGACTGGATGAGGACAGCGCTACATGATTATAGCTGCAACTATGATCTCATGTTTTTATGCAGTAGTCTTTGTTAGGAAGAAACAAAACTTTCACATTTCATTAATTTGGCAATTTAACTACAGCAGCAGATATTTCTGCGAGCAATGTTGTGTCATAGCTGCAGCACCAGAGAGTAACACCATGAGTTATATGACCACCTGTGATATCACCACACAGTATCAATGTCAGAGAAAATCCCTCCCTTCTCACAGACTATACAAACATCAATAACGGAGGGCATTTCCAGGGCGACAAGACAAGCTCTGAGCAGCACAAGGAGACTACAGAGGTAGGGCTGCATTTAATGACTATTAATGACTTTTAATCTGCTACTTTATCATTGTTATTTCCTTGATGTATCTTTTATCAATCAGTCAGTCAGATTTTATTTATTTGTATACAACTTTTCATACAACAAAACTGTGACATGAAGTGCATACTTGGGGTTAAGGTGACTGCCATGCCACTCCCAAACTTGTTTAATCTCTCTACTGACCAATACCTAATGAAGGCACACAAAACCCCTTCAAAATAATGAGAAAAAAAATCTGATACTTTACGTAGACATGATTATCATCTATTTTGCATTAGCAATGTATGGCTAATATATGGCCAGTGTTTAAGTGATACTTGTATCTCAATCATAATCGATTAAATGCCAAAGCGCAATCTCAGCTTGCACATCAAAGGACAAAGCCAGCAAACAAAGAGGGCCAAGAAACTAAATCTTTAAGAAGCTTGGGTGATCAAGGAATTAGTGTCTACAATGACAAATGAAAACAGGGGACTGGCATAGCTGGTGACTGCAGCATAAGGCCTGTGTGAAATAGCAGGCCAGAGGAGCCGGCTGAGCAGCCGTGATTGATGTTGTGTCTCTGTGTTCTGAATGAGACCTCGCAGCAGGAGCCTGTGTGCTGTGGTGGGCCAGGTGCTGCAATGCACCAGTTGCGGCTGGTGCTGCTACTGCTTAACTTAGTCCTTCTGCTCTCTCCTTTTAGCAGCTTAGACACAATGGGCCATATGCAAAGTTTAAGTAAAAGCTGCTGACAGCAAAAACAGTTGTAGAACATACAAATATTCTGAAATTCAACATGTGTATATCACACTGGTATGGTTACAAAAGCATTAATACAGTACCAGCAATATTACATTTTTTTAACTTCTACATTTTGCAAAGCAACAGTTTGATAAAGAAATAGGGTAGGAAATAGATACGAAAAGACAAAGGCTCAAATGCATATACAGCACACGTTTTCGTCACTTGTTTCTATCTAATACACCCCAAACGCATATTTACATATTTATATGCCAGTCTCTTTTTTTTTTTCAATCTTATTGTATAGTTCTGTTATTCTGACTACAGCTAGTTGTTGGCTGAATAGCTTAAAAGTCTTTTGACCAGTTGATGAAGAGATATGCTTCTCAGTATAACTCCAAATGAGCTAAGTCACATTTACCTACATTCTTGCATCTTTTTGTAGCCAGTCACAATGAGATAAGCCGTAGATGAGCATTCATTTTGAGCAACTGCATGTCCCTTTAAAGTTTCTGTATGTGTGTGAGAATCTATGTGGTCATGACTGCATATGTGTTCATTTTACTTTACTGTTCTCCTTTTGCTATGCTGTATGGCAGTTGATATGTTTTCAAAAATAAAAAATAAAGTACTACTAATAATAATAAAATATATTAGAAAAAAGAGTTTTGCTTCTTGAGTCTTAAAAAGCTACCTGATCTCCTGGTTTTATGCTACTATTCTTGCACACCTGATCCAATTAAAGGCTACATATTGAACATTTTAACTGGATTAGAGGATTAATAGTAAAGCTAAAGCCAGAGAGTCTTCAGCTAGGCTTCAGGAGTTGCCAGACAAACAAGTCTAGTAAGTATGATGCTGCTCGACGTTGCCTCCTGCATTGGTAGGTGACGCTAAGGGGCCACAAACCAAGTGCTGATATTTGATGATTTGGGGGTGAGCTACTGCAGATGTCAAGTTGTAAGCCGCCTGGGAAAAAAGGCACAATTTGTCCTTTGACCAAGATACAATGAAGACAAAGCAAAACCCAGAACACACGGCAGCTGTGACAACCCCTGGCCACATCTTGCCACGAACTTTAATGTGCTTGCTGTGCCCACAAATAAACACCTCTTCTAACCTCCACAAGCATTTTGAAGTAAGTTTCACATACTGTAGGTGAAAATGCAATTAGCAAGCTAATGTTAGCTATGTTTATTTTTTATGTGTTAGGTTAATTTCTAATGTTGTGATAATGACGGTAACTTCTTGTTGCTAGAGGCCTATTTGGCTTTTCAATTAGTGTACGTAAGAAAGCAATTAACCTCATGTAATGCCAGCTTCAATGTTTTATGTTGCTTTCATAATTGCAGTGGTAATCATCGCCCCATCATGTTCTGGTTAAAAAGTTAACATTTTATAATGGTTTTTCATTACTTTTACACTAGGTCGTACACCCTAAAATTATTCAAATAGAAAGTAATGTATACGTTGAGTAATTTAAAAACTATGTATTTTTCTACTTTTATTTGAGAAGGTGTCTCAAATGGTAATTTTCACTGTTTCACTTTTCATTTTTTATGGAAGTTACTGTAATTATTTGAGTGTTTATTTTTACTATGTTTTTTACTCTACCCATAATCGTTTAGTTGGCAAACCAAGAGTAACAATAGAAAGCAGCTTGACATTTATGTCATGACTGTAGCCTTGGCCTTCACCAAATTTAAAAGTAGCACACAAGGCCAGCCCCGACAGGCCAACACCACAGTCGAGGAGTCTGGGGGGGTGAGAGGTGGAGAAAGTTCCATCGTCAAAATAGCCTCACTCCCCTGTTTTCCCTCTTCAAGCATTAATGGGATCTACCTCCCCCCATATCCTGCTCATTTCCTTAGTTTCTAACACACTGTGTGGATAATGTACTCAGCCACTACCACAGATGTCTCAGTGGGAACTGCTCTTAATATTCCCTGGTGGACACTGTGCATTTTCTCAGCACTAATTTCATTAACTGCGGGCGTGTCACGGCTCAACTACCCTGACATCAATAAAGTGAGCAAGAATGGGAAAGTGGGCGGATACTCACTGTGAACATGATTCTTAATCTGTGTTATATTAGGCTTCCTAACAACACCTTTCATCTATTAATGGAGCCACCATATCGCCCATAGTAGCTGGCTGTATAAAAACAAAGTAAGAGGCATGGAACGAGAAGAGAGAAAAGAGTAACAAGAAGCCAAATTAAGCTCAGTAGGAGTGGAGAGCAGAAGCACACAGCTCTGGAGGGGAAGCCTCTAGAGGAAGGATCAATGCCATCAAGTGTCGTAATGAGTCTGGATGCCAGCCAGATGTCAGGATTATTGCTTGTGTCAGCCAACAGACAGACGGGTGGAACAATAGTCACAAGGGGGCACGTATTTTGGAGACAGTGCCCAATGGGGAAAAACTGGGCCCAGCATGCTTTGGCATTGGCCAAGGCATGCCGGTCTTCCCCGGTCTGTCTTTCTATCCCACGCTGGGTTTTGTAGGTTACAGAGACACTCAGGCATGGAAAATCCCTTCTGTGACACCTGGGTGATTTTTTAAAGTATGTCAATCACACTGCAACACTTGTTTTATTTCTATCCAAGGGCTAAAAATACCACTTGCATACGCACAGTAGTGTACGTAAAATTTGAGCTGTGCCCCTAATTCTCAGCTCTACATGCACCAACTCTCACGCGTTGACACTTCACACACTCTCATGCTATATTCTGTGCACACCACACATCCCTTTTTCAAGAACAAATTTACAACTGATAACGCTTTGGTACAAAAATAAGAAACTGACAGTGTATGTACAGACAGGACAGAGCACAACAGCACTATAGAAGTGCTGTAAAACACTGAGGTCAAGCCAGCTGTAGCAACTACACACACTGAAGTTACTTTTCAGCTGAATATTCAACAGATATTCTCTCCAGTCTCACATGGGTGGCTGATTTATACAGTGTTTTACTGTTTAAATACCACAAAACCTAAGATTCTGAATACCTTCATTCTGACTTGCTAATAATAGCGGAAAGTATGATTACAAAAACCATGAGAAAAAACATTGAGAAGCTGCTCAAAATGTTCCTATACGAATTCTAAGAGTAGTTTTACAATACACTGCTGTGATTTCGATCCAATCGAATGGTAGCCATGACAGAAGTGCAAATTCTTTTTTAAAAAAAGATAAAATACAAGTAATAGTGCAGAAAGAAAGAAACAAAAATGATTTGGTGCAGGTAAAATGATGGTGCATGTAGTTTAAGAGTTAATGCACCAGTGCATGTATGTCTACAGATAGTCTGCTTATCTCTTAATAACTGCTGAGAATCATGGTTAAAATCCATTTCACCTTAAACACCAACTGCCAAACTTAAGAAACTACATAATTTGAGAGTTGTCAGAAATATTCTTGAATCTGAAGGAATAACTTACTGTCCCTCCATACTCATACGAGACGTTCAACACAAAACCATCCTCCTCAGATTTATGATATCCTGGTTGGTAATGTATTAGCTCAGGTCAGGCAGAAGTGGTGACGGTGGAAAATTATTGCTGCCATGACTGTCAACACAAGCAAGATTAAACGCATCTAATGGCAGCAATGACAAGAACAATAATGACCTCATGCTCAAGTATATGGCTGAGCACTTCATGTCATGGGGTTAAATGTTAAAGAACACAATAAACTCATGACCAATACTTAAAATACATTCCAAAAAATATTCTCGGGCTTCCTATTGTCACAGTAACCCCAGCTCTAAGCCATGTTTTTAAAATGGGAGTATCAAGTGGAAATCATTGTTACAGTCAAGCTATTTTTAACAGCTGAATTTTACTCTAAGTCAAGCTTTAATAAGAAATCATAAATGATATCATGTCACATGCTAGCAGCGTTTTACAACTCCTTTGGTCACCTACTATGTTTATGATTACACAGAGATGAGTCAGTTGGCTCCATGACTAAGCCTTGGGATGCTTTGAAAGGGCCAATGAGTCAATCACCGGGGGTATAACATCCATCTGGAGGCAAATCAAATTGTAAAAAGGCTTTTTGTTCTTCCAGAAACAGGTCCGGGCAGAGTCCAATCTAGCTGTGAGATAACGAAGAAGCACTAATGAGCCTGGGAGAGTTGTAGGCAGGTCAATAAAGTGTAGATGAGGAGACACGTGACGTGGCCGCAACTAGGCTCCCACACAGTTCATTCAATAATACCCACAGTGGGGGGGGGGTGGGGCTACTGACATTGATCTAACACGAACAAATGAATGGCAACCAAACCACAGCAATGTGAGGAAAAACTACACAAAACAGAAAACACAGAGGAATAAGGAGTGACATGTCTCCTGTGGAAATGTTTAACCCTTTAACCCTAACATGGAGAAGAGGCATAAGCAAATTACTACATGGCCCTGAAAATTAGCATTACATTAGTCAAAAAGTTAAAAGAAATTATTTACCTGAAAAGAAGTTAAAAAAAAATAAATAAAAAAGTAAAAAACAACAAGAGAATTACCTAAAAATAGCACTGAAAATAAAAAGAAAATATATGTATTGTTTTCACATATTTCATCATATTTTCTTCTGTAACATAATTTTAAATAGTATATAGAAGTAATATAATTATAAATATAGTGTTATAGGCATTTTCACCCATTTTATGGGATAAGATTCTTATAATCCTCCCCTCATTTTACAACTAATTTTTAGGTAATTTTCTTGTCATATGTTAGTTATTTATTGCAATTTCTGGGACATTTCTTGCCAAGTTTGTCACTGCCTTTTTTTCCCATGTTTTCCAGAGAAATCAAACTCATTTGCTCAAGCTTGTGAAAGGCGTCTGAACGCAGCACAAAAAAAACTGATGGTGATGCAGGTTTCAAAGGGTTAACAGCCATAGACCACCATGTATTAAGTACTAAAAAAGAAACTAGACAGAAAGGTGAGGTGTAATATGGAGCTGTCAGTCTGCACATTGTTCACCTTAACCTGAGGCTATCTACCGTAGCTATTGGGGTCAAATTAGTTCCAAACCCCTAAGCTTTGGGATTTCTCAACCCACTGAGCCTAATGTGCCATTTATATCTGCTCATCGCCACCAAAGAAAGATCTGTACATGATTCATTTATGCCAGATGAATATTTCAGTAGACAGAGCAGCCACAGTCTATTCATGGGAATCAAAGTCCCAGCGATGAAAGCCCCCCGCCATCTTCAACCATTTGTGAATTGGAGGGGGGGGGGGGGGGGGGTTAAGAGCTGGAGGGGGATATAGATACTGCCCCAATCTAAGCAACAGTAACATCCATAAGTCGCTTATCAGATCACAATGCTGTAACCAGCACTCACAACAACAACAGGGCAGCTGCAGAATTAATCCCCCTCCCCGTCCGGCTCCGTCTGGCTCCCCATAGGCTCAGGCAGGCTACAGTGGGACGGACAGTCCAGGGACAACACAGGCAGCTGGGGCTTGCTGTGACATCACAGGGACAGCCTGGCTTAGCTAAGCAAGGGATCGACGGGGACAGAAACCTTTCCACTGTGTGCGAGTTTATGAATGGTAGAAGGGAAGGGCATATGGCGTGCAATTCAGAGGTCTGAAAACAGGAAATAGAGCTTATGAATAGAGCTCAGAGTGCTGTGTCAGTGCTGTGCCTGACCTTAAACTGCTGCTCCTTATCATAATGAAATGAAACAAATTATACAGAAGGTTTAATTGTCACTACCGATACAACCCACAAAGTAGGCCTGCAACTATACGTTATTCTCATTGTCAAAAATCTGTCAGCAATGTTCTTGATTAATCCATTAGTTGTTTGTCTATAAAATGTCACAAAAACAATGAAAAAGTAGTGATCAGTGTTTACCAAAGCCGAAGAAGCTTTACGTATTGAAAATCTCTAACATTCAGTAGAGCTGAAAATAATGATTATTTTTGTTGTCAATCATTTTGTCGATTAAATAGCTGTTTTGGTCAACAAAATGTCAGAAAATAGTGGAAAATGGCAATCACTGTTTAACAAAGCCCAAGATGAATTCCTAAAATGTCTTGTTCTGTCAACAAAATAAAAATATTTAGTTTACTTTTTTTTTCTTAAAAAAATACTCAAACTGATTTACTAATTATGAAATAGCTGGCCATTAATTTAATAGTTGACAGTCAATTAATCATTGTAGCTAAGTGTCATCAACTTTTTAAATTTGGCTTGAGGTTCCTCTACAGGTGTTGTGGTGTCAACTTCAGCAGTGCAGGAAAGAAAATGTCAATTTATCTTTTAGTCAACTGACAGAAAATTAATGAACAAAAAATGTGTTAAATCCATTCATCATTAAGGCTATTCATCAAGAAACACATCACTAAAAGACAAAATTGCCAACCTGCTGGTAGGGCTACATGAAAAGAAGCGGCATCACCAAAGTCAAAGGGATTCATCCGTTTAAGACCATGAATGTGCAAAATTTCATGGCAGAAAATCTATAAACTGTTGGGATATTTCAGTCTGGACTAAAGCAGACCAACAAACCACTGGTTGTGTGGATTTACCACTTCTCTTTGTTCTATGTGATTGTAAATTTTCTCTAGAGATGCATCTATCTTCCAGCCAAACAACTGTATCAAACAAATTTCCCCTTGTTGACTGCCATCAGCCTATGGGCAAAAAGATGACATTCACTGATGCTAGCGGCCACCTGTTGTGTAGCATACATTTTGCATGGGCTAAACGTTGTGTTGGTTATTTGTAGTCAGACTAATAACAGTGGTGATCTTACCCAGCTACTGAGTCAGAGAAGAAGCTACTGACTGGACCCGACTCTGGCATGATGTAACAGGGCAATGGGTGTCATGCACACATGCGGTTTGTTTTCACTTTTGCTTTCAGGGAGCAGCTGTTAAGCTCACATCTTGGATACGAGGACTAATAGACTGAGCTGCAGCGAGACAGATATGCTTATCTTTCTAAAGAAAAACATGAATCTTACCAAGAAGAAGGCATTGAGGTACTAGTTTTTCCTTTTTATCATGAATATTCAGAGGAGGAGGCGCACTGCATGTTAAATAAACAACAACAAAAAAACTAATGCAGGTATTGACTATCAGCCAAATTGATATTTCAAACATCTGTATCTGCCAAGAATTTGACAACCAGTGAATCCCTATTTGATTCTTCTGTGTTACAGACGATCTTTTGGATAACACAAGCAATTTCAGGACGTCACCATACGCTATGGACCATAATGATTTTTTGCTAATTTTCTTACATATAATGAACAAAAAAAAGATTAATCAAAACAATAACCACAGCTAGTTTAATCGATAATGAAAAGGATCTGAACTTTAAGTCAGGTGTCTCTTTTCTAAAATCACTTTTGTACTGTTGCACCTCATTCTTCACCTGGGCCCTTCCTCTTCCTGAATTTACAGGGTACAAATTTTTATTTTACAGCTGCAAGAATCTAAGACCCAATTTTCCTGATTTTCAAAACTTTTCTAAACAAAAATGATAATCATGTATAGATGATTATCATGCATGGTGTTTATCAACATGATTAGCAGCTACATACTGCACAGCTTCTAAGTTGTGCAACTAACAGGTAACAGCTAACAACAGGCCACAAAGGTATGCAACAAGTCACTTGTAAAGCCGGATGGGTTTGTTTAAAGAACTGGTATGTTGTCTCCTCTTTGACAGGTTTCTTAAGAGACTCTCCTGAAGATTAATTATATAACTGGCTGCTTACTTGGACAATGTCATATATTTATTTTAAGTGCCAGGACAAAAATCAAGAGGAATTCTCATTCTCAAAGTTAAAGTAAGAATTTGGAGATCAAGGCGGATGATGATGATGATGAGCATATTAAACACTAAACTTGTACACTGGAGATAAGGAGATAAAGAGTTTGCCTCATGTCTCTCTGCCAACAGTCAATGTTGGTATTTTTTAACCACAACGGCTATCTAGATGTAGTTTGAGTTGCCTAGGCTGTAACATACCTGAAATACAGTGGGCCAGTATTTGTTTCTTTTGTCAGATATATCTAAATTCAGTCAGCTTTACTACATCAAGCATAGGCCTACTTTTGCATGAGTGTGCAGCTGTATTTGGGAGGATGGGATGCACCATAATATCATCACATCATCAGCTGTAAAAGGAAATACTGGCATCGGTCTGAAATGAATTCAAAAAATGAAATTAAAGTTGTCACATAAGAATAAATATGGCACATTTTTTATGTGACCTAAGTTTAAGTAGCTTTCTTGTTTTGCCTGGTCAATGTGTACATTTTGAAAGCACTGTATTTATGTCCATAGCTGCCACCAGTGGGCCACCACGATAAGAGTATTGATACAATATGTTATTTCCACTACAAGAGAGACTTGATGTTCACTGCAAATAGGTGGAAAACACGTGCATATATTGGTTATGCCCTCATAAATCGGCCAAAATGAGCAAGGCATATCGGATATCGGCAAAAACCCAATATCATGCATCCCTACTTAGTAGTACTTACTAAAACCAATAATCCATATGTAACGTCAGGACTCAGATTTGAAGTGGGGGCAAAAAATAGACTAATTACTATTACATGTTCTCTAAAAATCTTTAATATCCAAATGGCCAAGTAATGACAATTAATCCAACCCTGTGTTTCAGTGATGCTCATTGACCTGATGTTTCATTAGTGCCGTGTTAGCTAAAAAGGTAAAAATCTGGTACATCCATCATTCAGAACAACAGAGGAAGTAACACATGTGCACAACACATGCTTACACCCTTTCAGCTCAGTAAGGGAAATAATAAAAAGGACACTATCCTTGTCTATTATTGATTCAGGCATTTGTCTTTAAGAGCATTAATGTATTCAGACTGTATCTATTAATAACTGGATCCATCACACTATTGCTTTTACTGCAGGAGGAAATGCATTCATGAAAGGGATGAAAGCATCATTGTTTTGTTTGCACAGTCATCTAAAAGATTTGACTCATACATTATAGGATTATAGGTCATCAGCAAAGTTACCAGCAATTTAGGACAAAGAAATTACCTGAAAAGTGGTTATACAATTCTAGATCACAAAAAAAAATTTTAAAAATGTGATAACTTTAATATATTTTCCCCTAGACATTCTTTTCTTAGCTTTTTTAAAAACAATTTTCTAAATCTACTAATTTCTTGTGATTTGCTGAACATTGTTGAGTTGAGCATTGCCTTTTTTTCATGTTTTAAAAAGAGGTCAAAGCAATTTGCTCAGTGTTCAAAGGTTTAAATACTTGTATAAGCCATCTAAACACCATACAAGAAAAGTTTATATTATAATTGCTGTGATGATTATGCCTTTACATTAGCCCCTGATCATTTATGTCCCCCTCTTAAGAACCAGAAACTCTCAACTATCATCTAAAGACAGCAATCTCAATAAGTGTGCATGTTGAACACAGTAAATACTGGTGGTGGAAGTCATTAATGTGGGCTTTTAGTTGAAGCAGCACTGTGGCCTAGTTGGACATAAAGTTGAAATGGGAACGAGGCCATAAAACGCTCGAGATCTTGAGCGGTCAAGAGCAGTAAGAGTTTTATCTTCTCAACAATGATGGTGTTGCTTCCCTGTGGAGTGCCTGCTGACACCTTTCCATCTGACCTTGTCATCCTGCTGTGACACAATCACATTGACTATCTCCTGGCTCGTGCTGCTCGCTGCATTTTCCTGTTGTTTATGCGTGTGTGTGCATCACACAGACAAACATAGCTAGGCCAGAAAAAGAAGGCACCAGCAAAAAAAAATAAAAAGATGATTGCGGACAGTGTAGGGGCTCTTTCTGTAATACTGCTTTCATGACATATTTGATGTTTGGGAACAGGAGGTGAGAATACAGTTACTGTACATCTTATGAGCTGATGGCTGGGTTGAGGAGTATGGAAGATTTATCTCACTAAGAGCATACAGTATGTCTGCAACGCAGCTTTTCAGTGGCTCATAAATAACATTCGATCTGAACATTACTGAGGATCTCCAGCTGACGTGCAGAGCACAGGCTCTAATGAAGTCCAGAAAATGGATAGTTTAAGGACTCTTGAACTATTCAGGACTTTAAAACATTAGAGTAATTGAGGTTAGGGATGGACAATTCGTCTCAAGTTTCTTTCCGCAATCTTCAAAATAGCCAAGATCTTAATATGAAGAAATAGAAAAATGCGCTGACTATATCAGTGCTGTAAATGTGATAGTGTGAGATTTTGGTTATGGCAATATTATGTTATTTTTTTCCTATTTGTAAAAAAAAATGCTAGTAGATACTCATAATATTTTCTTAAGGTTCAAGGTTCATTTATTGTCATTCTGCTGACACATGTAAAGAATGAAACTAGTAACTCATGTCCAGCAGCGTACCATAGAGTGACACTGTATTGAATAACTTAATAAATAAATAAATAAATATTTCTGAGATCATTTCACTTTGCTAGCTTAGTAACAGCCATCACATTCATATTTTAAGATGAATTAAGAAGAATGACCATCAATGTATTGCATTATTGAGCCAATATCTTATTATTATTGATAGCAAAAACCACAGCACCATAATATTTAACTATTTCTTAGGCTCTATGCAGACACTAGGTAGAAAATGTATCCTGCAAGTACAGCACTACATTTTGTAAAAGCAGAAATAACAAGTTGATTAATCGAGTAATTGAGCAACAGAAAATGATTCAGTAACAAGTCTGATTATCACTAAAAAGTACACTTTGCCATATGCTTTGAATGCTTTAATTACTGTAATGGTAATCGACATCCAAAACAGTCATATATGGCATTTTTCAACACTAGAATTATGAATGAAAATGAAGCACAGTCATCAAATCCTGATCCAAGCATTGGATTGGCAGTCTGACAAGGAAAAGGAACAGGTGAGATAAATGCAGACAGTTATCTGCGACTTCGAAGTTATTAATAACTTATTAATAACTAGAGACATTGCTTGCAATAGTCCACCTTCCACCTCTCTCTATCTCTCTGACTCACTCTCACTCACACACACACACACACACACACACACACACACACACACACACACACAGCCTTACTAGGCCCTACTAAAGTCAAGTCAAGTCCAGGTGGATGATTAGTGTATATAAATATGGCTGATTACTATTGATTGATTACTATCAGAAAATGTTCCCAGAGCTGGTCGCTTGCATGGGGGACACCTTAACACCATTCATCTGCACATACTTCCCACCACAGTGACACAGACCTGGTTGAAAATCAGAGAATCTTTCTAGTGTTCTATATTACTGTTGATTGAATGAGTTTGGGTTTTGGAGTGTTGGCGATTTAATTTGGCTTTAAGATGTAATCTAATATCATGCCAGACATGTAAAGTTTCCCATTTTTTCCCATTGTATGAACTAAACAATTATTGTTTCTTATTTTTGTTATTATAATTTTGTGAGGCATTGTATGCCTTTTTTGGATGGCCAACAGTAGATAAATAATAAATAATAATAAAATAAAAAAGGATGGAACAAAGGTCCCTGGCAAACACAAACAAGGGATGTTGTGTTTATGGTCAGCACCTTCACCCCAAGGCTACCACGGTGCCCCACGATTGTTTGATTACTCAAACAAATGATCATCTGAATAACTGAAAATAAAGATAATCGTTAGTTGCAGCCCTAAAAAGGACAATGCAGTTTCTTGTCAACGAGCCATCAACGAGCAGTCAATATAACAACATACATGAAGAAACATCAAAATAGATTCAGTGTCTCTGCATCCGTCTCTATGTGGACACGTGCACATAACCATTTTCACATCTCCCATCCTCACAACGACCTGCCACATCCACTTTGCTGTGCAGGCACAGGAGAATCATTGAGGTGAGTGAAATTGAGTGTCTGAAGAAACACATATTAGACTGGCTGCAGGTTAGTGATGGAGCTGAACCATTAAGTGGAAAATAGAGGAGAGGAGATGTCCCATGCCGGCACATAGACAGAGTAGAGAGGCCCGAGGGGACTTGATATGACACACCAGCGGCCCCAGACAGGGGATTTAGTGGCGTGTTGGGCTTTTGTGCCACATTATTATCAGCCAGTGATCCGCCAGGCACATGGGCAGCTCTCGATCCCTTCAGAAGGGAGCAGTCTATCCCCCTCCAGTCTCCCTCCCCATGCTGTTACCACTATTCAGACAGACTGAGGCTTAGCTGGTGTTATTGAAATGCTACGGGGGGAACATCCTGCTTCACTTACACATGAAAAAAATTCCTGAGAATGACAGAAAGGTAGCAGTGTCATGCTTAAAGAGGAAGAAGACTACTTTGTGTCGCTCAAAACTAGTATGCGGGCAATCAGATGATGAGGAGTATCTACTATCATGTGAATCAGCTGATACAAAAAGACAAGCATTTTTGATAGATTCATCCTCACAGGACAGGCTTACCTGCCTATCTCCACCTTTAGTGTCAATTGTAAGAGGGGATTTGGTCTGTCTGCAGATAAGCATGCAAGCTAAAACGGCAAACCGGATGCTTCTTACCATCTGTCTAGCCTTAACTTGCGTCGATCAGCTTTCGCATCTAGACAGTGGAAGCAAGTATTAAGCGCCTTCCCGCCTATCATGGAAATTTGTATTGGAGAGATCAGCGTCTAAAAAGTGGCTTGTCTGTCAACGCGGGATCACACATTAAACACACTGATAGCTACTGACGTCACCTGTTCCCAGAGCGTCCTAGATAAGGTTATTTTGGCAACACATACAGGCACAGACTGGCAGTGATGTCGGATGTTTCCACAGCACAGCGGTGAAGAGAGACAAGGAGTGGAGCGGCACGTGGTGGGCAAGACTGGGGAGTGTGCAGCACGGAGAGCTGACGGACAGGCTGCTGATGGATTAGGTGGTAAGCCTGGCAGAGGGCTGCCCTTTCTAGATGGAAGCCTGCCTGATGCAGTGTGGTGATTAAAAAATAAAACTGAAGGGTGGGGAGTGTGCTTAGGCTCTCATAAAAGCGGCCGAAAGAAATGTTGTGGAACAGACGTGTGATTGAGCAAATACTTCAATAGATATGGAGCCACAAGGCTGGAAATGTTGGTGTTGGAGCAGGAGGTCATCAACCGTACCCGGTTGTACAGGAGGTGATCGAAACCAACATTCATAAAGTGGCCTGCAAAGAAAACATGATGCTGTTTTTGCTGAAGCAGGAGGATGATAGTGCACGCTTAGTGCTATGGAGCCAATAACAGCAAAATCGGTTGCTCTTTGTAACCTATAAAGGTAGAGTGGTGGTTGGGGGTTGGGGGTGACAGCAATAGCTGCTGCATAATTCATGTGTTTGCTCTTGTGGCTGCAACAGGGTACATTGGTCAACATCCTTCTATGGAATCTATATATTAGTTTCTAATCATTTATATTTATTCCAGTAGGATGCCTTCAGTGGCATAACACTATCATTTCTCTTGTGGTGCACAGGATGACAAATTTCTTTAGAATTACCAGCTCTTAGGTGGCATTTTAACATTTCTAAACTAATACCAAATACAACCACTTACAACAAGTTCAAGACTCACCAAGCTCGCACTACTCTCACTAAAAAAAAAACAAAAAACAGAGAAACTTAATTTAACTGTGCAGAAATTGGTGTTAGTGGCATACTTGCATCTATTTTTATCACTGAATTTGGGTCAAACTGCTGAATTTAAGCAGCCACTTTTAATTATCATTTACTGGTTATTCATACTGGTCTGCCCTACAGCCACAAATTCAAAAGACAATCTCATCACAATGCAATTTAATCTGTCACACAGAATATATTTTGAATGATAGGGAAAAAAATAAATGATGACAGGCTGTCTTTTGGAGTACGGAAATAACTCTTTTTGAGTTATTTAGAAAGATCTGAGTCAACAAAAACAGATTTGCAGAATTAATTGTCTATAAAGTAGCTCAATGGCTGGATGGTAGAACTACAACAATTACTTTATTAATCTGTAGTTGTCAACTATCAAATTAATCACCAACCAATATAATAATCTAATAATCAGTGTCAGTAAGAAAAAAACAGATGATTCCAGCTTCTGAAATGCAACTATGTTGTGTTTTCTTTACTCCTCTATGAAAGCAAACAGAATATCTTTGTGTTGTGGACAAAGAAAGACATTTGAGGACTTCATCTTGGGCTAAGGGAAACACCAATGGACATTTTTCAAGCAAAAATGGTCATTAAGGCCAATATTACTACCAAAATTAATGATTCTGTGCCCCTCTATCACCACCTTTGTACTTCCCACATGAGTTTTATAATGTTAACATTATTACAATGCTATCTTTTTCTGTTATTGTCTTTTTTTTTAGATCCCTTAAAGCTTCTCTGTAAAATACTGACAATGACAAGGTAACGCCGATTTTTATGGTAAAATTAAAAGAGCAAACTTGCTCCTTTCAATTATGTTTACCAGGATGTTAGTAATGCACACAAATTTGCGTATTAACTTGGGCTGTACCGAATGTCTTTTTTATTTTTTAATTCAAAGCTTCCAATGAGGTTTTCGAATGCAGCTCTAAATGTCAGTCATCATACTATTTCATGATGTCACTAAATAATCCTCTGACAAAATCCTCATTCCAAATAAGGCAAATAATCTGATCAAATTGGGTTTAAAAAAAAAATCAACTTTCTTGTGAATATGTGTAATTTATGGTGCTGTTAGATTGCTGCTACAATGCCCCATTAATGCTGTAAAGGTGTGTGCCTCTCTTTGGGTAATGCAAACAGGCTTTTTGACTGAAATGAAAATGTTGTTTTTGAAAGTCTAAACACTAACAAATATAAGTACTGAAGCTGAATATTTCATTAGATTTTTTTTTTTTTTAAAAAGGCCATACAGCATTGAATATTGAGTTAGAATATGAATATGAATAAAAATGTTATGAATGAAGCCGAAGCTTCAAACTATTCGGTACAGACATTGTATAAATTTTATCCATTCAAGTAATTAACAAAAATATCGATGGTGCGTTATATTATGTATAAAGCTAAGATGACCAATATGTTGTGCACCACAACTTGAGGATATCACAGGTTGGTCTTAGTTTTGTGCTCCCCTGCAGCAGCTTTCTGACAGTACCTCATGTTCACAAATACTGAATTTTTAAATTAAGACGCATGTCTCTTTAAAAATGCATTTCCCACAGTTCCAGCTACTTGGAGGAAGGACCTAGCTAAGGAATACTTCCTGTATGAACACATACTCAACAATTGTCTCATACAGTTACAGCATAACTAGAGGTTGATCGGATTGTACACTGTGGATCATTGTAGACATTTTGTAAATAGAAGTAATGAGAAGCACATATTAGGTATGCAGATGTGCCCTTATCCCCTACATTTTGAGTTATGGAACCACTTATCTAAAACGAATAAGAGGAAGTTCATTTTAATTCACTTTAAGAGGCCAGACTGCATACTTTAGCAGCCAAAAAAATATACCCAACAGCAATAATTTAGACTGAGATATTAGCCTGAGTCTACAGTTATAAATTAAGCAATTCCAAATCAAAGCACAACAGTGCTACTACATATAGTGCGCAGGGGAAACACAAACTACAGTGAGTACAATAAATTATAACAATAGGATTTGTTATTGATCCCTCCCTGCAAATGAATTCTGCCTCTGTGCGGAGAGGGCAAAGGTCAGGGAGAGCCACAAATGAGAGATAGAAGGAGGAAGCCCTACAGGACTGTGCATCTGCAGCCTTTAAGTTCACAGCTATAGGTGCTCTCCAGGATAAACAAACAGACCTTAACACCCAAAGCTACTAAGCTGCATTTTGAGCTCTAACGTAAACAGATCCCCTTACGAGCATTCAAATCACTCAAGTAATGTGTATCCGCATCCTCTTTCCCTGGCAAACACAACTGAGATGCAGTGGAAAGTTACTGGCGCAGTAAAGGAGCGAGGGTCCCAGCTGAATCACAATGGCTGTATTATGAGACCCACGCTACTGTAGATGCCATTTGCTGGACACTTGTTATTGTGCTGCAAGACTTGTGGCTACTGTCATTAAGCATCAGCTTGCAGTACTCCTGGTCACTTCTGTTTTCTAAGATGATGGCAACCCTTTGAAACCTGGATCAATATCAGTTTTCTTGTGCTCCGTTCAGATGCCTTTCAGAAGCTATTTGACCCTTTGAAACCTGAGCTAATTGGTTTTTATTTCTGCTGAAAACACCAGGAAGAAAGGCTGCTTGGCGAGAAATTTCCCAAAAATTGCAAGCAATTAGGAAAAAGTCACAAGAAAATTGCCAAAAAATGAGTGGATTAATAGAAAATTATCAAAAAGATAGGGAAAATGTTCAGATGGTTATATTTATAATAATAATGATTTTAGATTTAATAATAAAATAAATGCATTCATATCTTTTGCATTGTCTTTTCCATTTTCTTGCTTGTTTTTGACTAATCACTTTCTCAGGTTTGGGTTGGAGCTTTATTTTTTTGCTAATTTCTTTGGCCACATCTTGTTAAGTTGCTCGTTGCCTTCTCCCCATGTTACAGTATGAAATTAACCAATTTGTTTAAGTTTTAAAGGGGTAAGTGCTGGGCAGGATGTAGCTAAAGGGGTGTCCCAGTCTGGATGGGTGCTAGGTTTGCTGGGTCAGGTGTAACCTCCATTAGTGTCGTTTTAGTAAGATAGGTGCAGTCTACAGACACTCGTTTGATTAAAATAAATGTCTGTGAAAGTCATATGTTTAACTTAAAGATATGGAGATGACAGTAGACTTCATGTTTGTTGAGATAAATTACATTTAAATTGTTTGTTTTTTTTCTGAAGACTTCTTTAAAAAAAAAAAAAACTCTCATGGCCCCCGGGGTTTCCGTGACCCTGTTGGGGCACCATTAATCACAGCTTTAGCTAGCAAGTTACTGTCCTGTACTTCCAGAAAGCTACCGGCCGGCCTTCTTTCGCTTACAAGGAAATAACAGTGATTTTCAAACATTCCCAACACACACAACGAAGTGAAATTGTCTTAACATACCCTCCGAGCGGGTACGAAGATCGGACATCGTTCTCTGGACGGGCGGCATCTCTCCACGCAGAGCCGGGCAACGGCACCTGTCAAGCGGCCGCGGCTGTTAGTTCTGCTCCCTGTGGCTGCTGCGGCTCCTTCTCAACCGTCAAACAATTCTTTAAAAAAAACGGCTAAAATTCAAGAAACCTCTCTCATGCGGACAGCACAGCTTCGTGTTTACGGCTAGTGAGAGATACAGACGAGGTGTAAACAACATTCATGTCCTGGTGGTGACAGAACCGTGCCCAGGAGCTCACGGCTTCATGGATCCCCCAGCATCCCGGTTCACACGGCGGATTGTAGAGCCGATAGACGCCGTCGGTATAGTAGGACTGGACACGGACTTACCATAAACTGACGTGAGGGGCACGGTGCCGCTTCACATTATGGACCGTACCACTTTGAACCGCAGCGGGAGGGGGTGCCTGAACACAATAACTCTCGTTTCACCGCGGCAAGGAAATATAAGACATGAAAAAAATATTTTTACGAGTATGTAAAAAATAGAAAGTGATGTGTTTTAATCAGCAGGGCCAGTTATGTTCAAGACACCAATACATTTTTAAAATAAGACCACAAATTGTTAGTTGGTGTGGGCGCCTCCCCCCTCTGCAGTAGATGTTGTTCACAGCTTGAAGACATAACAATAGTACACTGGGTGGGAGTTGACTTACCTCAATTCTAGTCTTGTTTTTGTATAAATATTTATAAATGTTTTAATAATTATTGCGATGTCAGCAAATTATAACCTCCAACACTTGACAATGACAACTTGACAGCTACAATGAACTAGTATATATTAATATATGCTCAAACATTAAAATGTGATACATTACAAATATACTGTAGGATGAACATTGCTCAAGAGGGAAAAGGGTTAAATGGGACAGTTACACTTAATTATTTTTATCTTCAAATGTATACATTTTCATTTCTAAAAATCAACACTGGTCTCGTCATACACTAATAAATGAAAAAGAAATGTCTATGATGTGAATCTATTTCTCATGTAACAATGTTTATCAGAGGGGCATATGGTCGCTTGTTGTTTAGTTTTTCTGAAGACTGCTGAAGGGGGGACCTTACAGATGGTTTTTAATGTTTTATAAAAAGCTATGTAACACTCTGTTTTTGCCTTTATTAACCAGGAACCACCACCAAAGACAACTTCAATAAGGGACCAGTCTAACATTTTGGAAAATACTCTTGTTTAATACAGTGGCAAGTTCAGATTTTTTGAACAGGGGGTAGTCCCAAGTGGGTAACTGACTTGTGCACAGGTGGCATTTGGTAAGTAGCATTAATTTACCATTTCTGTCTCCACTACTCATAAATTAATTCCTAAAATTGCAATACCTTACAAAAAGACATACCAATCACAACACAACAGGATGGAACCATAAATATGTCATATAAAAACATATGTAATACTTTACTCTTTAAGTACTCAAAAAAGAAATTGTATCTCCAAAAGTACATACAATAGAAAACTGCACAGTCATTAATACATTCACAGTATAAAGTACCAATGAAAAAAAAACAAAAAAGCCTGTAATGTCCAGCCTTTGACCAGGCAGATAATCATCATTTATGGTAATAGGGTGGCATCTCAGGGCGGCCATTTGGATTTCAGCAGACAGACTACTCCGTGTAGACTCTCCTGATTTAACATCACAACAATGAGAGTCTGACAAGAAGATCAATATCAGTTATCATCCTACAGCTTTGTGTGAGACATACAGAGACTGGACATGTTCACCACCTCTACTAGTCATCAAAGATGGAAAATAATGCACGCAGTCTCTGAGCCACCCTTTCATTAATACATCCAATAATTACATCGCTTTTATTCATAGTGGAACTACAAAAATGTCCATTTCCAGCAACCTCACACGGAGCACTGCACTATTTTACGATTCCGCACTGGGACTAACAGAGCAACATGTGATGTGTAAGCACAAAAGGGGCTCAGTGTCATCGTCATGGACACTTTGACAGGTCATGCGGCTGCAGACACCAACGTCATCTGATGCAGTCAAGAAGACTGTAACATTACACAGCAATTTCTCTCCACACTAGTTTCACTCCACATAGTCTGATAACATTCAGGGGTGATTTTGAATGTTGAATATGTCAGAAATAACGTCACCTTTTTATTAAGGACCCCTTTTTTGTAGACTAATGACTCAGATGATCCATTCTGTCAATAAACAGGGAAAACTAATCTCACAAACATGTCAGAAATAAAATCCTGGACAACTACTGACCACAACAATGGAATCAGGCAGTTGTAACTAGACACTATATCAGTCACTATGTTATTATGTGATTGCTGTCCAGAGATAAGCTCAGCAGAAGATCTATTCCAGGGCTACTTACTCTACCTTACAGTCTCTGTTATATTCCTCATCAGTATGCACTCTCCTGTCATGAATTTCCTCTAATGTGGACCATCAGTTACCAAAAATAGGACACATTTAAACGCATTTATTCATGCAAACACAAAGAAGAAAGCAGCAGCAATGCCGTCTCTGCTGCAACTGTCTGGCTGTACAGTAAATCAAAGTGTGCTCTCATTCTCACTGCAGTTGAAATGCAAATCACACCGGAGACAGCATTTGTACAGCAGCAGCACCGCTGCAGTTGCTTGAGAGAACTGCAGTGTTACAGACATACAACAGTTTTCTGATGTGCATATTGCTCTGGCTGTATTTTCATAATGCTAATTGAAATTCCTTTGTTAATGCTGCCAGACTGCCTGCACAATTTCATGTCATATGACACTTTATGTTAGAAGTGGTTTAGGCAACTATTTTGAACCATATTCTCTTTAAAATCAAAATGTATTTGCTGTTGTGGGATTAAAGGAAAACAGGATTATGCATCGGAAACAAAACAGTCTGTAGACTTTGTGTATGAGCACTGCAGTAGACGCATGGAGGCATGTCTATGTTCACATTCACTAACTTGAGATTTAAGTATGTCCAAAACAATAATAAAAATATGCTTTTCCTGCTTTTGAAATACTAAATGCAACAGTAAATTCTATTCTCAACAGCCAGAAAAAGCCCAAACAACAACACAGAGAGATCATGTTACACAGAGACTCAAGATTCACCATATCCAAAAATAAGAAATGAACACCTGAA
Source organism: Plectropomus leopardus (assembly GCF_008729295.1). Classification (NCBI taxonomy): domain Eukaryota; kingdom Metazoa; phylum Chordata; class Actinopteri; order Perciformes; family Serranidae; genus Plectropomus; species Plectropomus leopardus. The sequence continues at coordinate 25,423,966 of NC_056471.1, forward strand.
CATGAACGCCTCCTCCTGTGCCTGCTAGAGACACATCTCTCCCAAAGATTTCCTTTCTTTCCCCCCACTCCACCTAATTCAACATCAGCTTGCCACCACGGGGATTTGGCTCATGTAGCTCCCACGGTTGCTAAGCAACAGTGACAAGAAGCCTGCCTCTTCGATTGTGTGTGTGTGTGTGTGTGTGTATGTGCTGTTTTTCGTGTTTTACCGCAGATCTAGTCCAAACAATGACTCATTCAACCAGCCATAACAATTTCTACCACTGTCAGAATCTGTCAATTACAAACAGCGTGAGTGTTTTTATCAGTTTATGTTTTATCATTATCAGAGTAACCTAAAATGATTTCACTGATACTCCCTCTGAACACCTTTGTTCTTTGATACGCTATTGCAGTGTAAATAGAAATGCTGGCAGGCTGTGACTGAAATGTAAATAAAGGATCCAGCACAAAATATGTGCTTTGTAATCGTGTCCTTTTAATTATTTTTTTGTCCACAGCGCAAATAAGCTGTTGGCAGTCAAAATGTTGGCATTATACGTTTCTGCAAACCATGAACACATTACATTTGCACATTTCATACCTATCATATCATTTTTTTCTAAAGAGATGACAAAAAATCAAATTAGTCGTGTTTTAGCGAGGCATTGAGTTTCTGTCTGCTTTTTAGGCTCCAAATGTGGGTGTTTTGGGGATAGTATCAACTAAAGTGCATCTGCTTCTTGCACAAAATTTCAATTCTAATGCTGTACTGTGATGTCCATATCAAATAAAATAATACATATATTTTGCACAATCATTCATCTCACAGATGGGGTACATTTCAATATCTAATAGGATTCAGCTGAATACGTGGATGAAGCTAGTATCTGTTATTACTTTTTACGAGTAAGAAAAAACGACTATCACCAATGTAAAATGCGTAAATATCTGTACTTGTGATGAAGGAAAATCCTCATTTCGGTAGCTTTGTTTGATCTCTTTACTTTTGTGATATAAATAATAATCTAAAACTCAACCCTGAGGTGGCTCTGTTTTCTAATAAATATCAAAAAAGCATCATCCAGCCTTAAAAATAACCTCTGGTCAGGTCCCACACATGTAAACCACACCTACTTTCAGAATAAACTCTGCCAATCGTAAAAGTAAAAGTACAGATTCAGATACAGATCTTTTGGTTATGTGGAAAAGATATGGAGACAGATAACAGTGTCCTCATTAATCTCTAACATTCAATTTAATTTAATTGGTAATTTGCTAGCAAAAATGCAGAGACAAGGAGTGAGATGTGTCTCCACATTACTTTGAAATTTCATGATCAAAAGGGCTCAGTGAAGTGAAGTCTGGCTCATAACTTCGATCAATCAGATGTGCCTGAAAAAAAACAATAATGAGCATGATCCTCGAATCTCTTCTGAGCTGCAAACATCCCGACCTTAAAAATCCTCCGGCTCACCTTCTCTACATCAATGATGAGTTTGCGGCGTCCTTCAGAGATTGCAAACAAAAGTCTGAGTGAATAACCAGTCTATAAATGATGATGTTGGTAAGCTTCTGTGTGGGAGTCCTTTGCCTCTGCAGGAAAATACTCTGAGCCACTTTGCTGCTGTTAAGAGAGGAAAGAAGTAATTCAGCTTAAACCCTGCAACAGCTTTACTGGATCCATCCCAGATGCTTTTAAAAGGCTATCCAGTTGACTGTAGAGGAGGAAGTAGCAGTTATTTTCCTTACTGATATCTTTTCCATGGCACTGAAAACGGCTATTGTGAAACCTTTCCCATGCAACCTCAATGCTTCAGTGCTTATCAAATTTAATAATAATTTGAAATAGTTCTTTTTTAAAAGTACAATCATTAGAAAAACAGTTTGATTCATGCATCCATTGTATTTTATGGACACATTTACCATTTAAAACCTGAGTAAACTGGCTGCATTTCTTTCAAAAACAACGAAAGAAGGCAATTGGCAATGTAAAAAAGAAAGGACCCAAAAAAACAAAAAGAAATTAGTATTTTTAAAAAGATTAAATAAAAGGTACAAAGAATTACCAGACAATTACTGTAAAATGATAAATAAATAATAAAGACAGAGAAAGTTAAAAAAAAAAAAAAAACAATCATGCAGGAAAAGTGCTTTAAAAATTTTAATTTTGTAACATAATTTTAAACACCAGTATGTAATTATGATAATTATAAATAGAGATTTTCCCTAGCTTTTTAAAAAATAATTGTCTAAATCTACTAATTCTGTAGACAGTTCACAACATCTGTGGCTTTGAAATTTGGTTTGTGAATCTTTACCCTGAGGATTTATCTACATCTCCTCAGGATGCATTTATCCTGCTCTGGGTTGAATAATTGCGTTATTGATTTTATCATTAATCATTACATCTCTACAGACTGATTAAACCCGGCTGGTGGATGCAGGCGTCCGGCCTGCAGCTGAATCCTTCACTCCTTGCCTTCAGCTCTTGAGGGAACATTGGGCAGCGTGACATTTAGCTGTAACTGAATTGCACTCTGCCCCCTTGTGGATATTAATCCGTAGTCAGGGAGGTGGCTTGATGGCCAGCTAATCACAAATAGTGAGTCACTGCGAAAGTCATTTTCCCCAAAACCCTGTTCACAACAGTTGATTAATGTGTGCAGATCTTGTCAGACCGGCATATTTCACAGTCTGTAAGAGGCAGGAGTTGAATTAAACTTCTCTAAAACCACAGATGTGGAAATCTGTGAGATTCTGCCTGATTACAACAGCTCAAAAATTGTCACATTATGAAGTTAACATACAAATCATGCCAGCGATCTATGAATGCATCTGTTTATTCAATCTGCACAAAATTAAAACCATTTATCAACCTGCACTGTTTGACTTCCTCCACTGAGTCACAGCTGAGCCGGTGAACGGCAGCAAAATTAAAGAGCGTTAAAGTATTAATCTTTTCAAATTGCTTTTTTAATAGCAGTCGAGGTGGCTGGCGAGGCTACATTAGCACTACTGATGAGGGGGGCTGAGAGATAAGCTCTTCAGGTTGAACTGACTATCACTATCTCAGTGGTCTCTTGTCTAAAATGTGCTAAAACGAGATAAAATGGCTGCTTGACTCAACATGGCGTGGGTGTGTTTCACTCAACTCTAGATAAGCATGTGCCGTCCCGTCATTACAGGACAGCATGACGAGCTTGTTTTCACGTGTGTTTTCTGTCTTAATTTCCCCACTGTAGAGTCAATATATCCACATGACATCTTTATTTTCTGGAATATAACAGCTGAAGGGGTTTTAACTGACACTGAAAGTTATAACGTATGAGGGAGGGATGATTGAAAAACTGCTCCTCCATGATATTAAAAAAACTAATTTAAATGAAAATGACATGTAAAGACCATGACTGATTTATTCCAATTATAAGAAAAGTATGTTCAACTGGCAGGCAAAGTAACATAAGCAGCTTTATTCAGACACTGACTGCCAAATTCACAATGTAGGATCTCTAATCCACCCAGCACCACAACTGTAGATTAAAATATCATATACCATTTAATGAAATTTTAATTTTGAGCATTTCATGAACAAAATATATCATTCATCTTCATCATTTCTCTCACATTTTTACTCTTTGTAAGCAGAAACAGTATCAATCATGTCACACTAAAACTCCCCACAGAAACACAAATTGATTTGTGGTTCTTAAACCAGCATGATCCCCTGCACTTAACAATGGCCAACCTATATTCATGAACACTAATGTAAAAATTTGGTGTTCGATAAAAAGGAAAAGAAATATTTCAACCAAATACCTTGATGTATTTGAAATTCAGAGTATTGATATAAAGACAAACCTCCATTTGATATAATGGAGTAATGGTGTCCATTAGAGCGCCTGTTTTCTATTTTGTGGTAGTCTGACCGCAAGAGCTCTTAAATGCATCTCTACCACGGCTTGTACCACAGACTGTCGATAAAAATGGATAATGCGTCTGCACTTCCTCCCGCTGTACAAACATGAAGCCAAAATATCACGAATACAGCTGCTGCCATCTTGCACTGGTGACGTCATTCAGAGCCAGAGTCCATGCAGCAGCCATCTCCACGAAATCAAGTTCCCGCCCATACACTCATCTGACTATTGAACACAAGCACACTGATTGGAGCACAGAGCTGTCAATCATGTCCTCAAATTCCATTTTAATAGCATTTAATAACTAATTAAAACCAAACAAAAAAATGAACATGTGACCAAACATTGAGGTCATAAGAACTACCTAAAAATGACAGAAACTATGTTTGGGAGAAATTTAATTGACGTGTACTTTCAGTTTTTAGTTTGGCACATGTCCCATTCACTAACATGGAGAGGCGGGCTCTGTACTGCAGCCAGACAACAGGGGGCGATGCAGATGTTTTGGCTTCACTTTTTGGGAACTTTCATGTCGTCCATTTTTACATTCAGTCAATGCTTCAGTGGTTATAACGCCCACCTTCCAACCCCCTACGTCACGTCACTCCATTAGCTCTGTCAGCATCAATTTGTGCTGTTAGCACAGTTAGCTGCTAGCTGCTGGCTCAGCCACCTTCATGTTGAGAGTCATGTGCACACAATCCCAGCTCAGACTCTGAATCACAGATATACTCTTATGTGTTTCCTTCAGCTCTTTTTACTCAAGGTCCGCTTACTTGCATGAAAAAATATGTTTTTTTCAACACTAAAAATATGACTTTTCGAGGAGTTTTGACTAGCAATCAATAACAAATAAAACTTAACATCAAGAGTGATTGAGTCTTTATATCATTTAACATTTGTGACTAAATAAACAACAATCATGGTAAAAGTATCCTTTTTTAAAATCCTTGTTTATTAACTCTAAAAAAGCTCAGCTTTTCTGCTTCATCTGTTCATTTTACTGAGATGATATTCTGTGATTTCATGTAACACAATTTAAATTGAATTGAATTGAATTGAATTGAATTGAATTGAATTGAATTGAACTGAATTGAATTAAATTGTATTGAATCATCACGACTGTGTGCAGGGGGTTTAATCAGATTTTGATTTCACAATAATCTACTTATCTGGTAGTAATGTGCCAAGAAAAACAGAAATGCACAGGCAAACGCAGCGACGAAGAGGGCTGCTTTTAAGTATACACGGATTCAAACAATCCATGGTTAAAATGCACTCAATATGTTAATTAGACCCAGGGATACACACAAAGCGTTCTGGTGAGTAACTCCAAATGTAAACAGAAAATTTGTTTGTTTATGATAAAACTCCACTGAGCACCTTTAACTGACAGTTACCTGCAAACACCGTGAGCAAACAACCAAAACAACTATCACTGGTTTTGATTCAAGTGTTGCTAAATCCCACAGAAATTCATCAAATCGCCTCTTTATGACTGAGCCTTACCAACCACAGACCAGAAGAGCCCAGATCAAGCAGCACAGACAGAAATCTCTCCTGTGAAATAACGGAAACTTGGACAGAAAAATGTGTGCTCATGAAGGACCCCCATCATTCACTATGAGAGGATGATTGAGAAAATTACGTTTTCAGGGCTTTTGAAGACGGGAGTCGAGGACTGTTGAACATCATTACATTTAAAAGAAGAAAAAAAAACAGCTCAGTAACATTAAGTCTAGATTTGAGAAAATAAAACTTATTAAGCCACCCTCGGCTCCTCAGGCTGTAATTTAAAAGTCTAGACACCCTAATGGCATCTAGGATCCACTATTAGCAGCAATAATATACATCAAGCCTTTACAGGCCATATTTTAATAGCTGTTGTGATGTCCTTATAATAAAAGGCAGCTTAAAGGAGAGTTAGGGTCACTTTGGATCAATAAGACTTGGAACCAGAGCCAGACTCGTAATACCACTAAATCTTTGACACATTAGACTCTCCCAGATGGATTTTCTCTCATGATCAGCACAATGTGACATGTACAGGTGATGACATACTGTGTGTGTTTATAGTGTATGTGCGTGTGTGTGTGTAGCTCTTACCTCAGGGGCCAAACTGCAGCACTCAAACAGAGTGGTGCTGTCACCACTATAAGCTGACGTGTCACATCTCCAGGGAGCTGCTTCATCACCTGTGACACAAAAAACTGGCTGAGGCGTCTCTGCGGACACGCTGCTGTATTGTGTCACTGTGACATATTATATGGTCTGGTCCTCTTCTGCTCTGTGAGGACGCCCAGTGAGCACCTGCACCACCACTCTGTGTGAAACACAGTAAGCAGTCAGGGAATAAACACTTACATCACACATCCATGTGTTTGGAGCAAGTCACAATTTTACTGTATCTTATTACTTTACCTTACTGTAGCAGACAATAATAAAAGTCATGCAGTATAAACTAATAATATGATACTTTGTTACTGACATGTAGGCTATATAGGCGTATATTTTCTTATTTGGAGAGATGCTAAAATCCATTATGTTATACAAGTAAATTTGCTTGTTAATGCATCTTATTTTAAGATCAAATTTAAATTTAATAGTCATTTCATCTGAAACAAATTCCAGTAACACATATTAATTGGTCAAAAATGTAATAAAACATTGATGCAGCAAGTCAAAAAGAATAAATCATTTAAAATGTTGCCTATCTTGTGTGGAGGTGCAATAAAAAATGTTTAAGTAAAATGCATATTGAAGAATAAAAAGGAATGAGATACAGCGTGTCCCTAAGGTAAATAGTATCAATTGTCTAAAAAAATTAATATGTTAAAAAAAATGAAGTTAATCCTTCAGTTAGCCTACTAAAAATAAGCTATTTCAGTCTAAACCAAAAAGACAGACCAACCGACAGACAGTATTTGTGTTAACTAAAATGTGTGTTCAATAGGTGTCTTGTTTCAGCAGTTGCACTTTTATCATTATTCACTGTATGTTTTAAATTACTATACCTTCATGTTGCAAACGACTTTAAAACCGTGAATCATGAAAAGTAGCTGTTGTTCCCTCAAAAGCATTTGCTGTCATCTTATCCTGAGAGGAGAAATGTCTGTATGTTTGATTAAAGCACACAAAGTCAGGCCATTAAAAGTCTTCTGTCAAAGCTTTGGTGAAAACTGTGTAAAGTTTGATAAATAATTCACAGACAACTATCATTTTACTTGAGATAAGCTTGCTGGGTTGCCATGGTAGAGATGCATGTATTATTTACTCTCAGTGTGACTGTAAGGCAGCTTACAGGCTCTCAGTCGTTTTTAGATCTGTCCAAACAGCGAGGATTAAACAAGGTAGTAATCCATGGGGGACACAGCAGAGTGTCTGAGCTGCGTGTCTACCTCTGAATGAGAAGCCAGGAGCTGTACTGCTGTGTTTTGGACCATGTAATGTGGCTTTGTAATGGAGGGGACGATGCTGACGGCGGGACAGGAGAAGCCACAGAAGCGGGTGAGGTTCCGCGTGGCTTCGGGGAACAGCGGCCGGGTGCTGAAGGAGATGTTCAAGGATGAGGGGCCTTCAGACTCCCTGGATTCAGACTGCACCAGCAGCTCTGACGCAGAGCGGGCCAGCACGCCCTCTACGAGTGGAGAAGGACACCTGTATGGATTCCTGGGCTCCGAGCTGGACGACAGCGAGCATGAGCCCGATGACCTGCTCGTGTACGCGGGGGCCACAAAGGACTGGATGTTCACCACCAAGAGGGTCAACATCCTCAGTAAAAACGGGACTGTGAGAGGGGTCAAACACAAAGTCAGCGCAGGTCAGACGCTGTTTGAGAACCTCCCCAATTCCAACAGTGTAAGTACATCAGATAAGGCTGTTTTTATTCTTAGGGACTGTTCGATATTTATGAGGGGGAGGGAGTGGTGCAGAAAGTTGGAGGTGTGTCAAATATTTTTTAAGCACTTGGGGGGGGTATGTTTTTTTATTTTCATAAAAAGTTAGATTTTGAGAATAAAGTTGGAATTTCGAGAAAAAAGTTGTGAGAAAAAAACTCAGAAATTTATGGCAATAAAGTTGAAATACAATGAGATTAAAGTTGTAATTTTTTTAGAAAAACAATGTAATATTACAACATTAAAATCATACATTTAAGAAAAAAAATATTATGAGATTAAACTCATAATTTTATGAGAAATGAAGTCATAAATTAAGGCTGGAGAGTTAGATAACAAGCCCCCCCGTCTATAATTTCTACTATTTATCGAATATTTTCAGCAGTTTATTGAAGAATTTTGGCCACGCATCAATCATTTATTTATACTTTGCCATTTTTCATATGATGATCTGAGACTTTATATCTAATAAAAGAGTTTAATCTCATGATATTATGACTTTTTTCTCGTGCATTTACACGTTTAATTTCATAATATTACAACTTTATTCCTATGAAATTCCTATGAAAACACTTGACCAAATCTGAGCATAAAATAGTGATATTATATCAAATTCTCTGTAACATTTCATTTAAAAATTGGCCAAAAAGAATCCATTTGCATGAATTATCCAGCATGCATGACTGCACGAAAAACCGAGGCTTTTTTCAACACCAGGATTTATACTTTGTATTTTGAAACATTAACGGGTGCGTTTTTAAAATCTACTAACAAGTTTATGGTGGTGGAAGGTGCATGCATTTTCTCCATGTCACTCAGAGAGGCTCAAGAAAAATCTGCTTCAGGGAGGGTCTAAAAACCTGACAAAAAACAACAAAGCCACACCCAATCGACCCCCCTCCTCTGATAAATAAAGAACAGTCCCTTAGTGTTTTCATACAATCTATATCCAACAACAGCTCACATCGATATCGTCTTCATCCTGATGTCTACTTACAGGAAGGAGCTACACGTAGGTGTACTGCTGGGATAAAAGCTCACAATAGAGGACAAGGTCACAGAGCAATTAAAGATTAATGATGCATTTCGTTAAGTGTTTCAAGAGAAACTAATCAGGTTAATGAATTCTCGGCACTTTCTAGTATCCCTGCAGGAACAAGTGTTTGTTATTCTGAGGTAACCCGCGACTGATGCAAAGGTGACGTAAAGGGTCACAACAAAGAGGCCGTTTCTCTGCATAGATAAAGCTTCTCATCACGGTTATCTTTCTGTCAGGGCGAAGTTTAAATGGTTATCACGATCTGATCTTATTCTGAAGGAACATGGTGTTTTATCGTCGTAAAAATCATGTTGCATTAACAACAATAATGTTTTAAAGCATGCCATAACTTACTCACTTGTTTGAGGTTGGTGCTCCATTATAATAATATGTTGCTTTACATATTAAAACAATATAGTATTTATGGTGTTTTGGTAAAGCTATGCAGACTTTGCACCAATACTTGTATTTTCATTTGCAACAGCATTCAATAAATGTAGATTTTAATGCACCACCTGCAACATCTTAATTAATTTTCAATTCTCTGCACAGTTTCAAAAGTCTGTTGAATTAAATGGTCACCAAAGGCTGCCTGGAATTAAGGATGAGCAAATTAACTGGTTTAAAAATTGTTGGAATATTTTGGAGAAAAAAATTTTTAAAGGTACGTAAATAATACATAACTTGTAAAATGGTTAACACATGCCGTACCATTTTCTAACAAAGCACCTTTTATAAATGGATTATAGGTGATAACCTCCTCACACACACTGAGAGGGGATTAGCTGCCATATTTGGGATGGCATTTGGTTGAATCCTCACTTCACCTTGACAAACTGTACATCATATATGAAAGGACAAAGCCTCTTATTTCTGTCTATGTTAAGCATTTAAAGATCCCAGGATGACTGAAACAAAAGTCACCCAACTGCAGAAAAAACATTCATGCTCTGCAAACCGCAGATACATTCATATTATTAATTTGAAGCTTTTTTTGATACATTGAAACTTTCTGTTCCTCAGCAACAGGCTGTAAGTTGTGGCACAAAAAAACACTTAGTTCTGGTTAGGGTGTAAAACACCCACATTTAATGGTGGAAATGCTGCGGTAGGTCAAAAAACAACCAATGATGTTACATACAAATGCAACATATTCAGGGTTCGCAGAAACTTACAATACGAACATTTTCTTCTGGCGACTGGGTTGTTATTTAGAATAGGACTGCATATATAAAAATCTTTTTCTCTTATTTCTTTTTTAAATTTTTACTGTTGGTGCTTAAAATCAAAAGAGCATATTTTTCGTCTTACTGGTTGCATTGTCTGTCAATCAAGATTGTTTTGGAGTGAGTTGCTGAGTGCTGGAGATGCACGCTTCCTTCTGCTCGATGATACTGTTGGCAGTTGTAGTTTGTTAGACAGAAAATAGTTTCTCCATAAAACTGCTCAAGGTCTGTGGATTATCTTTAGTGACCAGGTCATGACTTCTCAAAAGAGACATTGCTGTTGAGTTTTATATTTTTGGCACTTTGAGCTCCATATGCTCAGTAGCATCTAGTTCCATTATATTCAAGAGACGGCAGACATCTCTTCAGCCGATATCCCCAACATTCAGAAAAACAAGAGATTGATAAAAAACACTAAAGTTTAGAGCAAAAAAATGTATTCTCTATTTTGGGGTGAACTGTCCCTTTAAGATTTTGGTTCAGTCGACCAATTTAGACTTTTTGATGGTAAATGAAAAAAAAAAAAAGTGCTTAAAAGAGGTCAAGAACAGGAGCCATTTTATTCTGAATTTGTCATTTTCAGCCTGTGAACGAAAAGAAGGCTTTATTAAGCCGGCAGTGGAAATATTGTTAATGTTACTTTGTTAAGCATTAAAGCCATTATCCACAACTTATTACAGCAGAAAGGTGGAACCAAACATAGAAAATGTCAGAGAAAAATTCTGCTGTTAGTACTGATGCCATTAGCAACGCTCTTTGCTGTGAGAAGCTTTTCAGAGGCTGATATTAAAAGTGCAATACTGAAACGTTTCCTAATCTTGCTGCTGGGAGGTTTAATCTCTGCGTATAGTTAGTTTGAACCTTCTGGGTAAAAATAACTTTCACTTCCTCTAGACGGAGTTATCCCTTGAATTTGGGCGGATTGTGATCTACACGACGAGCTTCCGCGTGGTGAGGACGACGTTTGAACGCTGCGAGCTGGTCCGCAAGATCTTCCAGAACCACAGGGTGAAATTTGTGGAGAAGAACATCGCCCTGGACAGCGAGTATGGGAAGGAGTTGGAGGAGCGGTGCAAACGTGTGGGAGAACCTCCGTCGTTACCAGTCGTGTTCATTGACGGACATTACCTTGGGGTCAGTTCATGTCATCACTCCTTTCTAATGATATCTGAAGTCAAAATGTTGGAGTGTATTAGCTCATTGAAAAATGAGCAAATTGGCTTAAGGTTATATATATTTATATATTACATATACAGAGGCTTAGTCCTTGTTGCAGTGGCTACAGGTTTGATTCCAGCCTTGGCCCTTTGCTGTGTGTTATCCCTTCCCTGACCCCCTTTCTCACTTAAACTGTCCTATCAAATAACTTTAAAAAAAAAATTAGTTAGGAAAAAATTAGTAAGAAATTGGTAAAAAAAAAAAAAAAAAAAATTAAAAACAGAAAGAAAAAGAAAAGAAATTTGTAAAAAAAAAAAAAAAAATAAAGAATAAAAAAAAAGGAAATAAAAAAAATTTTAAAAAAAGAAAGAAAAAGAAAAAAAAGTGCACAAAAATTCTAATTATTTTGTAGCATGATTGTAATTATGATAATTACTGTTGTTTTTCCCTATCTTTTTCCTTTTTCCCCTAGACACATTCCCCTGCTAAAAAAAAATGTTTTCTTATTTATTTCTTGCAATATATAAAACATTTATTACCAATGTGCTCATTGCCTTTTTTTCCATGTCTATAAAAGAAATCACACCAATTAGCTCAAAGGTATCTGAAAACAGCACAAGGACAGTTATGCAGCTTCAGTTTTCAAAGGGTTGAATACTTTATTATGTTTTGCAGGGTGCTGAGAAAATCCTCGGCATGAATGAATCAGGAGAGCTTCAAGATCTTCTGACAAAAATCGAGGTTTGTTTTCAGTTGTTTGCTTTGGAAATCACATTCTGAATGACTGACCGTCAAATAGATGATTTTCCTGTGAATGATGTTGAGTCAACCACTTGATCTGACACACGTTTAATCTTTCATGTGTTTCATGTGCAGCACATATCATATTTAAGCACGAGGTAATTATAAAGTCATAATAAATTAACGCTTTGTGTTTGCCCAAAGTCACTCAGATGAACAGGGTGCTAACAGGAGCAGTCACTTCCCCTCACACCAGTTGTGTCATCAATAAAACATGAGCAAACTGCAATGTAAAAGATGCATGCACATCAATAAGTGACCATCAATAATGGAGGGTGTGCTATTGATTCTGCCTCCAACACATTTGTCCAACACACCGACGCAGAGCGAATCGCTCTCTGGCACAAACCGAGATCGTGTAAACTATTTCTGTTTCTCACTGAGCTGCAGAAACGCCTGTCACAAACACGCACTGGCCTTTTCTCAGGCCTCGCTTGTAATTTGGACCCAACAAGAGTCTTCATGAGCGAATACAAAGCAGTGTTATGACATTTAAGTCATGCATTCCAGTCACTGCGGGCTATTAAAAAGAGTATGCAGCTCCTGAAAGGTCATGCATACACTAATCAGTCCAGAACTGGCCTGCAACATGACTTTACTGTGTGTTCATATCTGATGAACTAGGCAACAACCAAATTTCAAACTTTCAAGTCCGGGGGAATATTGAGAAATGACGACAGGGCCAAAACCAAGCAGCTCAAGTCGGGCCCAATCGGGTTCAGGCAGAGAGTCCCAGCTCTAACTCATAGATATTGATGCTGTAAGAAATTCCCAATATTTTCCACTTGGAATTACAACTCTGAATCAGAAGTCAACGGTGACTCCCACGAGGTTACTTCTAATTATGGTCAGAATGATATGCAGTAAATCTGGCATATATGTCAGACTGTGTAGTGCATGCTATATGCAGCTATACAGGGTATACCAACCTCTTTTGCTGACTGTATACCCAGCTATCTGCCAAAAAGCCATTGGAATATAGAGGAGAGTACATCCACTTCTTTCTTGGTAACTGTCCCGTCTACTTATAGTACACCCACCTCATCAACTACCACTAAACCTCTGGCAGTGACTCTCTGGAGTCTCCACTGCACCCGGCCAAGAAATAGTCTGGCACATTACTTGTAAAACCAAAATTTGTCATTTTTACAATTCTTTTTTGGTACGGCTGGAACAAATGAGATAAAACGTGTTAGTCAGATTTAGATGAGCTGGTAGGTGGATTTTTCTTCTCTGCTGTCATAACAGTGAGTAGTTTTGATCCTCTCGCCTAACTCTCAACAAAAAAAGCAAATATTTCTCCAAAATGTTAGATTATTCCTTTAAAGTTTAAAATTGTGTATTTGTACCAAATTCATCTTATTTAAAAGGGACAGTTCACCCCAAAATTTAAAAAAATATTTTTTTTTTCAGAGCCTGGGAGATGACATGGATGGTTTTGTTGTTGTTGTTGTTGTTGTATGACCACTATGGATGAAATCAAATCATAGTAAGGCAGAGTCAAATTTTCAGTAAGAAGATGGGAGCTGTAATCACTTTTTGGCAGGTTGAAAAAGTACATTGTATGTGTTGCATTGTTGTAGCAGTAATTCGCATTTGAGTTTTAATAAAACATCTTTGATGCTTTTTTAAAAACACACATCACCTCCCAGGCTCCTTGATATGAGCAGTTTCATGTAGCAACTACTTTATTTCTACTGAACTTCACTTGCAAACCGTATCACCATGTGGCCGGAAGTGTGCGTCTGCAGCTACCTCACTCTGACGTCACTGCACCGCCTTCACAGCGCGTTGTCTCGTGCAAAGCTACGAAAGCTACACAGCTAGTGAATATCCCGGAAGTCCTCCAATAAACAGATAAGACTTACCTTTTCTGTGTTTTACTATTGTAAGTATTGGTAGCGTGTTAAAAAGAAAAATAATCTCCGAGGCAGAAGCGTATTAGAAAACATTTAAAAACACCGTGAATTTAGTTGTTGTTTTTTTTGTCTGTTTGTTCTCAAATGAAGAAGCCAAAAACAACAGTGAAACACGCAGATAGGCCGAGAAAGCAGAGCGGTGAGAGCACTCACTCTGTCGCTATTTCTAAAATTAAAAAATAAAAAAACATTAAAAAAAACAGCACAGAGCGCTCACTCTGATCCTGTTTTCAAAACCCAATAGAGAGTACACTTGCTTACTTTTTAACCCATTTTTAGTTGACTTATTTCACTTTTTCAATTACTAACTTATTTAAATTATTCACTTAACTTTAAAGACAGCAAAACTACTGAGTTAGCTATGTTACAGCTCAGCCGAGGAGGGCGCCATTAGTGTTTATGTCTCATGCTGTCAAGAGCACGAGCCTCTCGTCCACGAGTAGATGCACGCTTCTCTCTGTGCGTTCATACTTTTGGTGGGAGGAGTTCAGAGAGAAAATAGTTCCTACATAAAACTTTTCCCAACAAGGTCTGTTTGTTTTGTTTTGTTTTGTTTTGTTTTGTTTTGTTTTGTTTTGTTTTGTTTTTTGTTTTGTTTTGTTTTGCCTATTTATTTTTGGAACCACAAGCCCAGTGCCATCTAGTTCCACTATTTTCAAGAGAAAGCAGACAACCGATATCTCAGCACCTCACATCAAAATAAACTAGACTGATACATTTCATTTTTTATTTGTTAGCTCCCCTTGCACAATGCACAACAATCAGAATTAGATTCAAAACAAATCTAATACACATTACACGACTGAAAAGGAGCAGGGAAATGAAAATAAAATCTTATTTTACCTGCATCTTTCTCAAAACATACATATACCAAGGAAACAGATGGCCTGTCAATTACAGGACCCCCACAGGCAAATTAAATGTAATACTTTTAAAGACTTTTTAAATGTCACTTGGTATAATATTTAAGACCAATTTTATGATAACCAAAACTGAAAAAAAAGAAAAAGAAATAACACATGAGCCATGAACCAACCTTTCACATAGAGTTGAGAAGAATTTTGACCAAAAATGTATTTTGACATGAAACATTACATTTTTGGTCCAGTAAAAACATTGGATGTGGTTAGAATTGGGAAATATCTAGCATTTATGGGTGAGTTTTATCACTGATTTTGAGTGTCTCATTCTGTATGTGGGATTATTCCACTACTTTAACACCCATCATGAAAAGTGGTTTCATGAAATTATCATTATTAAAAAATAAAAGATTTTACCAATTATTTTGAGATTTTACAATGCAATTTATAAAATCCTACTTTCAGTGTCTTTGTGGGTTTTTTAACACTATTGAAATTTTGATTTAGACCATTTTAATACCAACTAAGGCCTTGCTTTTTGATTAATTAATTCAATGCCTTTAAGGATTTTTTTAAGGATCCCTGAATAAGTTACTTAATAATTACAGTAATCTCAAAAAGAAACAAAAAAAAAATTAATAAATACACAGAGAATAATAAAGAGCCTTACCAATAAGTCACCTTCAACATCAATAAATAGCACTAGAGTTAAAAGGGAAAATACGCCATTTGATTTTTGGGGTTAACTATCCCTTTAAAAACCTTGCAGAGCTGTGTTGGATATCTTATGTGGAATGTAAATATTTTCCTGTCCACATATCTAGAGGGTCCAGCAGCCCCAAACGTGCCAGACCTGTGGGGGCTTCGCCTTCATCCCGTGTCCAATGTGCCATGGCAGCAAGATGTCCGTGTTTCGCAACTGCTTCACGGATTCCTTCAAAGCCCTCAAGTGCACTTCCTGCAACGAGAACGGCCTGCAGCCCTGCGTGAGCTGCAGCCACTGAGGATGTTAAGTGCCTGAACCCAACATCCTTATAACTCCTCTCTGTGGGACTTTACCCAGGACCTTCAGCTGGACTGTAACACAGGCAGGGAAACCACACACAGCAGGACTCTTCCTCCACGGCCATTGTTAGTAAGGAAGGAATTTGTAATAAAATCTATGAATTGGTGGACGTGGTGTTGTTGTAAATCTCTCTGTAATTCACAAAGTCTTTATGATCTAAAGCATAACAGCAGGCAATTGGATTATTTTCTAAATTCTCATTGAAAAGTCTGTCTGTAAACACGTCTGTCCACCAAGGAGCCGTGAACTAGTTTCACCTGTGGTAAGCTTGTTATTTAATTAGTGAGGAGGCTCCTTCATTAACAACGCTCTCATTACTAATCCCATATCAGACGGGGTTAAGGAGAACAGAGACACACAGGACGGAGAGGGAAAGTAGAAGGGCTCAATTTGCAGGACATGAAACTGGACCTCAGCTCACAGCGGAGCACCAAGCATCATTTAAAATTCACATACAACTTTAAAAATGGGGTATTAGTTTTAAGCAAAGTTTACCTATTAAACTGTTTTTTATGGCACATTTAAGGGTCCACTGTGTAGGATTTAGCATCATCTATCAGCAGAAATGGTATAAAGTATCCAGAACTATAATAAGTCTATAATAATCTAAAAAATAAGACGTTTTTGTCACCTTAAATTCATGGTGGTGATGTTCCTCTTCCACAAGGTGCCATGTTGTTCTACAGTGGCCCAGAAAGCACAAACTAAATACGGATTCTATCCAGAGCCATTCACACTTCTTTTTTTGTCAGTCACAGTAGTTCTCCTGCACTGTCCAAACTTTTTGTAATGGGATCAGATCAGATGAAAATACCTCAGGGCCAGCTGCTTTTCACATCATGAGTTATTAAAAAACCAAATCACGTATAAATGATACAAACGCTTCATCTGCCACTGAAAAAGTATTCAACTTTCTACCGCCCCTTAAAGCAGCACCTCACGTCATCGACTTAATGCTTCTTTGCTGCGGCCATGTCTGCTACCTGGAAGGCAATATAAGCTGCTATGTATCAATTCGGTTGTTCATTTACCGTCAGTTTATTGAAACACATTAGTTACACGTGTACACTTCCTACAAACTGTATGATAGTTTTGCCAGTGAAAGGTGAACGGAAAAAAATGCTAAATGCTCTTGCTTGATTAACCAATGAAATATTGTATATTTTATAAAACAAGCTGCAGGCCCTTTAAAACTGGTGGGACTTTGGACATGCCTGTCCTACACACTTGACACAAGAGAAGTTTCAGTTCACATGCAACTAAACCCTACTATCCTGGACCTTTAAATTCAAACAAATCAAGGGAATCAGACAAATGTAAACATTTTTAACTTTAAATAAATCAAAGGAATCAGACAAATTTAAACATTTTAATACTCAAATAAATCAAGGGATTCAAACTAATTTAAAAAAATTTAATATTACATTAGATATTTCTGGAGCTACATTAATCATTTAAGGGAAGAGACCTTGATTCAGTCATGAGGATTTGCTGGTTTTCTTTGTCCAGCTGCTGTTTTGAACAAAGAGAAGATATTTGAAGATGTTACATTTGGCTTTGGGAATTTGTAATTGTGAGGAAAAAGTGATTTATTTATTTATTTATCATTTTTCTATATTCTGAGATTTTGCAGACCAACTGATTAATCAATAATGAAAATAATCATTAGTTACAGTCCTAGTTTAAATGCATACAATACAATCACCTCATCTAAGCACCTGTCCAAAGGAAGTCCCTTTTTCTGCCTCTCATTATTGCAACATAAGAGACGGGTTAAAAATCTTTGTTATTGCGAAGAAAACAGGATAATTTTTCATCCAGACAGTTAGAAGAGTCTTCAGAACAGCAGTTACTGTTGGTAATAAACATCGTGTGCCTTTGTTCCCCATGAAAGAAATAAAGGCTTTATATTTTGATCAAATTTAAAGACATTTACGCCATAAAATCGATGCAAAAAAAAACAAAATTGTGTGTAAAAAATTTTCCGAAAATGGGGAAATTAATTTTTTTGCCCCCCCCCCCCCCAGTTTCACGTGTGTGTCCCCCAATGTTAAAATCAAACCTACGCCCCTGTTTCCAATCACTATTTCAAAGAACAAAGATTTTTCAGTAAAACTGGGATATTTAGCTCTGTGATCCGAATGCAGCTGCAATACTTAAGATGCACAAACAGGCTGATGCAGGAGCAGCACAATGCAATGTGACTAATTGGTTCAATAATGTATTGGCTGCAAAGGGATTTCGGTTTGCATTGAATTATTCAACCCAAGGAGAACTTCATGTGCTCCAGTTTTTCTTTCACCTTTCAAACCAAAGCAATGCATTTCAGTTTTTTACGACATCAGCACGAAAAGTCATCAACAGTCCTCGCATGCAATCCTCGCTATTTAGTGTTTTTTAACGGATGATGTCATTCGTTGGCTGCCATCCAAAGGGTCAGAGAAACGCAGCGCTCGTGCAGCTCAGCTCTCTATGCTGTCATAGCCCTGTACAATGCTGCTTGAACATGATTAGACAAGGCAGCACTGTAAAGAGGCTAAAAGCGTAGAGCAGTGTGGTGATGGTGGTGATCATCCGCCATGAAGACCTTTCCTGCCATCACACACTACCTGGATTGTTCTAGACGCTGCTGCACCTGTGATTGAAACAGCAACCAAATCGATTATTTAGAGAGAGAAAAAAACGGTGCGTAAAGCAACAAAAAAAGGTTGATGAGGGTATTCTGCATGGTTAGTAATGGGAAGTGATTACAATGCTGCAAAAAAATCTCGTTTCTTTAATTCAATTCCGCACCGAAGAGAAATGGGGTTTGGGATTTTGTAACCGCAGGCTTGTGGTGATGGAGGGGAGGTTGCATGAAAAGCTGAGACCCCAACTGTGCAGGTTTACTGCGCCCCCATCTGTGGGCTGCTGGAGAGGAAAATATTGGAGAGGGGGAGAAAAAATGCATCGAGTATTATCACAAAAACAGCTACATTTTCCTAAATTGCGCTCACAAAATAAATGATGGTGAAAGTGACGCTGTGCTGTGCAGAAGGCTGCGGTAGGATTAAAGATGTGTTTGGTGATCTCCAGACGTGTGCAGGCGCGTCTCGACGCATGTTTCCTTCATAATAATGGAGCCAAATCAGCCCTCTGGATCTGCTTATCTTTTTTAATCAACGTGCACAAGCGAGCCTTTCTCTCTTTCTCTCTGCGTTGGGGAGACATGAAAGGAAACAAGATGGGCAGCGGCACTGGCACAACTGACTTGGGAATGGTATGACGAGACATGACACTGATATGCGCGCAACACCCAAAATGTTAAGACAACATTCAATGGTGTAAAAACCTGCAGTGGAGTCTGTCCGCATTGTCTCCGCTCTCCGGGGCTCGGCGAAAAAATTATTTCAGTCGAGTAGTCTAGCGTGGGTCCAGCCGCGATGCTGTGCGTAATGTTTTGAACGGTCGGTCAATGCGCAGACTGGTTGGAAATGACTGTTTTTATTGACGTCAGCGCACAGGCTAGTGCCCCCCCTCCTCTCTCATCCCTACAACTGCACCATCTAATGGACTTGGGTTTACATTCCAGTCAACCATCTGAGCTTTAAACAGGAAACATGCCTCAAATCCGAAAAGAAAGGCTTGAAAATGTACTTATTTACTCCAAAAGATGTTTTAAGAGGTCTCCGATGTAGCCAAGAATCATTACTAGGGTCCTAAAAGACCTCCAACATCTGGAGAAGTTAGCATCAATGTCCATGACCATTTTAACCCTTTGAAACCTAAGCAAACTGGTTTGATGTCTTGCAAAAACAAAGGGAGAATGTAGTGAGCAATTTAACAAGACATGATCCAAAAATTAGCAAGAAAAAAAAGTTAAAAGGAAAAAATATCTGGAAAAAAGGAGAGTAAAAAACAAATGAGAAAATAAACAAAGAACACAATCCCAAATGGTGCAAAAAAATGAAAAAAGTACTTTTTTTCTGTTACATATAATTACAACAATTCTGAATATATTCTATAATAATATATCATACATTTTAATGATCTTTAAATAAAAATCAGGCCTTTCTTTGTACTTTTTTTTTTTTTTTTTTTACTAATTTCTTGCACTGTGTGGGACATTTACTGTATGCAGATATCTCAGTGCTGATCTTTATAAGAAAGTGGTTAAAGAACTGAAAGAGGGAGGCTGTGTTTGCACAGTGTGTGTGTGCACATTTTAGTAATATCAGTGTTTCCCACAGAATTGCGTGTCCCATCTCTAAATTCAGATGTTTTGCTGGTTCATGAATACAGCACAGGCGGAGCGCCGTCCCTGAGCAGCAGTTTGAGTTGCGGGTTGATAATTGATCTGTCGATATGGTCAGAACTGATCAGATCTGATCGACGGATGAGAGGAGCAGCTGCTAAATCGGTGAATGCAAACTTTGAGACGCAGCAGAATGAACGGTTAGGTTTCACTTTCATTGGCGTTCAACTGCTCCATCTGTGCCCAGAATACACTCTGTGTACCAACAGTGCAGTGCAACGTATAACTGAATATATATCCCAACAGCACTCCTTCTGAATAGTTATGATCAGTCACTGATGTTAATGTGATCAGTCACTGATGAACACATTAAGGTGACCTGAATTACCAGTTCCAAAGGTGGCACCCATAAGTCCCGATGTCACCTATATGAAAATCTGCCACAAATCTCACTGAGCCGTGTTGAGATGAACTCACATGACAGAAAATGAAAGCAAAAATAATTTAATAAATTATTTCAAATTTATTCCAACTCCTTCAGCAACGGCAACATCGTTACAACCAACCGGAAAATTTACATTATTAACACCTTCAAAAATATATATGCACCCTCCCTTCCCAGCAGAGATGACATGACTCCGGCTCACCTCCTGCAGCAGACTGACACGTCTGAGCAGGCAGGCGTGTCCCGTTCTGCTGCTGCTGTGACTGACTAAAGTAAAATGCAAAATGAAAAGCCAAAAAAGCGCAGTCGCTGTATGTTTCACACAGAGTTTCAGCAGTAACACCAAGTAGGAGATAATTCACTTGATTATTTGATACATGTACTGTACAGGGTGACATCCTGGGTGATGACAAAAGCCTGTTTGAGATGGGGCCGGTCTGTTCGTTTAGTACCTTTTAACATCACGGGCCGCTTATTTACACTGGAACTCTGCATCCCTCCAGTTCCTCATTTTTGGATCAGTGCAACCAGTCACCTGCTGATCAGCTACCAGACTTCACGAGTTACTAAATTTTGTAGGACATCAATGTTTGGAGTGTGAAGCTGGCAAAGAGAGAAGTGAAGGAGAGGGATGCCGCTGCCTATAATGTCAGTTCTTGGCGTGGGAGGATGTTTGTAGTCCAATAAATGATTAATACATTTGTTCGCCTTTCAACTTCATAAAATCACAGGAAAATATTGATTTTATGGGAAAACAACCTGTTTTCTAATTATTCTTTTTTTGCATAAGCTGATGCTCAATAAGTGCTACTGTATTTAACCTTAGCTCACTCTTCAACTCTAACATACAATCCAATGAAATGTCTTAATACCTTTTTAACTTGTATTTTTTCCTCTGTAATAGCATTAAAATCTATTCATAACAAACCATCTTCATTAGAGAAGCCGCAGCAGCATCGTGCCATTGTCAGTATCTCAGCTTTTACGTTAAAAGAACAAAAAAAAAAAAAAACATCTAATATTGTCTAGCAATTAAATAAAATTAGTTTGAATATGTAGCTCTGAGGTTCCTTCGTACTAATGAAGGAAACACTATAACTGTGGTTCAAGCATCACATTTAAGTCTGATAATAATAATGATACTGGTCCTGTTGAGATTTTGTTGTAGGAGCCGTCATGATTTCAAGCGAATCCAAACACATTCCTGCAGGATTTTGAGTTCAAGCAAACGACCAGAAGACTAAACTGTCCTACAGATGTGTGTGAACTGCAACAGAGATCTCTTAAAATTCAAGGAGACTAATGACAGTTCTTAGTCTTCAGCTCGAAACACTCACTCTAATGCGAGAGTGGATTTCCGGCAGGTTGAATTCTCGGCTAAATGAAGTTCAAGCAACGCAAAAGAAAGCTCGCCCAAACCTCGAGTACGGTTGTGGACTATTCTACAGTAAGACTTGATGAGTTGTGCAGAGACGGAGGTTTGTTTTGTGGTGGTCAGGGTGGGAGGCAGATAACGGAGGCGGGCTTGGCCCTCCTTTCATCTTTTCCTGTTCTTGGTTCAGCAGGATGTTCCCTCAGCAGAGACCCGTCAGTTATTATAGTATCTCCAAGTCCACGTGACGAACCTCTGGGTTTCGTTGCTGCAGAGGAACAAAACAGAGTTACATACCGGTCTGTCTTTGCCGTGCATATAAATTGCAATAAATAAATAAATATTTTAAAAAAACAAGAGTTTAAAGATATTTTGTACACAGTGGGGTCATGTTAATAAAGAAAAAAAAGGTTAGATTTTAAGAATAAAGTCATAATATTATGAGAATAAAGTCGCAAGAAAAAGTCGTAAAATTTTAAAAAAGAAAGTAATTATATTATGAGAATAGATTTGTAATATTTTGAGAAAAAAGTAATCATATTATGAGAATGATGTCGTAATATTAAGAGAATAAAGTCGGAATTTTATGAGAATAAAGTCACAATGTTACGAGGGGGGGATATTATATTACGAAAAATATACATATTGCAAGCTAACTATAAAACAGCCGAGTGCACAGGCCGCCTCCGTGGCAACCATTGTTCCCAGTTCCCAGGATACTGCCTGTGCTCTCGTGACTTTTTTCAAGTAAAATTCAGACTTTTTTCTCATTCTCATGAAATTCTGACTTTATTCTCGTAACATTCTTCTTATTATTCTTCTTATAATATTACAAGTTTAACTTTTTTTCTAATGAATCTACAAATTTATTCCTGTAATATTGAGAGTTTTGTTCTCATATTACAACAAGGCCCTCAATGTAGTCCTAAAACTCCGTCGTACAACAAAACAATGTCGACAAGTTGAATATTTCAGTACTTTGAGTTCTTTCTCCAAGCGGTCCACCTCAGCCCCCAGAGTGTCGATGATGTTCTCCCCGTGTTTCAGCATGAAGTTCTCAAGCTCTTCGGGCGTCTTCACCTGCTGAATGTCCTGCGGAGAGAGAGACGCACACTTTCTGCTGAGGATCTGTTTTCATTTTTCTTACTTTTCTTTCACTCTCTTACGGATCTATTTTCATTTTTCTTACTGTTCTTTCACTCTCTTACTTTCTGATTCTTTTTTTAATCTATCTGTGAATAAATAAGGGTTTGTGTATGTCTGTCCATGTGGTCTAATGTACATCATCATGTTGTCTGTCTGAGTCTCTATGTCTCTCTCACACAAAAAAAAATTGGGATTTTTGAAAAATGAGGGACAACGCTGTATTTATTCAATGTCTTTGATTTGTTTAGGTTTTTTTAAAAACTACATATTTGATATTCAGTTCAAAAATATCAAAAACTTGATTTAGCTCCTTGTGTTTTCTGAAATACAGTCATTTTCTTATCTTACTATATTTAATCTTTAGGCACACAGGATGAATGTTTTCCTTGAATGAATGAATAGCTGTGTCTTAGAAATGGACTGATTTTAAAGATTTTGTCAGATTGGCGATAAGGCAAGCCCAAAGAAAACTTCCACCAAATTGCAGTTAACAAATTGGTCAACAATTGCAGTCTAATGTTGTCCTTTGTTGTTTCTGTTTTCTGTTCCTACAAAAAACAACAGGGTATGCATCTTCATTATAAATTATAAATGAGTTGCCGACCCTGTTGTTTTTAGCCCGTACAGTAATATTATCTCTGAAAATGCATCATATAATGATGTGATGTTATGCAATTGTAACTTCAAAAAATTACAAACTCTTATGATTTAAAAAACAAATGAATTATTAAAGCAACTTGCACTGCAACACTGCAAATCAGGCAATTTCAGGCCACAAGAATCATAAAAACATCCTGCAAAATCCTGACGTGACCGAATAATTGTCAACAATTGTTCCAAACACCTCAGTAAATTATTTGAACAGCAAAAGCACACACTAAACTTCAGCAAGTTAAGATAAATGTGAGCAATATAGATGCATTTTGGGTACAGCAAAAGCAATCTTAAGGGAGACAAATGATTTCATTAAAATTAAGTTTAAAGGTTTGCCAGATTCCTGCTGCATTATTTGGTTAAAAACACTCTGACTGGACTTAGGCTGAATCAGGAGACAACAGATAAAACCTCTAAACTTCTGCACACTACAAGATAATGTGGGGACCTGCTGCGACATTGTGAACTGCGATACAGCATGCAGAGTTCTCACATCTGTTGAAGATTTCTTGTGATTCATTTTGCATGATGATTATACTGTATTTTATAACCATAAATGTCAAATAAATACATTTCAATCTAAATACGGCCTACATGCACATTGACTTTTACCTAAAATGTCCTGATAATGATCAGTTTCTGTTATTGAAAGTCAGTGTGTTAGCTGCAGGGTAAGGACTGTAAAACGTTACTTGTGCTATGTGCAGCAGCATTTCCAGCAATCAGGAGGTACACAAAAAATCTGATTACTTTTTTATGACTCATAACTGTGATGATGGCATAAACAAGAAAAATAAAAGAAAGGTAATTATCCTTTAATGAGTAAAAAATCTTTGTTTTGAATGGATCTGTCATTTGTTCAGTGTGTCCTTGGCAGCAACAAAGTCAGAGGGACTCATAAAGTTTATTGCCAACCATACATCAAGGTTTTAAAAAGTAGAAAATTCAAAGTATCGATATTAAAGACAAAGGATGCTGTTTTGTGTGAAGAAAATATTTACACCAAAGGGAGGTGGAAAAAAATACTTACATTGAGGATTTGGTCAATGTCTTGTTTTTCCAGATAAGACCGCGTCACCACTCGGCCATCAAAGTCAACTTCAGCCTTGAAGCGCACTTTACTTAGACCCATATCAGTGGCCTTCACATCGTGGATGGCCCTGCTCAGAACAACAACAAAGCACAGCAGGAGTTCTTCAGGAAGGGAGAAAAACTATCACACTGAAACCTCGTCAGAGAACACAACATAGTTACTGGATACTTCAGAAGATTACCACAACAACACAACTAGTGTTAGGCGTCAAGAAACAGCTCCAAAATTCAGATTCCAAAGAAATTGTGAAGAAATTAAAATTTCTAAATAAAAAAGCCACACACACAAAAAAGCCCCCCAAGAAGTTAAAAAATAATGTTGCGGCACGTGGCGATACATTTAGTTTTAGTTTTGTTTAAGTACTACGGGAAGAGCAATTAGAGCTGCCAGCACTTGAGACGGGGAAAGACCGTGTGCCACAGACTGCAGCTTTATTTCTCTGCTCTGAGTCGCATGTTTTTCTCAAAGACGCTAGGAATAGTTTTTTTTTCTGTTTCAACTTGAATGTTGTTCATATTGACTGCAATTTCGGGAACACAAGCCTGCCTGTATTTGTCTTCGCACGTTGGGCTGTACTCACGTTCCTGAGATTGTGAGTAGAGACAGACACAAGCAGAGCAGAGCGAAGTCTCAGAGGGTAGCGCAGACATAGTGACATAATTCGTAAATCAATGTCTCTTTACGTATGTTGGACCCAGTGTCCTTTTGGCAAGTTTCAGTGCTACAATTACAAAAATGTACAGATTATTATTAAATCATATCATTTAATAACAGCAACCAATCTAACTGTATGAAATAAATGAGGAGGCTCCATAAACTGTATGAAGTGATTTGTGAATATGAATGAATATGTAAAAGTTTTTCTGTGAAATAAGCATTTGGCCTATTTAAACCCTGTCCATCAAAGAACTGGAAAGAATGGTTAAAATCCAAACAACACCCAACTCTGAACACAGTGTAAAAAAGTTTGGCTGAGGAGTTCTGCTTCACATGTGTTGGTTTCAAAAAACGCCGCTCTTTGGATTCAAGGACCAAAATAACCAAAAAAGGAGAGAGAGATTAGACTTGTTACTTATTTTTTCAGTAAAATTCCAAGGCACAGTGTTTTGCAAAGGTTAAAAAGTGTGTTTCATGCATTTATTGATGTTTTTGTATGAAATTATGCGACGTGTATCTGACGTTGCTGATTGTGTGGTGTATTTGCTGGTGCTTGGTGGAGCTGACCTCAGTGTGTGCACACTCACTTCATTGATTGCACCTGTGACAATTATCTGGTGCTCCTCTGATTGTCTGGCACCTGAGATCAGCCTCAGCATATCTGTGAGCTGCCACTTGTTTTTACATGCTCTGATGAAGACTTTTTTGGTTTTGATTTATTAACAAAAGAAATAACCTTTCCCTCTTTTTTTGGTCCAAAACAATGCGATTATAACGTAATGTGAAGGACGTAAAATGCAACTGGTTACAAGACCCCAACGTTTAATCCCTAAAGCAAAGTTTGTAACTTTCACTTCCGTGTTCCTGCTGTGATATTAAGGCATTAAAGTGGATCAGCTGCTGTGTTTACAGCTGGCTTTAATGACAGTTGCATGTAAACACCAGTAAATACCACACGCTCTATTTTAAGCCTGAACTTTGTCCATCAACATCAGTAGACCTATAAAGTCACTGTTAGACCATGTACTGGCTCGCTCTGTGGTTTGTAGATTGTAATTTGGGATTATTGCCATGATGATTACCCTAAATCATGCTAAAGCAGTGTGTGCATGTGTGCATGTGTGTGTGTGTGTGCACCAGATTGTGCCTGTTCATTTGCTGACCTTACTGCGGGGTCGTTCTCCAGGAACTCTGTAAGCTTCTGTACACGTTCAGCCTGTATGGAGCGACCCAGCAGAGCCTCTGTGTTGGTGTAGATGAGGAACGCTGAGACGGTGCCCAGCAGCGTGCCCACGCCGAGAGAGCCCAAACTGTCGTAGTAGGGGTTACCTGGGAAAACACAGGCACAGAGAAATACAGGAAAGGAAAATGAAAAAAGGAGCAGAATTTAATAATGGATCACTGCCAACACTGATAGTAGAGAGAAGTCAAAGTACAAAAACACAAGAGATTATCCTGATGACGGTGCTTTATCAATAGAATAATAATAAATCACAGTACAGAAAGAGAGGATGATATATAAGAAGCAATAAAATTTGATCTCATTAACTGCATGACTTACAACGTCTCGTTGTTTACCTGTGAGGGAGGTGAGTCCCATGCAGCCAGCAGCCATGATGACCCCTAACACTGCGGCAGCGTCCTCCAGCAGCACCACATTCGTACTGGGGTCTCGACTCTGCATTACTGCACACAGAAAAAAAAAAAACAAGACCACGTTTACACCTGAATTTTCAAGCTGTTTTTTTTCACATTTTACCAATTCTGTATTTCTAAGATAAGATAAACCTTTGTTGATCCCCACAGGGGAGGTTCAGGTGTTGCAGCTGCACACAGATAGAAATAAGTACAGAAACAAAGTAAAAAAAAAAAAAAAAAAAGACCAAATAAATAAGAGATATAACCAGTATAACACTCGGTTCACACTGGCCAGGGAAGCTTCTTGATACGTTAAATGTTGCGCACAATATAGTGAACTATTAATGTATAATGCTACCTGCGTTATTTATTGATTTATTTCAACTAAAAGACATAACATCATAAAAAATGCTCAAATCTCTGATTTTGCTTCAGCTAAATCAGAAATTAACTTTTGTTAAAAAATATAATATAGAAGACTTCTTTTTAGTGAGAGTGAAACAACCTCACAAATAAAAAATGGAACAAAAACATATATACACACACACACACATATATATACATATATATGTGTGTGTACTGTTGCTCAGAATTTTTGCATCACTGATATACTGGAGGTTCCTGTGGCCAAAATAAAAAACAAACCCTGCATCGTAATACATACAGTAAATGCTACTGTAATTGCACGGCTTCATTCAGAGACGTTACTAATGTAACATTATGGAGTGACACTATTTCCACAGCAGATGATTAGTGAAAGGTGCTTTTTAGCTGATTTCAGGCCAAAACTCTGAACACAACCCGGTCGTGACAAGGTAAAGCCGCCATGGCGATATAGCCAGGTTAAAAGCGATCCACCTTCACAAGACTTAAAACTCAGGCTTTTGACTCAATATACATCGCTAACCCACAAATCTCGCTTTGCAGTACAGCCCTGAGGTCTGCTGGGATCGAAAACAAAAACCTTGAGCCAAGATCATACATTATATGTGGCTCGGAGAACCATTTCTATTTACATTTGGCCATTTTGCAGTCAGTGTGTCATAAAACTCTTGCATATGTGATTTTAGCAATTCAAACTCAATAAGAAATCATGCCTCCTCTGTATTTGCAGAACAAATTACCTGAAGCTTTAGGCAGATAAGGGCTCGTTAACTTCTGTTTGATCAGTACAGATTCATTGAAATGCTGGGTGTAAATTACATATCAGTTAAGAACATAACTAAATTTCAGCTGTACTTACCATATTCATAAAAAGACAGTCCATTCAGGTGGGCGCTCCTCTTAATCTCATTGATAGCTACTAGTAACGTGGCTGAGAGAGGAAAACAGGAAGAGACGTTTCAGCACAAAATGCACTTTATGTCAAAATTACGTCAAAGATCTGCAACTTTATGTATATAAACTACCTCCTTCAGACACCAGAGAGCCCGCCAAAATACAGTAAGCCTGCAACACAGAAATGTCCCGTGTTAGATTATCATCCTTTATATACAGTATGCACACATCTTGTTAAACAGACTCGACACAGACACTCACCCATAACAAAGATTCAATGGGCTCTGGGTGCAACAATCCCATGATGCCATGGTACCAGGAGAGGCCTGCTCCCATCATAAAAATGCCCACCCCACTGATGAGGGAGGCGATGTAGCGCATGTTGGAGAAGCCGTACCTGGAAAAGATGTCAGGTCTCTATTACAGCAGACACATGTATCCGCTGCACAAATGTTTGGATTAATTAAAGGTTACTTCTAAATCTGTAAACTTTGATCTGCACTTTTACTCTTTGGTATCATAATGACCCATTTTCATTTCTTAAGTCCCTCTTATTGTCTTGTTTTCTTAAACAGTATATTAAAATACGGTGCTTACGGGTGCCCAGCGTCAGGGTTGCGGACAGACTGGCTGATTCCCAGAGCGAGCAGAGCCTGGTTGCAGGTGTCGGCCAGAGAGTGGATGGCCTCGGAGAACATGCTCGCTGAGCCAGTGTAGACCCAGGCCAGGAGCTTGAAGAAGAAGTTCAGCCCATTGCTGAGGACAAAGACAGCAAGTAAAAAAAAGTAAGCATTTTACTCTTTTATTTTATTATTATTAATTTTATAATGCATTTTTTTATTTCTCTTCTCTTGTAACTTTGTATTTGTTTTTGCCTTTTTATCTATTTTAAATACTTTTCAGCCAAGCTTTTATCAAAATATTTTATAATTATCATTAAAGCTTTTATATCTATTTTATTTGTATTTTTATTGACATTATTTTCATTCTTGTTTTGTCTCTTTAATCTATTTTATCACGTTTTTTTTATTTCACTTTGCTTTACTACTTTTGCTATTATGAAAGCTTTTAAATCTATTTTATTACATTCTCATCGTTTTTCTTGTCTTGTGTGTATTTGTCTCAAACAGCTATTTTTTAATTTTATGGCTTATAATTATGAACTTATTAACAGCTTGTCCGTCGTCTGTGAATCACTTTGAACAGCACTGATCTGTATGAAAGGTGCTATAAAAGGAAAGTTTGACTGAATGAATGAAGTAAATGAAGCTTTTGTGGGGAAAATGATTTATAAACATCATTTATAACAGTAGTTCTGACTGAGGTGGTCTACAGATCAGGTAGCTTATACTGGATATAAAAATATAATTAGCTACCTGATAATGTGGCTATGAAGTGTTGACAAACAAATCTGGCTGGAGGTTGAAGTTAAACTAAATAACATATAACTACTCTCATTTTCTATTTCTCAATCATTTTCTGTTTAGAATTATTTCAGCTCCTCTGTTTCGATGTTCCTGAATCACGGAGATTGAACCCAGACTGGACCTCTCCTCCGCTCTGCACTTAACTTATTGAATCCTGTGATTTTTTTGTGCATAAGTGAAAGAAACTGCTGTTCATGTGACTGCACATGTCCTCTAACACAATCATCCTAATCCAATAGGCCACAGGATCTCATGTGAGACAAGGTCCCGTGCAACTCCAGATACAGATTTTCATATATTTTAGATCTTTACTTTAGTGAGCTTCAAACCTCTACAGAGCAGGGGCTTTTTTTAGAACAAAAGAATCAAGTGAAAGTAGGTCGACTGTCTTAATGTAGTCAGTATTTTGGGTTTTTTTTTCTTGGTTTTTCAAATGTTACGCTCTGATATTCATCTATACTGTACATACATGTACTGTACACACTGTATGTAGTAACCCTGGTGAGTAAAGGCTTGTAGTTCCTCTCTAATCTGCTTTGTCCTGCTGTGCGTGTGTGTGTGTGTGTGTCAGCTCAGTAAAGTCACTGAGTACAGACAGCTTTCACAGCAGTCGGAAACAAGGGTGAGAGAGTTGAAACTTACACACACGTAAGGATGGACATTTATGTACGGCTCTGGGAGAAATGGCTGCGATAAGTCGAGCCTGTGAGACCTGACTGAGGGAACAATATTAACTTTTTACTTACTGATTTTAATGACTGGTTTCATTTTATTATTTTAGTTTAGATCAGTTTAATTTATTTTGGTTTATCTCTGCCTCTCTGGAATGTAGTTTTTTTTTTTAGCTCACAGTGCTGCTGCGACACTGATGATCCCACTGTATGGCTGTAATTGCGAAATGTTTATTTTGGCTGTTATAGAAATGTGCATTTGTAACAGGCCTCTTGATGCTGTGCAACTATGAATAATAATAACATTGTCTGTTTGTTGACATTGTAATAAATAAAAATCTTAATTTAAAAGAGAAAAAGAAACTTACATGCAAATAGCGACCATGACGACCTTCCCCGGCCCCTGCAGGAAAGTTGTCCTCTGGCCTGATCGAGGCTTTGTGAAAGAAAGAAAAAGCAAAGTGAAAAATGAACAAACAGCCTTTGATTTTAATGTAAACATTAGCTTTCACCTTCTAGCGTATAGAATATATCATGATATAACAGCGAAGAGTAAAACGGTTGATTACAGTCATTGAAGAGGAGTGACTGCATGAATGACTACAGAAAATGACATTGAGATAGATGCAGCGACCTCTGTCACAGAGTCACACAAATACACAACCAATGTCCACCTAACTTTCTTCTCTTTTACATATAAAACATGACAATGATGATAGCAGGCAGAAGTCAAAGTGCTCACCTTAGTGTTTCCCCAAAAGTCTTTGTATTCCTTCAACAACTGTTGATTCCGAAAAATATCTGGAGGTCAGCAAACGAGAGATAAATTAATCGACAATTTGCAGACCAAAGAAATAATAACAGCTGTGAAACATTCAGGGAAGTTATATTATATTTAGGGCTGCAATTAACAATTATTGTAATAATTATTTTGTCAATGAAATGTCAAAAAATAATAAAACAAGCCATGTGTTGTTTCCCAGAGCCTAAGGTGACATCTTCAAACTGTATGTTTTATCTGACTAACAGCCCGAAAATCCAAAGTCAAATGAGTCAAAATCCACATCTAACAAGCATAAAACTAGCAAATGTTTGCTCTTTTTGCTTAAAAAAATGACAAATATATTATTTTATGTTTAAAATAGTTGCCAGTTGGGTCAGACTATTTCTTGGCTACCAGGACTAACTTCCTGGAGTCTCTGCTGGTTGCCTGGCAACTGCTCAGAACCAAGAAATAGTCAGGCACATGACCTCCAATAAAATATCAAATTGTCGTTATACACTTGGGTTTTGTATGGGATATATAACATGTATTAATCATGTTACTCAGGATAGCTGATTTCTCATGTCTCGTGTCTTTCTGCTTTAGCTTAATGTTTTACAACCTCATACAAAAGTTGTATTAAGCTTTTCATTTGTCGCTCACTCTCTCTTCCAGAAAGTGAGAAAGCATTTGTCCTCATAATATTTTTGCTTTAACACAAAATCTTTAGTAAAATCACATGTTCACAATCATGCACATCCAGTGAGGGAGTGATAAAAACCTACTCTCTTGGTACTCTCTCTCCACCTCTTTTCTGAGATTTCTCTCTCGGGCCAGAGCTTCGTGGCTTCCCCAAACCTCCAGTGCTCTGAAATACATGAATAAACAAAAGTCGGTGGAAAAATATATATATATATATAAACTTTGCAGGAGGACATGAGGTGTTTGTATTCTTGATTTTTTTTGAGGTGTAAAGCAAAAAAGGGCTTGGAACTAACTTGGCCTCCACGTCTGACCGCAAAAAGACAGTGAACGCCTCCGTGTCGTCGTGAGGGCTGCGTCTTCTGATCTTTCGGAGCTGTTCCAGATCACTGTGAACACATAAGTGAAAGGAAAAGATTTAGGAGGACTTGAGTTAAACGATGTTAGGCAGTCTTACATCAGCTAATCACAACAGTGCGTTTACTTATTAACTCAATGGAATTTGTGCTGTGGGCTGCTGGCATCTCAGCAAGCACTGAACATGGTTACACTGATAGAGGAGTATTCAAAACGGTTCGTTCAGATTCGTCACAGTGTTACTGTATATACAAAATAATTTAAACATGGCACAGTTATTTTGGGGAAAAGGGGTTACCTTGGTTTGAGGCAGAACTCATTCATGGCTCTGACTGCTGTGATAAAGTTGTTCTGAGTGTATTTGGCTCCATATTCCCTTTTCTTTAGGACTGCCCGCACTGCATGTGACAACAGGAGGAGAAGACGATTTCATTTATTAGTCCTCATTCATGTGTAAGCCCCCAAATAACACCCACATCCTGTGGATACCTAAAATATAAAGTGAACCAAGACTACAGCTGCGAGACTTATTCAAAACCGAATCCTGTGAAATGTGCACAAAAACCATTCATTACCTTTTACTTGAATTGTCTCAGCTTTAGTCAGCCCCTGAGGTGAACCTACGAGAGCAAACATTTAAATGTTATTAAAGATTTGGAATAAAGATTAACTCCTGTGGAGGACTTTTCAATTATCTTAAACACTTCCACTTACCAGTGTCATTTCCTTCTGCTAATGTTGATACAGCATGCAACAAGACAACCGTTTTAAAGGTTAAAAAAAGGAAAGTAAAAATGAATGTACACATGCCACACAAAATACAGACAACAGTCAGACAGACATCAAACATCTCAACAACTTCTACAGCAATCTGAAACATTAAAGCTGGTCACCTGGTGAAGCTGGGGCAGCTTTTGCAGCAGCAGACAGGACCTTTTCTGCTGTTGGAGGACCACCTGATGCTGATTTTGGGGGACCATCTTTACTGTGGCCAGAGGTAGAGTAGTACTGCACCTTGCCAAGTCCTAAAGAAGCAGCACGGCAGTCTGGGAGGCTGAACCAAAAGTTATGTATGCCTCCGTTCTGCCAACCTGTGCAACAGAATGGATGACATCGGTTTGTTATGCCAGAGATAGGAATCGTATCTCCGGATTGTAAATTATTCTGAATTCCCACTTTTTAAAGAGTAAATAATAACAGTAATGAATCATGACAATAATGTATTGCATTTATAAACTATAGTGCTTCACATCACACAAAGCAGTTCAGCAGTGGTGGATGAAGTACCTGAAAGTCATACTTCATTCATTCATTAATATTTGGTTTATTTTCTCATTTCAGTGTATAATTTCCACAACAACAACAAAAACCCATGACACACTTTTCTTATAGTACTTCTACACAATCTATGAACAAACAGAAGCTACTGTAGGTACAGATTCAAATGACAAACCTTTCTATGTTTCCCTTTCTTTGTTTCACAAATCATTTTAAATTTAGCAATAACAACAGAAACAATCAGTCACAGTCATATTTTCATTACTGTTACTTGGAAAGTTCTTAGTGTCCCACATAAACCATAAACTAAACCAAATAATCCATAAACTGAAACTCACATCTGCTTTAATGTAGTGTGAGTGTACTGACATTTGAAATTATATGATCCTTGCTGTTAGATCTTAATATGATACTTGAGTAATAGTACAGATTTCTTTCCAGAAAATTACTTTAGTAGAAGTTTAAGTCACCTATAAAAATATTAGTTGGGCAAAGTATTGAAGTATCTGATAATAACTGAACTTAAGTGTCAAAAGCAATTTTAAGTTATTAAATATACTTAAATATCAGAAGTAAAAAAAGTATAAGTAAATGCTGGTAATATAAACAACAACAAAAAAGCAGTCAAAATGTTGAGAATTATTAAGTTAACTTCTTTGTAACATACACTACCTTAAAAGTGGAGTTTTCAATACACTTGAAGGAAAACTTTTACTTAAATCACAGGATTTCAAGAGCAAAATCCTTTTTTCCTCTCCCTCCCATTCCTTCATTCATCTGTTCATCCATTACTACCTTCCTCTCTTCCTTCCCTATTTTGTAGTAAGCAACTAACATGCTTACGGTAAATGTAGAGGAGTGAAAATGAAAGTTGACAGAAATATAAAAACTCAAGTAAAGTAGAGATACTCTCAAAAAACCCTTAAGTAATGTAACCAGGGTTGGGAATTAGCACCAGCCACCAGCCATATGCAAGTGGCTCATATATTTGCTTCACTCACCTGCTACAAAAACAATGGCAATCTATTGAGTGGCTGGTAGATTTTGGAGTCCATCAGACACAGTGGCATGTGGACAAAAAAAAATCTATTTCCAACCCTGACTGTACACCACGGCAACTGTGTCCTCTCAGGCTTAGTTGAAATGTAGTAGAGTAAGAATGAAAGTTGACAGACATTGAAAAACTCAAGTTAAGTACATATACTCTCAAAAAATCCTTAAGTACTATAACAAAGTGTTATTACTTTGATACACTGCAATTGTGTCCTACCAGGCTCACAAAATAAGTAACCCTCTCGATCTCTGCCTTACAGTCAAGTATTTTGTGTGTATCATGTCCAATAATCCGGGTGAATGTGGAAAAGAGTCCTACTGCAAATGTTAGAGGAATGCAAATTATTTCAGACTGCATCTAACGTCTTTAAAGTGCACAAGTCATCCTTTATCATCGAGTGTTTTGTATACTTTACAGAACAGAGAAAGCAGAATAGTAAGAGGCATACGTGTAACAGCTGTAACGTGTGGTGTCACTGCCAGAGTCCTCACCGTAACACAGCTGACTGAACCTCGGGGACCGCTGAGACAGGGGCGCCCTGTGCTGCATGGAGACCCTGCAGAAGACATGCCATGGTCTGTGGGCCAGGCTGGGGAACATCCTCACTGTAACGGGGCTCGGCACCGGAGAGCAGGAACTCGCTATGCGGAGATAGCCCAGTCACTGTTATGTTAGCTTGTAACCCAATTCAGACAGATTAACAGCAACACATCGCCCTCTCTCAACATCTGACACTTTAACGTTAGCACGTCTGCAAACAAACTCACACGTTTGCCACAGCGGACACCAGTGTCCGCTGTGTAATGTCTGTCATTGAAAAGCAGTTGGCTAGTCAAATATTGCTTTTGCCGGCCGGCTGACACCAAACCCGGCGGCTACGGAGACACAAACTTGGCTAACCTAACTAGCTAGCACTGGGAGCTAACGTCATTAGCCGCTGTAAGTAACAAGTGCTGTGTCACGTTTTATCTACACAAAAACAACTACAGCTGTACAGCGAGTAAAATTACATTAATTCGTTTCTTAAAAATCCAATACCTTTCTAATTTGAGGTTTGTTCTGCATAATCTGTATCCATTTTGGGAATCTATGGTCCAACTGATGGTAACGCCGCTGTGGACGTAAGGAAAGTGCTACAAACACACCGGCACGTGACCTGTGACACAGCAGTGACGGCGACGGTCTTCTCGCGAGAGCACGGCGATTTTAGTCTTACGTCAACTAGTATCGCGAGATTCTTTTGCTGCTGCGCAAACAAGGTCATTTATGTTCACTTTTAGTCACAGTAATAATCTGTAGTTATAAATACACGTAGCCTACAACAACGATGGGCTTAATTTTACAGATTTAAGATCTCTAAGCAACACATTCAAAATAAACTGGTTAAAACAGGATTTCAAAAATCCTACTTTTATTTGGAATTGGATCGCTCATCATGTCTTTTCACATTTAGATGGCCTTAAATCAATTCTGCTTTGTAATGTAATAAACTACAGTGACTACAGTAAACAAAAATTCCTCTTTACCCCAAAATAATGTTTCAATAGTTTATGACATCATCCCATCTGGGAGCTTATGTTTATATAATGTCGACCACCTTTCACCTTTGACAGTGTTTTTTCATTGCTCATTGCCTTCTTCCCATGTTTTTGAATGAAATCAAGCCAGTTTGTTCAGGTATCAAAGGGTTAAATGGTAGTGAAAGGTGTCTGAATGCAGCACAAGAAAACTGTTGTTATTCCAGGTGTTAAAGGCTTCAAGTACCCACTGATGGAAGAATACTGATTTAGGTGAAACAGGAAGTACCACAATCCATACATACATACATTCAATTTACATGCCATGTGAAATTATAAAAAATGTTTCAGTGAAATGTACATATTCTCTGTTATGTTAATTTGTAGTTGTAATAATACATTAAAGCCAATGTTTAGGATTAGGCAGCGTCAGGGTAGAAGCTCTTCCTGAGCTTCTCAGTGCTGACCTGGTGTAACCGGTAACTTCTTCCTGACCTCAACAGCGTAAAAAGGCAGTCAGTCATACAGGTGACTGGGATCCTTAATTTTCCTGACCAAAGAAGTTTTGTTGAGTAAAAAATACAGTATCATCTTTTGAGCTGTATTGGATTAGAAGTATAAAGTATCAGAAAATGGCCACTAAGTACCAAAAATATACTGAAGTGAAATGCTTAATGTGTTTTGTTATCAGCACTGCAGAATTTTGTAATTTAAGGTAATTAAATAGTATTACTGACAAAAACAAAGCAACCTAGAATAATCACTTCATTCTTTCAGTTCAGTGGACAAATTTGAGGAAACTCCCTCAAGGCATTCTTGAGATATCACATTCACGAGTATGCGATGGACGAGGTCACAGTGACCTTGACCTTAGACCACCAAATTCAAATCAGTTTATTGAGTTTAAGTGGATTTTTGTATCAAATTTGAAGAAGTTCCCTTAAGGTATGTTTGAGATAATGCATCCACGAGAATGGGATGAATGCAAAGTCACAGTGACCTTGAGCTTTGACTTTTCACAACCAAAATCTAATCAATTCAATCTTGAGATCAAGAGGATGTTTGTGTCAAGTTTGAGGAATTTCCCAACATGTTCTTGAGAGATCATGCTCACAAAAATGGGATGGACAGATGGACAACCCAAAAACACAATACCTCGCTCACGGCTATCGCCAGCATGGAGGCATAAATAAATTTTCATCACTGCATCATCAACGCTGCAATCTGCCAAGAGCTTTTGTAAATGCAGTGCTATTACACATTTTAACTTAAAGTGTGAGCAGGAAAACAGCTCCCTTTATCTTAATATGTGAAGTGCTTCATTCATTGCTCAACACATGTCGATTGAAAACACACACAAGGACAGACGCTTGTGGGGAGGAGTGCTGCAACACAGTGCCGAAATAAAAACAAGTCTCAGTCACAGAATGAAGAGAAATGAATCACAGCGGTTAAGAAAAAAACCTGCATGTTTATTGAATCTTTAGAACAGTACAGTAGATAGTATGTTATGACCTTGCATTGGTAGTAAATAGGTGCCTTAAGGAGCAGCAGTGTTTGTAATATATTTATCTGACGAATGACTGACAAATCAAACACATACACTAGGAGAGAGGTCTTTTTGATTTCCCATGCACTCACTTGACAACAATACCTGCAGATCCATCACTTCCATTTCACAATCATTAAAATGGAATTCGGAAAATTCAATCAATAATCAAGACCCACAGTACAGTTTAAGAGTTTAAGAAGGCCATAACTCGGTCTTGGTCCATTTAGGTAAAAATTAGAAAAGATGAAACACTGCGCACGAATAAGGTCACTTAAATGAGAGAAAATGGAAGTTTGTAGTTTTAGAAAGCAAGTCGTCAAGCTGATGCGAGAGTGGTACAGAGGAGTGACTCTGTCCTGGTATGCTTGTCTGGGTTGCTGGTCGTATAGGGAAGCAAAGGGGGGAGCGTGCGTATGCCTTAACGCATCGTAAC
Organism: Plectropomus leopardus; assembly: GCF_008729295.1. Taxonomy (NCBI): domain Eukaryota; kingdom Metazoa; phylum Chordata; class Actinopteri; order Perciformes; family Serranidae; genus Plectropomus; species Plectropomus leopardus. Next base: position 25,462,103 of record NC_056471.1, read on the forward strand.
AAACTCCTCAGACGAGGTGGGGTGAATGGCGACAGTCTTGTCAAAGTCTGCTTTGGTAGCACCCATTTTGATGGCCACAGCGAAGCCCTGCAGCATCTCATCACAGCCCAGGCCCTGCATGTGCAGGCCCACCACCTGGAGAAGAAAGTCGAGTCAGTCTGTGAAAATAACTGCTGTGATTTGTGTTTACAAGAATCCAAAATCAAGAGTCAAACACACGAGTTGAGTGTCGAGACTTTTCCTAAAGCTGCTGCGCCTACGTCTGCTTCATTAAAGGGTAAGCTGGTATTTTTTAACCCGGTTTCTATTTCCCCATGTTTTTGTGTCAAAGTGACTAATGGAAAAAACAGTTTTATATTAGTGCAGTTTTGAACAACAAGTCTGTAGCCTGCAGCAGTTAAATAGGCTGCAATATAACCATTTGGGGCATGTTCTCATCATCAATTTATGTCCAATAAAAGTGCTTGTTTTTGCCACTGACAGGCTCAGATTAATCTCTCAAGGGACTGACAATATCACGGAAAAGATACCTACGGAGATAGACCCATAGATTGTATATGAAGATGGACAACGCGCCCCCCATTATGCCTGCTATACTTAAGTGAGGTTAAAATATCCGAGACATGGGCGTTGCTATCTTGCGAGGGTGATGTCATCCAAAACCTGATTCTGAGCATTATCGATATCCGCGCTGGGGGAGTTCTCGCAAAAACACCCGTCTGACTAATCGCGAGCAGCTGCATTGATTGCAAGCTCACGGATTGGCTGTCACAGCTGTCAATCATGACGGACCCCCAACCCCACCCTTATGTATAATTTAATAACTCATTAAAAACTGACTTATCATAAAAACAAACACTTGAACAAACATCAGGGAGGTGAGAACTACCTTCAGTGACAGAAACCATCTTTGGGGAAAAAAAACAGCCCTGAAATTGCTATTAACAAATTTACCAGACTCCATATAAATAAACAGCAGTTTTAGATTTTTACATCTAACTGGCTGAATTAAGGCTTTATTTGAGCCAAACCACAGCTGGTGAATGCTGGAACAGTGGAAAGATGAACAAATATTGTTTTTGTGAATTTAATTTCTTTTCTGTCTACTTTGCAGCTGCAGCGGTCTTTCTCAATACTAGACTGATATAAAAAAATATTTTGTCTAATAATGTAAATCCGGACTCGGTAGTACTAGTGGGATAATTGGGAGGGTATGACTGGGTGGTTGAGTGGGTGGGAAAGGGCACACTGTTCTTATAGCTATCCTCATTCAAATAATGTGTGTATCCTATTTTTTACAGAAACACTGTTACTGTATACTGCATACAAACATGCTATTCTCTGAAAACTTGAATAAAAGCTGTTAAACAAAACAAAAAAAAAGAAGTTGCTGGGAACTTGCTGTATATGATGTTGAAAGTTTCGGTTTTGATTAAACATTTGCTAAAGGCAATAAGAAAAAAAAAAAAAAGAAAATATTTTGTCTCATTTGTCACTTAGACACAAAAACACTGGAAAATATGGTCCAGATTGAAAAATACCAAACTCGCCCTTTAAGCTGACTCACATTTTACCTGAATGACTTTCAATAACCTGTAGAAACTGGGTGTGAACCTGCTGTCATCAGCTGTGGCTTTACAGCATGTGAAGGTGGAGAGAACAATTGTGATTTCAGTACCGTCAGAGCAGGAGAGTCAATCCTATTTAAGAAAACTATAAGAGACACACCTCATACTCAAAGTGTGATGCATTATGTGAGTAAACTGCATTCTGGAGTTGTCACTCCAGTTGAAGTTGTTTATTAATTACTTAACTTTCTATCACTGTGGTGTCTCAGTTTAAAGTAACAAAAAAAAAGGATTTGACATTTTTTTGATTAATTATAGTTATTTAAGTTACATAAAATTGAAATGACTTACACTTAAATTTTTTCAGACTAAGCGCATGCTATTCTCTTTGCTTTGTTTTGAAAGGAAAAAAATGCTTTGATTCTGCTTTGCAAAATCAGGCTATTTATTCACATGACTGAATCCTCACTGAGTGTTGATGCTGAAACATGATGATGAAGCCCATCTGACGTCACTGCTATCCGCTTGGAGGCGGTCAGGCGAACTTTGGCTCAGCTCTGGAAATGGCCCATCACTCACTGTGGTCACATGGACATGAATAACCTGTTTATGAGGCTTATCCTGGTTATGATCATATTCTAGAAATAGTGTTTACATGAACACAGAGAATCAGTTAATTCAGATTTCATGCATACATCCCAGTTTCTTTGAGAGTACTCCAGCTAACATATTCGGGTTTCTCATTAACAGAATATGGTGTTCACATGCTCAAGCACATAAAAGGGATACTGCAAAAACCTGATTATAAACAAGTTATTCACGTCCATATAAACACACTGACTGATGCAACATCGAGACAACTCCGTGTATTTAAATCCGACAATGGAAAAGCAAATTAACACGTCCAAAAGTGCCGATGCAACAGCCCTTATTAGACTAATTAGCTTGGGTTTGTTGTGTCAGTGATGAAGGCAAGTGTGCTAAAGATACCAGCAGGTGTATTTTCATAACTGCTATATTTATGAAAGGCTTTTAATATTGATATCTACGTAACCAATAATGACATAACCAGTTAACTTTTTTTGATTAATTATAGTTATTTAAGTTACATAAAATTGAAATGACTTACACTTCCATTTTTTCAGAAAAATAATGTATTTTTTCCTACCTTCTCCTCCTTGCCCTCACACACCAGCTTCATGATGCACTGACTCTTTCTGCTCGTGATGGCGTGATACATCGGAGTGAAAGAGGTCTTGTAGATCTTCACATTCTCCTTTCCTCTAGATTTAATGGCCTCCTCTGTGACAAACACAAAGTATTTAAATTGTTAGTATACAACAAGTAAAACTGGGATTAATACAGATTTCACATTAGCTGACACATTCATAAAGAGTTATAGAACGATGGCGACACTGGACATACAAGTTATTTAAATCGTGTGAAAGTTTAACTCTGATTATGAAACTTCTGCTCACCTTCTGTGAGGCCCACCGTCCCGATGGGTGGGTGGCTAAACACCACTGTGGGGATACTCGAGTAGTCCAGCTTGGAGTCCTTCTTGCCCTCAAACAGTCTGTGTGCCAGCTTTCTGCCTGCAGCAATGGCAACTGCCCGACACACAACAAAGCATCAGGATGCAGTTATGAGTAAATGTCCTCAGTAAACATTTCAGTGCCCACAAAAGGATAAAAAACACTTTATTCCAAAACCAGAAAAACAAGTACAAAGAAGCACTGCTGTTATAGACGCCCAGCAGGGACTCCTGGCACAACGTGACCTACTTCAACAGTGCATGAAAGGAAAAACTCTGAAGAGGCCAAAACTCCATCAGCAACTTTATTGTGAGACCAACTGGTTTTGTAATGTGAAATATTATCCTTTAACTGTATAAGAGCAAATATGTTATTTAGCTGTTGTAAACTGTAACTACAGGGGTTATGTATAATAGATGGTTTTCACTATGCAGGCTGGAGCAGATAATTGTGCAGGAAAATTAGATTTTTATCATTTTTATCAATAATTTAGCACTTCCTACTGCTCACTTTAAATGTAACTGAAAGAGAGAGATGATTGAGTGTATGTTTTATAGGTGAGATTTGCAGTCACATCATTGTCTGAAGGTTTTTTATGGAATAAACTGTGTTTTTTTCCTGATTTTAACGGTTGCATTACAGTAAAGTAATGCACTTTTCTCAACTTATCAGACAGTTCTACTTTTTTTCTACTTTTAATACATGCCTTTACACAAGTAGCCATTATATCTGCATAACTAATGTTTACTGACCAAAAATGGAATTGTCATTTGGAGGCTCTGTTATTTAATTTTTTTAGAAATGTATTTTATTTTATGCAGGTCTCGCCTTTAACAGACACTAAATAAAGTCCTCACCTTTTGACCTTTTGACCTAAATTTCTTTCTAATTTTTTTTTGCTTTAACTTTAACTCAGCATTCTGAGGTAAATGCTGATTGCACATCTTAATGACAATAGAATAAAAACATCATCTGCGTTTGCACTGTAAGCTTTGCTAGACTATGCCATTCTCTCTGTCACCGGGTATGATCTCCTGGGAAAATGGAGACTTATGGCACAAAGGAAGTGCACAACCAAAACAGGAAGAGGACAGCATTTTTGTTTTCCCTGATAGCTATCAGTTGCTATCTGTAGTTACTACAGAGCCTCACTTTGAGTTATTCGCAGTAACTATCCCCAGTGGTAGAAATGTTGGATGAAAGAACAACTGAAGTAACTCTAGAAACTGTGGTAGCTGCTCAGCTCTGAGGACATCAATCTGGCTGTCTTTGCAACAGCAGCATCAACAATAATATTGTTAGTTTTCACTTTAACTTAATCTGGAGACCTCTAAAAATGTCTCCTGTGAATGCACCCATAAACTCTCATTGCAACAGACCAATGTTGAAATCCTGCTTTAGTGTATAAGCCTTTCAAAGCCCATTCTGGGAGGGCTCGACTGTAAACGCAACTGTATAGTTTTTAAGCTCCTTGAAATGATTTGAGTTATCAGTGCAACTTCCTACCAGGTGTGAGAAGAGCTTTGCCACAAACGTCCCCTACAGCGTAGATCCCTGATCTGCTGGTGTTCTGAAACTCATCCACAAGGATATGACCTCTTTCATCTGTGTCCACACCCTGCAAACACAGAAAAAAAAACGGCAATATAGTTGTCATCAATTGGCTAAAACATCAATTTTTTAGCACTGAAGTGTTTCCAAAACAGCTCTGCTGGGATGCACAATTATCACGAGGAAAGACACTGTATGTCTCGGCCATTTCTTTTCTTTCGGACAATTCAGAGGCTGCAGACAGTGTACGCTTTAAAATAAGGAGTGAGCAGCTGAGCAGAAAAGTTTTGTTTCTGTCAAAAGCAAAAAAAAACAATGCCTCATCCTACTGTGGCGTGTCAGAGCATCAAACGCAAACCGAAATACAACACAGGAGCAACCAGGTACAAACTGTTTAACATTAAAATCTCAGCAAACTCAGCAAGACGACACATCACATCACTTCCCTTCCTTGAGTTTGATTCTTTATAGATAGAAATTATTGGTTTCCTGAGTGTCGAAATGCTGCTTAAGTCCCTCAATCACATTTGTCTTCATTTTAAAAACAATAAAAAGCCAAAATATGTGGTATTAATTACATGTAAGATGCAATTTTTTGCAGCTTTTTGTATAGGTTATCATCCATTTCTGTTAGTGCCATATTGTTTATTTTTTATTCTTTTCTGTTTGTTTTACATGTTCAAAATATCTATCTATCTATCTATCTATCTATCTATCTATCTATCTATCTATCTAGCTAGACAAAAACATCTTTTAAACTTTCAGTGGATGATCTGTGCCCACTTTTTAGCTACTGTATGTCGAAGTACCTTAAATAGAGGAACGACTTAACTGCCCCTTTAATCTGGTGACAATGCGCCTCTTAATCCGGAGCTAACATGCGTTTCACTCTTCACCTCCAACAAACAATAAAGACTGTTAAGTGACTGTTGTCTCGTCTTGCTCCCGGATTATCCCCGATTGTTGGGTAAAGGTGATCCCACGTCTGGTTTATTTTGAGCTCTTTTTATATAAAAGGTGTTAAATTATGAAACCTTTCATTCAATGGTGTTAATGGATTTAGATCTTTCACAAAAGGTGTGTGTGAAGGCAGCAAATGCTTCAAAATGATCTGCAGAGCTGCTATAATCAATGAGGGCAGCTGAGCTGCCAGGATGATGACACAAGGAAAAGTGTGCAGAGCCAAACACTAATTAATTCCCTTTGCAGGCAGACAGCAGTGATAAGCTGCAGACATCTCCTAAATGCACTGTAACTGTTTGACAGATAGACGCTGCATATGTTTTGCATTCGTTGCAGCTGCAAAATGAATTGCCACAATAAGGAGAAAAAAGATCAATCATGTTTTTAGTCTAAGAACATCTGTCTTTTTTCACCGGGCTTGGATGTTGTATGTTGTTGTTTGCTGTGCACATTTCAGCAGTGGGGGATTGTAACCAAGTACTTGTTGTTACCTTGAGTATTTCCATTTTCATTCTCCAACGCCACTACATTATGGAGACGAATATTGTACTTTTCACTTCACTACAGTAATTTGACAACATTATTTACTTTGCAAATTCAGGTTGTTAATACAAATGTAATAAAGTAATAAATTCTAATGTATTTTATGGATTACGCTTCCTGGCAGCAAAAAAAGTAAATGAAATTAACCTCACTTCTATTGGCTTCAACATTAGTGATTCTTACAGATTAATAAAAAAGAAAATCCAGCGTTATGTTATTCTATATGGGCCATTCTGAATACTTAGTACTTTTACTTTACTTCTGATACTTTTTAATGATAACTTCCTGGCACCAGATGTCAGCATGAGGCCAGACAAATGGGTTAATTCTGGTTAGAATGAAAATCCGGTTGATGATATTTTAAATGTCTAACAATGTAACAATTTATGTTGGGTGGACATTAATATTATAATGTTTTGCAGACACTAGGTTTTATTCTCAAATCCTTACAACTAAATGTTGTTATTCTATGTAAAAATGACCTCCGCATGAAACGTTAGGAGGATGTTGGATTTTGGTTACTTAACAACACAACTTAAAACAAAATATCAGGGTTGTCTGTCATCAGTATTCTACGTCAAAATGATGTTGGCATTAGACTACCTGACACTGAATTTTGGTTATCAATGTCACAGCCAAATCCAACCAAATATCAATTTCTAATTGTGCTGGTGTCAAGCTGTAAATACTGAACTTCTAATTAAGTAAAGTTTTGAGTTTTTCTATGTTGTGTAATTTGTACTTTTACTTATGTAAAAGATGTGAGCATTTCTTCCACTGCTGCATTTCAGCATCCAGTTTGCAGTAAACACTACGAGCAGACTGTTACCATCTCGCCGATGTTCAGTCCAGAAGTGTTGGGCTGTCTGCCGATGGCCCAGAGCAGGCAGTCCACATCCTGGATGGTGCTGACCTTCTCCTCGTCGTTCTTCTTCTCTGGGTCTTTGGTGACAAGTGTCACGTCCAGTCCCCTCTCCGTTTTACGCACAGACTTCACCTGAGAGTTCTTCCACAGATCCACACCAGAGTTTTGCAGTTCTTTGGTGCAGTTTGTGCTTATGAAGCTGTCGAAGTTCCTCAAAACCTATGGAGATAATATGACAGTATGCATGTTTTTTTTAATTTCTGCACGGCTGCACATTTTTGAATTGTCCCAATTTCGTATTTCGGTGTGCTTCCATGGGTTTCTTACACTGGACTGTCGTATAATGAGCGATGTTTTGGACCCCAGGGTGGAAAGGATGCCCGCCATCTCCACTGCAATATAACCTGCACCAACAATCACACTGCGCCTGGCGGGAAAACATAACTTATTTATTACAGGCAAAAACTTTAAAAATGGTGCAAACACTATAAAATTATACAATGAGCTTACTTTGGCAGAGTTTCAAGTTCAAAAAAACCATCACTGGTAATACCCAGATTTCCCCCTGAAATAAACAATAAACACAACATTTAGCACAGTGTTTCATAAAAGTAGTCTAATTTGATTAACAGATCAAATAAACCACTCAGGCTCAACACAAAGATGATTACCTGAGTGCAGCATGTCTCACCTGGAACTTCCTCTTCACTCAAAACAGAAGGCTGCCCTCCAGTGGCGATGAGGATGTGAGGCGCTGTATATTTTTTTCCGTTGACCTCCACAGTCGGCTCAGGATCACTGGTAAACCTGGCATGACCTTGAATAGTTTGGATTTTAGCCTGAAATGGAGCACATGTCATTATGTTCTTTCTTATTTGGAAAGTAATAAACAAACAAAGGAAACATTTCACAGACATCAGGTTAACGTGAATTAAATATAGAAATATACAGGGATCAACAGACACACTGAAATAAAAAAAATATATAAATGTGAACTTACTTTGTCAAGATTGTTTCGATAAATGCGGTTTAGGTGACTAACATAAGCGTCCCTTTTTGCCTTGAGAGCTCTGAAAAATAAACAAAAAAACAGGAAATGATTAAAGATAAGAGACTGATTGTCCTCTTACCTGCATTTTCTAAAGGAAGACCTGCCACTCAAGTTTGTAGGAACAATGCATGAAACTCATACTTCTTAAGGTTAAAAATGGGTCAAATAAAGAACATACACTTAAATAAAATACACATTCATCACAGCAGATTTTTCAGGGAAAAGGTACACATCTGAACATGATGGCGGACACAAATAAACAGATATATCATTGTTTTGAGGTGAATGCTATAAACAATGAAGAAAAAATATACATATGTAACGCCAAAGTACAAAAAACCCAACATACATACAAATATAAAAAAACACAGGAAAAAAAAAATATTACGCATAACTGGAGTAAAAATATGCGAAATGGTGGGGTCAAATCAAAGTTTGACATGAAAACTTTTAAGCTGTCTCCATACTTCCTGGTTGTAGTCTTAAAAAATCTACTGACCAGAGATTTCAGCCTTATCAAGCTGGCAACCTGATTCATTCAAGTGACTGAGGCTGGCAACCATCAGCTCAAGGGCAAAAATGATGCGGGCATCCCTGCAGCCTGCATTTTTTAATGACACCCTGTGTTATCATAAACACTTCGCAGAAACTGGATAACTTTGGAAGGATAAACCGGTTTAGAGTGCTTCTTTATAACTGTATATTTAATATGTCACTAATGACTCTTTTCATATGGTAAAGCTGGATTGCATGTTTGTACTTCTGTTTTTTGTTATGTATTTTTTGTTTTGTTTAGTTTCTTCTTATTTACCTAATTATTTTCTCATCTGTGTCATTTTTATCATTTGCATACCACATGTTTACATTCAAATGTACTGTTTTTTTTTTAAAGTAGTGCTGTACCTTTTACCTGATGTTTTAATATGTTTGGTTTATCAATTTAAGAAAAATAAAAGGTAAGCTAGGAGACACTACAAAAATATGTCACAGCCAGGGTCTGAAATTAGCACACTACAGCTGCCAAATGAAGGTGTAAACATGAAAATTAAAAATAAAATGCGACTCCGTAAAGCTGTCCCCGTCCCCCGACAAACACTGTAGTCCCATTTAGCCACTTGTTAGCAACCGCCTTTTTTAAGAAAAGTAAAACCTTAGAAGTTCAAAAATCGTGTTTAAGTGGACGTATTTTATGTTGCAGAACAAAACATCTAAATATCTTAAGCCTGTGTTAACCATAGACCTTATTTAGGGCATTTTACCCAAAACCTATTGAAAAAACCCATAGACTTTTGGTAGAGGGAACAGGCTAACGAAAAGGCTAACGGACTTCCGCGTTTTAGGACTCATTACTTTACCACTCTATTCTCACATGGATAAACCAACATGTTTCGACTTTAGACAGTCTTCATCAGATTATACTCTGAAAACACAACCTCCAGAGGCTTATCTTGAACTGTCACTTTGACTTTGTGGCAAAAAATAAACACCTGGACCAAGAAGAAACTGAAAAAATGAGGAAGTGCTGCATCGGGTCAAGACACCTCGTATAGGTAATGTTAAAAAAGCTCAGGTGCTCTTCAAGGATAAGGCAAATCATCCCCGGCACTCTGACTATACTTAAAAATCCTTTATTCTCACATGGATAAACCAGTGCTCTTTATTTTAGATCATCTCCAGTCTTCATGAAAACTGTCGAAAGTCAGAACGAAAAGTCGAAACGCCAGATGAGAGATGTAAATTTTGTTCCTTCATTTAGTCTTAGTTTCATAGTTTTCAAAAGTGGCAGATAAAATTTCTGAGTGGGAGATTTTTTTTTTTTGCCATAGATCAGGTGGTAAAAACAAAAGTATTGAAAGTATTTCATGGCAACTGCTTGTCCGAAGGAATTTACATTTTATGAAAACTACTGTCTATTCAAATGGACATGCATGGGATGGACAAAATAACATCAACACAATCTAATACAACCCAACATGACTGACATAGTTTAAAACAAGTTTAAAATATATGTTGAATGCAAAGATTGCACTAGATTGTACATGTTTCCTGTCTATTTTAATATATACTTTTTCAATAATATGTTGAGATAAAAATAAATACAACACCACTAAGTGGTGTTTACATATATCCATGCAGGCTAACCTTAAATGACGTTCGTTGGTGTTTTGTATCCCTGGCTAATGTTTCCTGGTGTAGCAGGCTGCCACTCCCTGCTAAAGCTTATCTCTAACTATCACCCTGACTTATCCACAGTATGTTGTTCACAAAGATAGAGAAGTGGGCTCAAGTGAAGCAACAAATGACACGCCAGACTGAGAAGTCGCACCATGAAATGGACACCTCCTTGTTCCGGGATGAACAAGGTTTCAAAAGAGCTCATTGTTGCGGCACAAAAACAAGTGAAAAACGACACCAACAGATATTGTGACTTACTCCCAACTGAAGCGAACATTTCCAATGTCAAAGCCGTAATCACTGTGATCGTGGAGCAACTCAGCATGAACGGCTGCATTCCACATAACCTGTGCAGACAGGTGAAAACAGCGAGTGAAATTTAATACAGAATTACTGTGTCTGAGAGTTCAAATTTGGCATTTTCTGACAAGAAGGGAAAGAAAACTGTACCTTTTTGGGAACACAGCCAACATTGACCTGAAAAACATTCAAACAGAGCACATTAGTTCAGGGAAATCTTGATCAAACAGCAAACACAAAGAAAATAGTTAAGACCAACACTAAGGTCTGGAGTCTATTTGCTCAGTATGTTGCAATATGTGTTGAAGGGTTAAATGAAAAGTTAAAGTCAAACTACAACCCAGAGTACACTGGATATCAGGTGTGTTTATAAATGACACACATAGTAATAACATGGTACACTATATTATCAGATGTTGTTGTGGTGCATTAAGATGCCTATCAAAAGCATTTAAATCTTAGCATATTGTTTGATTTCTTTAGAAACATGAGAACAAAAGCATTGAGCAATTTGGTAACAAATGTCATGGCAGCAAATTGCAAGAGGTTAAATAAAAAAAGGGAGAGAAAACTAATAGAAAATTATGCAGGAACAGAAAGTTTTTTAGTGCTTTTTACTTCCACTTTTTAGTTATTTCTTGCTGATTTTGTATCATTTCTTGTTAAGTTGCTCATTGCCTTCCTCCCATGTTTTTGACAGCAATCAAGCGAATTTGCTGGATTTACCTGTAATTCAATTTCCTGTTTTGTGGTGTGTTACGTACGAAATTATGTTGTATGAGCTTATTTCTTCATTTGTTACCAGAGTTGGGAAACTAAGTGTTGCCTTTATGCAAAAAGGATGTGGTTTAACTTCCTATCTGTCAGATCAACTGAAATGTCAAAGTAGTGGATGGACACAATAATATGAACACCTACAATATAACTGTTTTCCAGTTCAACAGCCTTGCAATGACAAAAATAAAACAAATTCTTCATATTGAAACTCGTGTGCACCAACACCTGCCTCAAAGCTTACAACTTTAATGTCTCAATTTATATTTAATGAAGGAATTGAAGAAGGGTGGCAGTTTATACTCGGGTTAACCTAAATTATTTAACTTTTAATTGGTATCCTAACTTGTTAATTTACAGTTAGTTACAGTTGCTCTGGTGTAAAGCATAGGGAATTATAGAAAGTAGAAGTTAGAAGAAATTAACCAGTGGTGGAGAAAGTATGAAGTTCATTTACTTTGGAGAAAAATACAAATACCACACGCTGAAAATACTCTGTAACAAAACAAAAGTCCTGCATTGATAATGATACTTGATGTGAATGATACTAATGAAAAGTTAGTAAGCATGTTTCAGATGAAGTTCATGAATGAACTTATTAGCCAAATCAAATAATAGGTATACACTTCCTCATACTGCTTTCCGAACATGTAAGATGCAATTTCTTGCTGCTTATTTGAATCTATTCATTGAGTATATGTTAGGTTTTTAGTATTGCAATTTTATTTTTATATTTTCTGTTTGCTTGTGTTACATGTTCAAAATAAATTATTTAAGTATAATCAAGAGAGTGTATTTAAAGTATTAAAAGAAAAAGTACCCAACAAAGAAAAATCTAAAACAACAAACACCTTAAAATTATTCAAAACATGGAAATAGACGTTTAGCAAAATGGTTGGCAATTCATTTCCTGTCAACTGACTGATTAGTAAACTAATCATTTCAGATGACCATGTATAAACTAATTATCGATTCAATTTATGTTAAAATATCATATTTTGTTTACTTTTTGTGTTTTCTTTTTTCATTTTATTTTGTTAAGTAACTACTAACTAAAGCTATCAGATAAATGTAGCTCACTTTAAAGTATTCCCTATAAAGTGCAGTGGAGAAGAAGTAAAAAGTGGCATGAAAGGAAAATACTTACAAATACCGAAAATGTGTATGTAATTACAGTACTTGAGTTAATGTGCTCAGTCACCTTCCTCCTCTGTTGTTTAACATCCTACATTGGCTGTTAGTTTCAGTGTGTCGGGGCTTTGGGGGACAGCTCATCAGCTGGGACGCTTTAAACTTCAAACAAACCCACAGTGTTTGTTGCACACACAAAAAACTTCCACAAAAGGAGTCCGGAGGTTTCGCAGTGAACCTGGCAACCAGCGTGTGTGTTTGTGTGTTTGTGTGTGTGTTTGTGTGTGTGTGAAAGCTGCAGAGGCGACAGCACAGTGCCTGTGGTGGTCGGTATGGAGAGTAGCGGTGTTTTGTTTTTAATTTTTACTCACGCAGGTACCTCCGAGTTTGTGACTTTCGATGACGGCGGTGGTCGCTCCGAGCTCCGACGCCCTCCGAGCCCCGGCCAGACCTCCAGACCCGCCGCCGATCACCAGAAAGTCGAACCGAGTCGTCTCTGTAGCCGTCGGGTCTGAGGCCATGCTGCGGCGGATGATCACTCCGTGTCTGAGAAAAGACGAGAAAAGTTGCTTTCTGAGGATGAAGCAGCAGGGAGCTCGCATCCGGGTTAGCTGGATTAATATTGCCATGACCAGGAAGCTCGCAGGCGTGTGTGTGTGCATGGGTGTGTATGTGTGTGTGTGACCGACGGGGAATGGGAGGGTCAAGTGAAAGCCACTGCTGTGTCATTATGAATTGTAACAATGGTGTGTAAATCCCAGAAAGTGTTTTCACAATAGTCACGGTGATCCTCACATGAGCTACAGTATGTGGATGACAATAACAGATGTAAATCGGAGCTAATTCTGCAAAAAAAATAATATGTCAAATTCTAAAAAAATCATATGCAATAAAATGCAGTGAAGTTTCACAATGGTTTGAAACAGTCAATATTCGTTATTAATTAGTGTATTACTTACCTTGGTAATGCCAGAGACACTGACACGGGAGGAAGAAGTCTGCAGATTCGTACAAACAGCATGTTTTTATTCGTTTAAGGGCATTTTATTGAGATGCATCCACAGCGTGTCGATGTTTATCTCCCAGCTGGTGACGGCCTGTGCGCTTTGACTTCATTATCGCGTCAGATACAAAAGCTTTAAATCACTTCCTGTGTCACTGGGTGAACTCACAGCCCACATACAAACTGGTGAGACGACACGACCTCCCGTCTGTCTCCAAACACCAATACAAATGTTGTTTTGACGATTTAATGACAGAGAAAAGGCGCCGACGATTTTAAAATTACCATAAAGATGTTCGAAGTTGTCATATTTGAAGGCGTGGATAACATAGATGTCCAATCAAAGCATTGCGTAGTTCGTGTAGCACATTTAGCGTAAATAATTCCAGGTATTCAAGCAGGTTTGTTTGGGATTTCTTCGGGAATAGCACTTACGCTGCGCCCAGCTCGTTAGCTGTAAAGAGAGGAAAACAAGAACGTAAAGTTCCGGTTACAACTTTCAAAATAATACTTCATTCTCATCACAGCAGTAGTACAATAAGTCCTCAGGTGTCAAGGTCATACCATAGTGTAAAAATACTCAGGTAAAAACTATTAGTATCAAAGTATATCTAAAGTATCAAAAGTAAAGGAAGACATTATCTAGAATGGGCCATTTAGAGTTATATAAATGATATTATTACTTAAAAACAAACAAAAGAAACCAATATTACTTTTTTAATCTTTGATTGATGTGTAAACATTTGTAATAGGCCTATAAGTAAATAGTAACTAATGTCAAATACATTTCATGGAGTCAAAAATATAAAGGCATAGTTTACCATACATCAGTATCACTTTTATTGGCCAAGTATGTGTACACATACAAGAAATTTGTTGCGATCAATGTACATATAATGACAAAAATGTGTATGTAATTCCAGTACTCCCACACACACACACACACACACACACACACACACACACAATATTATCTATTACTGTATTTCTTAACATTCATATTTTTACACACTGACATGCTCAGCATATTATAAATACTTTATTTTTTCATCATTTAAATATTAACATATTGTACTGGTTATTTAATATTACTGTATTTCTATTTTAACATTTACATTTAGCTAGTGTGCAATATAGGTCATTTCACCACTGCATAACAGTTTGGTTTGACTTTATTTATTTATTTCAGTCATGTAAAAAAGGAAATAGAGAAATTATTATACAAAAGCAGACAGACAAAAAAAAGTATAATGTACAGATAATGGAAAACATAAAGCAAAAGGAATAGTCAAACACATGATGACTTGGTTTACATATTGGAAAAGGAAAAAAAATATTTAATCCCACCCCTTCTCCATAAATCATTGAATTTTAATTAACCAGCTTTCTTATTAATTTAAACCTACACTCTAATTATACACATACAGCCACATACTCAGAATCAAATATTATTTACAGAAAAAAAGAAAAACATGGGGGAAAAAGTTAATATTAAACAATCACATAAATAAACAAAAACCCCTGTAAACACCTGCAACATCATATTGTTTTCTGATATACAAAACGAGTAAATAAAATCCAACTCCACATATGGAGAGATATTTTCGAAAAATGTACCTTTGTATTTTACACTCTTATTTTGAAGACAAGCAATTTATTGCCGGAATCTGTCGCTGGCTACAGTTGCTAACTCCAAGCTAACGTTAGAGCAAAGCGGCTCGTTTGGCTGCCCTGAAAAGCGTTAATATCGCCTCAACTGAAAGGATCTATTCACTTTAAAACATACAACAGAACAAAACACAACACGCATAAAAGGTATGTATGAGGAATTTGATGCTGTTGCGAATATAAACAGCCGAAATGCGGGCCGTCGTCTTCGCGACCCCCCTTGTTGTGGTCAGAAAGGGCCTTACCTTGTGTTCAAAGGAAGCCAGTCTGGGACAGCTGCAGGGAAATATCTATAGAGATGACTACATGTAATTTGGTGAACCGTTTTGTGTATTTTTCTTGCAATCCGTTAAGTGGAGAGCACACAGCTGCAGGCGAAAAGAAAAACTGCTGTGTGATCTGTATGTGTGAGGGGGGAGGGGCTCTGTGGGCCTTGTGTTAATGTAAGCAATGTAGGGTTTATTCGCTGACTGTTTTTTTTCTGCTGTAAACAGAGTGAAGACGTCTCAGTTTTCAGCTCACGGTTGGTCCCCCTCTGCGTGATCGCAGCCTCTGTGGGCTGCGCAGCCAGATGACCAGCAGACCTCATCTCTCATCATGAATCCTGTCAGCTACCATAGCATGCTGTCGTCTGTGAGCGGTGGACACCCCAATCTGGTCTTGGATCGTGTATTAAGCACTTCAAACTTGAAGAGTTGTCAGAAATGTGGATTTGCTTCTGCAGACGCAGCAGAGTTCAAGAAGCACATGCTCGAGCACAGAGGGCTGACGAGGTTTTACTGCTTTTACTGCAACAAAGTGTCATTCAGTGAGGCAGAGTTAAACGCTCACCTGAAGCAACACAATTCAACGTATCCGTTCAAGTGTCCGCACTGTGGACAGGGCTACATGAGGAGGCTGTGCCTTGTGAAACACATTGACCGTTTGCACAGTAAAAGCATCAGTCAAGTTCCTGCTAAGCCATGCACGATAAAAAATCCACATGTCTCCAGTGCCTTATCAAGTGTGCCCACTGCTGATCCATCACCACTTCGACCAGCTGTTCGGGTGACGGTGCCCCCTCTGAGTACACCTGCAGTCAGACTGGGTAAAGATGAACAGAGAGGGAAAACACTGGAAACACACACATCACATGGCACCAACGGTAACACAGAACTTTTGCCCCCTTTAAATGGAGTCATTCAGCAGAACAGAGCTCTGACAGTTTCTCTCCCAGAGGAGGTAACGATCCCCGCTGGCTGTTTGGTTGAACTTGTCGAGGTGAAAACTGTCAACGGGACAAAGGAGCTAAAGTTAAGGCTCGTCTCCCAACAAGAAAACGAGTCCGTGATAAAAGACACAAGGACTGCGGTCTCTCAAAACACTGCAGCGGGAAAGCCATTCTTATCCATGTTAAACCATCCAAACACGGTAAAGTCTGCGAGCATGGGGATGTGCAGCGTCAACAGGAAACAGTGTGATACAAAGACTGTGAATGTGGAGCGTCCTGCTGAGCGCTCAGGCAGTGTTTCCAAAAGCATCCCGAGTCAAGTTAGCAAAGACAAAGGTGGATTAAAAAGAGCATCGCAAGAAGTGATCAACTTAGAAAGCCACCCAGTCATTCCAAACAAGGTCCCCAAAAGCATCCTGAACCCTATAAGAGAAGGAAACAGCGGAGTTAAAGTTACACAGAGAGAACCTGTTAATCACAATGCAGCTCTGCCGTCTGTTATCTCCAACAGGGCCATCAACAGGTTCACACGCACCCTGCATCCAGAAAACATGGGAGCGTGTGTTTCTCAGAGGGCGATAGATGACAGGAAGAGTTTAATTCCTGAGCATTCCAAGAGCATCCCACCCAGGAGAGCGACTGACCTAAAAATCTCTGCAGATAACATGTCGGTGGCTGTTAAGGTGGAACCAGGGGAGATGAAAAACAACACGCCTTCAAAAATAAAGAAAGAGGCGCTGGATTTGAACCAGCAAAAATCTCCTGCCTTGAGTGTTCTCTTAGGTGCACCTCCCCAAGTGAGGCCTCCAACGACTTTGGTTTCCAAGGATAATGTTGCAAAGTCATCCTTTTCAATACCCAAGACTCTAAATGAGCCGCCCGCAGTCAGAAAACCGGTGCTTTCCAACCGCACAAATTCAAAAATGTCGGCTTGGACCCAGGAAGTCAGATCCAATGCCGGAGAAGGAGACATGCCGGAGCCTGAGGGGTTTCCCGTCATCTCGTCTGTGTTTTCTTTGAGTCAACAACCAGAGGACGTCCAAGGCAACATGCAACCTCTTGTAATGGCTCTGCGCGGTATAGTGATGGATAAAAGTAACAACTCCAGTAGTACAACACAAGATCACGTCAAGATAAGAAACAGCACAGAGCAGGTGAAGGAGGTGCCAAAGATGAGGTTCTGTGCTCGGATGGCCACAAAAGATGGATCGATCAACGGCAACCTTGTATTGACAGAGCAGACCAATGAGTCTGTGAAAGTGGAGGAGCACGATAAAGGTATTCAGCACCCTCCTGTACCGACCAACAACCACATCCATGTCAAAAAGGAAAAGAAAAGCATTAAGCCAACAGACAGTAAGGAATGCAGTAACACTCCTGCTTCCATATCTTCGACATATGAGGATTCGGTTTCCACGTGTGTAAATGCTCCGGAGTCTCTGCAGCAATCGGCAAAAAGTGAGCATGACATCTCAAAGTTCCTCACCGTGTCTCTGAAAAGGGTTCAACTTGGCATCTGGAAAAAAAGCAAAAAGGGATTGAAACTTAGGATATCCAAATACAAGACTCAGGTACCCATGAGAAGTCTTTCAGATTGCACTGTTATTTACCCAATGCCGCTGAAGGTGGACCAGCTGGTGAAACGACCGGGCCCCAACCAGCCTGTGGTGGTGCTCAATCACCCAAAGCCCCGGGTGTCCGGTCAGGGAGCGAGGGTGGACTCTTTAGCGAATGCCCCTGTGGTGGCTCCAAAGTGCCAAATCTTAAAAATGAGGCTGAGCAAAGTGATGGGGCAGAAGTATGAGGTGATGGGGTGCACTGTCGGAGTCTTTCCTTGAACGCATTAGTGGAGAGAAGTGTACATTAATGAGAACTAGCACTACAATGGGAGGATGCTGACTTAAAAAAAGACAAAATATTAGGGCAGTTATTTTCTTTAAAGAAGCATTAGATTTAAAAAGAACGGACATCTGCTTATCACTGAACTTTGTGTTATATGTTTATACAGGCATGGGATATGGATTACTTAAGTGCAATGATATGAAAAATGGACCATCTGCTGTAGTTGATTGCAGTCAGTGATACACATGTTAAGTACTGTTTAAGAAGTTTGAGAAAGCAGGCAATTTGTCAAGAGTTGAGGCGAAAATGCATGCTGTTCACTTTAACATATTTGCATCAGTATTGTTTTGCAGTTCATCTGGCTCCTGCTAGATACACCCTGAATTTGATGTGCAACACCTGAGTTTTAAAATCATTGTGTCCTTACCTGCTCAGGATGTTTAAAATGCCATTAAGATGTGGGACATGCACAGCTCCCTATTTAACAATGGAAACGAGTGGTGAATATTAAGGATATACTATGCAGGATTTTCGTAATCTGAGTACAGACAGAGCAGCAGAACGTCAGGCGCATTATATGTCAAAGTCAACCACTCATTGTGTTGAGTCTAAAAGTTTGCATTCACTGGCAGCAGCTGCTCCTCTCGCCATTGATCTGCCTACCCGCCTGCGCTGTGCTCACAAACCCATTTGTGGGTGTTTACAAATAATATCCAACAATCCTGCACAGTATAACTTAAAGTAATGATCAAATGTTATGTGAGATGTCATTTCTTTTGGGTGAAACCTCATATTAAATTTTTAGCACAAATATATACATTGAAAAAATGCCTTGTGCCAGTATAAACCCCCATTTTCTGTTGTTAAAACCAGTCCACGGCGAGGGACACAAGGCACTTACAAGCCTATAAAAAGTTTTACTTCTTGGACAGTGTCCCTGCTTTCTTCATTTGTTGGCGAAAACAGGTTGTTATATACACAGATGCTGCATCCTAATTCAGGAGCTGCATCCAACAAGTCAGCACTGTACAAGTGGTGAATAAGGCCCGTCCGATATCAAATGCTAAAAGAGAAATGCTGCTTTGTTTGAGCTCACATGCAGTATCATAAGCCCCTTTTACACACAGATTGCGTCATAGAGCCGCTATGAAGTCCCTTTTTTACATTGCCTTTTCATTTTTACACAGAACCAAAACACAGCAGCATTATCCCGCTCTAGTGTGTAATTTTAAATAGCCTGCTGGCATCGTGGAAACAAGAGAGGCATTTAACACAACCACATCAGACTCCATTGTGACATAGAACATACGTACATGTCAGCGGCGTAACGTGTCAAGTACAAACATTTAGCGTCTCTGTTACTTGACCATTGATCTCGTCCTCTGCTCGAATGGTAAGGAGCTCCAGAATCTCATTGTTTTTCGGATTTGTGGACTTTTATGGCTCCCATGGTGGGTCGCATGTGTAACACGCTATCAAAATGATACACCTGTCACGCCCATGATATCATCCTGCCGACAGAGAAAGTATATACAGATGGGCGAGGCAGCATAATGGCACAATATTCCCGCCTTGGAACAGTCAGTGTAAAAGGGACCATATGTGTATCTTTCAGCATTGGCCAGAAGTGTAGTGGTGCATTCAGGCACTCTTTGCAAACTCTTACATTTGGGAGATATTGCATGTCATATTCTCCACACGGTCATCAGTCACTGGTAAATTCATCAGATTAACTGGACCAGTAAAAAAGACACGTATAGGTGTAAATAATGGAAGCTGGGGATGCACACCACTGTTTATCAGTTTGAATGTGTTGTAAATCACCCGATGTTGCAGAGAAACGGACGAAACGTTTGAGTGCCGTCCCTCGTTTTGTGTGAAGTGAAATGTCACAGCTGTACTTTAAACTTGGAATGTGCCCCAGCTTCTCACACCAGTTTACCACTTTGCTGGCCATACTTGGTGATACACGTTAATGTTTTTGATTTTATCTGCTGGCGACCAGTGCCTGAGAGTTTGAGAGTTTTTGTGTCTGAGAGACCGGAGCTAAAAGCTTAAGTTTTGACAATACTAATATTCCAGATGGATTAAAAAAAAGTTAATTCAAAGAAGTATTCTGCATTTTTATTTACACTTTCAGTCTTATTTAAATCTGAATTTCAGGAACACAGTGTAATTTTTATTATTTTTACCACATTAGGTGTTAGTTTTCTTAAAATGCCAATGTGTAATTCATCACATATATTTTGTAATTAACTTATTGGAGGCCCCAGAAACAAGTGTTAATGCCATGTTGAGTGATTGTAATTCCTTGTGCCCTACATTTTGCTCCTTTTTTAAAAAAAAAATAATGAAATAAATGCCATATCATCCATGTATAGCCTCTTTGCAGCTTTAAACAGAGGTGCAAGATGGAGCAGACAAAAGCAGCTGGTTTATTACTGTAACAGAAAGACACGTTTGTGTTTTATCTTATCTGTACATACAAAGTGACTGTGGTGATTCTGGGAACCTGTTAAAACTTGTATGATTTTCAAAAAGGACACTTTGCAGATCCGTTGCTCTTCCTACGACTGCATATCAACACTCTTGTCTATAATGTAACCAAGATGTATCAGGTGCTAGACCTATGATCCTATGTAAAGGTTTTGGTTGCCCAGTTTTTATCGTGTATATATGTTTCAATCACCCACAGATTCTATTGTGTATATACCTATACATCTAAAATGTGATATCTGTTGTTGATACTCAGTAGGGAATGGATTACATTCCACAGCCTCTTCTGCAGCAGCAGTAATGTTGTGCTTTATTATCCTAACACTGCAGTGTCTGAACCTGCCGTGTTGTTTTTGTTTTATAAATATATATATATATATATATAATTATAATTATTTTAAAGGTGTTTAGGGTGTGACTGTTGTTTCTGAATGTTTTTACTTTGCCCTTCATTCAGTCCTCATGCGTGTTAGACTTACCCTTTTGCTGTTAAAACTGTTTTTTGGTTTTACTACATTCGCAGTGTTCATTATCGTGTTCCATGCTTTTATAATAACAGTTGTCTAACTCCTCTTTTTTCTATTAAAACATGATCACAGTTTTATGGCCTGTTGCCGTTTGTTCAACAGAATAACATAAACTGCACAATCATCACATGCCCTTTCTCATAGGTCAACAGGTCTCTGAACACACTTAGAAACTCTCAAGCCGTATTGTTAAAAAAGAGACCACTGGAGCATTTTCACAGTGCACATTTTAACCTGACCTAGTACAAAAAGCACAGGTTTTATTCAGGCAAACATGTCTGAACTTTGGCCCAGGGGCCCAGTTGTGCCCCTCAGACCCACTTAAGCATTTAGGGACTGTTTTACGCGATTTTCACCTAATACTTAATACTTGACAAAAGGTAGATTAACCTAACTCGCTCTGATAACCTTACTGCTGCACAGGGCCACATATATATACTTCTGACTCTAATCTGAAATGTTTGAATTAGAAAAAGATTATTTGTCAATTAAAAAAAAAAACATTTGGTTAAAAATATCTTGAAAAAGCAAAGAAAACTGAAAGTAGTTTAAGCGTGCCACTGTTAACTGTGACACTGAGGGAAGCATGCACAGCACCAGCACCCTGAAACCGAAGCACGTAGCTGTTTTTAACCATGTTTTCTCAGTGTCTGTTTGTTTGCTCACAAATTATTATCTTATTTGATTATTTTTGGTGTGATTTGTGTGTATCTATTGTGTTTTAACTGTGCTGTTTTAACTGTACATCATTGAAATTGTGGTTATGCTGTCAATGATTCCTTGAGATTTCGATACAGGTTGAATGATTAAAGTGATCAAATAGTTAAAATTAGCTCAACCTTTACCAGCTGCAACATTAGTGATGTTCACACATTAATGCAGCACTAATAATAATTAATGGATGCGATGTATATATTATTTTGAAATGGGCCGCTCTGCATAATCTTAACTTTCACTTTTTGTAGTCTATTTTAAGTATATTTTGCTTACTATATTATGCTTATCCATATGCACTTTTACTTAAGTAAGATTTTGAGTGCAGGACTTACAGTGGTATTCCTATTTTTACTAAGGTAAAAGACCTCCTTCACCCAGACTCCTGCCTTTTGTAGATGTTTTACATATGAAAATTATCAAACTGCCCAATGGTAGGTCAGTACGGTAAGCCAGTGACTCCACCTATTTTCTACACATAAGTGCTTTTGTGTTTCATGCTGTGGTGTGGAGTTAAGGATTTCTCTCTCCAAAGAAAAAATGACTGGACTCACCCAGTTCAGGTCAGGTCTGTTAAAACTCCAGGGATGCCACTAACGGAAAAAAACTCAATTTACGATCCCCTGAACTCACAGTAACCTGAGAATTGCTAAAAACTTGCACATTCCAGAAAGACAGGAACTATCAGCAAGCACACACGCAACATCCTGAGACAGAACAAAGGGACTGATCTTCACATTTCGGGTTACAGTTTAATTATGACACAATACTGTAATTAATTTGTGCTTTGTGTAATAGTAGTTTTGTGCTTTCTTTTTCTTTTTCATTTTTTTTGTTTTTATTGGCAGCCGGAAGATTTACAAAAATGGCAGTTACAAAAACTTTGCTCCAAGCCTGTTTGGTGATTATTAATCCCAACAAAATCAAGTGCTTAAAGATAATAGATAAATAAATAAGCCAAGAAACTCGTAAGCAGGTAAATGAGCAGAAGCATACAAGGATGGATAAATTAAAAAAAATAAAATAGGTAAACAGCAGCAATAATAATAAACTTTATTTGTATAGCAACATCATACAAGAAATGTCACCCAGCGCGTTTTGAATCAGAGAAATTAAATGTCATAAGTGCTTCACATGAGAAGATATAGAAGACATTAAAACATAATAAAACCCACATGTAAAAATAAAATAAGAATAAAATACAAAGAATGCATCCTCACATTGATAAAATACCTGTAAAAGTAAGATAAAAATATAGATAAAAATACAATTCACAACATGAGATGGAAAATAAAACCTAATAAGGTCATTTTAATAAAAAATAAAGCTGAAAATAAAGTGTATAAAATGCATACAATTAAGGAAAATACAACATTTCAAAGAGGTGCCAGCAGTGTGCAAGTAATAATAATAACTCATTGCATGTGACTTCATCTTTAGTAATACACGTGTGACTATGACCTATGGAGTTGCATAAAAAGTGGGGAGGTCCGGGAATAAAGATTTGGCAGAGTGTTAGCTGCTGGGTTGAGTATGATGCCAAAAAGAAAAATAGTTAAAAAGAGAAAAGAGAAAAAGATAAATGTCCTGGGTGTTGTATCTAATTAATAGCCTCTCTTCGGAGGGGTAGTGTGAAAAATAGGTGCAAAGCTGACCCCCTC
Source organism: Plectropomus leopardus (assembly GCF_008729295.1). NCBI lineage: Eukaryota > Metazoa > Chordata > Actinopteri > Perciformes > Serranidae > Plectropomus > Plectropomus leopardus. The sequence goes on from NC_056471.1 coordinate 25,485,680, forward strand.
CCAGTCATAAACTTTCTCTGCTGAACTTATCTTTCCTTTCTAAAATACAAAATATTTTATATCACTTATGCACTTCTCCGACATTTGATAGCTACCTCTTCACAGCTGCATGACTACAAACATCACTTAAGTTATTGCATGGAGTAAAAGTCCTACAAATAACCAGCAATCACATGTACCAAGAGTGTGTGTGTGTGTGTGTGTGTGTGAGTATGTATAAAACATACTTGATAAAATCTAATTCCTGTGTCACATAAGTGTTTTTTCCACATACACTTCTAAAACTTCTAATCGTCTTCTCCAAGGAATGTGGAGCAGGAGGAGGGAATCTCTAAGCAACACTCCCAAACATGCCCTCTTGAGCTGGTGTGAGTCATGTCTTCTTGTTGTTTCTCTGTTCTTTCAAGATCACATACTCATTTTCAGGTTCATACTTGTATTTTGGGTAGTTACTAGAACATCTTTAAATAGTAATGTTAAAAACACTTGTTTTACCTCATACTGTCTACCTTATTGTTTGTTTTGTATTCACCCAGGCTGTTTTTCTCATGCACTGTATGTGCATGTGCAAATTAGACCTGCACTGCATCTGATATCTGATATCTGGTGTTCTGACCGCTCTATAAATGACCTTTGAATTGGCTATTCTATCATATATTTATTTTATATTATATATTTTCCTTCTCTTTTTATTAATTCATAGAATAGAACAGAACAGTGGCAGTATAAAAGGTTTTCCTATACTAAGAAATAGAAGTGTTGCCAGTTGGTAACTTTAGGTGATGGAGGCGAAATGAGCATTTTGTCATCTCTACGTATAATTTTTAAAATTCTTCTTCCTGCAGGTTTGTTACACCATACTGGAGCACACCAGTGCTACCTTGCTGCAGGTGGGCAGGTTTGAACATTACTTGATGGCATTTCCTGTAGATGCATTGAGCAACACCTTGACAGCCTACTACTCAATGCTTAGTGAAAAACAGGCTTAAGTCCAGTCTCATCTGCAAAAAGTTCCAGTTATTTATGGAGAACAATCTCAAAAAAGTCTTTTTAGAGACTGTCACTTCTACAGATTCTCAACACCATACTCATGGTCGTATGTAGCCATATATGTTGTATACATGCCATACATGGATTTTAGGACATTTCTAGGATTTTAGGATGTTTCTAGAATATTAGAACATTTCTAGGATTTTGGGACTTTTCTTGGATTTTAGGACATTTCTAGGATTTAAGGATGTTGCTAGAATTTAAGGACATTTCAAGGACTGTTTTATGCACCCTTGCGCCTTATGTATACTACATGTACAAAAATAATTCCAACTGTGAATCACTTTATTTTTATTGTGAATCTGATAATGTATGGGAGCTGCCCAGCATCCACATTTGGCATGCTAGCTGTAAACTGAGTATCACTGATGTTTGATGTTGATATGTATAGGCTAAATGTTATGGGTGCATGTGTGTATATGGATATATTTTTTTTTAATTCACTGCCCACATTTATCTTTATGCATATCACATGAAAGCAGACTTAACTGATTTGTGCCCTTTGCTTTTCATATTTCCTCCTCATGACACTGTTATTTCTCCATACTCACACTAGAGTGACCATCACAAGCTGGTATGACCAGCTGAACCAACAAAAATCATGCAAAACATACCTTAAGATGTCAAACAAGCTGGTCAACCAGCTTAACCTTCTGAAACTGGTCAAGCTGCTTTTTTTCCAGCAGTGTGTTTAAGGTGGCTAATTTTAATTACTTTATACGGCTCAGGTGGCTTAATTCATAAAAAATCCATCATCGTTTATTAGTTCATTGCACTTTGCAGTAATAATCTGAGTCTTTTATAGATCTATTAACCAAAGCAGTCGAATTATATGTGGCGGGAGGTCACTGACAAAGCTGCAGCTTGGGAATGTGTTGGTAGTGGAGTGAAAAATACAATATTTGCTTCCTAAATGTGGTAGAGTGGAAGTAGGCTTTCTAGAGGAAAGGAGGATAAATCAAGTGCACCTGCCTAGAGGCTCCACCTGCCTCAGATGCAATCACTCTTTAATGAGAGGCCTTTGCTTGTTCTTCTGTCCGTCAGCAACAATGCGTGCGTCATGTAAGTTGTTTTCCTTTAATACTTTAATATACCTTGCCACGGCACATTATTAGTTCATTCATTTGTTTATTGTTAATGAATGTGTTTTCATATAACAGAGCTAGAACCACACACACACATTGAATACCTTTGCCTTTAAATAAACTGCTCCGCCTCAATGCCTGCTGCCTTTTTCTCTGGCTTTGTTCATATCATCTAAATCAATGCTAGTTTTTCTCCCCAACAAGGCCTATAAACATACAATACAATGAAAATAGTCAAGCAAAGTATATCAAAACTGTGCTTAAAATTTCCACCACTTATGTTCACTCACTATCTTGAAATTATGTTTTATTAAGTAACAATTTTGATCGAGAGTCTCCAAATTTGGCGTGCTTGGAGAAGATTGAAGACTTGCCATTTGCTAAGGCACAAAATTGATTGCCATGTACTTTGTTAATGTGGTAAAGTTATCAAGCAAAAATGATGGATAATTCTCTTCTTATATAAGAGTTTGCTGCTTCTCTCTCTGTTTTGTATCATTAAAAAAACGCTATATTTTGGTTCTTTGGACTGTTGTTGTACACAAGAAAAACAATTAAGGGTAACAAACAAATTACCTGATAATGAAAATAATCTTTAGTTGCAGATTTGGATAAAACGTTTATTTATTGACACAAACACTTTAACAATTTTTACACACAGTAAGCTGTTTCTTAGCATGCTCATGTTAAACATAAGTGGATATTTTGGGTTACAACCAGATGGAATTGAACAGATTATTTTTGCTGGAATGGTTCTGGTGTTATTGCAGCAGCTGGTCAACATCTCGTCTCGTTACTGGAAATGTAAGCACACAGTTTTCTGGGTATTTGCTTGCAGGCATACTTCTTCCACTGATGAGTATTATTGGGAATATGGAGTGAAACTTGATGATGTCGGCCACAGAGTCAAACATCTGAGGAGAAATAAGATGTGAGCTTCGGTGAATATAATGAACAGAGTGGTTGTTGAGCTATCTTTTGAAAATTTGTCCACTCACATCATTTGATCGTTGTCCTGTGCCCAGGACGTACTTGCCAATGTTCTCAATGAACCGGATTTTTACATTGTAAACCTTCTTCTCATGGTACACAGCCAATACCAACGGCTCACTGTTGGTGTTGACGGAGCAGTCTCGTACCAAAAATGCTCCATCCTAATGTGGTAAATGTGATCAAAAATAGATGAGCTATATTTGATAATTTTTGGATTTACTTCATACTAGAGGAGGTACAGTACCTTGTTTACCAGGTGTAAGGCGTGTTCTGCATCTGCTCGAGTACAAGCCCCGATATACCAGTCCTCACAGTATGTCTGCCAAATATTAGTGAAGTATTCAGAGAGTTTGCTTACTACAGGCACAAAAAGTAAAAGTATACACCGGGCAGAATGGCCATTTCACAAGAATATATATAACTGGTTTATAATTAGTGATGCATTAATGTGTACATCACTTTAGTGTTGCAGCTGCCAAAGATAAGGCTCTTGATTATTTTATATACTGACAGTCAGAAAATAGTAATATATCATGATTTATTATTTAATTTATAATCTAAATATGCTTAGTATATGTAATGCAGTAAAAAGTAAAATATTTGCCTGCAAAATGTAGTGGTGTAGAAGTATAAAATAAAATGGAAATACTCAAGTTCAATGAAAATTGTCCATAAGTTGAGTACTTGAGTAAAGTTAATTCAACAACAGCCCAGTCACCAAATGAAAATGGTGTTGGCATTGTATATTTATGCAAACCATTAACATGTTGAACTTGCACATTTTATTCATATATTATCAGTGTCTCTAATATGATGTTGTATATGAGCTGACTTTGCCATTAGGAGGTGGAGGGTATGGTGGATGTCATGACACTTTGGCGAGATGCTCTCTAAGCTGCAGACCACTGTTCTGATCAACAAACAACAAAACTGGCTCTTTTTAAGCAAGTCCTTGCTGTGTATCAAGTGCCTTTATAGCCACCAAAAGGGCCTTTTTTTTTAATGCGGATAGCATTAAAAAGATAGCATAAAAATATTTTTTTTTCTTGAGAGACATTGTTGCGATTCCAGCAGTAATAATGCCACTGAAACTGCTTTTTTTAAACAAATCCCAAACAGGATCTCTTTCTAACCATAACCAAATGTTTTTGGGGCCTAAACCTAAGCACACTTGTTGAAGTGAAATGTTCTAACATATCCGCGACATAATTACCAACAAATGTAATGTTATCTGTGGTTTGCAGAGATGTACAATGCCAGCATTTTCTGGCAATTGGGTTGTTGACTAAATATTATAGAGTTCAGTAAATAATGATTTTATAGACTTTGCTTTACCCTTATAGACTTTGCTTTACCCTGTAGCAGAGAGTATACCTGTTGAGGCTTTTCCATCGGAACAAAGTCATGGTGGTCAAAGTCTTCTTTAGTTTGAGGCCACTCGTGGTGATGACGTTTTGATGGCACCCTTTCTTTAAGATGATGTTAATGTTGACATATTCCATCATTAATGTATAATGTTGATGTTGATGATCTATAACATTACTTACCTAGATTTTGTTGTGACCTAAATAAAGGAAGACATAGCAAATCAGACATGGCATAGCTTGACATAATTGTCCTGAAAAGCATGAGAGATGAAAGTCGAACCTTGTTTCTATATCATGAGTTTCCAGATCCAGAGAATGTCTTTGATTGGCATGAAAAGATGAAGCACTTTCAGCATGCTTTTTTGAAGCACTTTCAGCATTTTGTAGATCTAAAAAAGACATTCAGCATTTTTACAACTGTCAGATGTTCAAATAAAAAATATTACATTCACTCTAAATTAGCTCTTACCTTTGGTATGTGAGCTGAATTCTGCCTATTAGAAGTAATATCATAAAAGATTAAAAACAAATCAACCCACAATGACAAAAAAGTTAAGGAGTCCTTTCTAATTAGGTTATGAGTTTGTGTAAAGTAATATAGTGTTGTCACAATTAAGGGTGTGAATCTTTCAGTATCTCAAAGATTCAATTTCGATTTCGATTTTTGGGGTCAAGATTCGATTCAGAATCGCTTCTCGATTCAAAACGATTTCCAATTCAAAATCAATTTCCAAAAAAGTCCCATTGTTTTTTTTTGGGGGGGGTTTTTTTGCAGTCTTTTGTGTATCCCATTATCTGTGCCATTCTGCAAAGCAGCTTCCATCTGTGATGATGCAGAGGGCCACATCACACTCCTGACACTTCAAAGAGGGGCCTGATTCTCCTGCCTGCTCCGCCTGCAGTGAACACAGGATTTACATCCATATAGGGCCCTGCTGCTTGTTACACTGTCTCCTGATTTACCCTTGTCATTATTATTATTATTTATTAGTCTCCTGATTTACCCTTGTCTTATTATTATTATTATTATTATTATTATTATTATTATTATTATTGTCATTATAGGGGCTACCAGAGTTTATTCTAACGCAGGAGACGCTACCAATAACTGAGCGATAGCTACAATAGGATTAGGCCACTGACAGTGCAGTGTGCTCCAGATGACGTGTGGCATACGTAAGCGGATATAAAGCGTCGGATCGTTTTCCGATTGGTGGACAAGACCAAAACAAACCTCTGACCTTTCTCCAAAGGAACCATGGGAAACCAATATGGCGTTTAGCATCAATGCTAATGTACTTTTGTCATCGAAATATGGATAAAATATGGACGGAAGACCAATATCGGATCTATCACTATGTATTTATTGAACAAGGTCCCGCAAAACACCCGAGTTCGCAGGCTGGATACTGAGGCTTCTAAAAGAGCTACGATGCATCGGAGACATCCCTCTGAACGGCACAGCCGGCAGCTTTCACCGGCGAAAACAGTAAGGCGATTCGACAAACGGTCTCAAAATTATTAAGACTTTTCTAAATGATAAAAATTTAAGAGGGTTAAGAATAATCGATGTAGGATTTTTTATAAAGAGAATCGAGATCCTTATGTGAATCGATTTTCCCCCACCCCTTGTAGCTAGTGCTTGTGTATTGATAATGTGAAAAAAATTGTAATGAAACAGTTTAAAATGCTCAGATTTGATATTTCTTGACAAATTGATATTTGAGACAACACTAGTTTAAGATAGAAGTAAATGATTATGAAAATAACATGGCTAAATCCCTATTGATTGGAAGAAAAGTTTGTGTCATGGCACCATGTAAACAACATAGTTTTAGGGTTACAGAAGTAGAAACTACCACTACCACTGACAAGACCAGCATGAGTCTGCTTATTTTCATTGTGAATTAGAAAATATCAGCGGGCATCACAGGCCAAATCTGCGAACTCACGGGTTGCAAGTTGAGTATTACTGGTGTGGGAAAGTAAACAACTAACATAATAGATATATAAGTGGTACATACACAAGTGAGACCCAGGCAACAAGATCATGAAAAAAATCTGGCACAACATTTCTTAGGTGTAAAAATTATGCAGCATGTGTGAATACCTACCTTTTTGGTTGCTTTCTGTCCACTGAAATGGAAAAGAGTATTAGTTACACATAACATCACAATGTGCTTTATCAGACACAAATCCTTCCTGTGATAATATTTCTGACAGCAGATGGCGCCACTGCTACACTGTACAAACTTCAAACAAAGAGGGCATCCTTTCCACTATTCACACAGAACAGAGGGTCCCAAGAAGGGCTTTTCTCATTTTTCCTCCTGTCTGACCTGAAAATCTCAAAAAAGGGTGTTTTAGCTCCTATAATGCATCTCAAGGAGAGAAGAGAGAGGAGGCGTGGCCCTCAGGAGCCATGAGTGAGGATGCACAGGTGTATCCTCTGCAGAAGTCTTTTTCAGTGACTTTGGACACACAGCTGATGATGCAGCTATGCCACACGTCACATATAATTGATGTAGCTTTTAAGTTAATGGCTCAGGAGCATGGATATCTCATTTTATTAAATGCCTGTTTCCTTGACTCCTCGTGTCTCCTCCTTGCCTCCTCTGCTCTCATCTTAGATGAACACAAGAAGCGAAGGCAAGCAAAGTTAACAAGCATGTACAACTTAGAAGTGAGGGTCAAAGCCAGCTACAGCTTAATAAAACGGCAACAAGTGATGGTCTGACTTCTTGCTTTGTGTCCTGCAGTAAAACAGCACTCACTTTCTCCTGCAGGGTTCATGTACAGTCAGCGCAGGCAGGTGATTCACTAACTCCGAGATAAATGGTGGAGGTGATGGAGAGCACCTGGAAGTACAAAGGCTTCAGCTGTAAGTCCATTTATAACTATTTTAAAGTCAACAATGAATAACTTGAATAGTAGTGGAGTAAATTACCTGTGTGAGTGCTGTGATATTGAAGAGAGAAAAGTCATTAACTATTTTATGAGTTGCAATCATCACAATTATTTACACATCAGAATTAATGATACACTGAGCTGTAAGTGTTTACCTGGTCTCCTGGCGGCGCAGGTGCAGGCCTCTTATCTAAAAGAGCAACATGTGAATATATAAGTTGCCTCTGAGGCCAGACGGGAGTGAATGTGAGGAAAGTTAAGTCATCTTACCAAATCTGGCCTTTCTTCTGCTTGGTTTCAGGTCTCTATTTACCGTGGGAGCTGTGTTTAAAAAACACAGAATGTAGAAAAATAATCATGTGAATAGAATATGTTTACTGGAGAAGTGCTCTTAAATACAATTTTGATATTCTGCCCCCTTTTCAGAGGGAAAGTTTACACTTTTTAGTAAACTGCAAGGCTGTAGGTAGTTTAAACCGAAACATGAAGGGCCATAATTGACTTGAAAACCATCAGCTTAAGTATTACATGCTCATTTAAAACATATTAAGCCTTTAAAACCTGGAATGACATCAATTTTCTAATTTAACTGTATTTACAATTAACCATTAATGTTAATAATTTCATCATTGTATTATTTTTTAAAATATTATTTTGCTTTTGATTCATTTTATTAATTTATTTATTTATTGCTAAATTTCAGATGATTTTTTTATAGCTTATTGCATGCATCTTGTAACTTCTTTTTTTAAGTGTTTTTGGAAGAAATAACGGTGATGTGCTCGGGTTTTTAAGGGGTTAAAAAGCATTAAATGTGATTTCGAAAGCATGCAGATATAATAAACTGTGACAAATATCTGAGTCACATGCTTGACTGTGTTCAGTAGCTAGTTGTTACCTTGACTGTCTGGGGATTTATGCGAACACTGAAAAGACTGAACCGTGCCGTGAATGTGCATAAAATTAATACTGTGATCTCAAAGAGACTATGAAGCTGTGGTATGTGTATGTTTTCAGTACTATGAGTACTATGAGCAACACTTTCACATTCCTGAGTTGCCATTTAATTTAATGTTAATTCTTGAATGATGATGACGACCCTTTGAAGATTTGTTGCTTTTGCTTTAAGTAAGTGCAATAATTATCATGTACTGTATCTGTAATAATGTGGAGATTTGGACTGTTGGTTGGATGAAACAAATGTTGTGAAGGTGTTTTTGGGGCTCTTGATAATTGTCACAGAATTTATCAATATTTTCTCTCTTTTTGAAAAGCAAACAATCCTTCACTTAATAGAGAAAAAAATCACCAGTTGAATCCTTAATGGAAATAATCAGTAGCCACTAATAGTTCAAAATTAGCTCCACCTTAACCAAATGCAACCTAAAAAACCTAACTTCAACAGTAACATCTGGCTTTTAAATGTATGTGTCATAATAATCTATAATACATAATAGTATAAAACTCTTGGGACCATTTTTTTAATTAGTGGTCAACAGATTATTGGCCTGGCCGATTATTGGGGCTGATATATGGCATTTTGCAGATTATCTATATGGGTATTTTATTTTAATGATCGCCAATAAAATTAATTAATTAGAAAGTCCAAACAAAGTGTCAGCATGGGAGGAACTTTTACTTTGTAAAAATTAAGGGAGCTATTTTTATTTACTTTTTTTTAAATTTAAATTTTCACTTGACTTATTGACACAACAATAAGTCAAGTTGCTGTATATGATGTTGAACATTTCAGTTTTTATTAAACATTTCATAAAAGTTTTGTTTTGGAGTTTGTTATATTCCAAATTTAAATATTGACATAAAGATTTTCATTTTTATTGTAAATGCATATCAATTCCAAATATCTGTTATCGGTCCTATTAACTACTAATAATCGGTATCTGCCCCGAAGAAATAATATCAGTCAACCCCTACTTTTGATACTTTAAGTGCATTTTCCCAATTATACATGCATACTTTTACTCAGACCAAGACTTTCATGTGTTATAGAGTATTTTCACTGTTTGATATAAGTACTCTTAATTAAGTTAACAATTTGTATACTTCCTCCATAGTTTATAACATCATTAGCTTCTTGTGGCAGGCCAAGTAAGACCACCACTATGTGTGTTAAGCACAATAATTAAAATTCAGATGATGGAAATTTGCATTTCTCTACCTGAAGTATGGGGGATTTCTCTCGGTGGGATGTTAGCGTTACCCTGATGGAGTGGAGAGCACACAAGCTATAAGCAGACATTTACAGCAGTGCAGTTGTAATTAAATTATTTATAGAAAACAAAAATCAGAAAGCTTACAGTGGCAAGTGATGAGAGGCTCTGAGCCGATGATGACCTTGGAAGATCCCTGTCTTGAAAGCAAAAAGAAGTTGTGATGCCCTCGCACTTACAGTGATAGTAATGATAGTAGTTTCAGTAGTTCCAGTGTTAGTAGACACTTTAAACACTCCATGAGTTTGTATCATCGTTGTAACTCGGTCGTTGCCAGTCCCAGCAGTACGCTGCAGCAGCAGACTGTATTGATTACAGAGGGAGAACACTCCAAGTGTGAACAAATTTAAAAGCCACGTTCAGTATAAAGTTGTAGACGTGCAGCTGTGAGGCCCCTGGCTGTGGGCCACATCCATGCAGGAGAGTAAAGGGAGTCTATTCACACTACATGCTTCCCTCTCTCCCCCTTCGGCTCCTGGATAATTGTAATCTCCCGCAGTCTGACTCAGCCAACAGATGGCCCTGGAGACCCACTGGCAGATCATGCTCACTCAGCATGAGCTTTCTCTCTCTCTCTCTCTCTCTGATACACTCCGCTTTCATTCTCACTACAGTTTGCGGTGGAGCTAGTTATTTTTGTGCCTGCACTTCACTCAGCTTCATTCTAATTATGTTCACCAGAGCTATTCTGTGTAGGAAAATGAAACAAAATCACTCTCATTTTGTCAACAACATTGCAGACACATCTTTAAGTTGAAATTTGGGATTTTTTTTTTTTTTTAAATATGGTTTATGAGCTATCTATGAATTTTACATGAACTATCTATGCATTTTATGTGCTATATTTGAAGGGAGAGTTCATTCCCCAATCAAAAAAAACATCTTTTTCCATCCTTAAACGTAGTGTTATTTATCAGTCTAGATCATTTTGGAGTGAGTTTTGGAGTGTTGGAGATATCAGCTGTCCAAATGTCTGCCTTTTCTTATTTATAATAGAATTAGAGAGCACTTGGATTGTGGTGCCCAAAACACCAAAAATAATTTTATTTATTTATTTTTTTAAACTCAGTAGCAATGTCTCTCTCCACAAATCATGACCTGGTTACTCAAGATAATCCACAGACCTTGTTGTGAGCATTTTCATGGAGGAACTATTTTCTTTCTACCGTACTACACCCACCAACCGTATCACTGCGCTGAAGGAAGCGTGCATCTACTTGTGGACTAGAGTCTCGAGCTTATGATAGCACAAGGTGTAAACATTAATGGCATCCATCTCTGCTGAGCTGTAACATTAGCCAGCGCAGTGGTGCTATGTGAGCTAGCAGTAGATATAACTACCATAAGTGGCACTTATACCTTTAATTTCATTATTGACATTTGAGTTGAATTAAATAATGCTTTGAGTGTCTTTTGCTAATTAATGTTAATGTAATGACTGCATTTTTGTGTAATAAAAGCCCGTAAAATGAGACAAACGCCTTGTGTCCGTGGCTGAACTGGAGGGGAGCAGCTACAGTAGATGTTTCCCTCTGTGCGACGATGGGGTGGGCAGGTGTAGTTTGGTACAAAGAAAATAGTTCCTCCATGAAACTGCTCACAAGGTCTGTGGATTATCTTGAGTTAGTGTGTCATGATTTCTGGAAATAGGCATTACTGTTGAGTTTTTCCAGTTGTTTATTTATTTATTTATTTTTATTCAAGCTGAGTGCCATCTAGTTCCACGATATTGGAGAGAAGGCAGACATCTCTACGGTTGATATCTACTACACTCACTAACTCGCACCTAAACAATCTTGATGGATAAATAGTATAGTAGTATAATATTGATTGTGTGTGAACTGTCCCTGTAAGGCAGACAGCAGTAATGACAACTTGACAGGTGGCGACAAATAGTAAAGGTCAGATTCGCTCAATCTAAGTCTCATCCCACTCAGTGACCAATATGGCAACTTTGTGGTTGCACTGTTTTTCACCCAGCTTTAATGTAAACAAGGTTAAACAAACAGAAACAAAACTTGACTTCGACATTTGTGAGGATTAAATGAAACTAAACCCACGCTACATTCTACGTAAGCAAAACTGGAAAAAGCTCAGTGAAAGTGAAAGTGTTGTCTTTTCTACCTGCATACTCTCTCTCATCATTTATAGGCCTCGCAGGAAGTATGTGCACATTTAGCACTTCCTCCTGGTCATCCACCACATCGTACTCAGACTCTGCAACGTTATTATGGTTACCACATCTTTGATTTCTGTTCCTGCCTGTCCTGTTGCGATTCTGTGGAGAGGAAATGGCAGTTGATTAAAATTTGAGATACTAAATGTACAAAAGACAAAATTCATCTCAGTTTTTAACACTTTTTAGTGGAAACAAATGTGCTAATCTGCTTTAAAAAATAATGAAATCAGTAAACTTGAAATCACCTTTGAGTCTTGCTGCTTCTTGCTCATTACGTGCTGTAACATACAGTTCTATATTCTTAGGAGACAGCTAGTGTTACATCTTTTAGACATTTACAACACTGATAAGCACAGGAAGATATAATGAGGTGTTGCAGCATAATCCACCCCCTGTCTCTGAGGGATTTCCTTTTTAAAGCTTTATAGTCACACAAACACTAACGCACACACAACCAGTCACAGAAAAAAATGACAGTCTGTGACACAGTGTTAAATAATTACAATTGTCTATTTTTGTTTATGTTCATGGCAAATGACACAAAGGGCTTTATGACTGTGTATTTTAGTGCACATGTGGTGAAGCTGGAGAAACAGGTGAGATTAGGATGAATATATTATCAATGGGTGCATCAATCAGGGCCAATCACACCAGCTTCTCTCATTCAATTTAAAAGCAATGTGCTTCACATCAGAAGAGGCTCTTTTGTAATGAAGAAGAGAGTCCAGATTGGCTTTTCCCCGAGAGGAAATTGATGTTTTTGTCCAGCAGGCGCAGTGTCACCATGAATATGTCGCCTAAGGCTGGAAATATCTCTTTTTGGAAGCTCAGGTTCCATTGGTTTCAGGCGTTATGATGAATCCCGAAAGTTTATTTTGAAAGACAATGATTTATACAGTAACCACATGTTTGTCTGTGTATGTGCACAAACTGTGGACTTTTCAAAATAGAGCAGAAGTTCTAGTTCTTATATTGCAAAAGGTGGCGGGATAAGATTGACTAAAAATACCCCTTAGGATATTTTCACATCAAGATTTTGACTTCACAAAAATTGCAATGTCTAATATAACTGTCCCTAGTTGGCTGAAAGCATTAGAATGAATTGGCCCACGCTGTAAATATCCTGTGATGTATTTGAGGTTAATTTGTTATGATATGATGTTGTTATGTTTAAATTACAGCCAAGTGCAATTAGAACTTGCTGTCAGGGCCACTTTCTCACATTAGCAATGCTTGTAAAATAGTTGAAGTTTTAGCAATTTACTAAAAATATTCCTCAGACCTTGTATACTCCTATTGAGCACATTCTTGCCCAGTGTGCTGAGAATGTCTAACTCATCTCTCTATTTAAAGGCTGCAGATGGAACAGGCACACTTGCAGATGGCTACGGGGATCTAATCAACCAAAAGAGACGGCTGTCACCATCCTGCCTGCAGATGACAGTTACTGGTAGGGGAAAAATAATTTTTTAAACCCAGTATAGACTCTGACTAGCAGCATTTCTGCATTTATGACTTAGAATTTTTATTTCTGATGACTATATGAACTTTGCCTTGTTAAAGTCAGAGAATTACAAGGGCATAACCTCAAAGGAATTCATGTGATTTTGGAAAGTGGATGCGAGGGAGTACAACGTCAGAAAAATGATGAAAAAAAACCCCACTTTACACTTTGTGTTGTTACTCTGTTCTGCATTTATGAAAAGTGTCGTGAGGTAACGATGCATAGAAAGTACATTTTGAAAACTATCTGAAGGGGATGGCAGGTTGTCATCAATGCTGTTTCACTGTCGCAGCTAAGTGTATAGTGTGCAGTGCATATTAAGGGTGGTGGGAAAAAAAACACAGCATAATATTGCAATATTTCGCAATTATTGTTTTTTTTATTATATTTAATTTAATTTATTAGCACACAAGATTAGGTAAAAGCTAATAGATAATGAAATAGTAGATAATAACAAACATAACAAGAATTGTGCAGGAGAGGTAAAGAAAACCCAAAGGGGCTTATAGTAAAAACCTCCCCTCTAGAGTTTACAGTTCATTCAAATACTAACGGTAATTTTCTCCCTACCATGACAAGTTAGCTGCAGAGAGAGGCAAGAGGCACTATTATATTATATAAATTATTCATTTTAAAAATACAAATTCAACTTTTGGTTGCCTACAAGAATGATGAAATCAATGTCTTTTAAGTCCACCTGACACATATTGATGCAATATAAATAGCTGAAGTGAGATAAACAGACTTCAAACTTCATTTTAAATAAAAACAGATGTTAACAAAGTTTTTCCTAAATTAGCGTTTGAAATAAGGTAATAAATTGCAATATATCGCAAGATACATTATTGCAATACTGAGCAGATCGCAAATCATTTAAATAATATTGTATCTTAATAATATCAAATTGGGGTGCCTCTTGTGATTCCGACCTTTTGGAAATATACAGTAAATTTGATATTCATAACCACAATAAGACATTTATGTGGAGTGAAATATGACTGTTCCATTAAAATTAGCAATATTTAAGTTATTTATCTAATGAGTTTCAATGAATTTAGGAGATGATTATGATTTTAATCAGTAAGACTAAATAAATTAAAATATATTTTCATAATTAACTTCTTAAGGAACATTAATGCAACCTAAAACAAAAGTAATGAATCATAGTAAAAATACAGAGAGTGTCCCTGCATTGTTCCTTTGTGCACTAACAATGACAGAGCAGAATCATAGTCTTTCCTCATTGCTGTGCTAAAAGGTAATTACACAGGGGGGCTGCAAACTCCCAAAGCTTCCCCTGGGAACATTCATGTGGAACCGTAAGGGAAACGCTGTGGATACGGGCGCAATAACTCACCATTATCACAGCAGACTCATGGCTGTTGCCTCTCTCTGCAGCTAACGAGGGGCTGAAACAATATGAAAAACATCATTAGTTTAATGTTCTGCAAAAGAATCTGGCCTTCCAACACAATTTGTCCTTGGACTTTCCTCAACAGTTACACATGCAGCAGAGTGACGTCTTCATATACAACTAAACAGAGCTGTTTGTGGCCCCTGGCGGGTCTCTCTTCAGTTTGTTGATCTGAGTTTTAACAATCAGTGGAAAGAAACTATATCTGAATTTACTGTGAAAAACCTTCATTAAAATAACAAAGATTTATTATTTTATTTTTCTAATCAAGAAGGACAGATGCCTCTTAAACATGGAAACATATGAATTTAAAAAAATCAGATATATCTTGTTAATCAACATCCCACTGAGCCTCCGGGATTAGTCAGTCATTGTGATATGATTAAAATTAAGACTCTCGTAAGAACAACGGCTTGTTCGTAAAATCTGAATTATCACTGAAAATTATCACAAAAAAATATCCTGATTAACCTGTTTTAAGAGGGAAAAAAACTTCACACGATGCTTTTGCTTTTACAACTTTAGATAAAATAACTTAATAAAATAAGAAGTCATACATCATTTATCATCATATCATATATCAATATAGAATTATGGTAGAGAAGATCCTCACCATATATATAACAGTTGGTTTGTTTACTTTGTGGTGATTTTTTCAGTTTTGTCAAAATTTAATTGTTTACTTATGACATGATAGCGAGACTTTGTATAATCATTGAGACAACACAGGGTCCCTCTTTCAAAGTAAAACCTTCTTTTATTAACAATAAAACACATCCTGTTTGGTCTAATACAGTCAGAGGTTTTGCAACTACAGCTTTACTTGGTCTTGTATGAATAGTGGCTTAAGGTTGTTAATATTAGTTAATGTTTGTTGAGATATAGCTTACTGGTTACAGACCTTTTCTAACTTGATAACATAAACGTTCTGAATGAGTCCCTCTGTATTTTGTGTTGCCGTGTTTGTTAATGCAATAGCTGGCAGGAAGTAAACGGGCCAGAGCTGTTCTCCTAGCAACAGAATAGCAAAGACAAGGCTTATAGATTACTGAGCACCACAGTCTCATAGTTGTCACTTGTGGTCACAGTCGTTGCCGTTGTGCAAAAGTTGCATAGTTTTAAGAGAGCACAGCAATTAATGTAATTTATTCTGCCAAGAGATAAAGTAAAGTGTCATCAGTGTAGTGTAGAAAATATATGCTGCCAGTATATTATATGACATTACACAACAAATTCAGTCAGAGATATAAAGCTATCGTTAGTCTCAGGGAGTTTTATGATCGCTTGAGCCAATAAGTGCCACTAGAGGTTGGATTTAGAAGTTTCACATAACAAAAAAGCAAGGTGCCAGTGGAGGAAGATGTAATATTGCACCTTTAAAAGGAGGCAGCATTTAAGACACTGGTTGTCTGCCATTGTATACATCCCAACATGTTGATGGAGTATTCTTTTAACAATTTTCACTATATGTTACTGTTGATCATAAAATATTACAGATTTTTTCTGTTCCGCTGTTGTTTGTCACTTTCAACCACGTTACTCTGTCCCCCCGATCTCAGATGATACTACTGTGTCATCTGTATTCATAAGCTTTCAGAAAACGCGCACAAATATGGACGAAATGTATGCAGAGTACAGACAGAAGGCTTCTTCTCTCTCTCCGTTTCTGTCTCCTTTTCCGTCTTTGTCTCTATCGCTGTCTCTGTATCTAACATTTAGCATAAATCAGTCGTCAGAGTAGAGGTTTTACAAAGACATTACCTACTAACAGTGTCAAACGTTTGACTTAATTTATGTGGGTGTAGCACCTTATTACTCAATGTCTCAGTAATCACCTCAGATTATCTCACTGTAAGTGAAGGGTTAAATGCTAGTTTTATCACCTTCTGTTCTTTTTATATTTAACCTACCAGCTAGGTGAAGAAAATTAAAATTGGTTTGTCTATCAAGACTATTAAGTTATTAACAGCTGCAGATTTATATGTGCTGATGGTCAACAAAACTGTGAAAGTAGCTTTCACACTTGTGACAATACATATATTTATTTACCTACTTTTTACGCTTATATTGGGTTATTTTTGGATAGTGTAAACAAAATGCCAGACTTTTAGTGCTCCACAGGAATATCACAGAGTCATGAGTAATTGTTTTGTCTTGATCTGAATCTGAATTGCAAAAAGAAGACTGATGCATGGGTCTTAGTCACATATCCTCCACTTATCCAACATTTGAGTTTTTTATGACACATAATCAATTTTAAAATCATGTTTTCAGTGAGAGAAGCAACGAGAGGAAAAGAAACAATCAATCACTCTTTGATTGGCAGGTTTTTATCTTTGAATCCCTTTGGCTGTGAAAGAAAACAAAACAGGAAGCAGGAACGAAACTTACCTAAAATAGAAGTTAGGACATTTAAGCGAGGCTCAAGGATTGTGAAAATGCCATGAGACATAACCGGCTACCAACTCACAGTCCCAAAAGGGAGATTCAAACTCAGTATTGGATTTGGCAGTGTGGTCCAACACTCAGCAGGGCCGTCTGTCTACTTAGCAGAGCTTACCGGGCCATGGGAAGTGGTGTTGGATGAGACGTATGAAAAGGAAGGAGATTAGATACTTGGAGCTCACGTCTGAGGTTGAGCAGTTAGTCTGGAAAATAAACTTCTGCCCCATGGAAATTGGGTGCAGAGGATTTGTGGCAACTCAAACCACCAGACTACTTAAGGATTTGTGACCTGGCTTTGCTTCTGGCGTCAAGAAACTATCAACTGCGGAGAGCGAGAAAAAGCTCAGTCTGAGGAGAGAAACAATATCAAGAGGGATCAAACTAGGACATACTGTAACTTGTTTTTCATAACATGTTACTCACTATTGGTAAAAATATTTTCTTGGTGCTGACAGATATTCATGTGTTTAATTAGCCATCTGCTTGTTTGTTTTGTGGTGGTAAATGTATTGACACGTCTTTTTAAAGCCAGAGTTGTATGGTATTTGTGCAGCTATTTTAGAGCTAATACTACTAGCAAATTAACAACAATAAATGTGTTTCTTTAATCATTGCAGTGGAGATATTTAAGCTATTATTTAGAGCAAACACAAAGTAGTTTAAATGAATCATCAGCATTGTGTGCAACCACAGCGATGAATTTTGTGCTTTTTTTGCAGAAGGAGCCTGATTTACATTAAAGCTCATAATGAGCGCTCATGCATAACGCTTATAAGTAACCTTAAATCTAAAATCTAAAAGCAAGTGGTGACTGAATTTTAAACTAAAGCAGGATTCTGAACTCTGGCAGGAAATACTGCATTTCAAAGCTTCCCTCTTTGTATTTGTATCTATTTTTAGAACAAAGCTACTTTTTACTGCTTTTGTACACAATCACAAATACAAAAGTTCCTTACCTTTTCAGAAGACTTTCACAACAAGCACACCTGCCTCAGTGGGTGTTCAGCAATTTCTGCCTATCTGGTTGAATGTATTTGGTTACAAGAACAGATAGTCTGCAGTTTTTTTCTTTCTGTCCCCCCCACACAAACACACACAGAAACACCTGGGCTGCCTCGAGACTGACTGTCGGCGTTAAACAGCCCACTGCAGTAACCCAAAATAACTTCCTGTGTGGTGAATAACTGGCCTATAACCAGAGGTCTTCACCGATGTTTTAGACAGTAAAAGGTTTGTTAGGGGAGGGCTTCCTCTGCATCTTTGACCTGATTTCAAACAATTTGTGAAAACATTGTGCTCTGCAGTAACCTATTCATATACAACATGAAAAGTAGTTGGATTAAGAGCTTTAACCTCGATGTTTTCTATGTTGGCTTTTGCTGTGTAGCATTGACAACTTCTGCAAGTGTGAGACTAGTTTCATGCAACAGCATCGCAAAACTTAAATGCGCAAGACTATTTCTAAAAACCAGGACCTTCCCGTTTGCTCAGTAAATCAGGGTCAAATGAATCTGCCAATGCTACAGGTATTTCTCTTAATTTAAGCAGGGACATGGTGACATTTCAACATCTTCTCTGCTCAAGTGCAAAAGGAAGCAGGCTGACATTTACTCATCTCATCAGATCATCTGGCTTCATTTTTATATCAAACAAGAAGGTGAACCCAAATTACACTTTGCGGCAATATTTTATTCAAGCTTAACCTTTCAAAGTGATGTTTCACTTGAGCGTAATGTTTTCATTTTATAGCATAAACACTTAATGAAGAGTGTACCGTCACTTAGATACTTTAAAAAGTGAAACTTTAAGTCACATCTTTAACACTCAGATGAATAAATGTCTAGTTACATTTAATAACAGCATGATGGTGTTACACTATGCTGGTTAACACATAAGCCTAAATTCAGACCTTGAGAGGCATAAAACTCAAGCTATTAATAGTTGTTATATAACGGCTGAAATGAGGCAGAAATATCTGCTGAATCATGCTGAGAATATTTTCAGCTCCGGCCATGGAGCTGGTTTTCTTGGACCCTGAACAGGGCGCTCTGACAGTCGTTAGAGATATAGAGGTGAACATTACTCACTCTGATTTTAAAAACCTTACTGCAAGTCCAGGAAATTATACGGGTGATATTCTCCTTAAAAGCCTCATTCTCTAACCTTCAAAAAACGGGGACCTCAAACGATATGTGGAACTCTCACCACAGGTCACTTTCTAAAGTTTAAGGAAAAGAATAACTTTTTGTGTCACTCATACCAAACAATACACAGTTTATGGAAAAGTCTGGTCAGTTATAATTTTGGTTTTATTTTTTTTGTAGCTACAGCAATTGTTTATATTGGTGGTGATAACATTGTAGCCACTAATATAATTTCTAAAAAATTAGCTCCAACAGGGCAACAAACATAATAATGTACATGTTTTAAACAAGTGGAGGGGTTATCCTGATTAGCTACCACTTAATTTGGAGGTTTAACAGCTGTTGCTAAAAATCCCCTTTTGCAGAGGGAAACCATAACTGCACACAAATATGACACGTACTGTAGGCCATTTCAACCAGGAAGTCAGTTGGTAAGCTGTGAGGGATAGTTTTGGCAATAATTGGTAGATACTTTGTTTTTCCTCCAAATAAAGTTTAAGTAAACTGGAGGGTTTTTGTATGATCACATAACTGCCAATGCTGTTGGACCCATCTGACCTATTTTAGCAATGTCACATTTCTCTGCAAATTATTATATTATTATAGTGAGTTATTATATTGAGTATTATGCTATCATAACCAATATAATCCATGACAAAGCTACAACAAAATCCAAGTTGCAATAAATTGTATTATTCAGAAAAGAAAGTTGTGAGAGCTAAATTTTGTTTGGATATTATGGAACCTTCAATATTCAGTATTTTACATTAACATCAAAAGACTATTTAATGTGATAGATGGCACTAGAAGTGACAAAAAAAGCAGCAGCCATCAATATAAGAAGAAGCAAGAAGGACTATGTAATAGTGCACAAGTTGGAGGAGCTTATATCACATCACATTTCCTGGACTTGCATCTTTATTTTTTTTTCATCAGTTATCAGTCAAATACTCAATTTATTGTTCAGCTCATTTTAAAGCAGCTTTAAGTTCCTATCAAACATCTAATCTACAGCACTGAATATGTCTGTTGTAAATGTGCAATGTTTCAGATTTTGGTTGTGCATGCTGCCATATTGCAGCGATTATACAAAAGTTGAAGGCGACTTCTCTTTGAGCAGTTCATAAAATCTAAAGCTGACTGGCCTTTTAAACAGAGCAGTACTATGACAGAGTATCTTCCTGTCTGCAGCGGGTTGGAGGCCTGGCTTCCAAAAAGCGACGCAGCTGAGCACAGGCACACAAGGTCAGCCTCTCTCCTGTGGTTTCTTCTGCAATGGTATAGCCTGACTTCCTGTGAAAGATTACCATCTAGCCTCTCATATTCTCACTGATGCTTATCTTTTGAGCTGCAAACGCCAACTCCCAGAACATCTCTACACCTTAGCCCCCAGCGACAGCCCCATCGGCCTGTCAATCTGGCAGCTAATCTTGTGTCCTCAAACCCCCGCCCTCGTCCTCCTCTCAGCAGCCAAAAAATGAACTGACCTCCCCTCCTCTGTCCTGGACCTGTCACTGAGAAATAAGATCCAGAGTCCCAGTCTTGGAGGGGGGGGGGCACAGAGGTTGAATATGGGTGAGGTGTGTGTGCATATGAGGGTGTGTGTGGCCGATATTGTAGGATTTTCATAGGTTAATATGACTGAAGTCCTTCATGCACTCACTGCCGTCTCACAGACCTTAAAGTCATGATGTTGAATTCCCAGCGCCACAGGAAGGATGCATGTGATCGTGATAAACCGCATCAAACACAAGATTACCATGTATGCAGGCAGTCAGTATCTGGAGGCCCTCCTCTCCCCAGAGTAACCACAAAGTGATCGTAAATGTGGATAGGTGTTTCCTATCAAGTTATTACCGAACTGTTAAAAATGACTTAAATACTTCACATCGTCATTTACACTTGTGTCTCATAATCTGTGGGAGCAGATGCTGTTTTTGGTAACAGCCAGTTACACAACTGTAGTCCTTTTTTACTTACAGTATTTTATTGAAATTTCAATCGTATATCAAAACATTTACATCAATGTACAAATTTATATCCCAGTGTACAATTTATATATACAGTCAATTTCCATTGACAAAGAAAATAAAATGAATGAACAATGAAAATAACAATAATTATAATACCAGTAACAGATTATAAATGAACTGAAATACATCAATAATGAATTTGATTTATTTGTTAGAAAATAGATAAATACATTTTTTTAAATTAAAAAAATAGAATGTTAAAGCAATATAACAAACATCAATGTAATAAAAAAATAAAAAATGAAAAGAAATAAATTAAATTAAAATAAAAAGCAGGATCCATACTTTTATGTTATCCATGTAACATTTCCTTTTCAGTCAGTGTTTTGGGCATAAATGACTCCCAAATACAAACAAACTCTTTCTGTTTCCCTGTATTATTAACAATGTATTATTGTTAACTATGTATTTAACAGTATATTTATTTAGTCAACCCCAATTTATTTAACAATATATGTCAACCTCTCCAATGCATTTCCAAAAAATAATACTCAACTTAAGTGGAGATACTCAGAAACTGTACTCAAATAGAGTACTTTTTATCGTACTTTTGTATTGTAATGTACTTTGTAATGGCTAGCAGCCAGTGTCAGTTTGTTGACTGGTTGACCATTTTGATCCTATGTACATTTTGTATAGACAATCATGGTCCCCAGAGGACTTGACTCCTTTTTTTCTACCATGACTGTGACATTTGTGTTTGTAGTGAAGTATCACAGCAACTTTTGAAAGAATTGCCATGAAATTTTAAGACTTTCACAGCCAAATCCTGTTCCTTATTTTCACCCCTCATTTTCGAATGCCCTTTGTCAAATCTGCCTTTTTGACATGGGCAACTCGACTAGACCCTGATACATTATCAGTATAGACACGACTATGGCAGTAAAGGCATAATAATGTAGTGATGGCAGTAATAGTGCAGAGAATTAAAAACAACTGACTTCATTGTGTACTTTCCACTTCTGAAACCAACTTCACCCGTGAAACTATAGTCTCTCTTGTCTTTGCTTAGTTATAGGCTGTATTCTTGCTGACCGGTGAGCCCAGCAGTTGTCTTTTCTAATCTACAGTATTATAAGAGAAAGATGAGATAGTGTCATACAGCCAGATAGATAGGATCAGAGAGAGGGAGAGGGCAGGCAGTCTGGCCAGTCTGGCTATCTCTGGTGAGAGTGTGATTCAGCAGCGTGAATAATTAAAGCTGGGAGCAGCGATAGAAATCTGTAGACGCCGGGGTCGGATAATACTGGACGGATATCAGGGGCCTTTGGTGCGGGGAGGTGGCGGCTGAGACGACATTAGTCACTCTCCCCGTGCCCCAGGCAGCCGTCAGGGCACGAAGCTGAAGGTCAGGAGATGATGGATGGACAGACACCGGCGGTGGCTCACCGCTAAAGTTGACTAGAAAACGAATGTCCTGTACATGAAATATTATACTTATAGAGGAAGATACCTGATCTGATACTGCAGCAACGTGTCATGGCTTTGTGAACTTTGTGAAGCGTCATGGTCCATCAGCTTGAAATGAGCACGGAGAGACAGAGAAAATGTAAATATGTTAGCTCAGGGAGCATATCGGTGATTATTAGTCAAATGAGAGCAAACTTTTAGATTGTCAAAATGTAAATAAAAAATGATTAATTATAATTACGCCTTGTAGGGTGGAAAGTATTGTTTTGCATTGCCTGCTCTGATTTTGTTTGCCGCAGTTTAACCCTTGACTTGAGCAAATTGTTTTGATTTCTCTCAAAAACATGGGGAGAGGACGACAAGCAACTTAAAATGACATTACCTCAAAATTTGCAGAAAAATAGTTAAAAATGAACTAGAAAATTACCTGAAAATAAGCCAACATACAAACAAGAAAATCACCTAAAAAGTGTAGGAAAAAAAACCATATTTATTCTATATATTTTCTTACATTTTTTTGTAGCATAATTTTAAATATAACATTTACTTAATTATATTTATAATTAAGTAGACAATTATTCTTTTTTTATATAACTGTCTAATAATCTGTCTAAAACTGAATTTTACGTAACTTTACTGTCACCTTTTACCAATTTATTGCAATTTATGGGGCATGTCATGCCAAGTTGGTCATTGCTTTTTCCTCCATGTTTCTAATTTGCTGAGTTTTCAAAGGGTTAAATAACTTGTGCAAGGCCTCTGAATGCAGCACAAGAAAACTGATATTGAGCCAGGTTTCAGTGAGTTTAAGGGTCATGCTCACAATGTTTTTTTTCTCCCCTACATCGAGATCGTTCTTTATTTTGCTAACTTTCATGCTGGCTGCAGAAACTCAGTCAGCCATGAGTGTGAATGTTCGGAGGAGGATGTGTTATTTTTGAGAACCAGTCCTATGCAATCAACCGCAACTGCCTCCTCACCGACTGTTTTATTCTGGGGTTTACAAAAACTAAAATTCATATTGTTTGCCTGGCAAATGATGCTGTGCCAAATATAGACTGTGGGTAGTCGTCACAGCATGCAGAAGTTGTACTGAAACAAGCCTCCGTATGAACTCAACCACAAAAGAGCATCCTCCTCCTCCTCTAGCATTAGTGTGATGGTACTGTGGGTCTCTCTCTTAGTACTCGCCATACATGACTCTGTTCATTATAATGGTAGCAGTGCGTCGGCAGAGCCTCCATGACGGCAAGAAGCCCCATATTCAGGTCAACTCGCAGCCAGAACGATTCCTTGATTATTCCTTATTTATCCCAGTCATTCCCCCCGCTGTGGTGTGGAGTCTCATGAAGATGTGTGTCTGAGTGAGCGGAGCCAGGGCTAATGAGCTGAGAGCTGATTGTTAGCAGGCTAGGAGCTGCGCTTCACCCCGCTCACAGGAAACATTCAAATCATCAGCAGCCCAACATCTTATTCAAGCCAATAATGCAAACTAGCAACGCTAATGTGGAGGTGTTTACTGTCTGTTTACGCTGATATAATCACCCGATGTGCATCCGCTGAAAGGCTCACACACTGGATGTGGTTAAAAATTGAGTAGCAAGTAGTGTTTTGCTTGTAGTGTAACAAATGTGTTTTGAATGACTTCCTTCTGTATGTGTAAGAGGACATACAGCTGAAATACATGGATACAGATGCAACATGTTACGCAGGCGAAGCAGAGACTCCATCCCTGTATGGTTGCTGCCAGTTTCACTGTGTGTGTGTTGAGTTCTGCCAAGTGATAATGTAGTTGGATATGCAGGGTTTGGAAGCATGACTAGCTGGTGCTGAAGTAATTAACTGGATCATTTTAGCAACAGGATGCATTGATTTGCTTGATTTTAATGTAAAATGTTACACAAGATTGTGCTGCTGCTTCACATATAGTTGGTTTATATCAATGCATTACAAATGCATCAAAAAGGAAGAATCAACAGACTTTGTTGCAGTTAGTTTAGGATTTTGTTATTCATATTTTTCATCTGAAGTAGATAAGAAAAACAACACAAAAACAAAAACATCTTAATATAATTTCCTGAACATTCTGTATTAAACTTGCATCTATGCTACAGATAGTCGAAACTGCTCATTTTTCCAGGAATTGTACCTCATGTATTCATTTCCTATTAATGTGGTGCACCTGGCGAACAGCCGTGCAGCTCTCATCTCCCTCCATCTGCCTGTGGTGAGAAACACAGATACCATCAGCATGTGTTTTCTGTTCAAATAAAACAAGTAAACACAGTATTCTTCACTTACAAATTCACTGAGAATCACATATCATCTGCAGTGTATTATTTGGTGTTTAGGAATTATAATATAAACATTTGTCTGTTTTTTTTGTTCTTTTAAGAAAAACTAGTTTGATTTTGCATTTGTGGTGAAAGACGTTTGCTTTGTCCCTAAATTATCTGCTTTTTTAAATTAAATTTATAACAACACATCAGTATGTTCTTAATTAGTTATATTCATAAATGACAATAATGTGTAAGGAAATGAGAAAACTTAATACTGTACAGAGCTGTAACTAACACTGAGGTCTCAGCAACTTACGTTCAGTCACACATAGTTTAGATATAGAAATATAGTATTTTGACTCAATATACAACAACTCAGAAAGTGGAAAAGGCTTTTAAACCTTCATGCTTAAAAAATTAAATTTGCATAAATACATAAATGTAATTACATAAATGTTGACTTAACTTTGACATCTTATTTTTTGTATGATTTTATTATATTAAGTTTGTCTTATTAAGAAATCTATTGAACTCTTGTGTACATGATTTGGTGCAATTATTAACCATATGACGTAGTCAAAAAGAAACACCAAACATCCAACATTTGGATAATTTTTCATTCAAATCCAGCAAACAGGTGTTTTTAGGGGTTTTCTGTCATGCTCCCATTTGGAGGCTGGAATACTTTCATCTTACCCCTGTTTTGGGAAACACTGGTAAATAAGCAATGTTGAGCATGACATAAAAAATGAGCATGTTGCCAATAAATTACAAACAAATAAAAGGGGCTTTGTAAGTCATCCACTAATCATATGGTTAGTGGCTCAATCCTTCGCTCCTTCACATGTCAAAGTGTCCTTTAACAAAACACTGAACCCTGATCCCCGATGATTAAACCAGAACCTTGTAGTTTGCAGTACAAATCCTTTATCACCATGTGCACATAAATCATTTTCAAAAAAGGTGAGACTAAGGGTTGTACACGTGGCATTTTTGCACCCGTAAATCTCTATTTTTTTCAATGTACCCGTGTAAAAGGTGCACACTGTCGTGCCCTGAGATAAACTCTTGGAACATAGCAACACACACCACATGTCATGTGAAAAGGAACAACCAATCATAGCTGCCAGATATCTTTCCTTTTTTCTATGATAAATATAGAGCAGAAGTTGATCAATGTAGTGCAGGGACACCCAGAGCTTGACATCTGTCCCAACATTTTAGGCCTAATACGCACTAGAAGCAAAACTCCTGAAAGTAGTTAATCTCCAAACTTGAGATTTCTGGCAAGTAGGCTATGACACAGTGCTGGTGATGGTCACTTAGAAATGACAGACACAACCTGTCTCTGCACCCTTGAATGTTGGGACAGTAGTAGCACCGAGCCTCGTGTTTTCCAGGCAGTAAAAGATGCGCCACAGAGGTCACAACTTTAGTAAACTGCTAAAACTAGGGCGGCCACATTACTTTTACTTTATAGTGCAATTGTATCAGTTATTTAAAGTGCTAAAACTCTATGGACTTTTATCTGAACTTTTAAAAAGTCAAATATTGTATGCATGCAGGTACTCACACACACACACACACACACACACACACACACACACACACGCGCACATACACACACTATACTAAATGGGAGCAAGGCATTTCTCCAGCCATTCCAAATGAGCAACTGTGGGACCAGGAATAATGGATGAGCAGCAGCATGGTCAAGTCTAATTACTGCAACCTCTCGACCATTGAATCCCGGTCCTCACTCTTTGGGCCACCTCTGGTCCGGTCACATGTGTAATAGCCTGTTGGGAGAGCAGGCATCAGTCTCCCCGTGCCGCTGTAGTTCAGCAGGCTCACAGTTCAGGTCCTCACTCTGGCTGCGGCCTCCAGTAAATGTGGCTCTACATCACCCCGGACACAATCTATCCCCATTAACTTCAAGCAGGTGCAGCCTATTTCATCCTCATTGCCTACAGTGTCTGAGCGAGACAGCCACTCCATTCATACAATCCACGGAGCTCAATGTGTTATGCCCGGCTCATGAGGTTCAAGTGGTTTAAAGGACACGACGGGGCAGAGAATGGGAGTTAATTGACTGTGCGATGGCTGTAATGACTTGATCCCGGCCCCGGTGTGAAAACCATCATTAGATCCTCAGCAGACTGCAAGATCCACGGCTGCAATTAGGGAATAACATTTAACACTGCTGCTAACAGGACATGTCCCTTCCATGCAAATAATGTCTGACAGGGGTGTTCAATTTAAGTTTTAAGAGGTGCAGTTACTGAAATTTCCTTCCAGCAACACTCCAAACCTTATAGTTTCTAAGTTGCGTCCTATAGCTTACCTTAACATCTCAAAATCCAAACAAACAAAAAAAACCCAATATATATTGTCAGTGTTTAAAGTACTTTCAATGTTCGAACCCATTAAACTATAAATCAATATACCCCCAAACAAAAACAAAAAAATTTTTTTTTTTTAAATTAAAAAGCAGGACAGTCAAAAAAACGTAACTGTCTTGTATTTATTGCAAACACGAAAAAGAAAAGAGCTAATTAGACATCAACACAAATAACAACTTTTCAAACAATAATGATAAATAACAAACAATAAAGGAATATGGTATGTCCAAATTTGCAATTTTTTTTCTCTTTTATTATATGCCCCTGGTGGTTTTTGAACGGCACGCCAGGCGGCCGCCCACGTTGCCTGTGAAAGATCCCCAACTGGTGCCCATGATTACCATTATGAAAAAGCATATCATACAGTGCAACAGTGTCGCTTGCTGGTGTGTTTTTAAGTGTTTTGGGAGCTCTATGCTACAGGGTTATTACATACACAGACAATGATTTTCATCTGAATGCATTATTACATTTAGTCTTTTTGTGGAATTTTTAGACAATAAAACAGTAGATTATCACAAACGCTGGTAAATAAAGGTTTAACTCACCAACTTATGAAGTCTCATCTTGAAGGATATTTAAAAATTTGTTTCCAGAATTTGTGTTTCTGATAAACTGAGAGCAACATCCGTTTTCTGTTTAAAAAAAAATAGCTTTATTAAGTTCAAATAGAAAGCATTTCCATAGAACTGCAGCGATAGTATGAGAGAAGCTGCATTTAATTTTTTGAGCTGTGGTTTTCTTTCTTACGTGGTGGAAGTTGATGCTGTGATCAAATACATTTCTTCATACTTTTTCATGTTGCATGTGGTAAGATTGTTCGTGGGTTATTGTAGTTTACAGAGGAAGTCTCAGAGGAAATGTGAAACCATGCGCACCATAGATATGTTGTGATGTTAGGGATCAGTATGTTTGGCTCCTGTAAGGCTGGATTGCCAGGTTATTGTCTGCTTTACCAGCTGAACCACTGCTTATTTAACCTGCAGTACTATTACAGAAATACTTGTGTACACGAAGGTGTTGTGTGTCAACTTCACTGACTTCTCTCATATAGTAAATGAGATTTTCCTTTTTGCAGTCACCACTTGGTGGTGCCAGTAATCAGACATCTTTCATTTCCCTGGTTTGCTCAGTAAATGTATTCAGCAACATTTTATTATTAGATTCTGAGGTGAAATTATCTGATTCTGTTATAAAGAAGACACTGTGGGATTGTGAAGATAGGAATAACTAAAGGATGTATTTCTCTTTTAACAAATGTAAAATCTACAGACATTTGCAAAATACACAAGAGGACAGAGTAAAGTCAACCACATCTGTGTAAAGTAGTTTAAGTAATACTTTTTTTCTGTATTTAAGCTGCTGTTTCAGTGTGAAAGGAAAACAATAATGGTCTCAGGTGACCTAGTACCAAAAAATAAAACATTTTATTAAGAGAGTTATGTCCACAAACTTTGTGTGAATCGTCTTTGAAACGCAGCAGCTGTGAGACTCCATCACCTTTTAGTATAGACACAATCTTTGAACTTGTCTGCTTTGGCCAGATGAGGCTTGCCTTCCCCTGAGTCACACACACACACACACACACACACACACACAAACACATAAAGATGGCCGTCCTCAAAGACGGGGCGAATTTGAGGCAGGTTTGGTATTTCAGGTCCAGTGATTATAAATTGGAAAGGTTGCAGTGTTACAGTTATTTTGTTCACTGAAGCCTCTTGTAGTGCAATTTACAAGCTAAGGATGGAAAAAAAGCTGCGACTGACCTGTCTGATTATATTATCAGGTCACTAACCACAAACCTTAATTCAAACAGTCTCTGTGAGCATTTAACCATGAAAAAAGTCCAGGTATTTTTCTTTTATGCCAGAGAGGTCTACAAACCTCACAGTGAATCAGAAGAGATGTTTCCCTCAGGTGTGATCGCTTAATTTTAGCCATGACATTTTAATTTTTTAATTTTTTAATTTTTGGCTAAATTAGTAAAAGTGGCTTATCTGAGCCCACTAGAAGAATAAAGTCAGTTTATTAGGCAAATTTCCTCCATTATACACAGGAATACAAGATACTATATATCAAAATATACATCAAAAACATAAAAAAAGACACACAGGATAAATACATATTAAAAGATATCCTGCTAACAACTTTCTGCACAAAATATCTAATAAATAGCAGAAAAACAGAAAGCCTAAATTTTTCTCTAGCAAGTCTCTTTTCTCCTGATCCTCCAGGGTTTTTCCAAGTAACTGACTAACTAACTAAGTGTTTCATACAGTACAAGAAAATGTAACTCTTGTGCACAATCCAGATTTAAAAAATGAGAAGGAATAGTTTCTGCATTGGCTTAATTTTCAGCCTCAGAGGTTGCAGCTTGGTATTTACCCAAAATGTTGAACTTTTCCATTGATGTTAAATGTTGAATAAAAAGAAACTGATGCGCCATAATATGACATGTCACTCATACTATACAAGTGAAGTTTAGGGTCAGTAGATCATGTTGAGGAGCATCGGGGCCTGTAGCAGGACAAGTAAAATGTCCAAAATTCACCAACCATCCAGTGTGATTAATGAATGTCTCAAAGCTTTTTTTGGTCACATACAGTATAGAGAGAATACAACTTTATGTCACTGCATAGGTAACGCCTTGAGGGAGGGCAGCAAACAATGACATCGATCAGGATATAGCTTTGAGCCTCCTTTTCCTCGTGGGAAATACTTCAGAGAGGAGGAGGAGAAGAGGGAGGGAAAATTTATGGGCCGAAACGGAAAAGGAGGGCGAGGAGACGCTACATTTGCACCACAGATACCGTCTCTTAAAAAGGAATCTTTGTCACAAGTGACAACAGAACAGAGTATTTTGTGTGGTTATTTTGGTGAATGTAAAAATACTCAAATTAGACTGATGTTTGAAAATAGCAAGTCATTCATATGATGTGAGAAACATTAACTTCCTGCACCTTCCATCTCTCCTGGATTAATACTTCATGAGTTCCCAAACCGTCCCTCTTGGGACTTAAGGAAAAAGTGCAGCAACAGTGCAGCAATAATATAAAAAACATTGGCAGTGCTACAATGGCTTCATCTGCACATGACAAGCCGAAGAAGAACAAGTTTTTGAAGCTGACTGCACAGAGAAGTTTTCCATGCAAAACTCTGTCCTACATATTCGAAACTGCTCTGAGCAAGGCGATGAAATTATTACATCAAACTGAGACATCAGAGCGCTCTTATTCTTATTTTTGCTTGTATTAGAGGGAAGAAACTTTACTTAAAGGAAGAGTTCAACATTTTGGGAAATAAGCTTATTTGCTTTTTACAAGAGAATAAGATGAGAAAACCGATATCACTGTCACGCCATACTAAATATGAAGATAAAGCTAGCAGACAGTAAGCATAGAGACTGGAAGCAGGTCCAAACAACTCTGTTGAATAGTAGAAAAAAAATCCACCAACCAGCATCATTAAAGCTCACAAATCAATCATGTAGTTCATCATTAATCAAGAGTTATGCGATGCAATAACAGCTCTTGTAGCGCCTGCTGCATCATGCCTGAGGGAGCCAGTTCCTCCCGACAAGCACATAGCCATAGCATCATGTGATCTGCAAAAGCCAAAAAAGTCTTTCCATTGCAGTTTTGTAAAATGTGGCTTTTTCGAATCACTTGAAATGCCACCTCATGTGAGTGTAAAAACTTTTTTGCGATAAATGGGAGTTTTCTTTATATTAATTTGTTTCCATTTGGCATCTTTTATATTCGCAATCTAATATGCGTGATTTGAGGGTTAATGGAAACCCGCCTATTTACACCCGTGGTAGTCTCAGTTGGTTTGTGCTGTGTGCGTTTGGTGGTTGTGGCTCAGTTTTGATAGTAATTCCCACAGGTGGTGACTGGTCAGATGCCTATAGCTGTTCCAGTTTTTTGTATACTAACCAATTAAAATGTTGGCTATATTTTGTTTCTTTAAGCTAACCAACAATAAAAGTCTAAAATGATCAGATTTCCTGGATGTCATGCACTGGATTACTTTTTGGCATTATGTGTCGGGTTGTCCCATTCACATGAATGCCACATTGCAAGAGGGCCTTTTTTTCAAATTTGGCATATAACGTCGGCTCAGACCCAGTGTGGAATTGATTATGTCTTGGTGGTCAAAGGTCAAGGTCACTGTCACCATCCGTCCTTCTTATTCTCGTGAACGTGATATCTCACAGAAGCCTTGAAAGAGTTTCCTTAAATGTGGCACAAACATCCATTTGGACTTAAGAGCTAACTGATTAGAATTTGGTGGTCAAAGGTCACCGTGACCTGTGACCGTCAAAGCAAGATTTTGGCCATAACTCGAAAATTCATATGTAAATTTTGACGATATTTAACACAAATGTCTGATAGGATTCAATAATAACTTAATGACGTTCCGTATCCAAATGTCAAAGGTTAACACTTCTCTGGCCGTTACGTCATATCTCAGAAAGGGAAAGATTTGGGCGGATACTGGATTGGTGACACTAACCTCGGGTATCCACCTCGAAACTGTGTTGATTGTACAGATTCTTCTGTGCTGCTGAGGGGAAGATGTGTGTGACGCGTGCACATTTTCACAGACATTGAACTGTAAGTGCAACTTAAAGGGTTCATGGAGGCATGCAGTGCGACCGCGTGGTGCTTATTCCGGTTTGATGTGTACATTATTGTGCAATTTCATTGTTACTGTGAATTTTACATGCTGTATATGCAGAATATGGACATGTATACATGTACATACTGCACATAACCATCCAGTCTGGTGTGGGCTACATCATTCAATATCTGTTTCTTTGTGCTATTTATGTAGTTCAAAATAACAGATCACTTGACTTTATTTCAAACCAAAAATTAAATCATATAAATAAACAAACAAAAAACTAAGGCACGGTGTCCGAAAAGGAGTAGGTAGAAGTAAAACTTATGTATCCTTACCCCTTTGTTGCTTTTTTTCATTTAAATCATATATAACTTCAACAAATTCTCAAATTTATTTACAACTAGTGTACAAACAACCATCCCCAGTTTACATAACACCCCATTAGATAAATAAATAACTATCCCAGCTTTATTTAAAATACAAATATCCCCCAGTGTTACAAAATATATAGAAACACCCCTAACACAACTTTTCCTCATTCATATACCTGCAAAAAATATATTTTTTGTGTAGTTTTTGAAAATTGATTTATGTTCATGCTGTGTTTCAACCCATCACCCAACCCATTCCACAAATCCACCCCGAACGCTGAAATACAGACTCTTTTTAGTTGTTCAAACACATTGTTATTGTTTTTTTAAAATGAAATCATCCTCGTAAATTATAACCCTCCTTCCTGTCACAAAACATTTTTGAATGTTGCCTGAAGTGAATTATTTCTTGATATAGCCTTTTTATTTTATTCTTGTTGTTAATAATTAAATATATATTTATATGTACACCTTTTTTTCTCACATATTTGCGTATGTAATAGCTCTGTCTACCTTTATTTGTCCAGCTTTGTTCTGTGTAATTACATGAGAAGAACAATGAAAACAGGAGTCACTTTCCTTGTATTCTGGACTGATTCTGATTCTGGTATTTCAGCCACGTACTATTCAACAGCACGCAGCTCGCCATATGTACTGTACATAAAGGTTGAGCAGTGCCAGGTGTAAAACTAAACACATCTTGCCTTCGTTCTCACTGTGAGGCCTCACATATTCTCAGGGTCAGAGGTGAAATTTTCCTCCAAGCTATGCGAGCAAACAGGAATGTGTGCGGTTTTGACTGCAGCTGCAGTTGTAATATTTCTCAGACAGCAGAATGTTGTAGAAGTGAGTGCAAGAAACAGTAGAGCCCCACTCAGACAGAAAGAAACCACAAGACCGGCTCTGCCTCTGCCCTCCTAATCCCTCCACCCTTCTCTTTTCATCTCTCTCCATCACTGGAATTACAAATGGGTATGAATGTTTTTCTGCCCGCTTTTCTCAAAGCTGCGTATTAACAATTGCATTGCGCTGCAAATGGCATCTCCAAGGTAGGGGCCGACCTTCATTCCTCTGCAGAGGGCACACCAGTAAATCCATTTCTCCAGAGATGCGGTTCACTGAATAACAAATCACGGGGGCAGACGTGTCTCTCTCTCCTGTTAAAGAAGCCTATTGCTGGAAGCTTCCTTCACAGAGACTGTAACACCAGAGGTTTATTATGAGGAGAGGAGAATGGACAAACTCTGCTGCTGTGGGGATCTGTGCCTCCAAACGTGCGAAACCCTCTCTGTTTCTCTTCTACTTTCTACAATTTTCTGCTTTTAATAGTCTTGTTAAATTGCAAATTAACACATGAAAAAGAAAAAGACGCCTGCTGTTTACACATCCACACAATATTGATGACAACCTCGGCATCATCATTGAAAATCCACAGCCCCATTTTGCACTGATATCTCACAGCTTCTGCACATATTCCTGTATCTCATTTCCGATGTTCTCCTCCCTCGAACCAATTTAACTCCGTGGAATATCAGCTAGCTGTCAAAATCTGTTAAGGTGGCTCACATTTCATGAAACACCTTATCTCGCTTCATGACCAATGTAACGTTATTTACACCTTGCAAACAAAATGGCTCCAGCTCTGTCGCCGCTGATAAGGAGCCTTTAGTCGTGGAACAAGGTGACAGCAGCCAGATTACAAGTTGGTGATTTACCTTATTCATTCCTGTGACCTAGAAAAGAAGACCAATTTCGGTGTGCGTTGCTGCTCCGCTGCAGACAGACCTGATTTACTGTCTGTGGTGTTTTATTGAATCTTTCTCCCAAGAATGGTTCAAGCAACTTTCCTGTGATTTGAGAAAAGATTAGCTTGCAGATTGAAGGAGATAAGACTCAAGGAAACCAATTTTTGAAACATCATGGCTCTGTGGTGACCTGGATCGCATCTAATTTGTGTTTGTTGACTTCTACGGAGACTGAGCTTTACTTGAGGGAAATCTGGTATTTTTCAACCCCGGGTCTTTTGTCATAATGTAGATATTCAGGAACGCAAACATTTCTATCTGGGGAAACAACCCAAGTCTCCTAAAAGCTTTCCATTATAAACTGGAGTTTCACATGAATAATTTTAAATGCTTTTCTCTAAGTCAGAAAAAAGTATACAGAAATTAGGCCCCTGGATTAGCTATTGTAGCTAGCTGCTTAGGGATCTCATCAGAGGCAACTGAACTAGGTGTCTGTTTATCTGCAAACACAGGTTTGTTTATATGTCTGAGAAGAAATGTCTATGTTATTATCGGAGGAAGAAATAAAAAAGAACAAGAAACCAAGAAAATGCAAACCAATTCATCGTTCCCCACCTACTGCTAAGTCAAGCTATCCATTCCCTCACATGGCACATCAGCAGTTTACAACAATGTTGGTGTTATGTACAAACAAAAAATTTCAACACGTTCACATCCCAACTCGCCACATGTTTCTGCTTTGTCAGTGGACTTCTGCATCCACAGATTACAAGTTAGACATCCTGCTGCGACTGCTAGTTATGCTCCGGGATGACGCTACTGTGATGTCAACAAATACACATGTGATGGGATTACTCTGCACGGGCTTATGTTTAATGACAGCACATGGCAACCAATGTCGGGACATCAACAAACGCACATGCTGGGGCGCCTAGTGGCTCAGTTGGTAGAGCTGGTACCCCATGTACAGAGGCTACACCCTCGCCACAGCGGCCACCAGTTCATTTCTGGCCTCCGCTCTTTGCTGCATGTCATCTTCTCTCTCTCCTCTGTCCTGTCCTATCAAATACAGGCAAAAAGCCCAAAAAATAAACACAGAACCCCCCCCCAAAAAAAACCCAAATGCATATGCTGCTACAGATGGTTAGGTTTAGGCGACAAAGTCACAGGTCGTTCGGAAGGAGGCACGTGGTGCAGAATAATAACATCACATTCAAACGGGAAGCAAACACTGGACTCCCGCATCAAATTAGTTGTTCAACCCATACACTTTCCTTCCCACACACCCTTCAGGCACACTTGTACGCTTTGTATTATGTCATTACTGGCAGCCTTTCAATTTGACGCCGTCCTGCTGCATTACATGCACACGCGGCCAGTTCCGTCCGGCCGTGTTCTCAGCTGACGCCGTCCGCCTTTTGACGCTGCGCACTTAAGCCAAAAGCACTGATAGAGCGGCGCTATTTTACAAGTTCTGAAGGAGGACAGGCTGAAAAGTCTCATGCTGATGAGATGTGTCTGTGATGCCAAAGCAGTTTTTAGTTTTTAGCCAGCATCTACTGAATTCGCCAGCTGACATGACGACTGCAGATGATGTCATTGGCTGTAGCTAACTAGTAAAAAGCTGAAGTTAGCTTCATGAGTTGATTTGGCACAGCCTCTCTGGCTGATTCTTTAATATTGGCAGCTGACTTGTATTACAATAACAATCTTGTAGAGGAGGTCTTTAATATCTATTTTCTGGCTGTACACATGATACTGTGCAGGCTTTTGTGACATGGAACAGAGTGTTGAATTGATTGAGCTGATCTCTGGGGCATGTTTGGATAAGAAAATTTGGCAAATCATCTCTGACTGGCCGTGTAAGAGGACGGATAAACATGTGATATTAAAGTCCTTTGAGACAGAGTAAGGGCTTTTTAGAGATGAGTCACAAGTTGTTTTATGCGTCGCAGATATTTACTTCAAGGCATAGAAAGAACAAAGCAGACATGCCATATTTAAGGATCCAAATCTTCATTAAAACTTGCCAGTTTCAGCATGTAAGTTGTAAGCTCAAAGGTTCTTGTAGTTTCCTGTACTGAATGGGGATTTTCAAAATGGTTAAATGCCAGCCTAAGTAGCTGACCAAAGGCAGGCTATAGCCACAGTCTACATCCGGTGAGTCAGATTAATCCTTTGAAACCTGCTTGTGCTGCTTTCAAATGCCTTTTATAAGTATTTAAACCTTTTAACCCTGAACAAATTTTGTGCAATTTCTTTCAAAAACATGGAAAAAAAGGCAATGATTGACTTGACAAATTGCAATAAATTGTTGGATTTCACATAGCTTGTGTTTTTTTCTTGGGAGTTCCTGTTTGTTGTAGCAGTTGCTGTCTTTATGGTCTCCTGCTGCTGTTGTTATGCGAATTTTGTCATTTTAATGGTTATGAAATGTTTTCCCAAAGGACTACAGTTGAAAATTAGCCTAATGGCTAACACTGGCCTTTACAGAAATGTTGGTTAATGTTTCTGGTCCTTATAGATAAAATAAAGTGAAATTTAGAAAATTGTTTTTGAAAAAACTTGGAAAGAAATAGGGGGGGGGGGGGGGAACTATGTTTATAATTACCATTATTACATTTTTATATTACAATATTATTATTAATTCTAAAGCATTTTTTCCAATTCATGTATGCCTTGTTTGCTTTTTACTTTTTTTGGTCATTTTTAGGATTTTTCTGGTCCTTTTTACTAATTTCTTACTGCTTTTTGTGTCATTTCCTCTTTTGTTGCTCATCGCCTTCTTCCTTGAAAGAAATCAAGCCAATCAATTGGCTCAGGTTTCAAAGGGTTAATCTATTCTTTATGCTTTTGCTGTCTTGTTTTTAGTTTTTGAAAAAAAGACCACCATCTGAGCTCTGTAAATGCCAAGTATCACTCTTACTAGCCTCATGCACACTGACAACTGTTACTCGTAAAAGGAGTTTAGAAAGCAGTCTGTTGTGGGTGATTTCACCTTGATGGCCGACCACATTTAATGCACCTATATTAGACGGCTGCAACCGCTAATCCAGGGAGCTGATTTCAGTGTTTACCTTCAGTTGGACACAGAAACAAGAGTCTGTCATTTGGAGTCATTCTGTGAAGTTGTGTTTCCCGAAACTTTATAATGGAGGCGTTGAGAGCAAAGTTAGCTTGAATCTTGAATGGTCACAAATATAAGAGTAAGATAAAATTACCTGAATTTCACTTTGAATAATAATCCACAGCAGCCTTTGCAGAAGCTATAATCCAGCTACCTAGACTGTCTTAGACTGGAGACGTTGGAGCTTATTATTATCTTTAGATTACGAGACCTCTTAGACTGTAGTGTCTTTTATCTTCTGTGTTCAGGTTTCTCTGCACTGGTCAATCTCTGTGTGAAAAAGTTTTGGGGAACTTGAGGGAAAAAAGAGAGTAAAGGAGTATTGATTTGAAGGCTGAGCACACATGGGACACAAATGTGCTAAGAGCCTTCAGAGTGCATGTAGGATCACTCTCGTCTCACTCTCACACACAAAGATGTAGCAAGCACATAGTCTTGCGGGGATGCCCACAGCTACAACCTGATAAGTGCACCACACACACGCATGTAGGAGGCAGGCTACACACACACACACACACACGGATGGATGAGAATGGGCCTTATTAAATAAGTGGAGGTCCTACATGGTGAAATGGAGCAGTGAGGAGGAGTTATATGCACTGCCTCCTCTGCAGTGTTGGTGGACCGCCAGCATCACCATAAGCAGTCAGTCAATAGGCTGACTCAACAGTGTGTGAAATTAAGAGGGAAATAGAAGTAGACAGACATTAAGCCTCTCTCCCACTTCCCCTTCACCCTCTCAGACGCCAGACAGCGGCTAATGCACCCCCTGGAGCCCCCACACACTGCTATCACACACCAGCAGCACCACAGCTCCGCTGCTTGTCGTCTGCGTCTCAAAAAAAAAGAAGACACAGAAAAGCCACGATGACCTCTTTTGGCAGCATTAAATACGACACAGAGTCTTCTGAACGTCTGTTTATGCATGTTACAGGTTCAATTCAACCTGCAGAGAAGGGTAAACATCTCTGACATGCAGCCACATGGCAGAGCGCCTCAGTCTGCTTTTGGGGTGATGAGGTATTGTTTATGTGGTGTTTTCTCTTTATATATGGAAATGGTAAAAAAATAATTCCAGTTAATGCCATAAAATGAACCCTTTAAAACCTGAGCAAATTGATTTTTTTTTCAAAAACATGGGTAGAAAGCAATTAGCAGCTCAACAAGACATGGTCCAAAAAATGAGCAGGAAATTAGTAAAAAAAAAAAAAAAAAAAGTTATGAGAAAATGACCTGAAAATAAGCAAAACAAAAGAGAAGTAAAACCAAACAAGAACATGACTGCAAAAATCCTAAAAAAAAAAGTAAAAATTAAAAATATATATATTCACACACACACACACACACACACACATATATATATATTTTAAATCACTTCTTTTCTGTAATTAAATGGTGGCAATAATTTCTTTTTAAAGAGTATTTTTCAGGTCATTTTCTTGTCACCTTTTACTAATTTCTTTGAATTTATGGGATGTTTCTTGTCAAGTTGATTGTTGCCTTTTTCCATATGGTTTCTAATCAGTCTAATTTACTTGGGTTTCAAGGGTTACATAAATTGTAAAAGATATCTCAGCACAGCACAAAAAAAGTGATGTCGAAAAAAGATAAATACTACAGCAATACGTCTTATTACGACTTGGCGGAAATACAACTCTCAATAAAACTAGACATCTATTGTCAGATGTCTGCTGGGAAGATGTTTAGAATATCTTTTTTTCCCCCGCTCCTTGATATGTTAATGCCGGTCTTGTTTTTGAGTTAGAAACAAATCCTTTCTGCTGAGAGCCTCATTTTGTCAAAGCAGGGAGGAGTCACATTTCCATACCAAATGTCTGGGTTAGAATGAAACTACTATTAAGGAAATTCTGAACAGCGGCCTAATGATAAAAAAGGCAGTTGCCAAGGTAATATGCAAAACAGGTTCATTGACTCCGAGTTGAACTATGAGAACCAACTTCAAAATGGAGGCTGGAGAGTTGTACCGAATCCTGGTGACTAGAAATAAACTTTGCAGTGTCTCTGTGCTTAATAGTATAAATTATCTAATAGTCAGGAACAAAAATGTGTTTGATAAATTGCTCTCAGTTTGACAGACCGACATGGCGCCATCAAATTCTTTTCAAAGCAGTGGAAAGTAACAAAACACATTTACTCATTTACTAAACGGTTTTCATTTCATGCTACTTCATAGTTCCACTCCACTTCTAAAGGGAATATTGTACTTTTCGCTCCGCTACATTTGTCTCACAGCTAAAGTTAGGAGTTGCTTTTCAGATCAAGATTTTACAAACAAAACTTTTACTGTATAAAATATGACGCATTTCAATTAATGTCACCTTGACTGGCTTTAACATAAAAATGCTTTTTGTACATTTATTCATCAGGAGGGAAGGATGACATGGATGCAGTTTCAACCTTTCAATATAATCTTACATCATGATGTTGTTATATATTGCAATGTAGTAAACTCTTGCAACTGAGTTAAAACTAAAAAAAAGTATACAAATAAATCAAATGCCTAGGATTTAGGCAAAAAAGTCACTCATGGTTAGGAAAAAGAGGCACATGGTAAGGTGTAGAAAAAAAACACATATCCACACAGGAAGCAAACTACGGACTCCTGCATGTTGGACCCGTACACCTCCTCACCTCCCCACCCACCTGCTCTATAAACGCACTTGCTCTCCTCATGGTTACCAGCAGCGTTATTTCCTGATGCTATCAATCTCAAGTTAACAAAAACAAGGCTGTTCTCAGTTGTAGGTGATTATACACTTAAGAAAACATAATTATGCCCCTTAATCCTTCACGTTGGTTCTCTAACTAGATCAGATCAGATGTAAGTAGATCAAGTGTCAGTTTTAGGCTACTCTGGTTAAATTAAATACATGAGTTATAAAAGTACCTCATGACATTGATGCAAAAAAAAATCTGTAAATATAGTTACATGGAGTATTGCTTGCAACAGTCCAATACAACTTTTCACATCACCTGAAAACATATGGTTCTGACTTTAGATTGAAATTGTGAGCTTGTGGTTACCTCAAAGGAAGTCGTGCACATGAAATGCCTGACATGCAGGTGGTTGTGTTGCTGCAAAGCTCCGGCAACATGGACGCTACTTTCTGCGTGTAGAAGCTGGGATACCTGCTGCTGTTGCACTGTTGATCAAAGCGATCACAAGATGATGCACTTGGCACTTTAATCTCTACCCTTGGGTACAAATAAAGAAACCTTGAACAGCCAAAGTTAGCTGTTTAGCACACTGTTGACTCTAATGTAATGCAGAAAATACATAATGACAGAGGAAAAAAAACCCCAAAACATTTTCCTCATACGTGTTGTATAAAATTACAAAGAACAACTCTTCAGAGTCAGAGCTTTCTCAAAATTTCCGCTTACAACATATAAAATCCACAAGAAGTGCATTCAGATGGACTCTCCTCGACTGACACAGTAAACACGACCCCATTTGAACGCAGCAATAAATATTCTAAATGTGTCTCATTGTATTTCCTACGGCAATGTTTGTTAATGCAGTAGCTGACAGGAAATAAACAGGGGCCAAAGCTGGTCCCTATGACAACAGAATGACAATGAAAAGCTCTAAATTAAATGTAGAGATTCTTTTGTCATATCGCCCAACCGTGTGCATCAGTAATAATATTCCGTTAATATAACGTATAGTAACAATAACAACACTCACAGGGAGCTCTCTGCTGCATAATGAATACTTTTGATACTTTAAGTACTTGTTGCTGAATGCAAGACTTTTGACTTGTTATTGAGTATTTTTGGTACTTTTACTCAAGTAGCTCAGTAACTGATCTGAAGACTTAAAAAAAAAAATGAATGCTGGCGTGTGTCGAGTTAATAGCAGTAAAACAAGTAGCTCTGTGGTGGGTTAAATGTTTGATGAAAAATGGAGCTAAAAAGAACCAGCTTGCCTACTGTAAACATGGCAGAGTGGTCCTTTGGAGCAGTCAGGCACAACTCAACTTTAATTTTTTATTAACATTATAACATCAAATGACGATTAAAGGAAAAAAAAACCAATACAACCATCTTAAAAAAATACACAAAAAAACATGCACATGCACACACACACATACAAAGCTACCAAACAACAGCAGCATACATATCTCAGCACAGAAACACTTCATAACAAAGCATATCATTACACAACACATAGTGTCGCTTTTGAGTGACATTAATTAAATAGAGTAAAATAAAATAAATATATCAGTATAAAAGTCTTCCTACTCTAACATGTTGTAGGCACCTATTTCCACTATTTATGTAATTATTATAATATTAATATATAAATGTTGTCACAGGCACTCTTGTATCAGAGAGAAAAAATAAGAGTAATAATAAGAGTAGAAAAATGGATAAAAAATGCCTACGCCTTTCAGCACAGTGGTCTTCGTCAGGGCTGAATACTTCTTCCATTACAAGTGTTTATTAAGAAGAAGGCATACATTATATCATCATTGGCATGTTTTTACTCAAGGGAGTTCAAGAAACCACTAGAGGGAGCAGCAATAAACAAATGCAAAGTGAGAACGTGGTGTCAGGGTTTCTATCATGCAGTTCAAAGCTTCAGCAAAGGATTTATTATTATGTGATTATTCTTTATGTAACCAAATGAAAAAGATTGTGATTAAGAATTCAGCCGTACATGTACAAAAAGTTGACGTAAAAAGTTCAGATATTTCTACTCTAAAGCTGCACCAGAAAAAAAGATCCACTGTCTTTTATTCCTCTGGAGCATGCCATGCTCATCAAGAGCTTTTTCTTTCTTAACCTTTCCTCTTCAATCTGATTCTGTCCTCTCGCTGAAAGCAGCCGGCTGAAGATGAATACAAGTGGCTGAGGGCTAAGGGAAGACAATGTCTGCAGAGCCTCTTCAGATGGATATTGACCAAAAGGGGAAAAAGCTGATGGAATTCCATTGACCTATGGCAAACTGCGCCGTGTTACACAACCAGATCAATGTCTGCGCTCCCTCTTTTCTCCATTCACCTCTCTCTGGGGGACTTTTAATGTGCAAACTTCTCGCTGGGGAATCGTGGGGCAGGGTGGGGGGGAAGCACCTGAAAACGTTGACAGATGTGTGAGAAAGTGTTCTGTGAGGCTCCTCAGGATTGTTGGTAAGTGCGTTTGATCTGTGAGATTGAAGGACGGCGAGCCAAGGCTTCAGCTGCTGTTGTATATTCCTCCTCTGACTTCAGAGGGAATGTAAGAAATAGAGAGATTCTGTGATGTGGAGGATCCTGCACAGATGCTGCATATGCTTCTCTCGCTCTGAGAGACATTTTGTATTCATGCTTGTTGACGCGCTGCCTTTATGTTCTGTGACCAAGGTCAGCGGTTGAAAATACCTGATTAAATCCCTCTGGTTGATTTGCGATTCTGAATTTTATAAGGACAAGCGTGCCGGGTCAGAATCTCTGACTTACAACAGACACAACAAAGATGATGTCAGTGTTTCATGTCTGCCGTGGTGAGGCATCTGTCAGCCTGAAGCTGAGAGCAACAGAGAAGTTTGATGAGTCAGACATTTGTTTGATCAATAAATTCTTCTGATCATATTCTTATGTTCAGTATATTCTCATTTAATTTGAATACAGGAATGGGCCTATTTTCTAATTACAATGTCAGTTACATCTGGGCCATCTGGGAAAATTTAAACAATTAACTGAAACAAAAGCCATTATTAATTTAATTAAACAAAGCTGATGTGATTTAACAGAAATACTCATAACTGAGTCAAGACGGCACTATGCCTGAAAGTTTCTTTTAACATGCACAGTCTGCAGTCTGCACAGTTCTTATTTTTTAATGCATTTTTATTTAATCCGTCAGCCCACCCTCCAACCCCCCCTACACACAAAAAAAGGCATAGAGACCTTGCACACTCAGTCTAATACATCTTATTTTTCTATTATTGCAAAGATTCAAGACTGGAAAGACACATTCCTAGCATGCCTCTTCACTGGAATTACCTCCCTAACTTTTTTTCTGATCATTGTTTCATTGTTTTCATAAGAAAAAAACAGTGTCTTTGGCAACCTTAACCATAACAAGTTGTCATGTACATGTGATGACAGATGGCAACATGGCAAAAGTATATTAAGGAACTTATTATTCATTTAAAAAAAAGAAAATTTACATATAGACAAATAGAAAAATAACCTAATGAATAAACAAGATGCATTCACACAACAGGTTCTCAGCATTTACATATATATCCTTGTGATCCCACCTCCACATTAGTTCGCCT
Organism: Plectropomus leopardus; assembly: GCF_008729295.1. Classification (NCBI taxonomy): domain Eukaryota; kingdom Metazoa; phylum Chordata; class Actinopteri; order Perciformes; family Serranidae; genus Plectropomus; species Plectropomus leopardus. The sequence continues at coordinate 25,529,284 of NC_056471.1, forward strand.
GCACCGGATAGAAGCAATGTACATACTGTGTGTATGACTATATAAATGGAGACAGATAGATAAGTATATTCAAAAAAGAGTAGGAAAAAACTTATACAAGTTCAGTTATTATACAAAGCCAATAATGGTTGTATCAAAACTATTCACAAGAAAATCTTTGTATATAATCCCTCGCCCTAAATCTGAACATATAGCATCTGTGTGAACTACCGGGCTGTGACTGTATGTTTGACTGTATGCTACTCTGAATTAAGTTCCCTCGAATGTATCAGGAATGGTTCCCAGATTTCCAAGAGGAAGTCTAGTTTATTGTTTGTCTTATAAAAGGCGCTTGTAGGAACCTGACTCTGCTCGGGTGTTGAACCATTCATGATAATCTGGACGATCACTCTCTTTCCTTTGTCTAGCACCCGTTAGGCCGTGGTCATGGCAACTTTTAGCCATTTCAGTGTTTAGGGCTCTTTAACTTGTCACAAGACTCGGCACCCTTTGCCTCCATCTTGAGTTATGAGATTATACTCTGCAGACGTTGCTTCCATATTTTTTTTACTTCTTTTGCTGCCCCCCCGTCCACTTTGCCCTGGTCCTACATTTTCTTTACCGTTTCTTGGCCAAACAACTTGGTAAAGGCTTTTGACTGATGCAAAAAATCAAACCTATTTTTAAACTTTGATGGACGAAAGTTTGGAGATGATGTGTAAACATGACTAATACAAGGTGAGGTCGTATTTATTTTTAAATGTTCAGCAGTTATGGATGAAAAATATGGACTTTGTGTGCAGAGGTCTGAAGAGTCTACAGCCTTGCTAATGGCTGCGTGAGGTAGCAGCACTCATGAAGAAAGCTAAACTATAAAAGTTGAGGTCCAAAGTTGTAGTAATAATTTGTCAGGGATTGGAGTTTGCACACTTTGTGTGAAAGTGTTGACAGCACAAAGGTCAAGTTGAGATTTGAGGATATCGTAAGTTGTGTTGAGTGGGCAAGGAAATATTAGAGATGCAAGAAATACAAAATGTATCTATTCGGAGACATAGCCTAATGTATTGACTTTTCTGTACAGTTTGATCGTAATGTTTCTTTTTATCTTACTACAGCTCAGGCTGAAATGTCATTTATTTTGCAGGTTCAGTATTTGATCATAAACAAAAGTATTGGACAAGTTAACATTTTGACCTTGTGATGGCGCTAGATCTAAAATCAGGGGATCACTCAAGTCATTAGGATTCATCCTCTGGGGATCACAAAGGTCTGTGAAAAAAAATTTGTGCTGATCCATCAAGCAGTTGTAGAGATATTTTAGTTGGGACAAAAGCAGTGGAACGACAGACTGACATTTTAATCACCAGACTGAAAAAGCCAAATCATTTGTTATTTAAAAAAAATCCAGTAAGCCATTTATTTTACTTTGTAATCAGTAAGATATAAGCAGATGCAACCTGAATATAACTGAAGTGTTCAAGTCTAAAAAACTAGTTTCATTACATTTTAATTTCATTAAATTATGAAAAATGCAGTTAAGTTTCCTCGAATATAAAACCAACAATTGTAAGGGGAAAAAAGATGCTGACTTCTCAGCTGTTTACAAATAAAACAGAACAGAAGCTGCTGCACAGAATGACAATGGACTTGAAATGGTCATGTTTCAATTAGTGAAAAGTTTATTTTATCATTCTCCAGGTGAGAAGCAATATATCAGCCGTGCAGGTCATTGGATTTCAAGACTCGCGGGTGAAGGGATTTGGTCAATCATGAAACAGCCAATTGATTTTCCTCTCTTTATTTGCAGAATCTGGCACAAGGCAGAGGGAAATTTCCCCTCCCTGGGCACGCTGATTTAATGTCATTTTTTCCTTACCCAGCAAGCACACTTACCACCTGTTTTCTATTTTCTCGGGTTGACATTTGGGGATATGAGATACGTTTGTGAAATGCTTGAGAAAAACCAAACAGTATAGAAAACAGTGTGGTTTGACTTGGAAGGGTGTAGGTCCTCTGATGAGTGTCATTGGAGTGTTATGAGGAGATTATATGGAGAAATATTTGAAGTGTGCTAAATGGCAAATCGAGTCAAACCAGTCTTTTTTTGTAAAGCAATTTTTCTTTAATGCATTCAGCTGTTTTTCTGCTGCAGGTAGGCTCAACATCCAGAATTTTAGTAACTTTTGACTGCCAAATAAACACTCTTAAATATTCTAACATAAATAATAATAGTCATAATAATAATAATAATAATAAATGCTATTTGTAACTCCAAATCCCTGGACAAATTATAGGACAATGGGCCCCTGGACACAGACATTCAGTACATTTACATGTACATTTAATTGGACTACTGTCCTTGTCCCAGTATACATGCCCCGGGGGAGAATCGATTTATTGACGGAAGTATGTCCCACTCAACTACGGCAGGTGGAGGTGGAGCCCTCTTTCAGCTAAATGCAAAAAATCTATATTATTTATACAGCCTATGTTATAGACACCATCACAACTGTTTATTTACAATAACTTTTAGGTAGAAAACAGCTGCGTCATGTGCATATAATCAAACATCACAGTGCAAACTCTGCCTTCATTGATTAGTTTTAAGCCACCCAAAAAAATCAATATCAGTTTAAGTGAAGCCTATGCTATATTTAGAAAAGTTTTGCTAGTTTACCTTGCTGTAAAACCAGCCCTTACCGACAGGGATTTTGTTTGCATAAATTGTGTTCATTTTAAGTCATTTTATGGCTGTTTTGCATCTCTTTGTGGGGTTTTTTTTACATTTCTTTGTGTTTTCTTTTGTCTGTTTGTGGTCATTTTGAGTATCTTTGTGGACATTTTGCATCTCTTTGTGGTATTTGGGGTTGTTTTACATCTTTTTTTGATAGTTTTGTGTTCTCTGCCATTGTTTTATGACACTTTGTGGTTATTTTATTTGATTTTGTTTTGCTATTTTGTATTTCCTTACAATCATTTTGCATTATTATGTGGTTGTTGGGCTTCTCTCTGTGGTCATTTTGCACCACCTTGTAGTCCATCTGTTTGTAGTTGTTTTGCATCATGTTATGATTGTTTTGCATCATCGTGTGGTTTATTTTTCATCTCTGTGGTCATTTGATTGACTTTCCAAACAGTCATCTGATACAGAGGCTCTGATACTAATAAGCCAACTGCTTATTAAATCCTCTTCTCTGACATCGGGGGGACATCGGGGGGACCTGTGCCATCCCTGCCCACCCCTCTGGTACCACCTCTGTCAACATCCCTTAAGAAGGACCCACGCTTTAATTAGAATATCATTAATATGTGTTTTGTTTTCCATTGACCTGGAACAGGAGTATGTTCAGCAGCATGACACCACTACCAGGGGACGAGCCAACACATGGTTTCAATATGCAGCAGCTCTACTCCTTTTAATCAAGACAACACACTCACAAAACCTCAGTTATGTTGTAATGTGATACCCGAGTGATCTCACATGACGTTAAGCTCTGATTTGAACCATATGCCGCGTGTACACAGAGAACATTTGTTGCGTGTGTGGAGAATTAACCAGTGTTATGTCTTTTGGGCAAAAGAGGCGATGTTCTCTTACAAGCAAAGTAACACTGCAATATAACTCCAGCATTACAAGTGTCTAAATCCACTAAGCATTGACGTCAAATTGGACTGTTTAGAAAAAGAAAAAAAACCCAACTATTTCCAGTCACAGAACACATTTAGAGCTACTCTAGGGTTCTGCTCTTTTGGGAGTGTTGGAATCTGGAGTCTGATGTTTGAAAACGCTGCTCAAAATCCATACAGTACACTGCTGCCTATGGAAAGGCACATGCATGCATAATCCCACACACATGTGCTTGCATGGACACTTGCAGATTTCCACGTGCACACACACAATAAAAAAACCCCACACAAAGCGAGTCATGAACTTCAGCATGCATGCAACACTCACACACAGGTTTGCACACACACTCACAGAGGGAGTGAGGGCTATCTGTGGGCCCAGTCATGCTTCACCCATGCCGAGGTGTCTGTTAGCGGTGGGAGTTATCATTGGCCATGGAGGCTTATTCCTCTGCCAAGGGAGACCATGCCAGGAAATGACTGATAACAGAGCACAGCGATGACTGGCTCGCGCAGCAGCAGCACATGTAGACCCTGGCAGAGATGAAGGAATGATGGGGAATATGTGCACATGCATCATAAAGTACAGCCCGCTCCTTTAGCCTTTTCACTAATGACATGTGTTTACGTTCCATTAGCTCTGAAAGGGTAAACAGGATTGAGGAAGCAGCTCACTCAGAGGTAAAACCGCATTTTTCTGATCTAATATCTTAAACATTATTTGTTGCAACGTCAAGCTGCAAAATGAAAACGCTCATAGATATCATAAGCATGGAGGGGAATTGATGATTTGTGTGATCCCCCGAGAGAGAATCATAACTTTGAGTCATGTGCAGTGGTATTTAATTTACATGATTCAATTTATCCTCTGTAATGCCGTCATCTACTGCCCAAATCGCTTTCTGTTTGTGCAGGGGAATTGGGAAGGGTCCTGAAATCCTTCACATTTCTTGACAGCTGAAGGACAAGATTTTTTTTCTAAGGCTTGAGAGTTTTGTTTTTTCTCAAGAGGTTTATTAAGTCCTCCAGAATTACTGAAGAGCAGCTGGGTCAAACAAGGATTCTGGGATATTTTCAGTTAGTAATTTAAAACATGAATCAACAAGAGGCCACACAAAGGTTGGATTCAATTTGGGAAATGCCTTGAGTGTGGAAAATGTGAAATAGTTCAAGTATTAGTATTTGGATGGTGGTGTGTTTTTGTTTCTAGCCTGTCCAAATTCTGAAATACAAAAACAGAAGCACGAGGAATGGATTTAAAGGGATACTTTGCCAATTTCCAACCAGTTTTGTATCAAAACAAAGTGGGTAGTATGTGTAAATGAACTGTGGTGGACTTCCCTCCATCTAACCAGTGCTTAGATATCCCTCCTTCCCCCGCTGGCTCATGAGGCTGTTGCTCAAACTACAGGCTGTACATCCTTATTTTTGTATTGCCCATCTATTGTGCCACCGTCACCATGTACACAAAGAGTAGCTGATAAAGAGACACACCCGCCCCTTTCTCTTTCTCTTAAACTCAGACCGAAAAACAATTTAACAGTTAAACTAGGCAGTGATTAGAGGACATAAATCAGGTTTATGTTGCTGCACTGCCTATTTCTTGCCTAAAATGTTTTCAGAAACATATTTTAATACCACGTTTGGCCATAATGGTGAGAGTTTGTGAACAGGAAGTGGATGTCATACTGCTTCCCGCACAATAAAATTGTGTGGGAAGCAGTATTGAAATGATTTTACTGTCACTGTTATCGTATTGTAGTTATTGTCATTGTAGTTTGTATTTGTTGCTTATGTTGGTTGCTGTAGCAGTATGGCACATTGCCAGGGGTGGCATGGCTAATTTTGCACATTGCATAATTGCACATCCTTAATAGTTTCTTTTTCTTTCAATTTCAGAGGCAGTTGTATGAATTAGCATTTTATAATTGTTGTTGTGGTGGACTATTGCGCTCCCTCAGTGACTACGCCTTGTGCTATATTTATTGTTGTATGTAGTACTATACTTGTCGTATGTACTGTTGTTGTATGTTGACCATGGTGGCAAATGAGTTTCCGCTCTGGGGATAAATAAGATGAATCCAATCCTGAAACTGAGGCCAGAAAAACTCTGATCAAACTGTAAAACCAAGCAGCTCCAATCAAATACAAAACAAGATTCTGTCACTGAGCTGAATATTAAATGTTTTCAGAAACATGTTTTACCTTTTTCGTTTAACTGTAACACGAGATCCAACCAGCGGCCACTGTGTCGAGCAGACAAGTTCACGTTACATCACACACCAGCTGAAGTGTTTATTGTTCAGATGCATTCTGGTAGTTGTAGGTTTTCTACCTCCTCATTAGCATTTCCGACTAAATAGCTTACTAGCTACTGTACTATAGACCAAAGCCAGTGTTACGCCTGAGGACAAAGAGCACATCACTGTGCCACTGTTATCACTGTAAATCACGTAGTGTAAGAATGGCCAACTAGTTTCTATCGGCATAGTAACAAAGCTGGGCACAAACTGTATAATTTGAGCCTGTTTCCGACCTGATTTTTGAGCTGCACGACACATTGTAGAGTCAGACAAAATTTCAACTTTTTCTGCTGTTGCTGGAATATATTGAGCGTACAGTAAATGAATGATAATTTCAATGATAATGAATGGTTCATTATCAGACACACATTTCGTCAGAGTAAAAGCCTTTTAGATGTCCTGATGCAAAGCTATACCTCTTAAAGGTGAGCTAAAGCTCCCTATACCCACCTGCTATTCAATTATGGTCAGTTAGCCTTTTAATGTTGTATTAAATGGACTGAAACCAGCACTTTGATGAAATGGTAGATTCACTTTTGTCTGGTTTTCTCAAAGATGCTCATCAAGGCTGCCGGTAAGATGTACAGGTTTCTGAGAACCTGTTATGACCTCATTTCAAGGTTGTGAAGAGGCAGCGATATCAACCCTCAACACTGAGCAAAAATCTTGCTGCAGATGCAGTACAATGGTGTATAATCTACTCAGTATTTCGTCTTCAATAGCTGTGAGTGACACCTGGAGTTGTATTCAAAATATAGTTAGCAGTCCTGTAATTTACCAGATGCTGACGAGACACACTTGACAGAAAACATGTAAGGACACAGAAGATTCTGAACCACACCAATACAAAGAGATTCACAAGTAAGCAACTAATCAAATGTGAAATTCATACCCCTTTCCCACCAAAATTAGAATGTGTGCGCAGATTTATTTATTTCCAAAATCCACTGAAATTGGTGATAGGCTGCTATCCCATTGCCAGTGGACTAGAGCTGTGTACATGTCTCTGCTGCAGGCAGTAGCCCTCACAGAGATGAGCTACAGGGCCACTACGAAGTCTCTTCTTTATGCCCCCTTTGTGTTTTTTTAAACAGAACCAACAATGGCGTGTGTGTGATTTTAGCATGCATGCACCGCAGAACCAAAAGAGATATATTAAATTGTTTGATATATATTAGAAAGAGACATTAAAAAGTACACATTTGATCAATAATGTTGTTCAAATTGAGCCTGCAGATATGTCATTGTTTGGAATTAAAGACACAACTTCAAAAACAGGTTAAAAATCTTTATTGTGCAGCCAAAAGAATATTTTTTCATTCAGATGGTTGGAAAAGTCTTAACATAATGCTTAACTGTGTGACTCAAATGTAAAGGCAAACAAGTAAACACTGTGTGTGTGCGTGCATGCAGTTAAATTTCTGTTTGTATGCAAAACAGAGGGAGACAGAGTGGGTGCATGTGTTATTTCTGCCGGGCTTCACACATTGAGTGGACAAACAATCTATTCCAATTAAAGCGAGCTGCAGCCCTGGTGACTGCAGACGGGGCTGTGCTCCATCGGATCACATCATCCTTTGAAAAAAAACAACAAAAAAACAGATTGGCTGATTGTGGTTTGAAGGGAAATAGGGCCCTTCAGGAAAGACTAGTGTGGGCTGGCAGCAGGGAGGGAGGTGGGGGTGGCCGACCGGCTCCAAGTTAGTCCAGAAAGTTCCACAGCAAATAGTGTTAGGTGGAGGGAGGGAGGAAGGAGTGGAGGCACGCAGGAGGAGGGCAAGGCTATTAATCGTGGTTGTAGCCTGGGTTTACCGCTCTTACTGCATGTGGGGCGAGGAGGCAAATTAATTATGTGGCTGAGATTAATTAGGTGATGTTAAGGGAAATCTGTGACTGTAAAACTTTAGAGGGCTGCACAGCTGACTAGACTAATGGGGCGTTCATGAACTCTTAATAGATGCTACTCTGATGCTGAGTGGTGTGTAAGTAGAGCACAGAGAGAGATGGGCAGAAAACTGGAGACAGAAACAGTGAGAGCAGAGACAGAATGTGTCCTTGCTGGAAGTAATCTCAACAGAAAGGATTCAGAGGGCTCATAAGAGCACCTGCACAAGCAGATAAAGCTTTACATTATTTTACGTAAGTACGTCTTTATCCCCCATGTTCGTCAGGTTCCTATAATCAATATTTACATATTAACAATGGATCAAATGACTGTATGTGAAAGAGGTTTGTTTTAGTTTCGTGGCCTGCAACTCTTCAGTTTTTGGAGTAATGTGTACAACCTGTCCAGCACCACACTGCAGACAGATGAAGTTTGTGGTTTAAGAAGTATTTCATAGCCCCTTGTACTCGAGAAAAGTTCCAGAAAATTACCTGACAATTAGTCAAAAAACAGAATAAAATAAATCTCCCCCAAAAGTTTTTTTTTTTTTGAAAAGCAACAAAGAAATTACCTTCGAAAAAAAGATAAAAAATTATGATAATTTTATAACATAGTTTCTAATATGTAACTATGATAATTATAATATTTTTCCCTGTTTTTTTTTTCCTTTTTCCCTGGACATTTTTCCCTAGCTTTTAAAAAAATAATTTTCTAAAGCTACTAATTTCTTGCAATCTGTGGCACATTTCTTACAAAGTTGCTCATTGCCTATTTTTCCTTGTTTTTTAAAGAAATTGCAGCAGTTTGCTCAGGGTTCAAATGTTTACATACTTATGAAGGGTATTTGAAAGCAGCACAAGAAAAGTGAGGTTTCAAAGGTTTAACTTAAAATAATTCTTCACCTCTAAAATGACCATTTTCTATATCAATTATTCACTTTGTGTTCCTTCGAATTTGTGTATATATAGCAAAACTATATGAAAACTTCAATTTACAAACTTCTGCACAACTCCTGCAGTGTAATCTTAATCTATATTATCCATTTGTATGCTCAGTAATTCCCAAACGTTACGATATAAAATACTTATACCTACTAGTAACATGCCTGAGCAGAAGTGCGCATATGAGCGGCGCTTGTGCAGAGTTCATGCTCGTGCATATGCCGAAGCAGGCTACTCAGCCATGCATGACACTGCTTATAGTGACGTTTGAAATTGTAATATTTTAGCAAAAATGCATGTGTTTGGGAAGCACATAGCATATGAAATGAGATTATACTACACGAGTTGTGTGGGAGTTTGTAAAAGGAAGTTTTAATGTAGTTTTACTGTGGTTAAATGTGGACTCTGTTAACTTCAATTCATCATGATTTTTTTTTAAATTTCAGATTCCTCGTTCACAATGGAAAAAGGACAACGTTTACTTCAGGAATTCAATGTAAAAGGGGGTGAGTAATTGATATACAAAAGGTCATTTTGTGAGTGAAGTATTCCTTTAAGAAAAAGTACCAATACATTAATATAAAAATACTTAATTACAAATGACCTCTCTGCATTCAAAATCCTACTTAAATCAAAATAATTATCTATCATCAGAAAAATGTACTTAAAAGTATCAAGAGTAAAAGCTCTTGTTAAAAAGGCAAATGACCACCGTGACATTTGACTGCAGCCGGTTTGTCAGCGCAGTGAAATGCAAACCCTGAGATTTAACTAGTTACCTCGAAATCATTGCAAGAAAAGATAAAATATCTGACAGTAGTAACTTTCTAGAGTATTTCAGACCTTTACAGTGTTTTGGGGTCTGATTAGCCTTTTAAAGTATTAACCTTTTTAACACCTGGATCAACATCACTTTTCTGTGCTGCATTCAGACGCCTTTAATATTTAAACCTCTGAAACCTGAGAAGATTGGTGGAATTTCTTTTACAAACACAGGAAAAATCATACTGAGCAATTTGACAAGAAATGTCCTGCAAATGGAAAAAAAACATTGTAAAAGGTGACAAGGAAATTATTTGAAAATTTGCTGGGGGGAGATGATTAGATATGATCAAAAACTTTTTTTCTTCTTTTTTGGCTTATTTTTTTAGGTCATTTTTTGCAACTTTTCACTGGGTTATGCTACTTTTTGGGCCTTTTGTTGTTAAGCTGCTTGTTGGCCTATTCTTCCCATGTTTTTGGACTTCTCTCTATTCTTCGCTCTTTTTTGTCACATACTGGACAATTTTAGCCTTTTCAGGTCTCTTAACAGTTATTCAAATCAAACCATCTCAAAAATTTTGAGAAGAAATGTCTCTTTTACACACAGACAATAGAGATTTAATAACTAGTGGCCCTGACTATAGGGATTCTTGTAGGTTACATAGAAGCAGAAAATTGAAATATGCAAGTGAAGTAAAAATACCTCAAAACTCAACTCAAGAAAACATGCTGTTACTTTCCAGCACTGGTGCTTGTGGTTGTTTTTCCCCTCTTGTTCTTAAATAAGTGATTCTGCAGTCGGTGGTGTCAAGGTGAAAACAGGTTTATCTGGAAATTGCATCAGTCCTTGTTTGACCCCGAAAAACATCATCGCTGCCTGCTGTACTCTCTACTTGAAGGAGTGAAAACTTCATTCCTGCTAGTTCCTCCAGATGTGACTGCTCTAAAAGGACCATCTGGAGACCTGACACCTTCAGAGCAACACTGAAAGCAGAACATGGCACTTGTGTGTTATTGCCGCACATGCCAAATGATGTAAGCAGCTGTCTGATAACCTCACAGCAGCCTCCACGCACACTTTACTCTAACTCGTCCTTTCTCTCTTTACGCCTGCAGTCAAACCTGTTCTGCTGATGGCCGTTGATAGTCTTACTCTACACTATCTTTATAAAAACGCATGTTAACTGCAGGCAGATCAAGGAGAAGCATTCCTGCTCTCTGAGGGGCAAAAAGAATAACACAGCTAGAGAGGAAGAAATATTGCTTTGGTTTGCGTTTAGGGGGCAACAAGGTTAACATCCTGTCTGCAGAGTCCCAGTAAGCCCCTGAGAAAATCTAGGCCACATTCAAATATGAAACAGCTACTGTAGGTTTTTTGGAGCTTAATGTCTTTGAGACGGTGCTGCTGATGTTTTCAAAGTAGCAATAAGATTTGAATAAATAATCCCTTGCCTCTCTCTCTAAAAAAAAAAAGAGTAAGAAGATTGCACCCTTGGGCATAAACAGCTTCATCTTTTGATTTTTCATGGTTGGGATTGTGCCTGAGTTTACCTATTTGCCCACCAAGTCACTCTAAACATGTAAAATAAGACAATAAAAGCAAGTATTTATGGTCTTAAGGGTGAGAATTTAACCAGCATCACAACAGCACAACTATAACATAGTGGTCTACACATGCTCACAGAGGGTGACCAAACAGGAAGTTCAAGACAGTTACAGCATTGATTTACGTGCATCTGAGACACGTTTGAAACATCCTGTCAATAAATGCAATTCAGAGAGACAGTACGATCCAGTAATCCACAGAGATAGGTGCAGCTGATACACAGACACACGCTTGTGCCTGCTAACCGGGTGGAAATCGAGACTTGAGTCATCCTCTTTGAGATCTGAAGACAAACTGCAACCAGCAGACGGATACATAATGGATGAACAAAAATAGATAAATGGAGGAGAAGAAGAAGAAGAAGAAAACATCAGACATGCTAAAAATAAAATACATCTTTATTATGGTATTAATTCTTTGCTTTTTGAAAAAAAAAAAACTATTTACAGTACATCATAATGATCGGCAAATATTTGATGTGCGCAGAGTTTATATATCTGACTCTTACATAAAGAAACATTTGAGTAACAGAAGAAAAAAAACAGCTCGTGCCTGAAAGTGACTGAGGAAATCATAGCAGCAGGTAAAGGTCCTTCAGGGCTCTAAATGCAGTTCGATGTTAATTATGTATCGTTATATGACACGAAACATGAATGTATGACGATATCAAACTTCTTATCTTAATGTGACACATTGACCAGCACAGTCTAAAGTCTGAATGGCGTTATTAGTCTTTAATCAGACGAGCTGAGCAGTAGTGGGTTTCTAACAGTACAGAAAGACAGTTAAATGTTGGACAATGAAAAGAGGACATGCACCAACAGAGCATGTCATGAACTGCAGTCTGCCCTGATATTTTGCTCGATCATACTCCTGTAACAAAATGCACTAGTACAAAAATAGATTTAGTTTAAATTTACATTAGCTTTGTCTCTTCATCTACATTGTTAGTGAGGAGAACAGGACAGCTCATCCCCGAGCACGTCACACTGAGATGCTCATTTCCAGTTGAACGTTCGGCCCACCAGCTCAAAGAACTTCTTGTTGGGTTCGTGAAAGAACTGGTAGAGTTTTTGCAGGATGGCGGGCGCTACATGAGGGTGAGCCCTGCCTTTTGAGTCGTGTAAACAGCGTTCTCGCCCATGATCTCTCAAACAGTAGAATCCTTTTGTTTTATTGAAGTAAAAATTTGAAGCATTTATCTGCGGTTCCAGCTTTAGGAATCTTTCCACCTTTTTCACCTCTGGGAACGGGTCCCTGATCAACTCGTCCCCGTCCACCACGTGAATGCTCTCCAGTGGGAAGTACTGCAGCCAGTTCTGCATGTGAACATAATACAGGCTGCGATTGAGAGCCTTGTATCCCAGGTTGATCTCGCCGTCCTTCACTAGGACGGACTCGATGGGCTGGTAGCGCTTGTGCTTCTGGAGGCGGTTGTAAAAGACCTGGGTGTAGTCCGACAGCACCCGCTCCGTGGGATCTCGGAGGATGAGCAGCAGCTTGATTTTGGGGTTCATCTGATGGATGCGTTTGGGGACTTTGCTCGAGGTGAAGTAGGCTGGCGTCTTCTCCACCGTCAGCTGGTCGGGGAAGGCGTAGGGCATCTGGCTGAGATACCAAGGCAAGCCCTTCTGGAAGTGACTCTCCCAGTCAAAGAAGTGCACCTCGTTCTGCGCCGCCGCCACTGAACTGTGCAGACTGAGCATCTCAATCAGCGCTCGAGTCCCCCCCTTCCTCACACCAATGATTATAATCTGAGGAAGCTGTTGCAAGGTCCCGTTTGGATGGCTGGTGGTGCCGTTATCGTTCGGCGAAAAGGTGGGAAGTGGAGGCGGCCCCTCGTCAGCCACGGGCCTGGAGGGGATGGGGGGAGACTGCATTGCAAAAAGCAGCAGCCCGAGGAGCACGGCCGCCATGAGGGAGGTCCTGACCCTGGAGGATTTCAGCCTGGCGAAAGCACCAAAACTGTATCCCACATTGAAAGAGCAGCTGCCTGAGCACAATGGTCCAGTTGAGAAGACAAAAAAACTGCCTCTTCTCTGCCAGCAGCGAAAACTACGAGGACAGAAAAACAGCTGTGATTAGAAGATACCTAGTGAACATCTGGCAGAAAACACCTCTGGAAAATACCTGCGAGTACACAATCCATCCCAAATACAAACATGTCCAATCCTTGTACTTTTATGACTCACATTTAACAAGGAAGAACATTTGCATGATAGGATTTATGGCTTTGGAGGTGATTAAACTTTTAACTCCACCCAGTAATTTATGGACGCCAACAAACCATAAATATTCTTCATTTTAAACAAGAAAAATTAGATAAGAGTGCACTGACAAAATTAATTCACGTCCTTAAAACAAACATGTTAAAGTATAATTTATTTAAATTAAAGAATACAGTATATGCAGTGCATTTGTGGTATAAAAACACACATTACCTTGACAATGATTGCCTTTTTTAATTAAAATGTGGAGCAACAAAAAATTAAAAACTGATGCAATACTGTAAACATTGACTTTATTAAAAACATGGTTAGACTAATTCTGAGCTCGGATATATTTACTGGCAGGAAAAAGAGCAGGTGAGGTATATTGCAATATTGCAAATTTAAAAGGACACATGAGAAATGTGTGCGCACAATAACTGAGTGTTTTCCATCTGCTTTCGTGTTTTAACGGGATTTTTTTTTTAATAAAACAATGACAGTTTTAGTTAGTCTACTTCGCCGCGTTTCTCTCTCGCATTGACAAAGAAATACACCAAGAGCCTCCGATCTCTTACCTTTTTTAACTACAATCGTCTCGACAAAGATTTCATTTCGTGCAGCCTTGAGCTCTCTGTGCACAGCACCGATACTTCCACACACAAAAACAGCGGTATATGATCCACTCTGAGCCGCCTTTGTGGTCTCCTCCGTGCGCACGGAACTCGCGCTGGACGCGGGGACACAACTTCACCGGAGCGCCTCCTCTGTGTTGTGCTTCTCCAGCCACACGGTCCTCCCGGTTTTTGAGTGTCAGCTGTTGAAGCCTACGCCTACATTCCGCCTGCAGGGCCACTCCCCCTACCGTGACTCACGTTGTTGTAATATTTGAGGAGATAACGCTGCTGGTATGAAGGGAGGGAGTGAAGCAGGTGATCCAGACTTGACACCTCACAGACACAGAAATCTGGAGAATAAAAAAAAACAAAAAACGATGTGATTTTGTTTTATTTAGCAGACAATTGCTCCAGTCTTGCAGGGAATTCTTTTGTGGCAACAGATTATTTACCAAGGAGCCCTAAATATTCAAATCAAGCAGTCTGACTCACTCTATACAGAAATTTGTAGCCCATAGAGAGCCCGAGCCTTCCCAGGATTTGGATAGAAAAAGGCTTTTCAGCGGAGCCTCCAGGAGTCCTCCCTTCACTTGCTGCTTTCAGGGGAAATCAATGAAAGAGACAGGCCAGTTATTCATCCCTGGCATTCTTCTCTGCCTTTGTCCACAGAGCAAGTGCATCTGTGGGTAGTCGCAGAGTCCAAGTTGCACAATCTCACCACCTGTTGAGCTGCATTTTTTTTCACTTTTCTTTATTTTTTATCAGAGATGTTCGAATCCTTCCAGCAACAGTGGGTCCCAAATATCACTCCAATTCAAACTGACTGATGCTGAGCACAGTGCATTGTTTCACCATTTCCTCTGAGTCACATTTTGATCAAACAGTCACTGTGAGAAACTTCAGAGCTGATGAGTAAGTGGCATGTCACTGTTTGTGTCACTTGGGATGAGACATCAGGGAGAAATCTGCTTGAGAACATAGGTTCATTTCAACATGTTCTCATCCCAACTCGTCACATGTTGCCGCTTTGTCAGCGGACTTCCGCGTCCCTTTATTACGGCTGAACTCAAATCTCTGGGATTCACGTATTTGCAGACTCAGTGACTTTGCTGGCGCGCTCAGGGAAGTCTGCCAGTACTGGGGGCTGTCCAAATCCACAATTCATCCAGTCCACAAGGGTTCTCTAGTGGACTTACTGTAGAGTCCCAGACTCCACTGGACTTTTCAGGTTTAATTACCCACAATTCATTCATGATGCTCTCATTTTTGTTACAAATGCCGACTGGAAAACCGAAACGAACTTGTGATAAATTACTGTATTAACGTTACCTGAATCATTTGGGCCAGAAATAATCATTAACAACATCATGAAAAATATGTGTAGCCTATATGTTGTATAGAAAAGGGTAAATATTGTTTTGTTCAGTCATTAAAAAAATGATACATAGTCCCTCCAGATAACATCTTGTTATCTGCCGGGACAGATGAGCAGACAGAATATGACAGCAGCGATCATCGTTGACATGACTGTTGTTGCCACTCAAATGTTTCCACGGCAACGAGTGAAACAGACCATCAGCAACAATCAGAAGCTGCAGACTCTGCCCTCACAGAGTTAATGTGATGACAGAAAACACATCACAGTATGTATGACTAAAGTCCGCTCAGTCTGCAAGTCCGGCAGGTGGACATTTGGATTCAGCCTACAATTTAGGTATCCTACCGTGATGGTGACAAATGCACATGGTGGGATAACACAGCACTTGGCAGCCAATGCCTGAATGTCAACAAACACACATGCTGGCATGCATAGTTAGGATTAGGGGAAGGAGGCATATGGTTAAGTGTACAAAAAACATCACATTCAGATGGAAGTGAATATCAGACTCCTGTATGAAAGTCCAGGTTTTGTGTGACCCATCCACCACCCCTCCCGCTTCAGTATGTGCCCTTGCGTTTCTTATTTTACGTTGTTCCCGGCAGTGTTTCAACCTGACGCCATCCTGCCACGTTGATGCCCATTTGACAGTTTCTGTCCGGCCGCGTTCTCAAGTGACGCTGCCCGTGCCCATATTGTGTGGATGTGGCAGGTGCTGTCCCACTCTGGCTCAACCGGTTCTGTATGGTCGTGTTTTCACCTGATGCCGTCCAGCAGCATTTCATGCACTTGCAACGCTCTACATGTGCAAGCAGGAGGTGTGGCGCCAAAAGCAAAAGGTCACCCCCGCTCCTTAAATACATCCTTTCCTATAGAGAGAATGCAAACGCATGTGCTAAACTTATTCAGAGCACAAGTATAAATGCTGATACGGCTGAGAGCCCCCCCCCCCCCCCACAACATTGATTTTTAGATGCAGTATAGTAATCCTCACATTCTGCCCCTCATGTCTCCTGGAGAAGTGTGAATTCAGCGGAGTCGTGGAGCCTCGTACAATAACCCCGCTTTGAGGATCATCAGAAGCGTCCGACCACATTAACATGACAATAGTACACAGTCACAGACCGTAAATACCCTCATCGCCACCTCAGCGACTTCCCTCACCCTCCACTCCAAACACGATGAAATAACAACAATAGTTTCTCTGGTCTTTTATGGGTGTCACATCTACTGCGTGTTTCATCTTAAAAGTGCTTAAAAAAAAAAAAAAAGTCTTATCGAACACTTTAATGAGGCAAATTAAGTGTTTCACCCAAACAAGTCGCTTTCACTTCTGATGTAAGTCGGACAAATCTTGCAGTGTTGCTACATGATCAGCATGCTTAAAAACGTTTTCTTTAGCACTGGTGCCAAACTGTGTACAGCATTAAAAACAGGTTTTATCTGGCTCTGGCAGGCTTAACAGATTCCAAATGGGTACACAGATTGTTATGGGTAAATAAATGACATGCCTGCTCTGTGTGTGTCATAGCTCTGATACCAATCTGTCTTGAGAAACTGCTGCAAAACCTGAAAATATGTGTTTTTATAAATGATTCATCTTCTCGCAAAATAAAATGTCTAATGCTACTTCTCATATGTTTTGCAGGGGATACTCTAAACAGCTGTTAAAGGGAAAGAAATTTAGACTATCCATTAGATTAAAGGAATAGTTCTGTTTTTTTAAGTGGGGTTTTATGAGGTACTAATCCATAGTCAGTGTGTTACCTACAGTAAATGTCAGACGGCACCATAAACTGTATATAGAGATGGATAACATGTCTCCACTTACTCCCAGTATACAAAAATGAAGCCAAAAAATCTGGCTGCTGTAGCTAGCATCTGTGCAGTGGTCATCTCTGTGGTATCAAGTTCCCGCCTATACACCCGTCTGACCAGATGTGAGTAGCGCCATTGATCACAAGCACACCGACTGGCACACACGGCTGTCAATCATGACATCAGACACATTTTTACAGCATCAAATGAAAAATGTATGTAAAACTTAGCAGAAAATTGAACACTAGAACATAAATCATAATTTTAAGAACTGCCTAAAATGAAAATTAATTTGATGTGTACTTTGATCCCGTCTGATAACATGGGTGGGGCGGTGTTTAGGACCTATACTGCAGCCAGCCACCAGGGGGCGTTCAAAATGTTTTGGCTTCACTTTTGGGGAACTGCCATGTAATCCATCTTTATTATACAGTCTATGGTCGGCACGCCCCCAGTTTGGAGAAGCAGGCTGGAGTCCCACATGGAAGCAAAGCAATGAACTGATGTAGTCGGGGTCAGCAGCAAAATGTCTTTTAGCCACCTGAATCAAAGTCCCACCTAAGAAAAGCAGTATCAGTTAAAGTGTACACTATATGCTATGTACATTATTTTCACTGCTTTACCTTCATGTCAGACAGCAATTTCGGATGGGGAACTAAAACCGTTACATCGCTCTCTTTAAAGCCAGACTCCATTGAGAAAAACAGTGATCTAACTTCATTGAAAACAGGAGCTGCCGGTCTACTGCAAGGTTATTAAATGAAGGGTCGGACATGCTCTCTGACCCCATGGGAGCCAGTTACATGCACAATGTAAATTTTTACCCATATAATTTTTCGCATAAAATATGTTCTGACCTAAGGCCGACTGTGGACGCTGACTTTGGAAGCTACAGTGAAACGAATCAATGACCCCCATGTTTAAATGCCAGCTACTGAGCCTTGCGACAAGTGCAGGCCAGACTTTATTGCACATGCGTTGTGCCCCAATACTTTTTTTTTTTTTTTACTGTGACTTTGACATTTAAAAGGGTTAGTTTGCATTCACCAAAGTCACACATTGGTGCAAACTTGCGAACTGATTGAAAAAGCGGTAGACCAGCAGCTCCTGTGTTCAGTGAGTTAAAATGACAACTTTTGTCAATAGGGTCTTGCCCCGTGGCGGACACAGAACACAGTGGAGGGATTATTTATCTCATCTGGCTGGGGAATGCTTTGGGGTCCCCCAGGAGGAGCTGGACAGCATTTCTGGAGAGAGGGACCCCTGAAGTGCTTTGCTCAGCCTGCTGCCTCAGAGAAGTGGTCGACAATGGACAGATGGAGTCTGGTGGATAAAACAAGAGCATAGATAGGGAACTGAGGCCATAAACAGCTTTGCTTTTGAAACAGGCTGAAAATACTCTCAGTATAAAGTACACGAAAATGGATGATTTTTTTGCGTGGCTAAAATTAATTTTGCTGCAGCCCCCATCCATAGCCGTACATTGCTTAGCTTCTGTTGTGGCACTCCTGCCACCTCTCCAAACTGGGAACATGATGGCTGTCATTACTGTATGTAATACACTGACTATGGCTAATTACCTCATCTGGTCCCACTTCACAATATCAGAACTATCACTTTGATCTTATGCATACTCTAACTTTCTCCAATTAAAACAGAACTGAAGTCAAATTTAGGCTAAATGTATGGTCGTCTACCACATCCCGATACAAAGACAGAGCCATGCACAGAAGACTTGTACATCAAATTTTTCAATTTAGGAGGGTATCACTGATTATCTTTTTCATGGACATGCGGGCATCACTGCAGGGTGTGTAACTGCTGTAACATAAGGCTGTTTTTCCACTTCACATTATTGTTTTTCATCTATTTTCTTATTATTAGTTTTCCATACAATGCATAGCTTCACCCTCAGGCTACAAATGCAGTTTGGCTTTTATTCTCCAAATTAATATTCTTGAGTCAGAAATTTGAATTTCATGTAATGCTCATATGGTTATTTTCTTAAATTTTATTCATGAAGTGAAAATATATTCAATATATTGTGTGTCCTTGTCATTGTAAACACCTGAGGAGGAACAACGGTTATTTCTCTACTCAATGGCTATTATTTTCTATCACAGATTTCCGCAGTTTAATTATAAGCATTGTGGCTCATCGCCTACCAGTGTCACGCTGCAGGTCATCACGCTCGTTTTTTGCTTCAGCAGTTTAATCAAACACAGTACTTTTTTTTTGATTGGATTCACTGTATGATCATTACTGCAATTATTTATGGCGGTAACACAAGATGATGGCAAATGACAAATAATAGTAATAACACAGAATGAAGCTGATGACATGTTTCTCACTGTCAGTGTCACAGCGGTCATAACAGAGAAAAGCTCCAAACAGGAATACAGAAAAACATCTGCTAATTAAATGATTCTCTTTGTTGTGTAAAGTTTCTCAGACAGATCGGTTTTTACTTGTTTACAATTGTGACAGAAACATGGCTGCAAAGAGAGTGTTTTCTTTTGTTTTACAGCAAAAGTTGGCAGGTGAAGCAAATTTCAGTGCCCACACAGCAAACCATAATATGGCAGCTAAACACTGTGAAATGTCAAACGAAGCAGTGAAAAGAAAAAATCTGCAAAACTAAAATGTTATTCCCCTTTGACTCACAAATATTGCAAAAAGAAAAGATAAAATCAAGTTTTAGGTTTATTTACACTTTAAAGAAAATACCTCATACACAAAATGATCATTTGTAGATCAATTACTCACCTCGTGTTACCTTGAATTTGTGAAGAAAACTTGTTTTTTCTCACATGCCTCCACAGTGGACGGCGAATCCTAAAACATAGAACATTTTTGATGAATTGCAGTCAAAGGGGACCTGTGATCAGCACCTTGTATGCAGACTTTTTGTAAGTTAACAAAAATGCGTGTGTTTGGGAAGTACTGCGCATATGACTGGATAGATGAGACTTGGATTATACTGCACGAGTTGCGAAAGAGTTTGTAAACAGATATTTTTATAAAGTTTTAGTGTTCTTAAAAATACCCCCTATGACTTCAATTTATGAAGAATTTTCTCAGTTTTTGGACTCTGTTAGCTGTGGAGGCATGCAAGAACAAACAAAGTTGTTCTTGCATTACTTTTAGTTTAATAACACCAAGCTTTTTTCACCATGATAGCAAAAGTCCATCAGCTGACGAAGATCATGTATTGAAAGCACCAGAACAAAGATAGCATGTGACCTTTAGTTAAACTTTTATATTTAAGGCAACATGGGAAAAAAGTCCGAAAAAACTCTTCAGCTGAAATCAAAGCAGCTACTGAGCTTGCATGTCAACAGATCATAGATTTGACTGAAAGCAACTGAAAAAGTCAGTAAGTGGACCTTGAGTTGGGCCTGGTTTGTCAAAAGTTGGTAATATTTGTATTAATTGTCAACTCTGAAATGACTGTAAATGTATTCAAGTTGGTTGTTGTGTAGCAAGAACATAAAATCAGACAACGTCCTTAACTTTACAAAGAATAAGCCAATGTAGGAACCATTCTGTGGGCTTTATGATTCAGAGTGATACACATGTAGCAAGGATATCAGATTTGGAAGTTAATAATGAAATTCAGGATTTTGATTGTTTTCGTCCATACATTTGTATGGCTGTTACCTGACTTAAATGTAGTGGAAATAACAGATTTTGATCTTAGCAACGTAGGTTATATCATATTATATTATATTTTCTTTATTTGTTCGTTTTTCAGCAGGATTATGGAAAAACTACTGACCCAATTGTCATGAAACTTTGAGGAAAGGTGTTGCATGGGCCAAGGAAGAACACATTAAATTTTGAAGCAGGGACGAATACACAAACTTTTCTTTCTGAAAACTTTTGTTAACATTGTGAGACAAGGCATTTGGCCTTGCAAGAGCTCTCAGACTGCCCTTGTAGTTTGATATGGACATGTTTTTTTTAACTGTGTTTTTATTCTTTATTTATCAAACCTTGTAGGAAACATGGCAAAGACCTTGCAGATGCTTTGGACTTTATTTCTTGGTCAAGGACAACTGTGCTAACCGTACCACCTGCAGTAACTCTGTATCCTCCAAATTATGTTGCAACCAATTTGCGAGTTCAATACAACCATTTTTGGATGGTATTCAACATGCACATATTTTTTTTTTAGACTTAATTTTTTCAAAAGGACATTAAAATACAGTTTAAGACTGTACAACAAACAAACCAGTTGGTCACCTTGTGCTTCTACAAGAAATTGCAGTGATGAATATACAAGTCAGTTCATATGTTAAATTTGAAGAGATCATCTTGTGAGGTCACATACACAATCCGTCTTTCTCAGCACCACATGAATGTAGCAGTCCGTGAGTTTAATAGAAAAGTTATTCTTTCCATCCCTTGAATAGTAGTAACAACCAATATCCAGTCAGTCGCTGTTAGAGGTTCGACCTGTAACCATTTTCGTGTTAACTCAATTCAGTTTTCAATTTTATTTATAAAGCCCATTATCAGAAATCACAGTTTGCCTCCGAAGGCTTTACAGCATATGTCTGTCTGTCCTTAGACCCTCAAATCGACCACGGAAAAAAAGCCCCCCCCCAAAAAAACAGGGGAAAAAATGGTCAAAACCTCAGGAAGAGTGACTGATCCCTCTTCCAGGATGGACAGGCGTGCAATAGATGTCGTAAATAAAAATTTAATTACATTAATGACAAAAGGGAAAAGGAAAGAGAGAGAGAAAGAGAGACAGGGAGAGAGAGGGAGAGATGCACAGCAATAATGGTAACAACAGCATATCATTTAACAATAGTGATAGATGTAAAATTACTAAATGCATGTGATGTTATGTGCAAATATCGTAGGTGTTGATGAGAGTCCCATGCGTATATTACAAGTGGAGGCATGACTCATAATAATGGCAGTAGAAGGTCGCGTCGAGGATCACGGCATCTTCTTAACATGCTCATATTTTCATAAAACTTTGGTGATAAACAATTGCAGATGTGCTCAGTATGAATGTCATTAAACTTCTGCTAAAATGCGCTTTTGAAGTTCATAATCCTTCTGAGAAAATGTTGCCTGGAGGCCTGACAGTGGTCACTGTGGCTACACGGACCAATCTTTGAACTGAAAAACCAGTCGGAGTGTTTGCT